>NC_138380.1:84677374-84824375 GCF_054177405.1 Leptonychotes weddellii
TCTTTGCTAAGTCTGCTCAGGGTCTGTCTCTCATTCATTTTTTATTCCTCTTTTTTCCCTCCCTCACTCCCTCCTTCCTTCCTTCCTCCCTTCCTTCTTTCTTTCCTTCCTTCCTTCCCTTCTTCCTTCCTTTCTTCCTTCCTTCCTTCCCCCCCCCCGCCCTCTTTTTTTCTTTCAACAGGACAAGTAAGACACTTCACTACAGGACCTCCAGCATGGAGGTGGCCAGGTGAGAGAAGCAGTTAGGCCAGGAATGAGAACCCAAGTGTTCCTCTTCTGTGTTTGTTTTATTTCTCCTCATTATTTCTGAATAATGAGAAGGATGGCAGATTTTGATCAAAACCTTGTCCTCATGAAAAACGGCACCCAATTTTCAGGAGTATATGACCTTCCATTTCTTAACCTTATAGAGTGACCAACCATCCTTGTCTGCCCTGGACCATCCTGTTTTTAACACTGAACGTTCACATCCAAAAAACTCCTTAGTCTCCAGAAAATGAGGATAGTTGGTCACCTTGGTACTTGTCACTAGCCAACACCATGAGAGAGAAAAAAAAAAGGGAGGGAGGGAAGAAGGAAAAAAAGGAAAGAAGAAAGATAAAAACCTTTTCTTTCCTTTTTTTTAATTAGAAAGTATATGAGCTTGGATGTGCTTGGCTTCATTTAATAGACCTTATAATAAATTTTGGTTTTTTTGTGTGTGAAATTTACTATTTCACTTAACAGGAGTTCAGACATAGGGGTAAGTTTCAGGGTGGGGTGCACCAGTGTCTAGACAATGATGCATTTCTTTCTGGTTTTTTCCTCTGCTCACTGGGCATGAGTTTTGTCCTTTTACTGGTTCCTATGTGGTCCAAGTGGCTGCCAGTAACAATGGAGGGATGTGATTTCTTGCTCTCACGGTGGGGCGGGGGGCTCGGGTAGAGAGAAGCAGAGAGTAGAATCCCTTTCCTATAGGTCCAGGGTAAAAGCCTCTCCTCACGCCTCTCTGTCCCCAAAAACGGGGGTGGTGGGGGATGCAATGTCCTGATGGGCTTGCACCATCAGTGAAAGGATGGCGACCCTTCGGGGGGGACAGGAGGCGAACATGGGATGACCCTAAACTAGAGGAGGTCAGTGAGTCAATGTTTCTCCTCAGGCAGAGAGACACCTTGGGACAGTTAGGTGATAAATAAAAAATTGACTTTTTATCACTCAAAGGTGATGGAGGCAGCATGATAACTTCTTTGTGGTCCATTGCTGCCCAAACAGAGTCAAGTGTGGAATGGGTAAGTGAGTGTAGCCCAGCTCTCGGTATTCAAGAGGGTGCCCAGCCTCCAAGGGGCATCTCTCATCTAAGCAGGATCAGACCCTGTGGTGTGTGACTTTGGACATGCCATTTTATTTCATTTTATTCATTTTATTTCATGTGGAAGAAGGTTCAGAGAGGCTTTCACCCACGTCCCTGCAAGTGCAAATAGTTCTCAGTTTGTTTCTTTACATTTTCTTACAAAATAGCCACATCGCTCTTTATTCTGCATGATGTAACGGGTGTTCCGAGTGATATAACAGGCACAGGAAGTGGGAAAGGTTAAAAGAAGCCAAGCAAAGGGACAAAAGAAAGGAGGGAAGGAGGAGGTAGGGGAAGGCGAGGCGGTGCTAGTAGAAAATGCTCAGTAGTTCTGAGACCAGTGAAAAGTCCTGGAGGAGGATGTGACCCAGGTCTCCTTACTCCCCTGGTTGCCTCGCAGCCTTCCAGACAGAGCAGCAGCTAGAAATGCACGGTGTCCAGCTCTGGAGTGGAAACGGACTGTTGTCTCATCCAGGTTAAACCGAGAAGTCCCTTGCTATTTTTTAAAGCATCACCTCCTGAAACACCCAGAGAGAATTTTGGGGACTGCTCAGGGTCTCTGTGATGGGAGATGGATTGTTATTAGCCCCCCCACACCCCTCCCTTTGAGATGCCTCCTTTTTCAAAGAAAAGCCCTGAACAGTCATGGGCAAGAGGGAGCTGGGTGAACGGGGCTTGTTGGAAGTGTTTAACTTGGGAAGTGCTGTGTGCCAACTCCTCTGTAGACAAAATACTTTCATGTCTGTTATAAATTGGTTTCAAATGGTTAAAATATATAATGACATTAAAAAGGGCTAACTTTTGCAGCGCTCTGAGGAATTTCAGACACACAACTCCTATTTATTTGCGGGAGTAGGGTGACTTGCTTCCCTCGGACCCCTTTGAAAATGAGCCCCTGAGTGTTAATATAATGTTGAGATGGAGAGAATTCGTAACAGATTGTATCATACAGCCCACTTGGTGTAAACTTCCTTCCCCAAAAGACAGAGAAAGCGCGCATGCCCCCTACTCTTCGGGGCTCCCTCTTTAATGACCAAAAGCATGTCCCCCCTTCATAATGTTAATTCCTGTAGTTTAAGTCACTTTCAGATAATTTTTAGTTTTTTTAAGTTTCTCTTTTGAGGTTCGTCTCCCTTTTTATCTTTTTCTTCTGTGGCCCTTTTGTACCATCTCTCCCCCCACCCCCGCACCTGTCACTTGTAGGTTCCTGCACCCCAAGTAGGGCAGACTTGATCTCCCTTCTATATCAAAAGTGGCCCTGGCTTTAGCCCCAGGCCCCTCGCACCTCTGTTTATTCTAGAAGTATATAAAGGGAAATGTGAAAACAAACGTTTGCTCAAGAAAAAAGTCAAAATAAAACAAAACAAAAAAACATGTGCACTGTTCACTTTTGACCACGTAGGAGGCTGCGCTCGGAAATCTGTTTCCACTATTAGGAAGAAGCAGTTCTAATTTCAAATCTCCATGCTGCCCCAACCTAGCTTTATCAAGAAAGACGATTTCTCTCTCTTTTGTTTGAGCTTCCCCTACTTAGGAATTTCTTTTTATGTAGCACCTAGAATTCATGGTCAAATCTACTAGCTTATATACTCATATGATGGAAAGTCCCCAGGAGGCTGTCTTTTTGTTGTTATTATTATAACTTATTTTCTTAATCTTTAGAATCTGTCATCTGCCAGGCACACAGTGCATATATAAAAAATATTTGCTAAATCAATGAGTGATTTCATCAAGCAAGTCAAAAGTAATAGGGCTCAAGGGCAAAACTAGGGACCTCCTCTTGAGAAACTTTGTAATGGTCTTCACTCTTGTCTTAGGGCTTTTATGGTGAAACTTACAAACATTGATCCATTGATACTGCAACTTGCACAAATCATTTGTTTTCTACTGTGTTTTTCATGATGTTTCTGCTTTGGATGGTAACTATTTATCTTTTGTGCATTAGCTTAAGTGTTTCGAATATACACAATATATGAAGTAATTATACACATAGGAATTATACTTAGATACAAATACAAAAGGAAAGGGTAACACTCAATGTTGCTAAATGTGTTCCTTTCTCCAGTGAGAGTGCATTTCTTTCTAAAGAGACAGAAGTCCTTTGCAGCTACAACTCTGCCATTAGCCGAAGGACCTCTCACATATTATATATAGTATATATAATATATATAATAATATATATTTATAACATATATATTAATACATATTTAAATCACCAATCCGGGTGGTTGATTCTGTCATGGGGCTTTTTAATTTCAGGGCAAAATTAGTGAAATTAGCATTTTGCCTCATCAGAACAAGCAAGGAGATCACAATGCCCATGGTGGTTAACCCATCTGGGAAGGCTTCTTTCTGCGGCTGTTCTGTAAGGAGGAATAAAGGGACTCTCTCACTTCAATGAGAAGAAAATTGCAAATCGTTTGCTCAGTGTCTTGTTTTTGTTTTTGTTTGTCAAGTATGAGCAAGTCATATTTGGTGACTGTCTACTTGTTGGCCACCAGGGACAAGGGACAAGAGTGAGAGACAGAATACGGCCCGGCTGAGTCACAAGGGACTCGTCAGTTTATCAAACCTCACAGACCAAGCAAAGGCTGACTGAGAAGACAGTTTTGTGACTTTAGAAATGGCTGCTTTGATGACACATCTTTAAAAGATAAAATAATGAATTAATAGCTCCTCGGGGAGTCACTTGGCTAAGGATTAAGGACCCAACCAAACAACTATCAGAAAAGTAAAAGTCTGACTGAATTAACCAATTGCTTTTGTGTGCCCAGAACTCATTTTTTCATCCTCTTTTTTCTTTCTCCCTCCCTCTCTCTCATCACATCCACACCAGTTCGGTCCTCAAGTGACCGAAAGGAACATGATCACAGGTCCCTTCCTCTCAAGCTTATTTGTGCTCACGCTGCAGGCGCCAACATGACAACATCTCCACCCAATTTCAGCAAGCCACCAAAGCATACCCCCGCCCCCACCCCTGCCTGTAACCAGAAACAGTGACAGGATTATCTTGAAAATGAAGTAGCTGCCAGATACTGTTAAAATTTCCAGACCTTGAAAAAAAAAAGGCATCTTCTCTCCAGATTGTGCATTCGGTTAACAGAAGCCTCCATGTGCTCACTCCAGTTTTGAGACATCTGGATGATGCCTGCAAGTTTTTGGTGCAAAGTGCCCATTTATTCATCATAAAAACAAATTGACCATGTTCTAAACCGAAGGCAGAGCCCTTCATTAAGGTCAGACCAGACAAAGAATTAAAGGAATTAACTTTTACCTCCCCAGGTATAGGTTTGGGGGTGGGTCACAGAATCCTCGTAAGACGTCAAAGTGAGTTAAAAACTCCCAGCAGACTAAAAATTGCTCTTCCCAAAGAAAAGCCACCAAAATGAGACTCTAAGATGAGATATAAAGAACTTGAGGCTTTGAAACAAAGGCGTAAAACGGGTTCCAGTTGCTTCCTGTAATATGTTCATTTTCCCTTGTGGAAAACAATGATTTCCAAATACAACAGTCTTTTAATCCAAGAACCTGTCTGAATATTTGTTCAACTGTTGTCTGAAAAGAGTTTGGCTTTCACACATCACTTACCACCCCTGGATTCAGGAGAGACTAAACAGGCTATTCAAACATAGTCCAACTTACGAAGGAAGAGATTTCAACTGGGTGACTTTCAATCCATCTTCCATCTAACAGTTGATATTCTGTAAGAATCTTTGCTAAAGATATATTCCCTTTCTACAACTTCAAAAGAAGTTCACATCTACATGCTCCAAAATCTATATTAATATATATGGTATTTTCAAAGTTTACTCTGAAGAAAATCTTCTAGCTTTTTTTTTTTCCTTTTTCTGATTGTGAACACCCCTGCTATTTCCAATGATTTGGGGCCATATCCTGTGATACTTAAAAATCAATATTAGGAACAAACAGTCAACTACTTTTTCTGAAATCTACTCTGAAAACTGAAAGTTAAAGAAAAGAACTAAACACTTTTCCTGCCTTTTTACAAGAAACTATAGTAGATGTCTGATTGATAAAAGAAGGCACTTTTCTCATAGAAGAATTCCAGCTACCAAGCGGAAATTATGAAATTTAAAAATCATTTTCTTCATGGTAAGTGGAATAGATTTCGACCTGGTGACCTTCAATCCATCTTTGCATGTCACAGTTCATAGTCCACCAAGGATCCATGTTAATTCATAACATCAATAACTGAAGAAAGAGAAATGTTTGAAACCTCCAGTTTTCTAGATTTAGGCACGGAAACTCAATGGACACCCAAACTACTAGGTGAAATTTGTTGGGGATTAGGGTATTCTCAGATGCTAAAAAATTATCCCAAAGAGTATTTGCTAATCACAAAGAGGGATTAAAATGAGTGAGGTCAGTGCCTGAGCCAAGTGATTGAACGTAGCAACACTGCTAGACAGGAAACCAGGAATTATGTAGCTCCTGCTTGCTATGAGGCAACATAAGGTGCACGGTGTCACTGTAAATACTCTTGCCAAAAATGAACAAGTTAAGCAATTTTTAAAAAAGCCAATCCAATCAAACCCAAAATATGAAAAAACTGAATTGATCTGAAAAAAATGAAAAGAAACACCAAAAAAGTTCAGAAGACTGATCTAGATTTTTAAAGACTAAAAAAATAAGACAAAGGCAACACACAACTCTTCATTGGATTGTGGTTCAAAAAAACCCATAAAAATTTTTTAAAAACCTTTTATGGTACAATTAAGAAAATTCAAATGTAGACTCACTATTAGAACATATTAAGGAATCATTGATTGTCCTTTTCTTTCTTTCTTTCTTTCTTTCTTTCTTTCTTTCTTTCTTTCTTTCTTTCTTTCTTTCTTAAGTAAGCTCCCTGCCCGGCGTGGAGCCCAGCATGGGGCTTGAACTCATGACCATGAGATGAGATCAAGAGTCGGACACTTAACTGACTGAGCCCCCCAGGCGCCCCACTTTGATCATCCTGTGATGCTGACATTATTGGTTACCTGGGAGAACATCGTTTTTTGAGATGCTGAAATATTCAGCAGTGAAAAGTGAAGAAGTCTTCAAGATACTTACAGATGGTTCAGTATTAATCATATTTAATCAGGGATTCTCAACCTTGCCATTATTGACATTCTGGGTTGGACAATTCTTTGCTGTGGAGAATTGTCCAGTGCATGACAGGTTTAACAGAGTCCCTGGCTATGACCTATGAGCCTATGTGAGATAATCAGTCTCACATATGGCTCCCCTGCCCAGTTGTGACAACGAAAATGTCTTCGGACCTTGCTGCATGTTCCCTAGAGGCCTAACCTGACCCTGGTTTGGAACCACTGACTTAGATAAAACAAAACTGTATAGTTAAACAATTTAAAGGTAGCAAAATGTCAACAAGTGTTAGATCTAGGTATATGGATAATCATTAAACCAATCTTTTAACTATGGTGGGTAATCAATATACGATTCTTTCAACTTTTCTGTAAATTTGAAAGTTTCTTAATAAAAAGATGGGGAGAAAAATCACATCTTGGCCTCACTCCAGAAATTCTTAGTTGGCTTTGAACAGGGGCTGGTGGGCATTTTTAATTTTTGAAAGGTCTCCAAGTGATTGTAATATGCAGCCTGGGTTGGGGATGATCAGATTCAAACGATTTTGTAATATGTCCTCAGAGTTTTGATACGGCTGTAGGAAATATAAAAGGACTTTGGGACAATGAAAAATAATGAAACATAACATTTGATTCATACCTCGTGTATATTAAACAAGGAAAATATCTTTTACTAGTTGGTATCCACAGAAGAAAGTGGGATTAAGAGCAGGCAGTGATGTAATACCTTGCCACCGAAAATGTGGCCCAGAGCACATCAGCATCACGTGGAAGCTTTGCGGAAATGCAGACTCTCAGACCCCATCCCCACAATGACTGATTCAGAATCTGCCATTTGGCAAAATCCCTATGGGTGATCCTATGCACATTCAAATTTGAAAAGTGCTTTGTAATCCACCCAGAGAGAGCTGAGCTAATTGTGTCTTTAAGTAGGGAACATCACTGAGAGTTAAAAGTACAAGCCCAACAACCCGTTAAATGTAAAAAAAAATATTTAGTCAAATAAATATCATGTACAAAACCACACTTGAACTCACTGAGAGTTTTGGTGTTTGTACAGGCCTGGGTCATGAAGCCAACATTTGCTTTCTCCCTCTGGAATGGTACCTTCTCGTTAGAAGAGTCTGTTCTGACCAAAGATACCCCCAATCACTTTCATTCCCGAAACTTCGTGAGTGCTGTTCCTTTATGTTCCATAAATTATCTGCACTCGATATCATATCAATAAACTAAAAATGTACTGCTGATTTTTCTAGAACTAGAAATACCTTCAGCATTTGCAGTAGAATGATCTACTAACAGAAAGTAAGTAGCAGAAAAAGTCAAGAACATTTGGTTTTTCACTACACAAGACGCAGAAAGAAGGTTTCTCTCCACCTCCTCACATCCGAAGATTTGATCTCTTCTGATGATGGGGTTTCTGGTGTCCAGGCCGTCATTCCATCCACCCTATTGGGTGAGCAGAAATAAAGGCCAGGAAGATGGACGATCTCGGCGCTTACCCCACAGAAAATAGCTCTAAGATACACTTTCTATTCCTGCATCCCTTTCTCTGTTAAATGTTTCAAGAGATGAAATATTCATTGCATCCCTTTGACTACTTCAGAGCACAACAGGCTTCTCGTTAGGAAATATTTTTGGTAACTCTAACAAATTTTTTCCGTGTACAATTCCATCTAATTATCCTGTACTACAACCATTTAGAGTACCCAAGCCAGCCCTTCTTCTCTGTCTCTGCAGCCTCCAAATATAGCTCATGGAGTCAGGCTCAGCTACAGGGCCCCTCTTAGTCATAACCCAGGTGCCCAAGCCGAGGAGAAGGCAACGACAAGAGGCATACTGAGTAGGTGAAATACTCCTCTTGTCTTTGTACCTCCCACATTGCATCTGAAAGATGAGGGGGAGAAGAATTCAGTGCGATTTCTCAAGTAGAGAAGGAATTTACCTTTCACATTGCTTGACATGCCTCAATATCTCATCTGCTCTTCCTTCTTAGGAATGTAAGGAATTTTTTTTTTTTTTGGATAAAAGCAGCATTATTTGAATCTAGATTTTGCTCTCTACCTCCCAGTTTTCCAAGGAGCACTGTCTATTGCATATAAATTGCTCTGCTATTGTTGTCATTCAAAATAGTGGCCATCTTACTGAGCCGGACCTGAATATGTGCAGTGAGTAGAGAACTTCACTTCGTATTTTTTTTTTCCAATTTTGTCTGTTTCTTCAAAGGGATGCCCTCCTAGGCCTAAGGGGTTAATTTGCTTTTAGAATCGAAAGAAATGCAAATGACGCAAAGCAAACAGAAGTAAACATTTAAATCTTCTGGTTGGAAAGGCTGTGTAGTTAATTAAAAAAAGAGGAAGCCACCACTGGTTTGCATGAGAATTTGTGGGAAGGCTGCCCATTGTTAAATTAGGATCATCCATTCATTGCTGAATTTGATTTCACCACACTCCTTGCTTTAGTTCTTGAGTGGGAGCTAAGCCAGTTCCGAGATTTACAGTCTTCCCCATCTGCTGGTGCCAACACATGGATCTTGAGAAGGTGTTCTGTGGTGTTTAAGATGTTTTCAATAAGAAAAACCTGTTTGTAGGGTAAGTTCACTTTTTGTCCCCTCCTTTTAACTTTCATTTGGCTATGAACTTGGCTTCTTTGTTCTTTCATGACTAATATTACCATCTGTGACATTACATATCAACATAGCAATGTAACATATTAGGCACAGGAAAACCCAGAATGCTTGAGTTCATCCAAGCATTTGTTATACTTAAAGTTCCAGGCCTGCTTTCTAGCCACCTGAAAGCACTTCCCAAGTTCCCACCGACACAGTATCCTATAATTAAGCAAAACAATTTTGTCTCATTAGGAATTGGAACCACCAAGCCTCCAGCACAATTGCTCCATCACAAGTCTTTAACAGCAACGCCTAACCGGCAATAGCTTTTGCCACCATTGGTCATCTCAGCCAGAAGCACATTCCGGAGGTTTACCCACTCCAACGAGAAGAGGCTACTGACAGAATCCTCTTGATTCCCTTTTACTGCTGAATCTGAAGGGTTACGCAATGATCGCTCATCATGAGTCCAAACTGATCACATCCTTCTCCGTGGATCATGGGTCTATCCAAAGCAGGCCCTGAGACCGAGGCCAGAAATTCGGTAGGGAGCACTGTACTACCTGGGGAGGAAAGACACATGGGGAGTTAAAGATAGAGAGCTTGAAAAATTATGTATTACAATGGATTGATCTTCAAGTATATGATCAAAATGAATAACCCACCTTGTGCTTAGTTTATATCTACCCCTCAAAATAATGTCATTCATTTGTACTTATGTGACCTAAACCAATAAAGAAATGAATGTTCTTTTTCATATCATACATTTCAATAAGTGTGAAATGTGCCCTGGATTCTGCTGGGTTCTGCAAAGGCGCTATGTAGCTCAGAGCACAAGTAGCAACTTATATTCTTGTACTAATGATTTTCTAAAGTGGTTTTGGTGGCAGTTGACTTGTAGGTGAAAACATGCCGCAAAAAGCTGGTTGCCGTTTTGGGGAGCTCCCGAGTTGGAGAATCACTGCTTGCTCTTATTTTAAGAGCAGGTGGATTGCACACATATGGTGAGACAAAATCCTATCAGGTTTGGAACATTCTTGAGCAGGACAGGGACTTATCAAAATTTACTGCATTGACAAAGATGGAGAATTGCAGAGCTAACTGTGTCAGGCTAACATTTTCTATGACTGGACTAAATATTGTCAGTGCTTTCTTTTTATTGTTTGTTTCTTAAATGTTTTTATACATTTAACTTCTATGAATTTGTTTATTTACTGTTCAGACTAAAGTGATATGTTTGAATAGAAGCCATAAATTACATTTTCTCATTCTACCAGAAGAACAGTTTCTAGTTTGTGAGTTTTGACTCATGGTGGGTCATGAAATTAATTTAGAGACCCTTGAACAGCACTTTATAGTGAAGTAGAATAGGATAAAAAATATCAGTGTGCATCACACACAATAAAGGTGAGTACTATTTTATGCAAATGTTTCATTTTTATCTATATACCCACTTTTTAAATATACATGCATATACTGAGTCATGCTAAAAAAATGTATTTCTTATGTTAAATCTTGGTCCAAAGTTCAAAAGCTACTGCTTTAAATTATAACTCCTCATTTTTCTTATTATGAGAAAATTTCTCTTAATATATGTGTGGGCGCACTTTACTATTACTTTTACTTTTGTAGAAAAGTAACCATAATCTGAATTGAGAGACAGGCTAGGAAGTCCTGCTAACATAGCCCAGCTTGTTCTATGGCCTTTGAAGCAAAACTCTTAGTCCCAAACCTAAGGAGAGACCGTAGAGTGTGGAAAATAGCATAGTTGAACCACTTTCATCAACTAGGTCATTACCAAGTGCCTACCGTGTGCTCGGCCGGTGGTGGGCCTTGCGACACCCAGACGAGTAAACCAGTTCCGCCAGCCCTGCTCACGGCTGTCAGTCCTCAATTTCTCACTGGAGTGAGAAGCGCCAACATCCTAATCAGTGTCCCTGTATCCAGGTTACCTCTAACTCCCAAACTCCATGCCGAGTCTTTTTAAGGGGCAGATCTGGTCATTTCACTGCTGTCTCTAAATCCTTTGAATGTCCATTCTAGAGCGAAAGTGGCTTGTCCAGAGTCACACAACAAACCACAGTGAGGTGAAGTCTCTACTCTCCTAGGTTTTATTCTCACCTCACGGTCTCCCCAACCCAAATGCTTCCTTGTCTGTCGGAGTCCACTTGTAGGGCATTTTCCCTCCCATCGGAGGAAGAGCTGTTCTCTCCAAGTAGGCTGGAAAACCTCTAAGAGCACTGCCATCCACTGCCTAATCTGTGTGTGTGTGTGTGTGTGTCTTGAAAATGGAGTCCTCAGCCCCTACGTCCATCATCAGTGAAGTCCGCGTTCTTTGCTTCTCCACCTTGTTTTACATTATGAGTATGGAAAGGGTTCCCAGGACCTCTTGCTCATGTTACTGTCATTATTCTATCGCTGGCATGCTGGTAAATGCTTAGCTGTCAGTGGAGGGTAGGGTAGGGTCAGGCAGACCTGGTTGGTAGCATTTGCCAATTTCCAAGCTGTCAATACCCACAGGGTGGCTGATTTTAAGTTGCCAACATGATGTCACTGAACGTGGAGTTAGGAAGACACGCACGGTTAGCACACCATTAGGCCACATATCCACCCTGCAGATAAAATGCACAATAGTAAAAGGTAATAAAATAGTCAGCGATGCACTTTGAGCATTTATTACCCTTGTTTCTAATATAATGTATTTAATTCTAGGTGCATATCATTGAATTTTCAATAATGGCTGTGTTTAACAGCTAGCTTACGAAACTCCCTACGTTTTCCTAAGTCAAACTCAGTGCACCGCTACACAGTCATCGCAGTTAATGTTACTCAGCCTTATGTTGGACTCTTCCCACAGTCATAGAAGTATCCTCAAAGACGGCCATTTAGAACATTGGTCCTGCCAATTTATTTTCTTATGTGAAAGTAAGAGTCGGAAGAATTTGATATCCTCTGGAAAAAAAAAAACAAACCACTAGCTTTGTACAATGTCTGCTCTGTCTCCTCTCATCTCACAACTTTGTTTTAGTTTAAGGGCACTATGGAAAATATGCTTTTTAATATTAAAAAAAACAAAAATCTTTATGCAAAGAGTACAAATCAAGTTAATTTGAATATTTAAAACTAAATATGCACATCATCCTTGCATTTGTAATTTCCTACCCCAAATCTTTTAGCTCCTTTTCTAATGTAGGATGAAATTTTAAAGGCAATTATAATTCCCGAGGGTGGTTCATTTCAGCTGCTGCCTGAGAAGAGGGAGGGGATTAATGAGCCGAGCCTGCAAACTCTGGGTTTGAGGTGTGGGATTAATGAATGAACTGGGCTGTTTGTTCACTATGGCTCTGATAAACACCTGTCCAAATACGAGCAGTTGAAAATCCTGTGCAGTTGAAAATCAGAGATGAAACAGTCAAGGTACTTGCAGCAATCTGGAAATGTTCTAGAAGCTTAGTCTCCCCTAACCTTGGTTTCCTGTCTACCATTGCATATAAAACCCCAGAGCAAGCAGCATTCGGAAACCACTCGTCAGTAAATAAGCAATACCGAAGAATGACTAGAACTGCAGTGCCAACTTCGAACTTTATTCTGAAATGTTTTACAAGACGTGTCCAGCAGATTTTGTAGATCCAGTAATGATACACTGTACTCAGATTCTGAATAAATTCCTAGAGAACAGAAAAAAAAAAATCCCTCCATTTCTCTCTCTCTTACTCTTAGTTTGACGTATTTTTCTAGTCTTGGTGGGAAAAGGAGGATATGTGGGAAGGAGGGACTCTGTCCTTCCTTGATGTTTCTCCAAAATATATTGTTTGCTCCTGAGTTTCCTAAATTCTGCTGAGGCAAGGTTTCTCAGTCTCAGCACTACTGACCTCTCTGGCTGGATACCTCTTGGTTGTGGGGCATCCTGTTCCCGGGATGAGTTTTGGCAGCAACCCCAGCCTCTGCCCACTAGATGCTGGGAGCACTGCGCCCTCCTCCAGTCATGCCATTCAGTGCTCCCCTTCCACCCCTGCCCCAACACGTGGGCTTTGGGGATGCCAAGGCTGGAGAGAACTCTGTCCTGTCATATCCATCTCGCAAGGCAGTGAGCTTAGTACGAGCCACCCCCATCAAATAAGGGGAGCGAAAGAGACAGCACAGAAACGGAAAAGCACTTCAGAGTGATCCTTGTAATGTTTTTATCGTGCCATTTGTTGCATAATTCCATTTAGGTCCAATCAAAAGCACTAACATTTGGCCATTTTGACTCAAGAAAAGCAGTTTCGCCTGGTTGAAACTGGTATTTTATAAGTGCACACAACTATGGACAAGTGACTATCCTGCTTCCTTCCCAAGCTAGCCCTGGGGGGTGGCCGAAGACAAGGGAAAAAAAAAACATAATATCATGATAACAAAGATGATCAGGCCAACGGGAATCCTCAGAGATGAGAAGTGACAAAAATGGAATAGTCATTAACATCCAAATAAATTCAACAAGGCCCTCTTTGAAAAGATCAGTATGCCTTTCCCCACTCTTAAAGTTGGACCCAGTCTGAACAGTGAGGGCAGCAGCAACACTGGGTGGAACAGAAGGCGGAGACTCCGTGGCCACTTCCTGGACTTAGCCTTGGAGTAGGTGCGGGGCAGGACTACAGAGACGTCTTCCATGAGAGCTTACTCTCAACCCTGCAAAGCTGTGGCATTGGGATTTCGGGCAGGTGGTCTGAGTGCCCCTCGTCAGCCTCCTGTCTGCAAAGGCCGTCCTCCCTCATGGTCCAGCCTTCTCCCACAGGCTCTGCTAGGGACGCAGAGCACCAAGGCTCTCTCTCAAGGACCCACCACCTCTCACAGTTTTGTCACACCCTGACAACAGGATAAATTCAGGGTGCAGTGTCTGGGGCGCTGAGCCCACCCCCCAAGGGCTGGCAGCCCTCTAGAGCCTGCTGGGCAGTGCCCAGGCCAGCAGGGCTTGAACAGAGCCCCTGCCTACTCGCCGCCCTGTGACCCTGCACTGGAGCTGACAGCAAGGGCGGTAGGGGAGAAGGATGCATGAAAAAGTAGCCATCTTTCCAGAAGAAGCACCTTTTCCTAATTTGTACAAAGTCCTAGTGGTATCCTGCTCCCCCACCCCCACCCACCAAAGTCTTGGAGGGACTTTGGAACATAAGCCCATACCTGGAGGGCAAGGATGAGGAAGCCCCAGAGAATTGTGCTGCCACCAGCCGATTGGATGCACAAAAAAGAAATGGAATTGTGGAAAAATAAAGGTAGAGCACCTAAACTCAGGATTTTGCTGCCTAAGACTTCCGTTCACTGCAAGTCCTAGAGCCAAAAGGGAACTTTAATTGACTCTCACTCCCTCATTTTACACACAAGGAAACTGGACATCAGGAGACAAAAACTGACTTCCCCGACCTAATATAGCAATAGCATTGGGGAGACCGAGGCACAAGCCAAAGCCCAGTCTTCCTGACTGCTTCATTTCGAATCCCAACACGTTTAAGTGTGGTATCATGATTCAGAAAGCTTTCTCATCTCGCACAATCTGGTCACGATGCGAATATCCCAGAGAGGAGTTCAGCCTGAAGGTGTATGATAGAACCTTTGCACCAGGTTTAGCGGTAATAACGCGGGGGTAAGGTGTTCAGGGAGAAATGTCCATGGTGGTGGTGTCTGGAGACGGGAGCTGGTTGCAGGAGGACTGGAATGGAGACTCTACGTGGAGCCTTGTTCCATCCACAGGAGCTAGGAAACCAGCAGCTCCTCCAGATCCAAGATGCTGTCGCCTGGTCATCTGGTTGACCTCGGTATGGCATCTTCAGGGCAAGGAGTGGCCAAGGCACTAGGACATAGTCCAAGGCAGCAACATTTCCTGGAGGAGATCTGAATAACTGAGGACTTGTAATATGCCTCCAAAAATCAAGTCTGTCCACTTTTTCTGTAGGCCTGATTCAATTACAATCAAATCCGACTGGGATTTATCTCATGGAATATGTAAAATTATTCTAAATTCTAAATTACCCTAAAATGCATCTGGAAGATTTCACAGGTGAGATTTACTAAGAACATTTGATAAAGAAAAATAATAATGAGGGAGATCTTGTTCTTAAAACCACAAAACATATTTTAAAGATAAAAATAAAATACTATGCACTCATGTAGAAAATGAAAAATTGAAAAAGAACAGTCAACCCAGTCAGCCCCAAACAACCTATAGAAACACAAAATCATGTTCACACACATATTTTGTGCAGACTGTACAAAGCAGTTGCAGTGAACTTTGCACAATCCAATACTCTCCATTCCTTCCAGAAAGCAAAACGACCGATGCCCAGAACACAGAGCACTCAGGGACTGAAATAAATAAATAAACCATCTGTTTACTGCTTAAATAAATGTATAAATCAATATGTAATGTTAATACATTGAAGTAAATATATATACATATATTGCTGAAATAAATATATAAATATATACAATTTATCAAAATGACATATAAATCATACCTATCTGATGCCACTGATGGAGTTATTTGCTTCCCAAACCAGTGATGTCTCTCCACAACCTATCCATACTATTGTTTTCCTATTATAATGACTTTATTTCATTATTGTGTGGGATCAATGAAATGTGGGTAAGAAAGTAGCATTCTTGCTGTCCTGAAAACTGTGCTGAGTGCTCTAGGAAGACCAGAGGAAACTAAGCCACCAGAAATAAAAGCATAAAGAAAATACAAAGCTTCTGACCTTGGTTTGTTTTTGTAAGAAACTAAATGCAGAAAATACAAAGGATGCAGTATCAGTGTAGCTTACCCAAGAAAGGGGGTTGAGAACTCCAATCAAATGGACACATATCAGAAAGACCCTGGAACCACATTAGAAGATTGACAAATACATTTTATTAATATATATAATATTCAAGGAAGGTAAGAACCACATTTTATCATCCTGTCCTTTACTCGGCTTGCCTGATTTACCAATTAACTGGGGTTATCAATAGATTCAGATAAACAATTTATCTCTCTCAAAACACATATTTCTTATACAATAGGTTAAACATCACCAAATAATGAGGAAGAAATGAATTATTTACTAAATTGTTGAAGGGAATATAGCTCTTTGGAAAAAAAATCACACAAAATCTCATTTTAGACTTTACTCAAAACTCAATTCCCAATTTAATAAAATAAATGTAAACGTACTTGGGGGCAATAAAAGGATACTGGACAAAGTTTTTCATTATAGAAAAGAAAATTTTTAGAATTTCAAATGTTTAAACAACTCTTAATAAACAAAATTAAGTAATAAAATGACAAGCCAGATGGAAAATTGTAACAAATGAGCAGGTGAAGGGGTAATATCTTTAATAATAAAAAGCTCTTACAGGTCAATAACGTAAGTATCAACTTCTCAATAAAAAATGAACCATGGGTATGAAGTTATCAAATGGAAAGCATTCGGGTGAGAAGAAAAACCAAAGACAAAAAACCTATAGAAAAATATTCAGTCAATAGTAATTGTACATATTCAAATAAAGCCAATATAATAATAATTTTTCCCATAAAATTGAGAAGGAAGAAAAATAATAAATGCTATCAGGGAACAGTAAGATAGCTACTCTCATAGTCTGTTAGTGACAGTAAACTAGTATTATCAGTCAGAAAATTAATTTGTTAACATTTATCCAGAACTTTCAAAAATGTTACATACTTTGATTCTGTAATTCCACATCAAAAATTATCTTAGGGGGCACACGGGCGGCTCAGTCGTTAAGCGTTTGCCTTTGGCTCAGGTCATGATCCCGGGATCCTGGGATCGAGCCCCGCATTGGGCTCCCTGCTCCGTGGGAAACCTGCTTCTCGCTCTCCTCCTGCTTGTGTTCCCTCTCTCGCTGTGTCTCTCTCTGTCAAACAAATAAATAAAATCTTTAAAAAAAAATTATCTTAGAAAATAATTGGTTGTATGGATAATCTGTTTATGGATATGTTTATTACATATTATTTATGAAAAAGAAACTGTACATGGCTTAAATGTCCAATCAAAAGGGAGATCATTTAATGATCTAATACATCATCAAATGGATTAATCATCACTAATGTATATCCATCTGATAGATTATGCAGTCATTTAAAAAGTCACAATTTTTAAATAAAAAATGCTCTCTACTCATGTTATTTTTTAAAGGGCAAAAATATATAGACAATATGACCCCAATTATGCTAAGAAGTGTATGTGTGCATGTGAACAGAAAAAAACCCAAAACTAGAAGGAAATACATCAAAATAATATTAACTATCATCTCAGCAGAATTATTGTTTTTTCTTTTATATATATATTTTTAAGAATTTATTGTTTTAGAGCAGTTTTAGGTTCCCATCAAAATTGAGAGCAAGGTACAGAAATTTCCTGTATACCCCCTGTTCCCCCACATGAATAGCCTCCCGATTATCAACATTCCCCACCAGAGTGATACATTTGTTACCACTGATGAATCTACACAGACACATCATTACCATTCAAAGTCATGGGTTCACTCTTGGTGTGGGTTTGGACAAATGTATAATGACATGTATCTATCATTATAGTATCATACAAAGTATATTCACTGTTCTTACCCACCCCCCCACCCCCCACCCCCCGGGGAAGGGGAAGAGCAGAAGCAGAGGAAGAGAGAGAATCTTAAGCAGGCACCACACCCAGCGTAGAGCTGGAAGCAGGGCTCTATCTCGCGACCTGAGATCATGACATGAGCGGAAATCAAGTCAGACGCTTAACCGGTACTCTCGGAGTATATTCACTGTTCTAAAAGTCCTCTATGCTGTGTGTATTCATCCCTCTCCCCACCCTGCTCCAGCAACCACTGATCTTTTTATTGTCTCCATAGTGTTGCCTTTTCCAGAATGTCATCTACTTGGAATCATATAGTATGTACCCTTTTCAGATTTGTTTCTTTCACTTAGTAATATGCATTTAACTGTCCTCCATGTTTCCCCATAGCCTAATAACTCACTTATTTTTTTTCTTTCAAGATTTTACTTAAATTCAAGTTAGTTCACATATAATATAATATTAGTTTCAAGAGTAAAATTTAGTGATTCATCAATTGCATATAACACCCAGTGCTCATTACATCAAGTGACCTCCTTAATGCCCATCACCCCACCCCCCCACCCATCTCCCCTCCAGCAACCCTCAGTTCGTTCCCTATGGTCAAGAGTCTCTTATAGTTTGCCTCTCTCTCTGTTTTTATCTTATTTTATTTTTCCTTCCCTTCCCCTATGTTCATTGTTCTGTTCCTTAATTCCACATATGAGTGAAATCATATGTTATTTGTCTTTCTTTGACTGACTTATTTTGCTTAGCATAATACCCTCTAGTTCCATCCACGTGTTGCAAATTGCAAATGGCAAGATTTCATTCTTTTTGATGGTTGAGTAATATTCCTTTGTATCTCTCTCTCCCCCCGTCCCTCTCTCCTTTACCCATTCATCAGTTGATGGACATCTGGGCTTTTTCCATGTTTTGGCTATTGTGGATAATGCTGCTATAAATATTGGGGTGCATGTACCCCTTCAAATCACTATTTTTGTATCCTTTGGATAAATACCTAGTAGTACAAATGTTGGGTCACAGGGTAGTTCTATTTTTCACTTTTTGAGGAACCTCCAAACTGTTTTCCAGACTGACTGTACCAGTTTGTATTCCCACCAACAACTTAAGAGGGTTCCCCCTTCTCTGCATCCTCACCAACATCTATTGTTTCCTGAGTTGTTAATTTTAGCCATTCTGACTGGTGTGAGGTGGTATCTCATTGTGGTTCTGATTTGTATTTCCCTGATGCTGAGTGATGTTGAGCATTTTTTCCATGTGTCTGTTGGCCATTTGTATGTCTTCTTTGGAGAAATGTCTGTTCATGTCTTCTGCCAGTTTCTTAACTGGATTTTTTATTTTTTGGGTGTTGAGTTTGATAAGGTCTTTATAGATTTTGGATACTAGCCCTTTATTCTTAACTTAGTCATTTGCAAATATCTTCTCCCATTCCGTGGGCTGTCTTTTAGTCTTGTTGATTGTTCCTTTGCTGTGCAGAAGGTTTTTATCTTATAATGAAGTCCCAAGAGTTCAGTTTTGCTTTTGTTTCCCTTGCCAAGTTCACTTATTTTCATGCTGAATAATATTCCACTGACCAGATGTACCAACTTATCCATTCACCTACTCAAGGACATCTTGATTGGTTCCAAGGTTTAGCAATCATGAATAAAGCTGCTATAAATATCTGTGTGCAGATTTTTGTGTGGTCATGTTTTCAACTCCATTGGGTAAATATCAAGGAATGTGATTGCTGGATCATACTGTGAGAGTATGTTTTGTTTTGTAAGAAATTGTCTTCAGGATCATTGTACCATTTTACATTCTCACCATCAATGGCTGAGAGTCTCTGTTGCTCCACATCCCCTCCAGTATTTGGTGTTGTCAGTTATCTGGATTTTGGTCATTCTAATAGGTATGTAGTGGCATCTCGTTGTTTTAATTTGCATTTGCCTGGTGACATATGATGTGGAGAATTTTTCATATACTTTTTTGCCATGTGTATATATTCTCCAGTTAGGTGTCTGTTAAGGTCTTTGGCCCATTTTTTAAGCAGGCTGTTTTCTTATTGTTGAGTTTTACAACAATAAGACTGTTATTTTTCAGCTTTTTATCAGATGTATCTTTTATCAGATGTGCCTCTTACAAATATTTCCTCCCAGTCTGTGACTTATCTTCTCATTCTCTTGACATTATCTTTCATGGACAGAAGTCTTTAATTTTAATGAAGTCCAGGTTATTAATTGTTACTTTAATGGATTCTGCCTTTAGTTTGTATCTAAAAAGTCACTGCCAGGGCACCTGAGTGGCTCAGTTGGTTAAGTGTCCAACTCTTGGTTTCAGCTCAGGTCATGATCTCAAGGTCATGGAATCAAGCCCTGTGTCAGGCTCTGCACTCAGCACTGGGATCTGCACTTAGCGTGGAGTCTGCTTCAGGTTCTCTCTCCCTCTCCCTCCTGCTCTCTCTCTCTCTCAAATAAAAAAAAAAAAAAGAAAAAAAGAAAAAGTCATTACCATACCAAAGGTCATCTAGGTTTTCTCCTGTGTTATCTTCTAGGAGTTTTATAGTTTTACATTTTATGTTTAAGTTTTTGATCCATTTTGAGTTAATTTTTGTGAGGGTGTAAGGTCTTTTCTAGCATGTGGATATCTAGTTGTTCCAGCACCATTTTTTGAAGAAACTATCTTTTCTCCATTGTTGCCTCTCTCCTTTGCTCCTACAAAGGAGCACTTTGTCAAAATCCATTGTCTATATTGTCTATATTTATGGAGATCTATTTCTGATTCTAATTCTAATTCTAATTCTAATCCATTGTTCTATTTGTCTATTCTTTCATCAATGCAACACTGTCTTGATTAATGTAGCTGCATAGTATGTCTTGAAGTCAGGTAGTGTCCATCCTTTGACTTTGTCTCCTTCACTACTGTGTTGGCTGCTCTGGGTACTTTGCCTTTGCATATATATTTTAGAATTAATTTGCCAATATCCACAATAACTTTCTGGGATTTTTACTGAGATTACATTAAATCTGTAGATTAAATTGGTAAGAACCGACAGCTTGGCAAATTGGATCTTTCTATCCATGAACATAAAATATCTCTCCATTTATTCACTTATTCTTTGATTTCATTCATCAGAGTTTTGTAGTTTTCCTCTACAGATCTTGTACATATTTTGTTAGACTTATATCTCAGTATTTCATTTTGGGAGGTACTAATGTGAATGGTATTGTGTTTTTAATTTCAAATTCCGCTTGTTCATTGTTGGTGAATGAACCAAAGTGAATCACTTTGCATATTAACCTTGTAGCTCACCATCTTGCTATAATCATTTATCAGTTCCAGGACTTTTGTGTGTCCTTTTTTTTTTTGTCTTACTGCATTAGTTAATACTTCCAGTATGATGTTGAAAAGGAGTAATAATAGGGGACATCCTTGCTTTGTTCCTGATCTTAGTGGGAAAGCTTTAAGTTTCTTACCATTAAGTATGATGTTGGCTGTAGGATTTTTGTAGATATTCTTCACCAAGTTGAGGAAGTTCTGTTCCCAGTTTACTGAGAGTTTTTAACATAACTGTTGTATTTTCTCAAATGCTTTTTCTGCGTCTATTAAATGGATCATGTGATTCCTCTTTTTTAGCCTTATTACATTACATTACATTTACATTAATTTATTTTCAAATGTTGAACCAGCTTTGCATACCTGAGATAAGTCCCACTTGATCATATGTATAATTCTTTTTATACAGTATTGGATTTGAGTTGCTAATATTTTGTTGAGGATATTTGCATCTATGTTTGTGCTCTCATATTGGTATATAATGTTCTTTTCTTGTAATGTCTTTATATGGTTTTGAAACTAGGGTAACACTGGTCTCATGGAATGCATTGGGAAGTATTCCTTCTCCTTCTCTCTTCTGAAAGAGATTGTAAAGAATTGGTATAATTTCGTTGTTAAATGTTTGGTAGAAGTCACCAATGAACCCATATGGGCCTGATGCTTTCTGTTTTGAAAGGTGATTATTTATTGATTCAATTCCTCTAATAGATATAGGCCTAGTCATATCATTTATTTTTTCTTGTGTGAGTTTTGGCAAAGTGTGTCTTTCATGGAAATGATCCACTTCATCTAGATTATCAAATATGTGGGCATGGACTTGTTCATGGTATTCCTTTACAACTTTTTAATGTCTGTAAGATCTGTAGTTATGTCCCCTCTTTCATTTCTGGTATGAGTAGGTATGTCCTGTCTCTTTTTTAATTAGTTAGCCGGGCTAGAGGCTTATTATTTTCATTGTTCTTTTCAAAGAACCAGCTCTTGGTTTTATTTTCTCTATTGACTTCCTGTTTTCAATTCCATTGATTTCTGTTCTAATTACTATTTTTTTCTTCTGCTTATTTGGATTTAATTTGCTGGGGTTTTTTTTCTAGCTTCCTAAGGTGGATTTTTATTTATTTTTAAAACTTTCTTATTTTCAAAGCATGGCTTCTAATATAAGGAAAATACAATTAATATTGTATATTAATTAATGACTTTATTAAATGAAAGCACATTTATGAAGAAAGCACAATCATGAAAGTAGTTATGAGAGACCTTGGGAAATCATCAACTTCAGCAATGCTAACAGAGACAGTTTTATATAGTTATAATACTAATAACATCTTTGAGTGATTATGTATGATACAGTGTGCTCATTTGATTTTGGGGTTACACCCATGGGGTTCACTCATTTTCATATAGAAGAAGGTTAAGTGAGTAGTCCATTCACATGGTTAGGTTTTAAGCAGAAGGACCAGGCCATGTGCCTCCAGAGTCCATTCCCTTTACTACTGTCATATTTTTCTGCCCCTCTCCCAAAGTGTCATAGCCACACCAGGAGAACTGGGAACGAGGAGACCACATGGTGAGAAGAGCTACAGAGGGGACCCAAACCCAGGTCTCTCATGCTTTCTGTCAATCGTCTAACCCCTTCTTGATTATACTTTGGACTACCTTCCTAGTCAGTGTTCCAGGGTGCAGAAGCTCACTCTTTGGTCACATAAACAAAGTTTTGAAGTTAACATAGCACAGGGTCCTGCCAGAGTTTCCTGTGTCCCAGGGTAAGTTGCCTTTCTTGAATAGATACTGGGTCTGAAAGCAAGTCTATCTTTTTTCTATATGCTCTGAGATCAAGTCTTCCATATATGCTTTGTCATGAATGCCCACCCAACTAAAACTCCAACCCTCCACCTGTACAGTGTGGATTTCCCCCAGCCATTCCCAGTATTGTCTGCCCAGCAGCCGCTTTATCACCACCAATGTGTCTCCTTGATACACATCAAGGTCAGATTTGAAAATGAAACAAAATCTCAAACTATGAATCTCTGGTAAGAAAAACAAATAGAACGTCACACTGCTCTCAGCATTTTCTTACTGTGTATGTGTATAGAAGTGGGGTTGGGTGGTGAAGTAAAGGTAAAGGATTTATTTTAAGGTGTCTTGTAATTGCCCAAGAATTAAACAATAATGGAGATACATTATCTCCTTTGTTAAAAAGTCAAACATTTCAACTGACTATACACTGCCAGGGGTTCCTACATTGACATTTTCCTGAAGTGATGTTGGTTTGCGATAGCATGACATATTAAGCTCCTGGTGCAGCAAGATGAATAGGTTCATCAGCCTGGCAGTCTGGCCATGTAATAAATCTGTTAGAAAGTGTGTGTGGGGGTCATACCCGCTCCTTTGGGGTGTGTAATGTTACATTAACGTGGTATGGTAGCTGTTAGCAGAAATACGGTGCAAGAACCATAAAAAGTGATTTATACCTATTACCAAAGCAGCTAATAATTACAAGGTTGAATGGGGAGCCTGGGAGAGACAATGGTGAGGGCAGAAAAAAACAAGAAAAATGTGTGGTATAACATATATATTCATGAAATATGGGTACTACGGAATGTTGAACCTGACTTTGGGTATCCATTAATAAAGGAGTTAATTGGTGATGATGGCTGTGGACAATCAGAATTTCCTAAATGGCACATCGACTTCAGCAAAGTATAAGAGGGCATGTAAAAATGTCTTAAAGAGTGTGCACACATATCCTTTCCTTGCTCCCTAACAGAGTCCTTGCTTTAAATGACAGAAGAAGAGTGGTCTGCCAGTGGGGAAGGATTGGATACCAGTGGCAGAACTGCCTTAAACAGAGAAGTCAATAGCTCTGGGGCCTAATGTTCCTTGCACATATATTCAGCAGGCATTGTGGATGAGCTATATTGACTTCCTTGGCCAAAATTCATACGTTCATGAATTTCAGGCTCAGTTTTCTTATGTGGGAGGGTGACACAGGCAGCCAAAACCCATTCTCTTACACACATGTTTTTCTTTTTCTCATTCATCTCTCACCTGTCTGCTTTTGACAATTTGTTTCTCCAGTTTTCCCTTTACATTGCTGCTATGGGTACAGATTGGATGTCAAAGATGAAAGACACCACCTTGGGACATGAGAAGGAAATCATTTGCATAGCAGTCAAGGCCATGTCCATGTGTCCATGAGGTCACAACTATTTTCAAAATAACATCAAAATATTATTTGTAAGAACAAGCACTGGGTAAGACTGATGGCACCTTAGCATGAATTAAGCATGAACTCTACTCTTTACCACATACACAAAGAAATGCCAATTTAGAATGTCCTTATGATGCAATAAAAGTGATTAATTTTATGTATCTTAACATTTGAATGCATTTTTTTTTATATATTCTGTATGATGAAGTGGGAAACATGCATGAGAAGAGCTTTGGGGTATACTAAAGTACAACGGTTGTCTCAAGGAAAAGAACTTGTTTGAATGGGTTCCCAGCTGAAGCACCTACTTTTTTTCACGAAACACCATTTTTATTTGAAAGCACACCTGAAAGAGAAGTAGCATTTATTCAGATTTGTGTATGCGGCATACATGTTCTCGAGGATAAACTTGCCACTTTAAGGAAAATAATTGACAAATTTGTTCATGAAACAATTTGAGTCTTACGCACCAATGAGAATTTTGGAAAATGTGTATCTGCCCAAATGAACTAGATGGTTTCTGATTACATAAAGGGTTTTCAAGTGAGATTTGATGGTAATATTAATAGATATGACTTTTTGATATTGTTTAATGAAATGTACCAACATTGTTTGGAAATCAGTATTTTCCAAATGACCAGGGCATGGTACCATAAAATCACAAATAGCTAAAAATCTACTGACTATATCAGTTAGATGAATGGATTTTAATCTCGCAGAAAATAAAATTTCATTGTTATAATTTCAGATACTACATAAGTTGCAGATTCTGCAGCCAACCTTTAAGAAATGACCACTTAATCAAGTTTTGGTAAAACAACAAAGAATAGCCACTATTATCTGTAAAGGCCATTAAAACACTCTTCTTTTCCAACTATATATCTGTGTGAGGCTGGAATTTCTTTATATGCTTCAACCAAAACAACATATCACAGCAGATTAAGTACAGAAGCAGATACCAGCTTTCAGCTGTTTTCTATTAAGCCAGACATGAGCTTTGCAAAAATGTAAAATAGTGCCTCTCTTCTCACTGTTCTTTTTGTTTCATAAAATGCAGTTATTTTTTATAATATATATATATATTATTGAAATACAATTGCCATATAGCATTATATTAGTTTCAGATGCATGACATAGTAACTCAATATTTGTATATATTGTGAAATGATCACCACAATAAAAGGTTATTTTTGTTAGCATTGTTATATTAGCTGAATTAATAAATATTTTTAAGGTTTTATTTTTTAATTTCTAATCTGGTACATTTTGATAGATGTTGCCCATACAAATGAACATTCTTTAGGGGCCTCAAAAGTTCTTAGAAGTGTAAAGGGATGGGACCAAAAATTTGAGAATCACTAGATTGGATGAATAAAAAATGAAAATTAAAACTTGATTTGCTATTATTTTTACTTCAGCTATCACCTGAATAAAATGCTTAGGTGAACCTAATACGACTTTTTTTTTAATTTTCAATTTTTTCAATTTCCAATTTTTAAAAAAATTTTAATAATTAAGTAATAAAAATAACAAAAGTTCATTGAACACTTATTTTGTGGCAGCTCTTAGCTAACAACTTTGTTTACATTGCAGGTGTATGATTGCTATAGACTAAGAGTCTGTGTCTTATCCCCCTCTCCTATCCCCCAAAACTTAGGTTACATCCTAATCCCTAATGTGAGAGCATGACGAGGTGAGTCCTCTGGGAGGTGATGAGGTCATGAAGGTGAAGCCCTCCTGGATGGGATTAGTACCCTTATAAAAGAGACCCCAGAGACCTCCCTCACCCCTCTTTCCACCATATGAGGACACAGAGAAAAGACAGTCATCCATGAACCAGGAAGCAGACTCTCACCAGACACAGAATCTGCTGGTGCCTTGAGGTTGGACCTCCCAGCCTCTAGGACCGTGAGAAATAAATTTCTGCTGTTTATAAGCCACGTCTGTGGTATCCTTGTTATAGTAGCCCAAACGCACTAAGAGGGATCCACGCAACAGAACTGAAAACTTGTTATTCTACGCCCGTCGTCTAGAGAACAGACCTGAACCTCAAGGCGGATAAAACAAGGACAAGCTCACATCTGGCAGAGTCAGCTCTGAAAGCTGCAGGTCTGTCTGGTGCCAAAGACTCTGACCTAAACCCACAAGTCACATGGGCAGCCTCCCAGTGGCTGATACACACTGGTGCTGACCATGTTCCAGAACAGGGCTAAGAGCTCACTGCACTTTATTTCATTTAATCCTAAATTAAAATAATAAGGCAGTTATTTCATCACCTCTTTCAGATCAGCAAATGAAAGCTGCATAAGGTTAAGTGATTTAGCCATGAAGAACACAGCTGTGGAGCTCCAGGTACCGTGACTGGAGTTCATCATACCACTCAGTCGGTGGGACGCTAATGATCAGTTTAGCAAGACCCCTCCTGTGCTTTACTTCATGATTTTTTCAACATTTCCCCATCCCCAATGCTATTAATCTCTCCCATGAAGCCACCATTTTAAAGTGCTTCCGATAGCTTCTTGGATATTTACTTTTCCTCAAAAACATCACTCCCTAATATATGTTTTAAATTGGTCTAGGTGAAATTATATGATAGATGAAGTTCTGGATTTTTTTTTTTTTAACCCCACACTGGCTTCGTGGTCTATCCATGAGGCTGTAAATTGTTAACAACTTCTGATTGTTACATAGTTTTCCTTCACATGTGTCACTACTCCTTTACCAGACATTCCTAGTTTTCTCCAAATCACCGCTATCACCCTAACACAACAACCCCACACGTAACATGTTATAGACCACAGTTTTTTAAAGATCTATTTTCAGGAAGAGATTTCTGAATCACAAGATACAACATTATCAGTTTTATTAAGTACTGCTAAAGAGTTTTCCAGAATGGGCATAAAAGGACAGACTCTCAGCAATTGAGCATGAAATTAACAATTTCCCATTTGTCAGTGACACTTGGTATTGTACAACTTTCTAATTTTGCAACTGTGATAGATCTAAGGTTTTAGTTATGGTTTTAACTTGTGTTTTGCTAATTATTACAGATTTTTGCACATATCTTCATCCATCTGCTAGCCATTTGGATTCCTCCTTTGAATTGCCTACATTTGAATTGTACCCATTTCTCTATGGAGTTTTTTTTTTCTTGTTGATTTGCAATTGTTACTTTTACATTGCAGTATTAATCTTTTATTTATATTAAACTTTTCTTTTCATCTGTTACCCATTTGATACCTTTATCTAAGACACCTTCCTTGAAGAATAATCCTTATCTTAAATGTAGTGAAATTTATCAATATTTCATGATGATAAACTCATGATTTTTGGATCTGGATTACAAATTTTCATCCAAAAGATATGAAGATATTCTTCTGCCTTTTCTTCTATTAAGTTTTGTATTTTTCCTTTCACATTTAATTCACCTGGATTTCACTTCTATATATGATGAGTTCTATTCTTCTCCACACAGTGAGCTAGTTTCCCTGAGACTTTTCACTAAGCAATCCATTTTTTATGCACCAAATTGTGGTGTCACTTTTATATCAGTTCTGGTATATATCAGGTCCTACATTTTATTTCATGGGTTCTATTTATTCTTGTGCCAAAAGCACGTTATTTTTTAATCCTTTTGATTTTGTAGTAGTTCTTAATAACTTGTAGAACAAATATGTTGCCCACACCATCTCCATATTCTGGACTATTTTGTTTTTGTTTTTTAAATTTGGGTGCTAAACTGGCACATTTATTTTTATTTATCAATTTTGGAGTCACTTTTACAAATTCCATAAGAAAAAAAAAAGTCTGCTTAAATTTTGCCTAGAATTGCATGGATGTATAGATTAATCGGGGAAGAATTAATATCAAAACATGTGAAGTTGTCCCATTCATGGACGTGGTCATAATTATTCAAGTCTTCTTTTAAGTCTTTTAATGAGGCATTACATTTTTCTCCATGTTTTAAAAATTCTCTTGTGCTTTTTTAATAAGTTAATACCTAGGTATTGTAGAGTTTGCTACTGTTATTGTGAAGCAAGTCTTATTTTCTGGTAAGTTTTCTAATCAATTATTAGTAGCATAAAAATGGCTTTTGATTTTTATAAGTTGATCTTATAATTGGCAACTTGATTTACACTCATAAAATCTTAATTTTAATATTTTAAAATTTTAATATTAATTCTGACCGGATTTAGGGGTGCCTAGGTGGCTCAGTTGGTTAGGTGTCAGATTCTTGATTTTGGCCCAGATCATGATCTCAGGGTTGCGGGATCAAGCCCCGCGTTGGGCTCTGCACTGGGCATGGAGCCTGCTTAAGATTCTCTCTCCCTCTTCCTCTGCCCCTCCTCCCCACTACTCTCTCTCTATATATATAAAAAAAATAATGTACATTTAAGTCTGCCAGGGTTTCTATGTAAATAATTATATTATCTGGAAATAATAAAATGCTTCTGTCTTTCCTCCCAATGATTAAATTTCTTACTTCTTTTTCATGTCTTTTGTTTTGGCAGGACCTTCAGGATCTATAGAAGGACAAGAATGACAGCAGGTATTGTTGTCTTGCCCCCTACCTAAAAAAAGAATGTGTCTACTATTTTAATTAATAAAAATTGGTATTTATTATAGCTTTTTTGAATAAATAGATTTTGTTAGATTTGGAAAATATCTACCTGGCTCTTTACTGAGAATTTTATCATAAATAGGCATTGAACTTTAACAATTTTTTTCTATAATTATTGATATAATAATGTGATTTTTTTCCATTGGCCCATTTTTCTACCTTTGATAAGTTAGATGAAGTTAACAGATTTTCTGATATTAAACTATTTCAAATTATTGTGATAACCCCTTCTCTTTCCTAATTAATAAACTTTATTTTTTTATAGCAGTTTTAGATTCACAGCAAAATTGGAAAGTACAGCGTTCCCATAAGCTTCATCCCTACACACATACAACCTCCCCCACCACAGACATCGTGCACCACGGTGGTACATTTGTTACAGTCAATGACACTGACACGTCATTACCCCCCAAAGTCCATAGCTTACATCAGGGCTCGCTCTCGGTGCTGTACATTCTGTGGGTTTTCGCAAAGGTCTAATGACATGTATCTACCATTGTAGTATCACACAGAGTAGTTTCATTGTGGGGGTGTAGGTCGGGGGAAACTCAGGCCCTCCCTCTCCCCATTTTCCTGACCCCTAGAGCACCTCCAATTTACACCAATTGGCCCGAGAAAGATCGGCCTTTCTGTGTTATAAGAACCTTCTCCAGGGTATGAGCTGCAGATACTCGGAGTGACCTCAGCCAGAGCTGCTGGTTTGCACCCCTCAGAAGTAAAACTCCTGCTAATGTGCCTTCCCTCAGATACTTGGTCCACTTCTGCTCCTGCTTACTGTTTCTCTTCCCTTTCATATTTGTCTCCCCATGAGTTTTTCACACTTCTTAAGATCTGAGAGCAATCAACTCCTGTCTTGTTTTTGTTTCATCCCAGAGTTGGTTTTGGCATCAAAAGCCAGCATCTTATATTAGTTCCCTTCTTGTCAGCCAAAGCAGAGATTTAAACCTTAGTTTGTTTGACTCCAAAACCCATGCTCTATGAGGTAATAAATAGAGAGGACTCAGGGCATTAGAACGATTAGAATTCCAGATGCTATCTCGAAATGAGAAGCAAATAAACAATCGACTTTCCTAGAGAAATTCAAGGACACATATTTTTGTTCTCTGACCCAGATGTAATAAAACTTCATTGCCGAAATTTTGGAAACATGTTATTATAAGCTATAGATAAGTACTATTTTACTATATTGTAGTATATTTCCTTCTAGTGTATTTGTATAAATTTTTTAAGGCATAAGGAAAATCAATTTACATTTTTCCTTTTGAGAAAAAGACAGCATAAAGGCAAAAATAAAAAACCCGAGGACAGTTCAAAGGGAGTCTCACTTCAGCCCCACATACAGAGCCATATCCCACTGAGAACCTGGCGAGCATAACATCTAGCTCCTCGGAAAAGTCCCATCTTGTGCCAGTGATTGAAAAAGTCATTCAAGATCCACGTCCTAGGACTGTTCAAAACAAATTTAAAAGAACCCAAAAAGTTTGTCTAGTGTTACGAGGACCTTCTACTTTATTCCAGGGCTCTTAAATTATACCAAGTTTATATCCACGGTCCACTGTTTTGTGTTTGGGAGGTGATTTCTCCCAACAGGACCTGATTTCTTAGTATTTGCACCGCCTAGCATTGTACTCAGTTGCTTAATAAATAAGCTGTCTCTTAAAAGACTTAACAGTGGCCTGAGGAACTTTTTTTCTACTTTAGAAGAAACTTGACTCAAAATTTAATTAAAATATAGAAGCAGCCACTGTTGTTTGCTCGTCACGACTTCCATGGCAGTCACTATCTGAACAAGACCCAAGAGAAAATTCAGGAAGTTTCGCTGACAACCTAAAGCTGCTGACCATCTTCTGAAAGTTTAATGTAGATTATTGTTCAGTGTACACACCTTCATACCTTTTAAAATTATGTAACTCCACCTTCGTCCACCCCGTGGCTACGGTATAACATAAGCAGACAATGAGGGAGAAACTGTCGGAAACCAGGCTCATGGTCACTGGTTTTATGTTAGGCTCATCTGTATTTTTTTCATAGCCAAAAATGACATGTAAGAAAGTGACTTGACTTCATTAACTTTATTCTCATTTTTCCACAGGAAAAGGAGTTTCCAGGGAGACCAAGGCAGAAGAAACCAACCTCTGCTACTTTTTCCACAGGCCTCCGCTAACGGACTTATGTTTGAATGCTGAATCTCCCAGCGTTGCTCCTTTTTCTTTTTTCCTTTTTAATATAACAATGTTACTGAGATTCATACGCCATAAAATTCATCCATTCAAAATGTTAAATTCAAAGGTTTTTAATATATTTACAGCATTGTGCAAACGATCCCCACCATCAATTTGAGGACATTTTCATCACCCTCAGAAAGAAGCCTTATATCCATTAGCAGCACCTCCTCACCCAAGCCCAGTAGGTCTGTCTACTTTGCACACTCTGTACACCCTGCGGCCTTCATGTCTGGCTCCTTTCACTGAGGACCATGTCTTCAAGGCTCATGCTTGGTGGAGCACTCGTCAGAACTGCACTACCTTTAATTGCCAAATAACATTGCATTGTGTGGACATACCATATTTTATTGATCCATTCCTCAGTTGATGGGCATTTGAGTTCTTTCTGCTTTTTGGCTGTGATGAATAAGACCACTATGAGCTTTGGGTAGAAGATTCTGTGTGGGTGCATGCTTTCATTTCTCTTGGGTATATAGCCAGGAGGGGAATTGCTGGGTCATACAGTAACTCTATGTTTAAACTTTGGAGGGGCTGCCAGAACTCCTATTTTTTGTTTGATCTGGTTAATTCCTCATATTTCAAAAGACACTCAGAGAAGATATTCCTACCCCCATTTACTAGTTTCTCTGTTATACCCTAGCATAGCACATAGTATTTCATTGCAACCGTTGAGTTTGTGATTTCCCTAGTTGTTTGGATGGGTGCTCCATAAGGGCAGGGATCTCTGTGTAGTTCATCACTGGCTTCCCAGCCTGTAGCACAATGCCATAGACATTGAGTAGACACTCAATACACACCTACTGAACGAACAAACTAATGAATGAACGGATGAATGAATGGAGAGTTACTATTCTCTCTACGCCTAAGGAGCTGATATGCCAAGACATTTTATTTTTTTAACACATCTGAATGCCCCCCCCTTTTTTTTAGCCTGAAATTTCCCAATAATGACTTTTTCTAATTAAACTTTCTTAATAACTTTGAGGCACATTTTCTAGGAATCATCAACTGTATTGCCGTAGAAAACCGGGATATATAGGGAAAATATCACAGAACTGAAGACTGCAAATCATGGAAGATAGAAGGCTCAGCCCCAGCCCACGCCTGCCTTTATAAGCACTTGCCCTGCCCCCGCCCCATCCCCGTACCACGTGCCTACTTCTAGGACGCGGGAATACAGACCACCCCAAGTCACTCAGTCCTAAAGTGGAAGTAACCAGATACTATTGCTTCACATGCCACGGTTGCATATGGTAGACAGTTATTCAATGTTATTTTATCTAAACATAATTTATCCATGAAAACTATTGCTCTCTCTTAAAAAATTGAAGTTTATTTGATGTTTTCTGTATAGATTGGTGCAATATTCCTGGAGGGTAATTTGATTAAATATATACATTGCTTTTTTTAACGTACCCTTGATCTGACAAATCCAGTTCTAGGACTTGATTTTGGGGAGATAAACCAAAAAGTGTATATTTGTGCATGAATATACATACACACAAAGATGTTTCTGCAATATTATTTTTAATAAGGGAAAACTCAAAATAAGCTCTCATTCTAATAATAGATTAATAAAATAAATGCTAACTCACCTCTATAAGGAGATAGCCGCAATTTCTATGATTGATGCTCTAGATTATGTATTGACGTGGAAATACTCCCAATATTGTTACGTGAAAAACATAAGTTACAATGAGGCACGTAACATTTATCTGCACAGTATACAACAATTTTAACTTTTCAAAATCACGTAGGAATTTTACTAGGAAAACTGTAGCCACAACATTCCTTTATTAAAATGACTTTAGGAACTGCATGGTTTTATTAGGAAAATAAATCATGTGAAAAATGAGCGTGAATTTAAAAATGTAACAGCATATTGTTACATAGGCAGAGCGGAGTGGTTTGGTTCTTAAAGCATTTCTCCATCCTGATTATATCAGCACATTTTCGGAAACTTTTGGAGATGCTTCCCTGGCTGCTTAGAAAATTCATCTTTGATACTGGTGTTTTGTTTCCTGAAAAAAAAATGTGTTTTTATTCAAGATAAATGTTACTAGTAAGAATGGAAGAAGGAATTTGTGTACTTTGATAATTTAAATCTGTGAATCGTGAGGGGAAAGAATTGGCATATGTTATATTAAAAACTCAGTTGAGATTTTCTGCCTGGATTATAGCTACGCGTGGTGGCATGGTACAGAAACGAAAGACCTTGTTAAGGCTCCATTGCCCCAACTCCCTAATTTCCTTGCCCTCCAGCAAAGCGTGAGGGTTTAGCTGGGCTGACCTGCAAGAGATTTGCTGCAGTCTGACTCTCTGATTGTCAGACTCATGGTCAGTTCGTAGGAAACAGAGAGGACATGTACCCTCAAATATCAACCTGGAAAGCAGAAAACCAGTTTGAAATGAGGCACCGTACCTCAAGATTATTTAGACGAATAGGAGAAAATAGAATATTGACAGAATCGGGACCAGTCTGAGCTCTCGCCTGTACCTGGAATCCACGGAAGTCACCTGAATGCCTCCGATGTAGATTTGGTTGGAAAATGAAAATGTATGCTTCGATGATTTGGGGACTCACTGATTTAGGCTTACGCTGCCATTTAAATGGACCCTTTACCCCTAAGCTATCAGAATAGCACAGCCAACAAATTTGTCTGTGAGGGGGAAGCAGAGGAAATGTATTGGGTCATTTGAAATTGAATCTCTTGCAGCTGACCCATGAGAGGTGCTGATGGCTTCCAGATGGAGCTTTGTCCAGTTCCCATTGGCCAGATGTTTGGGCCTGTCCAGCAGGATTGTTTTGTATGTAGAGTGGGGAACCATGGAAATAGCATCAGGATTGACCAAGGGTTTACCCTTGAAATAAGAAAATTCCAGTCAGAGGTGTGGTCTATAGCTTGAAGCTTATTCAGTGCATTGACTGGCTTTAAACTCCAGCTCTATCTCATCAGTGCTCTGTGCCTCTGGGTAAATTATTTAAACTCTCTGAGAATTGGTTACTTCATCTGTAAGGTGGGGGTAAAAAGAAAACTGCTGCACAGCAATGTTGTGAGGCATACAAGAGATGATCCATGTGACAGGCCGACTCAAAGCACTTAATAAACGCTAGCCATTTATAATTATGAATATCACATCATCATCCTTCCACAAACATTGATTGAGTACCTGTTATGCACCTAGAACTGGGTTGGGTGCTGGAAATACAAAAATTCATAGGACATCATTTGGGCCTTCTGGAACATCAGTCAGTTATGGGAGACAGGTGGAAAAATAAGTAGTTGCCCAAAGCAAATGAGTGCTGATAGGGATGTGCACACAGTGCTCCGGGAGGGGAGAGGAAAATGGAGTGCACACGCACCCATCATTTCCACGCCCTTGGCACCATGCTTAAGACGCCATCTTAGTAAGCTTAACACGACCCCATGAGAGCCACGATTTCCCCTACTCAACAGGTGAGAAACTGAGGCAAAAGTAACTTAGTCATGCTCATGTAGCTGATAAGTGGCAAGGTTTGGTTTGTCTCACCTTGTCTTCTCTCTGCTTCAGCAGGCTTGGTGCCTTCAAAGCACCAAGGATGCCCAGACGGCAGGAAGTGGTAAAGACGAGTCAGAAAGTGCTTCACAAGCGAGGTGGAATTTTTTACTCCAGATGAATAAATAAGAGTTGTCTAAATGGGCAAAGGTTGAGTTTATTTGCTATGGTATGTGCCTTTCATCTAATTATCTCCTGGGCTTGGCACAAGGCACGGGACAAACATTCAGTGAATCTCACTCCATGGCAGAATGGAGGCAGGAGCTGAGTTAATGGGAATTATGCAAAGCTTGAAGATCTCTAACACCTGCCCCAGAGGCAAAGAAGAGTGTTCCAGCCCATGGATTTGAATGCAACCCCTCGTAAATGCAGCTGATCCTGCAAAGAGTTATTGAACACTTCCTATGCAGCATGCATGTTAAGTGTCAGAGGTCTATATGCACGAACAGAACACGCAGGCTTCCGTGTTCTGGGAGCTCACATCTTAGTCGGGAGAGTCAGAAACTAAATGTCCCAAATATATAAATTGCATAGGATGGTGACGAGAACCACTGGAAAAGAGAGCAGAGTACGTGGAGTGCCTAGGACCAGAGGCTGGCAGCATTTGCAATTTTAGATGGGGTGGGTGGGGAGCCCTCACTGAGGAGATCACTGGAGCAAAACTTGGGGGATGTGAGGGAATGAAGCATATCTGAGAAAAGACAATTCCAGCCTGAGAACGACCTATGTGAGGCCCGGGACCCCATGAACTTGCCGGACAGAAAGGAGGTGAGTACGGCTATGACAGAGAGAGTGAGGGGGGAGTGGACCGCCCAGGGGTCAGACAGGTACCTCCGGCTTCCCTGGAGATGGCCGGCTTCTGAGCAAATGAGTAGTATGATCTGACCTGGGTTTGAAAAGGCCCATTCTGGCTGTGGTTAGAATGGACATAAATACAAATGTAAGCCAGAAGTTAGTACAAATGTCAAAATCAATGGCTCTCAAGCTTTTGGACCGTGATCCATGGGAAGACACACATTTTATATGATGACCAGTGTAAGTACCAGTCTGAAAAAGACAAAATGATAGGCTGAGATCCATTAATTTTAATGAAATTAAAATAATATTAAAGTTAAATCTAAATGATGACAATATTTCCCTCCAGTAATGCACGGAAACAGAGCCCCAAACTATGGATTAAACTACCATACTAGACTAACTGTGGTGGTCTACTAAGTGGGAAATAAAATAATAAAGTACTAGTGCACATTAGAAATCATGTGTGATAAACTTTGAAAGTTGAATTACAGAATGAAATTTAGGGGTGACTGTGTGGCTCGGTTGAGCATAGGACTCTTTGTTTTAGCTCAGGTCGTGATCTCAGGGTCATGATCTCAGTGTTCTGAGATGGAGCCCCATTATGGGCTCGGAGGTCAGCAGGGAATCTGCTTGAGATTCTCTCTTTCCCTCTGCCCCTCCCCTCACTCGTAAGCATTCACACATGTGCTCTCTCTCTCTCCCTCTCTCTGTGTCTCTAAAATAAATAAATAAATCTTAAAAAAAAAAAAGAGTGAAATTTTAGCTTTTCCTACTACTATGCCCCACTAGATACATATTTGTACTCAACCAAGTTGCTGGACGCTGTTTCTCTTTTTCCTTCTTTTTCTTTTGTCATGCAATGTTTTCAATTACAGATGACATTTTCTGTAGCCTTAGAGCATGCGTATTGAACTGAGCACACACCAGCTCGGTGCTACTGGAGACAGTCCGGCAATAGGAAAAGTCGCTGCTTACATGGCTGGACCTGTAATCAGTCACTTTTTAATTTATCCTAGGAGTACATTATTTATGTAATGCTGAATGACCCTTTTTCAGGCTCTTAGCCACCCTTTGAAACTTTGCCCATGTATATTATCAACCTTCAGTTGATATGCTGAAATATTTGGATGCAGAGTTTATAGCAGGGACTAAAGCTGGGGGTGTCAAAACACGACAAGAAAGGCTTTTTCTTGTTTGATTTCTGGCAAGGATCAGAGTGGAAGTGATAGAAGGCTTGGGAAAGAGCCCAATCCTGTCAGTGGTTCTAGCCAACTTGGCCGACGCCATAGGTTTAGAGGGTTCAGATGAGCTTTGTGTCCGTAAACCTTTGAATACTTGTAGAGGAACTAATCTTACTGTCTGAACTTTTCCGAGGTTCAACACATCTAATTGCTCTGGAGCCAAACTTCTAGCTCCAAGCAGACACTCTTGCCCCACCACACACACACAAAACCATTGAGCTCCCATCCTATGTGCCAAACCTAAACTCACGGACAATGGCACGGATAGAGTAGATGCTTGTCCCTCACCTACATTCCAATTGTTAATACTTGCTCTGCTTTGCAGCATGCATACCCCCAAAATGTTGGGAGGCTTTTGTTTGTCTGTTTCTGTTTCGTTTTGTGTTTTTATAGGTATTAGAGGTACACGAGCTAAAAGAGCTAAAAATGGCCTCTCTGGGACATACCTTTTTGAATGCAAACATTTCTACTTTTCCCCTAGAAGATTCAGGCTGATTTTTAGCACTTTTTTTCAGCAGATGAGATTATTTATCGATTTGTATTTTATAAGTGAAGTGTGTATGTGTGTGTGTGTAAAATAAGCTTATGATCTACATATATTCTAAAGCTTCTTAGTATTTAAAAAATCATGATTCAGGTTTTTATTATCTGTATTATAATTTGTCTTAGGCAAACCCTCAGTAAAAACAAGATCTCCTAAGGGCACCTGGGTGGCTCTGTTGGTTAAGTGTCTGCCTTTGGCTCAGGTCATGATCCCAGGGTCCTAGAATCGAGCCCCACATCAGACTCCCCGCTCAGAAGGGAGTCTGCTTTTCCCTCTCACTCTCCCTCTGTGCTCTCTCTCTCTCTTTCTCAAATAAATAAATAAAACTAAAAAAAAAAACAAAACAAAACAAAAAAAACAAGATCTCCCAGAGAAACCATTGTATCTGGCAGTATTGGAAGATGAGCTTCTTTCTAAATTCATTATTTTTACATTTTGCAGATCTTGGACACCCATTTTGGGGCTTCGCAGAAGTCTGTGCAAGTCTCCCCTTAGATCTAAGTTATCTTCAAGGCACACATTTCCTTGAGAGCATTCTTACTGAAACCACATTTCCAACTTGTACATCCCTGATATTACTGTGCCTACGATGCTGGCTCAGAATCAGGAATATGTCTTACATATCCCTGCCACATTTCCTGAGTGAATTCAGGGTTCCAGTTGTAGCTGCATATTCTCTGAACTGGAGACACATTCAAGAAAGAGCATGTCTGATAGTCAGAGAGTAATCACCAATGTCTTATGTTGGTGGGCATACTTCCATGAGGCATAGAAGGTTTTGTGTGTCCAATACCACCACAGGGTCCTCTGGGTTTGTGCATCTTCCAGCTCAAGTGGCAGGGCAGTTGGCCTTCATTTCATAACACATACCAAATGTACAAGTAGGTCACCGCAACTGGCCCCTCATGGATAAAAGCACAAGGCATTTACTAGAGAAGGAAAGTGGGGAGGGTAGACTAGTAGGCGCTACTTCATCTCCCATTTCCACGATCTCTTTCACAATGTCTAGCATTGAACTTCACATTTCAAATATCAGTAATGTGAAAAGTTTATTGGAACACCCAGAAGACATGTAATAGGCTTCAAACACCCAACAGAAATCACACTGAAATTGAGACATACTGCATTTGCTGTATTTCTGCAAAGCTATGGATTTGTTTTTTTTTTAAGCTACTCTATCATCAGTTCAACAGAAGGAAGCCTCCATTTTACTTCAGCCATTCACATTTGTGAATGTTTGTTTGCTTCTGTTTCTGCTGTATCTGAGATAGCTTTCTGATATGTTTATAGACTTTGACAACACTTGGGACCATATCAATAGGAGCTCACACATTTTAATTTCCGCCTTGAACTTAAATTCACCATGTAAAACAAAATTGCCAAAATGGTTTTTCAAATAAGAAGAGTTTCCATACTTTTGAATGCATTTTGTTGTACTTCATATGTAGATAATTATTAGAAGGTATTTAAATGCTTTTCCTAAAACTTCACATTTCTAAGAGTTCCAAGAGCCACTTAACATAGAGAATTTCATGAACATTTTTATTATGGCTCTAGTACAAACAAAAGAAGTACATTAATATCCTGCCTTATACAATATTGTATTGTATTTTTTATTATTTTTTTAAGATTTTATTTATTTATTTCAGAGAGAGAGAGACAGAGAGAGAACGCAGGAGCAGGAGGGGCGCAGCAGACTCCCCACTGAGCAAAGAGCCCGATGTGGGACTCGATCCCAGGACCCTGAGATCATGACCTGAGCGGAAGGCAGACACTTAACAGACTGAGCCACCCAGGCATCCCTGTATTGTATTTTAAAATCCATACTTGACTTGATAAACTCAGAACTTTACTAGAAAAAAAAGTTTAAAAAATAAACACTCACTTATCCACAATTTAGGAAACCTAAATTCCATTTCCATTGGTCTTTGCTCTCACTGAACTGACCAATTCCAAGAGTATCTACCTATCTACATTCTATTGTGGGGAGGTAGTAATATGGAGTGTTTGCAGATTAAAACGGCTTCCAAACGAATTAGACTAATGGTGCCATTTCTGAAACTGGGGCTGTCAGCTGGGCAGAGATGCTGGCAGCTGGTCCATCTGCCCACTAGAAAGGTCAGCCATGTCTGTTCCTTGGCAGAGAGGACTGTGGCTTTTTCCCTACCCCACCCCCATTCCACGGAACCAGAGCCAGTTCCTAGGAGCATACCAGGCGCTTAATGAACAATTTCTCCATTATTCTTTCAGGAAGGCACTAGCCACAAATCTAAGAAGTTTGGAGAAGAATTTTCCTTGCATCTATTTTAGTCTTTGCAGACTTAAATGTAGATAGACAAGAGGGCCCCCATTCATCCAGGGCATGTGTGTCAAACCACAGTGGAGGATCAGTGTTGCTTTCTGTTCCTATGGGGGAATGTAGATCAGGAAGAGAGTCATACAGGCAGAGACAATCTTGCCTGAGGGAGGCCTGAGGAAAGAGATCTCCCTTCTAGGCTGACATCCATCCTAGGAATGACTGATTTCCCTACTCCTGGTACTAACTCAACAATATAACCAAACTCAGCTTATGTGATGAGAAAACAGAACGACTCTGGCAGTTTTAATTTGTGGATATGCCCATATAAAACGAAGAAGTCACAGCTATCCAGAAGGAAAATGAGACTGAGGTTCTCTACAAGTAGCAAAAGTGTGTTTTCTTCACCTATAGAACTGCCACAATAACAAGAGACAACACTGTAATAAAGCAGGGCTCAGCTTCAGTGAGAGCCTGGTAGGAATCTGGCTCAATACACACTAGCACTCAATCATGCTGAGCAGTAAGAGCTTAGGGGTACATAGCAGAATATACTATTGAAACGTTCCTGGACCCCTACTCTTGAGAAACAAGCTTTCTATGGAGACATAGTAAGCAACCTTGTATGATTTACCATTTTTACCACCAAATAGTGAAAGCAAAAGAGATAGAAGGAGGGAAACACTGACCATGCAAGCTACCTGTTAATGTCTTACATTTATTTGGGGCTAGGTTTCTTGGGCACTCCTCACCTTATTTGATTTTTTAAGAATTTTAATTTTAAAAAGATTAAGTAATAAATAATAACAAGTAGGTTTTCTGCATCAGATTCTATAATAATGACTAGGGAGAGAGAGGGAGAGAGAAATCTCTAGAATAGTCATAATCAAACAGAGAAGGATCTCCTCAATCAAAGTTCTCTTCCCACAATAAATATCTCCCCCACCGTGATGGACAAGTTGGGGTGGGTGGACGTGTGGACAATCTCGATGCTGTGATGCCACTCCTTCAAGTGTCAGCGCTCGCTGAGCTGGTCTGGTGGACCAGGCAGGTGCTCTTGACATTTCAAGATGGAGAAGTGCAGGAGAATTACCTGGCTTGAGAGAGATGCCCGCTCCCTAGAAAAGGGGTCCAGGTGGCCAGGAGGAAGGTAAACCCAAGGGCATGAGCAGGGGAACAATGAGTTTTAATTTCAGTAAGACAGAGAGGAAAGACTATCTTACGTAAATGGGCTAGGAAGTCTTCATAGTCAAGGCAACAGAAAATTGGTTTTACAGTGGGAAAAAATGAGGTTGAAGAGGTAATAATGGGTTATGGGGCAAGCTCTCTGATGACGTAAATTGTGGGTGGATATACAACAAAAACATGAAACTATTTCTCCCAAGGGTGAGGCTGAGCTAACCTTAATAGTAGAGTCATTATGATTATGTAATTTAGGGGAAAATGACACACAAAACCTGTAAAAAGAAAGTGTGAAAACAAAACAAAAAAATAAATAAATAAAAAAGTAAAAGGAAGACAGCATGACAGCAGAACAATGAAAAAAAAAAAAGAGGATATAAAATCAGTTCTTGGGTCTAAGGCAACATTTCCCCAATCTTCAAGTTAGATGAGTGATTTTTCAAAATGTTTCAAACAATTGCTTCATGTAGTGTTAAAAATTCTGCCTCAGGAAACCCCAAGGGAGGTAGAGCTAGGGTGAAGGATGAATGGAATAGGTTTCTAGGTCTGGGGCTCCACTGCCTCTCCAAAACAAGTTCCCACTGTGTATGTAAGTGGTTACCATAAAATGATTTGGCTTCTAGAGCATAAAACAACTTTCTAAATGATGGTATCTCGTGGTGGCCATTTAACCCAATTCTTGAGATAATATCCATGGTGGGGCCTCCTTGACATCCCTACAAGTCAACTGAAAAAAAGTTTAAATGGCTTAACTCGCCAACCAACTTGACTCTCTCATCCCCCCCTAACACTCAGTTACAAGAGTATATTTACACTGGCAACCAGCCCCATGTCAGTTTTTTGCTTACTGTGAAGCGGCAGGCACATAACTGTTAGTGGAAATTATTTTAGTTATTCAACTTTGCCCAGAAAAGTATAAGAACCAGTGAATCCAAACCCCTGGAGTTCTACCCTTGCCTCAGACATCAACTTGCTTCCTCAGAAGATGGTCTATGGTTCATTTTTATTTGTCTGGTTCCTGAAGGAATTCTGCCACCACCACCAATTTTCCACCTTTGCAACCTCTTTGGAATCTTTGGCCAACCCCGCTTCATCATCTGAATTCTAAATAAAAGGAAAACTGGTAGGTGTCTTTCTTTTGTACTTATGTGGTAAATTTCAGCCAGTGCCACGAGGATTCGGTTACTAAATTTGGTTTAAATGAAAACAGTTTTCATTGTAACTCTGACCTAAATTGGAATTGGCTTATAGACCTGTCAATACTATTGATCAGAATTAATTCATGTGGAATGGGACAGGAATACTCCAAATTTCCTTGTTTCTTGAACTCCATAGCTTTCCAGTCGCTTGTAGAATTTTCCTGATCCACTAGGTCTAAGTGTCATTGAGATGTCTCAAAATCCTACACATTTTGCCATTTCTAATTCTTAATAGATTTATAACTTGGTTCTGCACTATAGTTCGAGTATTATACTTCTAAATCAAAAACATTCATCAATTTTCATGTCCTTGTACCAGAATGTCTACATATAATAGAATTTCTTAGAAACCCCTAGATCTTTGCTAATCACATTAGTAAATTCTTCCTTGGTACCCTATCTTATTATGGCAACAACATGTGCTTCAAATTTTGGCCACTCACAAGTTATTTCTTACAGAAGAAGGAGTACATTGCATTCGACTAAATGATGAGCATATGTTAGCACGCAGACACACACATGAACATACTTTGAGTCAAAGTCTGCTATTGGGACCGTAATCCATCTGGCCAATGAAAGTTATAGATGTGCATTTGAGGGCTCGCTGTACTAATTCACATAATTAATAAAACTTGTTCAAAATGTCAGGCTCATATTGCTATATTTACTTATAGTATCTCTACCTTAACTAATAGAGTCATTTACTGTTCCTCAATTCAAGCTGTGGCTTATGTCCCTTGGAGGCTTTCTGTCTGAATCGATTGCAGTTTGCGGTCATCACGCCCTTGCATGCTCTAGCCACCATGTGCCCAGTTGCAATCTTTCTTTGAAGTACTGAAGACATCTCACCAGACAATATTTACCTTCCAGGATGCTTCATCATTCCTTTGGACACCTGCTAAACCTGACCACACTTGAAATTTCAAGTGTTTTCTGCTCTTAAAAATAGGAAACATAAAAAGGTGAGGCTAAGCAGGAGTTCTGTATCATTCTTAAGCAAACTACTTTGCACATTGTATGCCCCTGGTTTATAATTTTACAACAAAGAAGGAATACTTGTGTTTGGCCTAGGATGATTTAAATGCTTAATGAAGAGCAGACCCACACCACAACTGCTCCTCCTAGAACCCAATGAAGTCTATTTCTTCCTAACCTTCACACTGGTAACATCCCTTTTGATAACCTGCAGCCACGATGGTAACAAAGACCTCTGAGGAGAGAACATTCCTCCCCCAGTGACCAAGTGTAGTGAGTTGAACTGTGGCCTCCAAAGAGATATGTCCAAGTCCTAATCCCTTAAACTTATTAACATGACTTTATTTGGAAAAAGGATCTTTGTAAATCTAATTAAGTTAAGGACCTCAAGATGAGTTCATCCTGGATTATCTGGGTTGGCCCTAAATCCAATGACAAGTGTCCTATAAGAGAATGGTAGAAGGAGATTAGAATTATGGACATAGGGACCGCTGGGTGGCTCAGTCGGTTAAGGCTCAGGTCATGATCGCAGGGTCCTGGGATCAAGCCACTTGTCGGGGTCTCTGCTCAGCAGGGAATCTGCTTCTCCCTCTCCCTCTGCCTCTCTCCCCAGCTTGTACTCACTCTATCTCTCTCTTTCTCAAATAATAAATAAAATCTTTAAAAAAAGAAAGAAATATAGACACAGACACAGAGCAGAAGGCCATGTGAAGATGCAGCCAAAGACTGAAGTAATGCTCCACAAACCAAGGAACACCAGAAGCCACCAGAGGCTGCCAGAGACAAGAAGCATTCTACTCCTGAATCTTCAGAGGAAGCACAGCCTTGTTGACACCTTAATTTTGGACATCTGGCCTCCAGAACTATGAAAGAATAAATCTCTGTTATTTTAAGCCTCTAAGTTTGTGGTAAATTGTTATGGCAGCCCTAGGAAACTAATACACCATGACTTGCTATCCCTCTGATATAGCAAACAAAAGTATAGGATCATTGAATGTCAACAAATGTTACCTTTTAGTACAGGAGAGGAAAAGCAAAACCTGGGTATAGGTATAAGGCTGGAAAGTGGAAAATTTTGTTGCATGATATAAAGCTGACGGTATGATAGGCTGTTCCATTTCAAAATAAGAGGAATTGACATAGTGACACCTGAACAGGAAAGTCAAAGAAAGATCATTGACTTGGAAGGCAGTTTAACATAGTCAATGATCAGGTCAGAGTATTTTTTTTACAGATCTTGGGCTATAACGAAAAAAACACTGCAAAGAGTAAAACCTTATAAAATCCCCCAAATACGAGACTGAATAAATAGCACATCTCCAGGAAAGTAGGGAGAGTAAAGCGCCTTCGGTGTGTCTTGATTTTGGAAGGGTCAAGGGACTCTCAGTGTGTCATGATCTTGTCCACAGATAGGATTCCCTGAGATGGACACATACACTTCTTGTAGCTTGATCCCAGTGCATCTGCTCACAGACTGCACTCTTGTGTGGTCTACCAATGTCAGCATGAAATTCCAAACTCACCATATAGTTTAATGTTTTTATTGTTCCTATTAATTTTTAGAAATACTGAATTTTTTTTAGCTCAAGCTGTTCTATTTTTGTTTACATGTGATTATTTCTCATTAGGTGTAAAATAGGTCAGGTGTCTGTGAGTGCACTGGTCTGTGAGAACTCACCAGAAGATAGCAGAGACGAGGCTCTCACTGCGGGAGAAGTGGTCTGGGGCCATTTGGTCAGAGAATTCCTCTTCGGGGTACTCATCTTGCAATGGATGTTGGAGGAGGGAAGACGGGGGCTCTGCATGGTCACCTGTTTTTGGCTCTAAGACTGGTACTAGAGAAGACTTGGAGGGCTCTGAGCAGAGTCATGAAATAACAGGACCTAAATGGTAAAAGAATCTCAGTAAACGACTCAGTGGAGAATATAGTAGCCTCCCTTATCTGTGGGAGATTATCTATTCAGGCTACCACCCCAGTGGATGCCTGAAATCATAGGTAGTATCAAATCCTATATATATACTATGCTTTTTCCTATACATGCATACTAATGGTAAAGTTTAATTTACGAGTGAGACACAGTAAGGGATTAACAACAAAAACTAACAATATTAATAAAGCAATTACTGTAATAAAAGTTACATGAATGCGGTGTCTCTCTCAGACCACTTCTCCTGCAGTGAGAGCCTCATCTCTGCTGTCTTTTCTAGGTTAAAGTGCGGAGGACCTATGGACACCCCTAAGCCAAGAGGTGGGGTCAGGGTGTGGCTATGGGTTTCCATTTGTCCTCTCACCCTGGCCCCAGAACTGTTAGAGACTGGTTTGTGCTTCCCATGTCACTCAGAGAAAAGCTTCAAGTCTTGTAAAGTCCTTCAAGGGTAGATGATACCTCCCTCCCCTGCCTTGTATCTCCAACCTCATCTGCTCTGGGCTCCTGAGCCTTCTAATGGTCCCTGGGGCACTTAGAGGGCTTTGTATCTTGGGCCTTTGCACTGGTGATTGTCTCTGCCTGGAATTCTCCTCCCTTCTTCTCCTTTTCCTGCATTATTTTTCTTCGCAGCACATATCACCTTATCATATGCCATATTATATACTACATAATATTGTATATAAATATATATGCAGATAATGCTAATATATTATTTTCAAAAAGGTAAAATTATGACTCTCCTATAAATATAAATAAAAACTAGTCAAAGATTTTATTTAGTTCAACAGTAAGTTGTTCCAACAGTTCACTGAGAATTCTTGCAGAGATTTATACTCTTTACTTAACAAAATTCATTTGCATTGCCATGCACAAGAAACATTTGCATTGTTATAGGTAGAAAACTTTTACATTCTGATAAGAATTTATAAACTTCTACAAATTAAATTCTATCCTAACAGAATTGTAGAATAACCTCGTCAATCAAAGGCAATCAAGGTGCTCACCTTATAGATTCAGATAATCACTTGAAGATCTTTCAAAAAAGACATTCCACTGAAAGGACACCAAGTGATCTCTTTTCCCATTTCTAAGTCTTGGACACATTCAATCCCACCGATAATTATATACTCATATTCTACATGAATATACTAACTAGCATATACTATATATTAATATATGACTCTCTTCCCATACTAGAATGTTCCTTGAAAAGCAAAGATTCTTACACTTTCTTTCACTGCTGTATCTCTTGTTTCTAGAATAATGGCTAATCCATCGTATGCATTTAATAATTTTTTTGTTAAGAGTGAATACATGACTCCAAAAGTGCAGGCAATAACTGTATGGCATAGAGGAGTCTAAATCTACAGAGAAAAATAATGGTTATCCCATCAAAGTGCTATAGTCTGCAGAGATGTCAGTCACATAAAATTTGCCCTAAGTTTATATTATTAAGTAGAATGCTTAACTGCAGATCTTCAGCCCTCTTCAGAGCTTCAGTCAATCCCCCAAACAGTGGCTTCTCACATTACATTTACTTAATAAATATACCCTAGTGTTAATATGTATATAATATAAATACACACCCTCCCCAAAGGTAAACTTAAATTTTTACCCATTGGGAGCAGAAACTGCTGACTTGGTTATTTCTCCACATCTTAAAAAATCTTGGGATCTAGGAGGCTAGGGTGCTTAATTACATTTGGTAGTCCTCCCTTATCCATGGAGGATACCTTCCAAGAACCACCGTGGATGCCTGAAACCACGGCTGGTACTGAACACTCTATATGCTATGTTTTTTCCTATGCATGCATACCTATGATAAAGTTTAATTTATAAATTGGGCACAGTAAGAGATTAATGACAATAAGTAATAATAAAATGGAACAGTTATTACAATATGCTGTAATAAAAGTTATGTGAATGTGGTCACTCTCAAAATATCTTGTTGTAGTGTACTCACCTTCTTGTGATGATGTGCGGTGATAAAGTGCTAGGCGATGAGATGAAGTGAGGTGGATGATGAAGGCACTGTGATGTAGCTACTACTGACCTTCTGATGATACATCACAAGGAAAGTCATCTACTTCTGGACTGTGGTTGACCATGAGTAACTAAAACTGTGGGTAAGAGGGTACTACTGTATATGTTTCTTACAAACTTTGAAGAATAATATTTAAGGACATGAAATGTTTTCTATAAGGACATTTTTGATTTTTGGTTGCCCCTTCCTACTAAATTATTGGCTGTTCCAGAGGTAGGGCCATTCCCCACCATGCCCCCTCTCCCCATAAGAGCATGAAGAAACAACCATTCTAGCTTTTGACATATTTGGTTTCTTACCAGAAGGGCTCTTCAATTCAGCTATTTGGATTCCAGGTCAGACTTTTTTTCAGGGGGCCTTTTTTTCCATTTTTGGGATGTCTCTATGATAGACCAGCTGTCTTTACAAATCTTATTAACTAGTATTAAAAAAAAACAACAACAAAGCAACAAAATAAGCCCTCTCTCCAAAAAGCTCATCAACACTCTAGAAACCTCAAAAATGTTAAAGATATTCTTATAAGCAATTGTCATAGAAAATTCTTCACTCAGCTAAACCGCTAGTGCATTGAGTGCAAGATTTAGAGGTCTAATTAAAATCCTACTTCATAAGGAGGAAATCCAAGATTTCTAAGAATTACCAAAAGGGGGAGTAGGTCTATTGATTTCAGCCCAAGAAAGATATACAGAAGAAAATATGTGGGAGGAAAGAAAATAAACAAATGTTGATTAATTATTTATTATGTCCAGTATGCTAGTCACTTTCAAACACTGTTTCATTTACTTTTCAGAATATTCCTAAGAGGTAGTTATCAGCCTCCTCCTCAACCTCATCACCATCTTATAAATTAGGAAATGGAGGATCATAAGGTTGATATCTTGGCCAAGGTCATGGAGCTGGGGGGTAGCAAAGGCAAGATGCAGAACAGGTGTCTGGCACTCCCGGTCCTTTGCTTCATGGGAGTAGGCAGGCTACAGCCAAGGTGATTCAACTCCGTTCTGCTTTGATGTGGGAATTTACAAATTAGTAGCAAGGCTTAAAATCCTGCAGGAAGAAGAATTACAGAAGGGACAGATTTTAATCATATTCATACTTAAAGGATACATTTTCAAGGATTTTACAGTGACCCATTGTAGATGTGTAGCATTGGTATCTGGTGAACTTCACATTAGGACTACAAAGGGTTTAATGGATGCCATTAATCAAAGGTTTCTTGCCTGGGAATTTCTTACTTTCTCTTGTTCAATCAAAAAGGGCATTGCCAGTAGAATTTGCCATTCCACTGAACTTAACCACTGTATATACAATATAAAGAAGGTTCTTGACTTGGCTCTAAAGAAAATAGCAGTGTGGCTTTGGGCCTCACTTTTCTGTATATGTAATATTTTGCTCCAGTCACAAGGAAATGATCACAATTCTCTTACCTGGACTCACCGGGCAATTAAGGATACAAATAAGGTAGATGAGAAAATGTTTTTGAAAACCTGATAATACATTTATTGAATGATATTATGGTAAGAAGTGATAGAATACAAAAACCAAGGTTTTGAACTTGCCCTTCTCTTCAATGGCCTAGCGTTGACAGCAAGTTCCCTATTGCTTAGGCTGTCCCTACCCGCAATAACAAGGAGAGTCATAAATGTGCACAGACCTGCATCAATTAATCCTCACGAAAACAAAGAATCCAGTATTACTTCCATTTTTTAGGTGAGACCATTAAAGGCCCCAAATTTCAAATAGCTGGTTCAAAATCATCTAGGAGAGACTCAATCTTACATCACTTAGCTCTAAAGGGTATGCTTGCTTATCCATGCCGTATCCCGTAACTCTCGAGATTATTGTGGTTTAGTGCACACATCTGTACATGGAAAGCCTCATTCAATGATAGGGTTTGGACAGTGCCCCAGACAGGGTGACCACGCTCCACTGCAGCCATGCTTAGAAGGCAGAGACCCCCCAGGGTCTGGGAAGAAGAATTTCTTTCGTTTGGGAGAGACGGCGTGTTAAGTCTCTCAGCTGCTATAGATGCTCTTTAGTGGCTTAGCTCAATTGGCTTGTCTCGTTAGCTTGTTGCTTCCCCCTATCTCAAAGGACAGAAAATGGAACGCTTAGTTTTTATCAGCAAGGAGTTGGGAAAGGCCAGCATTTGGAATAAACTCTGAACCTCACCCAACCCCTTCTGTTCACACAAGAGCCTGTGTTCAGTCCCCAAGCTTATTAGTTCATGACGGTGAGAGATGAATTTATAGGAAGATGAGTGGAAAAAGAAGTCTCTGCATTGGACACTTAGCTGGGAATCACTTAGCATAGACTCTGAAGGAAGTTTAGAAACTTGGTTTGGATGAAATCAGCATCAAGTGCCTCTTTCCTCCATTTTAACGAATGAATCACATGACTTGACAAGGCAAGAATGTCTCTAGTCCTGTTGGATATGATGAAGGGCGGTAAGACAAAAGAAAAGACACTATGAGTTGAGAGAAACGTTTTTCCCCTTTCATAAAAAGCGGTAGAAACAAAGAGAAATGAATGAAAAAGAGTGGTGGCCATTTGAAAATCTGGTTTTTGCCTATCAGATGCTTGTGTGTCTAGATCGACATTTTTAAATAAACCTGAACATTCTCTCAAGCCTAAATTTAAGTCGCCTATTATTTGTTCTGCCTGTCTTTATCATGATTCAGGCTTCATATTTCATTGTGTGGAAGGAGCATGTCGCAGGCTAATGGTCTAAATACCTACGTCTCATTTTATAAATATTTATTGCCAGCTGATGTGCTCCTATCTTTGAAGTCACGGGCATGGCCCACTGTGGGCCTGCCCTTCCCTCCTCAGCCTGTGGAGAGTAACTACCCGGCAATCTTGTTTACATGAGGATCACTTCAACACAGAGTTAATTTTTTTTATCTACATCTTCTCACATCACTCATCTTCGCTTTGTTACATTTTTCTCCCTTCTTCACCTCACATCTTACACAGCGAAGACCAGAAGTAATAAACCAAGCAACATGATCTGTGCTGTTGTTGAATTAAAGTAGTGGTTCACACTGAGCTGATCATTCATAACCTCTCCTGAGGTTGCTACAGGTACCAGCCCGGTCCAGGGGAGAGGAATAAACAAAACTCAGGGAAGAAACTCAGAATAAAAGAGGAGAGTGTGGAGGATCTTGACTATCAAACTAAAACCCCCGGACACAGTCCTACTGGCCACGGACAGTTGTTGGAGATTTTGAAGCAGGGAAAGCAAGTGAAAAAACAGTGCTTCGGGAAAATTAACCAGATATTGCACGAGAAGGGTTGCCATAGTTCGGAGGAAGAGAGAGCAATTAGGAGGTAACTGCAAAAATATAAATGAGAGCAGATGAAGACCTGGATATAAATATAGTTCCATTAATATTTAGGCACTGGATTAGGACAGTGGAAATAGATAGGCAGGTGCTGATGGGAAAGATCCAACATCATAGAATTGATAAAATTTGGGACTGTTGGAAATAGGGCAAAGGTGAGTGAAAAATCTAGTAACAATTTTGACAATAGGGAATAGGGAAATGAGAGTGATATTAACTAAAACAAGGAAGAGAAGCGTGATTAGAACAGAAGTTGATATGAATTATTCATTTGGGGACATTATAAATTTTAAGTGTGACTAGAGCCTGAATAAAGAGACATCCACAGAGGTAATGGGTGGGAAAGGCAGGCAGGAGTTAAGTGTTTGGATGGCTAAGACATGGCAGGTGAGGAAAGAAAGGCACGAGGATTAGCTTCTGGTTTCTGGCTTGGATGGCCATATGGTGGTGACAGAGTGAAGGGAAGAGTGTTGAAGAACAAGGGAGGGTGCCCACATATTCATGTTGAATTTAAGTTTCTTGGGAGACCTCCGGGTGAACGTTCAGAAAGGCGAAGTCACCTGCCTTGAGCTCAGTGGATGGTCTAATTGAGCAATCTAAATCTGGGAGAAGCGACAAGAATTTAAAACACCATTTGGGGAGTAGAATTCCCTTCTGGAAAGATGAAGTAGACATACCTTTTTCTATTCCTCCTACTAAGTAAAGTGTAAAGCCTAGACATTATATATGAAACAAACCTAAGAAAGTTCTTAGAGGTAGAAAGAAGACCTCAGGATGAGAGGAAACATATGGTAGGCAGTTTCCTGGGTTTTCTTCTTTCTCCTCTATCTCAGACTTGGAGCTCAAGAAGTTGACAACCTGGAAGCAGCAATAGACGCAGATAGAGGAGCCCAAGAAAACCTGCTGTTCCTCATCAAAAGACCAGGACAAGAGCAGCCTGGCAAGTCAGAAAACTAAGTTTAGACAATGACTGCTCTACTCCTTCCAGCAGAGCATCACAGAAAAAAACTGTAGCCTGGCCCCAACCCACACTAGCTAAGGTCAAGTGGGAAGCCCAGGCTTTTACCTGCATGAGGCTGTAACAAGGTGCCTCAATATCCTTGATCCCCACCAACTAATAATGAGCTCCATCCAGGCTCGTGGTATCTGAGAACACCACCTGGGGAGCTGGGACAACCAGCCCCACATGGCAGTCATGAGGCACCCCTCCCATCTGCCTCCCTGCGGGGGGTGGTGGCACCAGAAGCCTAGTGGAGAGTGAGGACTGTCACCATTGCCCAGCAGTAACAAAGCCACCCCTACCACAGTATCAATGAATATGTGGAAAATGAAATTAAAAAGGTGAAAACATTTACAGTCACTCAAAAAATGAAATACTTGGGTCTAAATCTAACAAAACCTGCCTAGGACTTGTATGCCAAAAGCAATCAAAGGGGATTTAAATAAATGGGGAGACATATTGTGTTCATGGATTGGAAGACTCATCACCGTAAAGATGCCAACTGTCTACAAATTGATATACAAGCTCTTCATTTTCCATTAACTTCTTAAGTCAGAATAATCTGATTTCTGCCTCCACTGCTCCAATAAAATGGCTCTCCCAAAAGTTACAGGTGACCTCCTTGTTGCTAAATCCAACAGATATTTTTTGGTCAATATCTTCCTTGGTCTTTTTATTTTTGTGGCATCTGTTTCTTTGGAGCACTCCTTTCTGGTACACATGATCTTGCTAACATTCTTTCCTAGATTCTTATCACTTGTAGAGACACATTCTTGAGCTTCCATGAAAACTCCAATTCCTTGAATTTTTATGCTGCTCTAGGTCCCTCATCTTTCATTCTCCCCTTGAAAATGTGTCCAAACCTTTGGTTTAATTACTCTCACGTCTATACGGGACCAAGACCTCTCTCATGTATGCAGACCCACCTATCCAGCTTCATATTGCACAGTTTCATAAGATGTGCCATTTGTTCATTCATTTATTCATTTTCTCATTCATTTAAATATTTATTGTGCTTTTTGTGTCAGACCTTTGTTGGTGTTAGGGCCAGAGCTCTAACCCAGAGCTCCTGCCATCAGGAGGCTCATACTTTGGAGTCAATACAACATTTCTCTGCACATCATTTCTGCTTCTCACTTGGGCTTATGAAAATGTCTGCTTTTCTTTTTCTTTCTCCACACGTCCTCAAGGTGTGTTCCTGCTACCGCTACTACCAGGCCCTCCCGGAGAGGACCATCCTCAGCAGGTACAGCTGTCCTGCACTGTGGGTTGGCCTCTCACCCTCAGGACACCAAAGTGAACCATGGCTGATGACTCCGTAGAGGGGAAGAAAGATAGTCCTCTCTTAAATTCTGTACTGCTGCTGTTAGATGCCTCTTCCCCGAGTCTTGAGCATCTCATTCCATCCAGCTCATCTAATAATTTAAGTGCCCAACCAGTTTGTGCCACATTTTAAGGGATATGTAAAACTGAAATGGAACAACCAGTCTCCTGATACTCAACTCACAAGACCAAGTATAATCTTCTAGCAGCTCCTCTAGGTGCCCCTGCTGTCATGCCCCTCCACTGCTTTCAGGCTTTCTCCCAATCTCTCACTGTTGGGTCCTCTGCCATCTTGCTGGACTCACCTCATTTCCACCTCCCAGCTAAGAGGAGCTCTTCCAACATCCTACCAGACTTGCCATGTGTTTTTGGCTCCATTTTAACAACTTTCTTAGCCCTGACTGGCCTCACTGACAGCCTCCCAGCTCTGGGTTCAAATCCATATGAAGTTCCTGGTTGGTCTTTCTCCTAGTGATGTTCATCAAGATCTCTGTCCATACTGCTGATCAGAAATACCCTCCATGCCTGCACACACCTGGCTTCTCTCCCTTTGCAACCATCCTTCTGCCCCCATGGCCCCCCACTTCTGTCTTTCTAGCATGGTGCCTCCACCCTTCACTTCACTCAGAGTCCACATGCCCCATATTTACTTTTTTCTTTCTCTATCACTTCCTGTATATATGCCATTCCATACAGCCTGCCTCTAGTAAGTTGCCTTATGTTGGCATGCATCCTTTTGACACAGCTGAAGGTTCCTTCCCTGCAGGGGTCACTGGAGGAGAATTACAGAGATTCCTGTAATCTATACAAATATATAACAAAAAAGGGAAGAAAATTGATTCAAATTTCCCATGGACATCTGTGCACACTAGTGGACAGTGGGCAAGCAATGGGTTAAGATGCAGACAGATCTGTTCTGGAATCCTATCTCTGCCACATACAAGCTGAATGACTTTGGCAACGTTAATAAATAGATCAATAGTAATAGTGTCAGCTCTGATTCAGGGTCGATTTCTTATCCTGAACTTTATATATTTTACATCTAAATTCCACAATAACTCAAAGGAAGGTGCAGCTCTCTAAAAATTATAAATAAGATGTAAGACAAAGAATTTGGCAGGATTGAGTTCCTCATCACGTGTGCTTCATAGGGCTTCTCATGACACAGCAGCCGGCTTCCCAGGGAGTGTGTGGTGAGAGAGAGAGAGACAGAAATAGAGACAGAAACCAAAGGCTCTTTTATAACTTGTCTCAGATGTGACACACCATCACTTCTGCAGCATCCTATTGGTCACACAGATCAACCCTGAGACAATGTGGAATGTGGGATCACACCAGCGTGTGAATACCAGGAAGCAAGGTTCACTGGGGGTTATGTTAAAAGCTGGCTGCCACACCAACAGAATCAGGACTGGTTAATATTTTTATATTTATAAGAGTAAAACTTGCACCCCATTAAAAAATCAGAAGTAGCAAGCATATAATACAAAAAACAATCCCTCATATGCATTCCCTACTCTGTAACAGTCCCACTTCCCAAAGATAAAGGCTTTTTAAACTTCAGCTTTTTGTTTTTGAGTCACTATTCTAAAGTGGTAAACAATACACATTTATATGATCTTTGATTAACTTTAGAAACTGTCTTACTCTGAATGAGGACTTAGCATTCTGAACTCCTATAACCCAACAACTGCCTTCCCCGCCACGCACATGCACATGAACACCCTTCCACTCTTTCATCCTTCCAATAGACCATAAAGCCTTCTTGCCTAATGTGGAGGGGGTTGGTTAATAGAAGCAGCTGGTTAAAGAGGGTAATTATACAAGAGGATGAATAGTTTTAACATTTGGTTTTAACTTAGAATATGTCAATGTGTGTTCATTCACCAAGCTCTAGATACAGGGCCATGGCCCTTTCTTTGAGAGTGGATCTGCTGATTGAAGGTTGTCATCATTTTCCTGTATGAATCACATGAATAATGCATCTTCTACCATTTACAGTTTTGGAGTCTTTAAAGTAGAACAAGAATTTAAAGACCCCTGCAAAATTTTATGAACGTAGAATCTTTCTCTATTTTGTCATTTTTCTTCACTCTTTTGTAATCATTTCTCCCATGGCTAATTTAGCCACCAATGTTTTTAGTGATTTTTTTCCCTTACCTCTATAGAAACAATTCATTTGATTGTTAGTTTGCTTTTTTGTGTTTTGCTTTACTCGTATTTCAAGTTTTTATGCAGCATAATCACAAATACAACTGGCACATACAGATTTGGGAACAAACACAACTGAGCCTTAGTAACCATACAACTCAACCAGTGAGAGCAAAATTGCACAGGTATTGTACAGAGTGACCCACTAGCAATACACATTCAATATTCTGAGAGCATCAGACAACATATTTTACTCAGGAAATGGGAATCATCCATCAATCCCAGAGTCAGTTCAGTGGGATCCATTAAGAGATTTTCTGTGTTACTTCCTGTCATAGCAAAGTAAAGTTGAGAAGAGGATTGTTATCTATCACAAGAACTTAAATTGTTAGCATCACAACAATTGAGGGGACAAAGTATTCAGAAGAAGCAGTCATAAAATTCAAGAAGAGCCAGGAACTATTTAGTTTAGGTGCAAACAGCTCTGTCCCCCTAAACGGTAGCTAGTGAGATTATCACTGAATAATAATCCCTATATCATCATTCTCACCCCCCCCCAAAAAAAAGCCTAAATTATGATCAGTGTGGTCCATTTAAGGATGTAGAAAGTGGGGACACTGTATAAAGATTTCCTTCAAGAATACTGAAATGTGAGTTTGGTACTTGTATTTTTGACTCTCCACCTTTCACCCTGCCTAATCCCAGGTGTCTAGCAGCAATGTGATTTAGGGAACTGACTCTTCTCAGGAAACTGGTTCTGATTTGTCTTAGTCAATCATGGTCTTCTGTCCTTCTGATTGGCCTGGACCAACTTGAGCCAGAAAGTCACTAGGAAAGATTTACCCTCTCTGTGAAAGGTCCTCACTGTTTTTTTTTTTTTTTAAAGATTTTATTTATTTATTTGAGACAGAGAGAATGACAGAGAGAGAGCACATGGGAGGGGGGAGGGTCAGAGGCAGAAGCAGGCTCCCTGCCGAGCAGGGAGCCCGATGCGGGACTCGATCCAGGGACTCCAGGATCATGACCTGAGCCGAAGGCAGTCGCTTAACCAACTGAGCCACCCAGGCGCCCAGGTCCTCACTGTTTTTAAGAGAAAACCATGGGGGAAGGATTCTATGCCGGATGCGAATGAAGATGAATAATGCCTAGGTTTTTGCTAAGGGTTTTGTAGAGATCATGAGCCTGAGGACAAAGGTAAAATGAGAGGAATGATCAGAGAATTTTAAAGAAATAGAGCTGGTGTGCCCGGAAACTTGGTTCCAAATTACATGACAACAAATGTATTTATTATTTCAACCTGTTTGGTCAATTTCTACTTCTTATAGTCACACATACACTAATTTCTTTTCCTTTTTTTCAATATTTAAAGATTCTTCTTTAATTATGAAAAAAAGTTCTTTATATGGGACATGTCAGTTTCCATCAATTCAAAGGAATTAGATGCTACTTCAAGAGATGGACTAAGCTGAAAAGGATGGTGATAACAGGATTATGTAAGAAAGCTGTTTGGATTAAAAACAAGACCCTTCCCTGATTGGTATCACAGAGAGCAAGCAACAACATCTACTCTCAAGACACCCTGTGGGGGCCACTGTCAGAACTTGAGTCCTAAAATGCACGGGCCAAGGGTCCGACAGAAGGAAGTGTTTCCAGTAATTCTTGGAGGGTGGGGCCATAAAAATATAATTGGATATTTCTAGCAGGGGTCAATGGTAAACTCACCTTGTCAGACACTGAGCTCTGCCACTTAGATGTCTTTTCACTTTTGGAAATTTTCCAAAAAATCCTATCAGGTAGATATTATTTTTATCCTAAATTTAAAGAAGAGAAGGAAACATAGTTATTGAATTTAAATAATTTGCCAGTGTCACAGTGCCACTAAGTTGCTGACCTCAAGTTTGTATTACCTACCCTAGAAGCTATTCTCTTCACTGTTTTATAAGCTTCATGTAATTTAATTATTTAATTCATAGGCTAAAAAAAGGAAGATTAAAACTCAGAAGCCCAGTATCACAGGGCAGGCATAACTATAATGATTAGAAATATCTTCCAGCACTTTCCTCTACTGACCCTTAACTCAACTTCACTTGTTCTTTTTTTTTTTTTAAGATTTTATTTATTTATTTGACAGAGAGAGAGACAGCGAGAGAGGGAACACAAGCAGGGGGAGTGGGAGAGGGAGAAGCAGGCTTCCCGCGGAGCAGGGAGCCTGGTGCGGGGCTCAATCCCAGGACCCTGGGACCATGACCTGAGCCGAATGCAGATGCTTAACTACTGAGCCACCCAGGTGCCCCTCAGCTTCACCTGTTCTAATAGCATGTACCCTCTCAGTGGGCCAAAGGGGCTCTTCTGACTTTTCAAAGACAGGAGTTTTCTGCTGTGGGTCTCTGGAAAGTGATAACCTACAATAAATGCATTTCCAATGACTTTACATTGGAGTGAGATGGTAATGTGTAGGTATTTGGGGATTGGTTCTACTTGAAAATTTTTTGGAGGAGTAACCTCCAAAGTTTAAAAAAGTACTTTTGACCAAGGTTGTGTTACACGGCCACCATCATTCTTTAAAAACTATACTCAAACAGACTGTGCTTCTTTATCATAAACCTCATCTCGAAGTGGTATCCCAAGTAGTTTGGGTACAATGGTAATTAAGCAATAAATTACTGAATTAAAAAAAAATGTTAGAAACAAATGAATGGCCTAGGAGATTGTGTTTATGGATTAAAAAAGAAAGGAAGGGTATCTTCATTGTGATTTTGATTCTTCAGTCACAAAAGCACTTTGACATGGATATTTCTGGCAGCGGTCAATGGTAAACTCACCACGTCAGACACTGAGCTCTGTGCCTCAGGGACATACCCTCCTAGGTACCGCGGGCTCCACCCTGCAGAAGAATAAATCTAGAATCAAAGCATCTAGTTCAAGGTCACCAAATTCAAGGACAGCCTGGACCAAATATGTTTAGCACTCACTCCGTGACCACCTCATCTTCAGTTTCTCCACGCATACCCAATTTCCAGTAGGGTTAATGCGTACTTCATCCATTCATGAGAAACCAAGCTGACTTTTCTCAGAATTGAGTTCATATAATTACTAAAATCACCTTCATAGTAAATCTCATGTGAAAACAAGGAGGCAGGGTTATGACAATAAGCCCTACTCATACAGTTTAAAACCACATCCATCTCCACAGGATCAAAGATGGAATTTAGTTGACCATGTAGGCCATTTTTACAGTTTATCCAGTTATGCCTGGGAAACCTTGGGTGTGCCCATAAACTGCCCAGTCAGCTTCAGTTCCTACGAGGCCTCTCTCGGGTTGTTCCACACCTCTAATGGGGATCCATCACTTGGCCACCGCTTCTGGAGGCCACCACAAAAATGCTGAAATCTGGTGAAGGTCCTGTGTCTCATGGCTCCCCAAACTGTTGGCCCACTTTCTTTCAGCACCCATGGTGCTGCCTTCAACACATGATCAGGGAAAATGGTCGTCTCTCCCATACAGTATCACAACTTGTTATTTGGGAAACACAGGGTCCTTGATGTTAAGGGTCCTTCCATTTCTGCCTGCAGCTGCCTCTTACCACTGGTCTAAACCCAAGTCTTTGAAGTCTGACAGGTGGAGGGTGCAACCTTCTTCACCCTATTTTCCCTAGGGCACGTACTCCTCCCTCAGGAAAAACAAAACAAAACAAAAATAAAAACCTCAAGCAATTTGATTCCTCAAGGCCAGCTCATGCATTTATCGGCTTACTCCTGCTAAGTAAGTCACAGCTTAAGCTGGAGAGAAGCATCTGACCTCACCCTCACAACCCATGGGTGTCATCTACTTTCTCCCCGGTTTTCACCATCTGAAAGGTGGTGGTGGTGTTTTTTTGTTTGTTTGTTTTTTTACAGTGATTTCTTTTTCATAGAATTTACTTCCAGGGCTTAATCCATATACTTCCAATTCTGGGCTGACTACTTTGAAAGTCAGTTTCCCAGATGATGGATGGGTCTAGTTAGAATCTTAATTGGGTACTTGTTCAATATAAAATGGGTTTCGATTTCATTTTCTGTTTTGTGAAACATTTAAAGCCTAAAGATAAAAGCTGTTTACCATCACCCTATAAAGCCTGGTCTCAGGAGTGAGCTAGATCTAGTGGCCACAGGTATCGGCATGCTTGTCTTGCCTCTCCATACCCGTTGACACTTGGCTTGCTGGGACACTTGATGGGGCCATCTAGCATTTGCTGTCCACTCCTCTTTCAAGGAGTCACAGGGGCATACTACTTACTAGGCAGTGTCAAGTTCAGAAAAAAACTCTTGAGTCCTCCGCCCAGAGTGCTTTTGTAAAGTGGCTAAATGAATGATTGATGCAACCCAATTATCTAGAATTTCCTATATAATTCAAATCCTATTATCCCAAGCCCAAAAGAAGGGGCTATATTTGCCTGTTCCATGCTTTCAATCTGAGGCCATTAGTAGTAACTTCATAGCAAGTTGGGCGGGTCCACGATCTTATGAAGACTAGTGAAAACTCACTACTTTGAGAACACAAGGGTTAGTTGATTTCAGAATTGTGAAACTCCATCATGCTTGGAATACTAAAAGCTACTAAATATATCATTGCAATACCATCTCAAACCATTTCATCTAGTTAGCAAACTGATCGTGTGTAGGATATGATTACTCAGATGGAAAATTAGTTTTATCTTTAAAAATATCCTATTTAATAACAATTTTACTTCGAGTCTTTGAGGAATAAATAAATTGACCATGAAACACAAACATTTGTTGTTGAGATCAATGGCAGGAAGCCTCCCTGGTTCCATTTAGAAGGGTTTGATGATTGTCTTCAAAGTGCTTGGAAGCCCTAGCACAATAAGCACTTTGAAGGGCAATGCTTTGTCATCCCCCTGCCTTAGGCCTGCAGTTTCTGGCATAGATTAGTAGCGTTTGTCTTTTTTTTTTTTTCTTTCTTTCTTTCACAATGGATGAGTTTCCCCATAATGACTGCCTTTATCCCATGTGAGTAGCAAGCTTTTCAAAACAACTTAGGCTGTGGTGCTTGACTGTGTTGGGACAACTTCATTAATGAAAGGCGTATATATTTGATGGGATCTTTGTTGCCACATTATAGTATTTGTCTTAGAACACTGTGTCCCCACATAACAATGATGCAGGCCCTGCTACCACCACGACAGTAGGAATTACAGCAAGCACATTAACTTCTGCCCTGGGTGGCTTTTTTTTTTTCTCAGTGTTCTTTTCTGTCACTGACCAGACCTTCTCTCAGTACTTCCTCTGACTCCTTCCTGAACAGTTTTTAAAAAGGAAGATCCCTCCTCATTTTTATTCAGTCAGTTGGCCTAATAGTTCTTGAAACCACTTTTGGATTTCAACGGCCAAGTTTTCTGTGAGAAAGGGACTTCTCGGGTGTCCCCCTAGTGACTTGAGGTCCTGCTGGACCCCTAGGATTTCAGGCTCTTCTCAAAGTGCACACAGGCAAGTGGGGCAATTGTCGATTTCCAAAAAGTCTCGAAACAGCTCTGTGGTTTTTTTTTTTTTTTGCTTGTGGATAAACAATTTGCCTCCCTTTTTTTCTTACTGTTAATTACATGACAATTAAAGAAAGCCTCAAAGGGTGTAATGGAGAATTTCTAAAGAATCCTGCCTTTTCATGGACCAAAGAGAAGACTTAACATTGGATCAATGAAGAAACAACAGAACTCTTTCAAAGGAGCTGACTCCATATTTGATGCGAGAAGGAATTAATGCGGCGCTCTGTTCCCTTTCTTTTGGATACCTCCTCAGACAACTGTTTTCTGAGAAAGCATCAAACCTCTATAGGAAATGGATTTAGATGTTTCTTTTAAATGATGACACATTCTCTCTCTTTCTGTGCCTCATATATATGTATCTTCATCACATAGGTTAGATGTGTAATATATACATATATACATACTTATATATTTTTCTATACCTGACTTTTGCTTTCTTTCAGTCATTTTTGCCTTAATTTATAATAACATCTGTATAAATTTCCTAATAACGTTTGTAATTCACTGGGGTTTTTACTTAGTTACTAACATGCAATCATTATTAAACCTGGTGGGAATTGAAGGTTAATGCACTCGCTCGTGTCTGCACGTGTGTGCGGGCATACACACAAATATCACTGGGCCCATAAAGTAAACAGGTCAAAGGTTTCATCCAGCAAAATAAAAGAATAGAAAAGTAAGACATATTTGTAAATATAAAGCAAAACTGTAACAACTCTTATTTTTTAATTTTCAGGAAATGTAACTTTCCTACCTAAAACAAATAAAAAGGGTTTCATATGAATTTACATGAACTTGGCATTTTACTTGGAGATAAGTAAACTTTCTGGTGGGTATAAAGTGTCTGTGGTAAGAAGTTAGAAGTGTCTTCAACACTCAACCCCCACCCTACCCCCTCCTTTTTTTTCCCTCAGGACATAAGGAATCTAACACCAAAATTGGAGTATGGAGCAGCAAAATAATAATAATAATAAACTTTAAACTTGAATATAGACCTGGCTTGGAATCTTCGTTCCAATTAATGTTACTTGATGCCTCTGATTCATCTGTAAAAGGGAACACATCTAGCGGGTGGTCACATGGGGACTTGCTTGGTTCACATGGGCATTTACAAGTGTTACTGCCTCCATACAAGCCCTTAGATGGACACAGATACTACAGCAAAACCTATAGGAAGAAAGATCAGTCAGTTCATCCTTGACTAGACTTCTGTGAGGCCCTATTGGTCCTGTTGGTCCCTGTTCTTTTCTTTCCTAAGTTATATCTTTTTCTAGCCCTAGTTGCTCCCTGTAATTCCAGTTTTCTAGCCAGAAGGGAAAGGAGGAAGAAAGGAGGAAGAAGGGGGGAGGGACAGAAGGAGAGAAGAAGGAGAGAAGGAGAGAGGGAAGAAGGGAAGGAGGGAGGGAATGAGAGAAGAAGGGAGGGAAGAAAGGAATATTACTTTATTTCACGTTATTCGCCACTACAGTTTGAGAAATGGGAAATTAACAAAATGAATAAAATACATCTATTGCTGGTCCAAGCATCTGCAGCCTATTACAAAGCCTTGCCACAGCAATATTTATTCTTTTCCTCTCTGAGTTCTCTCGTCCCAGCTTTTGTCCTCTCTCTCCCATTCAGTCTGTATTCTCATGCTCGTCCCGATAATTACAGGAGAAACGAAATTATCACCCAGCAAAGGGTGTAGCAATATGTGTGCAAAGTTGATCTTGGAAAACCAGTAAGACATAAAATAAAAATAAAAATAAAAAATAAATCCCAAACAGGTTTTTTATTTAACATAAGGCCAAAGAAGCTATCAGGCGTTGCTGAATACTGTCCGCTAACTGTACAAAATATTGACTGCATGCCTCGCAAACACCAAAATATCCGCTGGAATGCCATAGAAATAAATAACTTCTGCTATAAACACATGAAAACATATCAAACTGTTATCTCTTTAAACATATTGTAAATAAAAAAATTACCAGTACTTCTACACAATAAATATTAAGAAACCATTGACATAGTTGAAATGCACTCATATAAATTAACAACTTTAATTACATTAGCCAAACAGACGTCGGTTAAAGAACTGCATGTAGTATGCCAAAAAAAAAATAATAATAAAAATAAAAAAATAAAAACAAACAAACAAACAACATCAACCACAGAACATAAAAAGTTTTAAAACAAAACAGACTTCAGATTATCTTGGCTTTCATAATTATATTTTTCTTTTAAAGAAAAATATCAACCCATTGTCAATGCACTGTTTTTCAAAGCATTTAAATAGAGGGTAAAACCCATTGGAAATTAATACAGAAGAAATGATTCACTTTATGCATAAAAAATAAATAATGTAGCTGAGACATGTGGTTTGCTTCTGCTCTTGAAGATGTGAACAGCTTCTAAGCATTCATTTTCTCTGACCCATACAACAGCTTCTCAGTGATAAAGGGTTTAATTTAAACACACACAATGTCCACCCCCAAACCTTCTGCCCACATCTACAAGTTCCAATTTATTGTGTAGGGTTTCAGGGTGACTAAGTTCTTCTCTACATTGAAAGGGAAGTTGCCAAAAGGCCCCCAGGAAATAATTTTTTTCAAGTGAACATAATAATTTGAATCTAAACTTAATACAACTGAGGCATTTGTGTTCTCTGTTTTTTAAAGTTACTTCTTGAGGTCCAATCCCATGGGGGGTGAAAAACAAAATTCACTTGCTCTTCCTTAGAGGAGAATGCAGGCATTCTCCTTGAAAACAAAGTGTGGAATCAATCTTAAATATCTATGAAATTGTTTGGTCTTTAGGGACAAGAAAATCCCAACTCAGTGTGCTGGAATTTGCCATGCTTTTTTTGAAAAAAATAAAAAGAAAGAAGGAAGGAAAGGAAGAAAGAAAGAAAGAGAAAGAAAAAAGAAAGGAAGGAAGAAAGAAGAAAAAGAAAGAAAGAAAGAAAGAAAGAAAAGAAAGAAAGAAAGAAAGAAAGAAAGAAAGAAAGAAAGAAAGAAAGAATCCAAACTACCAAATATTTATCATTCTTAAAAAATACTTGGGGTCAAATACTTTTCAGAGCTTTTAAGATTGGTATGAGTAGGTTTTTAAGAGCCTAGAGATCAGCCCTAGAGAAAGAGTAGAGAGATGCTAAGATCAGATAGAGCCACCCTGTTTTAAGGAAAACCTACTGTGAGGAACCCAATATGGTAGAATTTAAAAGCTTTTTCTTTTGGCCTCGTGCTGCTACATGAAAAGTGTGGTTGTTTACAAACCAGCATATCTTCCAAGATTATTAAAGATAGCAGCAATTTATAATTCTAGTTCAAGGCCACATAAATTTAATGAAATAATGTCAAAGTTTGGGGATGTTTGACAACCTAATCATTTAATTTCAATTAACACATCCCATTAAAATATTATCATATGGAATTTCATTTTGCTCTGCTTCCAATCACTATGGCCACCAGTCAAACTCCTTCTTATCCCCACTGTGTCGAGCACTCTTTTAAACAAGATGGCGCACACACTTGAGATGAATGGGAGCCACAAACAGGTATCAGCTGTCTTTCGAGCATCCTGCTTTTCCCACTGCCCTGGCCATCTCTGCTAGTGCACTGTGAACTAGGACTTGGGTCCCCACGCTATTTTCATGGGTTCCATTATTACTGCCACTACCAAATAAGAAGCAGTCCAAAAGGCCCTTTAAGTTTTTCATGCAAATTTCTAAAGTTGAACATCGCCATCCCCCTCTCCTTGAAACTTCCCTCACCATGCCCACCTTCCCCACCTGAATGACCAGGAAATCTCCTGGTCAATGGTTAAGAGTGAGGAAGCAAGTACTAACTTTGCACACTCTCCCTCTTACACGTAGAGTCCACTCTCATGGAGTACATGTTGTATTTCTGCATAAGAAAGGGTGGACCTCAAGATGTAGTAAGTATATCTACCCAGTAACAACATTAAAATAATTTGCCTACATACAGCCTAGTGTTATAGTACACCAATTTAGTATATATATTTCAAGAAGAGCTAAACCACCTTTAGTAATGTTTGGTTTCTCACTATTTTATTTTCCTACAACTAATTTTTTTAAAAAAATCTATGAATTGACATAGGGCTGAAAGCTTCAGTATTTTACAAAATACTAATGAATGCAATTTTTCCAAATTATTAGTATTTTTTTCAATTTTTGCAAACCTCAAACAAGTCAGTAAAAATAAGGCTCTGTATTTTTAAAAGCATATAAATGAATAACTTATTAGCTATTCTAGGCAAGCTAAATATTGTGGAATAAATTAGTAGAAATTTAGCTTTAAGCATGTACTTTGATATTTATAAAACAAAGTGTTTTTTTTTTTTCTTTTTTGCATCTGAGTCAATACATACAAACTTATATATCAAGAGTTTTGGCTGTAAATTAAAATATTAGGGATTTTTGTCACTGATGCCTCCCTGCAGTTCTCTTTCTTCTTCTCAATCTCTTAAGACCTTCCCCCCAAGTTATTTATCTTTTAATTAGTGACAACAACATTATTTAGCCCAGCAAGCCATAGTTCTCAGAATTAGGCCTTAATCATCAAAAAAAAAAAAAAAAAAAAAGTACCCAACTCTTATTTTGGCCTAAAGATGAATTTTTTGTTTCTTTCCGAAAAAGCTTTCCGATTTAAGATTGATTCCAATAGATAATAAATATAAGTCACAAAACACACAAAAAAAATCAGCCTAGAACCTTGAAGAACATGAGTTTCCTGTTTTCCCTGCAGGGAATACCTGGTGGGATAGAGGTGGGGGGGGTGGTGGCGAGAAAGAGGAAGGAGCTGGGTCCCTGCACAATGAAAGAGGGTCTTGCTGAATAGTCACTGGAGTTTCCAGGCTTCTTCCCATCCACATTTTTTGAAATGTGCCCACCTAGTTCGGAGGAAAAGCAAAAACTATAGCCTATCCTTCTTAAAAATACTGTGTTTTGCACACAAACATTCATTGCTTTAAGAACATTACAAAATGACAGCCTGACGTGCTTAAAATGTGCATGGGCATGATGCGATCCGTGTATATATTCACACGGGTATGCGTATGCACAGGCCACGTACATATACACAGACAAGCATGTAGTGTTCTGGGATAGCTAACAGTGTACAGCTACTGTACTTCCAGTATGAAATGTCCCGCTTCATGGATGTCAAAGGAGTCAAAAACCAAACTTCTCAGGTCCTTTCAGCCTGAACACAATCCGCCCTCCTCCGCCTTGAATCCCAACCCCTGACTCACTGATGGTGAATGATACCAACCACAGACAGACTGTTTTAAAGGCTCACACAAATGTCTTTGGTGTATGTGTCTATTTTTTAAGGTACAAAATAATAATAATAATTATAATTATAATAATAAAAATAGCTATTTTGTGTGCTGTAGCAGTTCTCTTATAGCTCACATTAAGTGCAGCTCTTAAACCCCCCCCACCCCCACCCAAAGAAAATACTTGTTAAATAAGGATTAGACAGGTCAAACACCATTGTAGTGCAAATAGTAAACGATAAAAAAAAAAACAACATTTACAAAATATAGAAATGTTTGGATCCAACAGATGGACAAACATATTCCTTTCAAGTATCTCTCCTTGAAGAAAATAAAAATTAATCAGGTTACTTCCAATACAAAAAAGTCTCTCATTTTGTTCTCTCTCAGGTAAACAGTTTCAAACCTATTAGGTTGCATAGTACTAAGTCATAAGCACCTTAACGAAATGTAACTTGGTATTCTTTGTTCCTTGATTTTGCTCTCTTCCCATTCTTGTTCTCAAATTTTTGTTTTGTTTTGTTTTGTTTTTAGGTTGGTTTTTTGTTCTGTTCTGCTTTGTTGCAAAACTGGTACAGAAAAAGAAGTGTGACCACCTGCACACCATTGTTCCCTTACCAGTATGTGTGTGCATGTGTCGTGTGGAAATGCCTCCGTGTGTGTGTGTGTGTGTGTGTCTGTGTGTGTGTGCGTGTGCGCACGGGCTGATATACACAGAGAGAGGGTCACACAGACATACCTTACGACCTGGGTAACTGGGTGGGAAAGCGCCTGTAATTGGCTCTTTCAAACTCATGGCTTTCTAGATGCTATTTGGGTTGTGCCAGCCCACGTTATTGCAGACTAGACAAGTCGACTTCGAGGCTCACACTGAAAAGGGGAATGAAAAGGAGGGGACAATACTCCCGTGTAAGCGACTGATGTCATCACCTTGATATCAGAAGAAATGAAGGGGGTGCTGTTCTCCCTCTCCCTCCCAATTCCCGTCTTGTTCACTGCTTCATCTCTGAGCCCTGGCTAAGGAATTTTTCCACATCTTCCTTCATCTGTTTCAGGTTTTGTTTTTAGTTTATTTTTTTTAATTTCTATTTTTTTTTTTTTTCTGCTTGTTTAACTCAGAAACCTTAAACATTTCTTCATTTTGCCACTGTCTTCTCTGGACAACTCTGGCTCCCGTCCCCCCTGGGCGGGGCGCTCTATGAGCACCCACACTCCTCCACTATCATGTTCTGAATGTCCTTCTTGATAATGTTCTGCCCATCATCATAGTACAGCATGGACATGGGTCTCAGCTTGGTGGGCACACAGCACGACTTGAGGTTGGCGAAGGGGCTGTGCCCCCGCATGCGGTAGTGGTTGATGACCGTCGAGTGAAAGGAGAGCGAGGACCCCGACGTGCCTGCTATGTGGCTTGGGCACTCACCCTCGCAGTAGTTGGCGTGATAGCCGGAGGGAGCGATGATCCAGTCATTCCAGCCAATGTCCTTGAAACTGACAAAGAACTGTTTCTTACAGCAGATGTTGACCTTGCCGTCGCACTCCAAGCCCCGCCGCCGCCGCCGATGGGGGTGGTCTTCAGACTGGCGGGCCTGCAGCATGAGGAAAGGTCTGTGGGACTGCTCCTTGTCCTCCTCTCCCCCTGCCCCTCCGTCTCCTCCGTCCTTCTTCTTCCCTTCCCCCTCCTCCTCCTTCTTCTTCTTCTTGCCCAGGAGCACCAGGCTGGCGCCCGTCTCGTGGCACTGCTCACAGGCAATCCGAACGTCCAGGGAGCTCTTGCCCTGGTCCAGCAACCGCTGGATGCTGCTGGACACCGGGAAGATGTGCCAGGTGCTCTTGCTCGCGTCCACCACCTTTTCCGATATCAACACCTCGTTCCTCTCCTTCGTGAAGCCCCTCTCCTCGGCCTCCTCCCCTGCGTCCACGTTGCCCTGGGGGTGCTTCTGCAAGAGCTGGATGGTGACTTTGGTCCTGGTCCTGTTGGCCTTGGGGACTTTGAGGAAGAGCCAGACTTCGGCCCGCTCCACCACCGACAGGTCACTGCCTTCTTTGGAAATCTCAAAGTGCAGCGTTTTCCTGGTGGTGCCTGCGGACGAAACACAGCACAAGAGAGAGAGCAGGGACACTTGTTAGTTGTGCCGGGGGTCACCACCCACTCGTTTCAGGCACGCGGGCGCCTCTGCCGCGGGCCATATGCAGCAGAGGTCACGAGTTACCGCCCGTGGGAGGGCAAGGCAGTGTGGACATTTTTAAATGGTCGAGGAAAAAGAGTATTTTTGTGACATGTGAAAATTATAGGAAATTTACACTTCAGTGCCCATAAATGAAGATTTATGGGACAACAGTTATGCTCATTTCTTTCTAGGTCATCTATGGCTACTTTTGCATTAGATCATGGAGTTGGACAGCCACGACAGAGACAGGCCCACAAAGCTTAAAATGTTTGCTCTCTGGCCCTTTCCGGAGAAAATCTGTCCAGCTCCTGGCTCTAAAAAGAAGAGAGCCTAGATCTCAGTCAGTGTCTGGGAGCCTGGGGTGGGGGGCGGGGCGGGGGGGGCAGGTGTCTGTGTCTGTTCACTGCTTAACCTCAGTTTCATCTTCTATAAAATGGGAATGGCATAATGACATTGGACCCACTCGACCGCAGGCTTGGCCTAAACCGGATGAAAACCCACTGTGAGCTCTAGCAAGTTGTGGAAGTGGCGCTATTCCCACAGAAATACACAGACACTCCCCTCCCCCATGTAAGTACGTGGGGTCAGTGCCCACCGAGCTAGCCTCCTCCTCCCTGGCCACGACCTGCCCCACCCCTCCATCCTTTCTTTCCTAGGTCGCTGCAACAGCCTTTACTTGCATTTGGCTCTCCAGCATGGAGCCAGGCCCCTCTCCAATCATTGCTCTACTAAGCAGGTTTAAAACAGAAACGAGCCAGCCTCCACAGCTTCGCCTTCAACCCCAGCTCTCTCCCAGTGCCCCGTGCTCTGTGGTGCAGCCACATTGTGTTTGTTCGAGGTCAGGTGCATCCCATACACTCTCTCACCGCCAGGCGGTGACCCCGGCCGAGAATATTCCTGCTCCCAACACATCACCCTCAGTGGCTGCCCTTGATAAGGGTTCAGTTCCTGACCCCCCTGGCCCCCCCACCCCCGTCAGTCTGATTTCGGATGCCCCCAGTCTGAGATCCTATCTATCTCATTCACTGTCATGGCCCAGTGTTTACCAGGAACGAGGCAATCACATCTTTAGCATCCAGTGAAGTTACATTAAGCGACCCACTTCCCACTGCTGCATCCCCCGTTTTTGCCTCCTTCCCTTCCGAATGCAGCTTAATGAGCCCCAATTACAGCGACTGCTACTAACGGAAAGGAAATCCCCACACTGGCGAGACAGTTGGCTTCAGAGACCATTCAGTTCTTGCCTAACTTAAACTGCTCCCTTCTCTTTTTCCATAAGCTCCTGTATGTCTACACACGCAGCAACGTTTACTGTAAGGAGCAGGTGTCCGGACTGGAATTCTCAGATTGAGGAAACATCTTCCCTCGGTGGCACTTTCACCACTCGGTGGTCTATGAAACATGTCCTCTTTGCCCAACCGCCTCCTGCACACGTGTACCTGCTTACGACTGTCCGGTGTGCGCGCATCCCGTACACAAATCTGAGAACAATGTTAGGGAAGGTCATCTTAGAACTCGCAACTCCCTAGGAGGGTCTCCCTGCCTGGATTTCTATAGCGAACGGAAATCCAGCCATACTTATCACTCTCAGCCCTGAGATGTTTACGGTACTATAAATTTTCGGCACAGTTTCAAGTTCTCTGCAGCAGAAGGCAGGCTTTTCTGTGCATTGCACACTGTAGATTCTGTTCTTAATTTAACACACTCTGCACACTGTGATTCTGATAGTGGTAAATTCACTGAGGCCAGGGCTAGGAAAGGCTACATATGTATACAAAAGATTCTCTGGCATCTTGGTATAAACTTGCTAGCACGCTGGGCTGGGCTCGGTGGTGGTGGTGGTGTGGGGGGTGGGGTGGGGTCCTTTTCCTCCAGCCTTGGGTCTCCAGCAGGAGTTAAAATGAATGATAAAGCTAGGTTTAGAATTAGATCACCAGAGTAGAGAGCAGTTAGAAGAAGGGGAGACTGTCTTTTTTTAGGGAGCATGATTTCTTTTCAAAACGTGAATGCAGTATTCCCCTTTGCTAAAACCTGGTGGGTTTTCTGTTGCTGGTTTTTTTTGGCGGGGGGGGGAGTGGTGGAGGTGGGAAGCAAAAGAGAAGATTCCAGGAAGGAGAGCTTAATGATCTAAATTTAAAAAGACACTCTGCAGCAGATCTGAAGCGGTAGGGTCCTTCCCGAAGCTACCAAGCCCCCCGGACGAGTGTGCAGGCGCCTCCTGCCCTGCCCCGGGGAGAATAGTAACAAGCTACCGGCTGTTCTCCCTTCTGCCTCTACGCAGGCCAGCTTCTGAAACCTTAAACTGTGCAGGATGCCACTGTAAAGACAGAGAGATAGTAGCTGCTAAATTAGAGAAGCCAGAGGGCACAAGGTTGTGTTTTGTTTCTCTAGGAAAGTGTGTGAAACTGGAGAATCTGACTCGTCCTCAGGATGGGAAAGCTCTCTGGGTTTCAGGTAACTCATTCCCACAGGCTCCTCTCGGCTTTTACCCAGGCTTGGCAGGAGGGGCCGGGGTGAAGGCAGACGGTCCTCGGGTAAAGAGAGGGTCCGGAGGGCAGTGCGGACCAGCCCACGTCGGACTTTCCATGAAGAGAGTCCAGAGCAGTCTACAGATGCTGGGGGTGGGGGCGGGAGTCAGGGTGGGCTAACTGGCCGACTTGACACAAGGAGCGAGAGACAGCACATGCAAATTGCTTTTGTAGGGCCAAGGGGGCTGAGGCCCCTTGCTTCCAGCAACAGCCTACAGGACAGCCCCTCATTCCACAAGAGCAGGTTTCTAAGGCATGATAAAGCCCCACCCTTCTTCACAGGCAGCTGTACTTGGAAGCAAATGATTTAGTGTTCCTGAGAGAGGATCGTACAAAGAGAGTACTCATTAGAGGGGGCTCAATCTGTCAGGTGCTGTTATATTAGGATCAGAGAGGCATCATAAAATGACTTTCAACCTGGTCCTGGCTGATAATTAACTGTATGGCATCGCTGGCGTATTGTGGAGAAGGCACAGCGCTGACTTATGCATCGGTTTAATTATCTGAGCTTGAAACACTCTTGTCCCTGTATTCGCATCCATTGCCTGCGTGCTGTATCTCTCCCCCATATTTCTGACATTTGGATTTTCCCCCTGCTAATTGACATGCTGTCGCCTCCTTCTCCTGGTGTCCATTTCTGGAACTGCTATTTGTATATTGCATGATATTTTATCAGGGGAAAAAAAATAAAACAGATCCAATTTCATGAAAATGCTGTTGCCATAATGCTCAGGAGACCAGGGGGAAGAGAGAGATGCAAGTCTTCCTAATGTCTACCTTATATGCAGGTACATTTTAAAAGTTCTATTGTATTTGACTTATTAAGCAGTGCAATATTTTTTTTTCCTTTTACATTTAGCTTTCATTGCAGAAGGGGGTGGAGAGAATGAGACAGCTAGAAGCTGAGATGATTAATATTTATCAGGGCTGTAGGTTTCAGAAAGATATTACAACCCTCAAATTTCTTAGGCATGAAAAATAGAACGAGTCACTTGATTCTATTCCCTTTATCTGTATTTTACCTAAGAGAGATTGTTATACCACAGCGATGCTGTGAGGATGCTCCAGCCTTCAAATCTCTGCGCATAACAATTTGAAAAATGGAAGGAGGTTGCCTGAAGCTGAGGTGTTTAGGATCAATTACTAATCAGTTTCAGGTTAGACTTAACTAGCTCCTGCATCAAATCCTGAAATGGAAGCCTTCCCACAATGCTTTGTGAGCAGGTACAGTACTTTACACAGGTGTGCACTGGGTTCCTGCATTATTACCTATCTACCTAGATATAGCTATTGGCTTTGCTAACCTTTCATTACCTACTCTCTGATAATATTCTTTTCATCCTCTGTGCTATTTTTTCCCTCCCGAGGCTCGTGAGCAAGGCTTGTATCACAGCCTGCTCTGCCTGAGTAATTCACTAAGAAAGTCCCACGCAAGCCCATGTGGGTGATAATATTTCATCACTTAAACCTCTATGAGCCCGGTGGACACAAAATCAAGGGGAGAGAGAAAGATGCATAAAAATGAGTAGGAGGGATAAAAATGGCCCCTTACAGGGAAGACCTTTGAAACGTTGCCGGGCAGGGGGGGCTTGGAAAGAGGGAAGATCGGAAGCTGGAAGGAAGAATACCCCAAAGCACCTTTTTCCTTTGCTCTTAGAATTTTTCAAATTTTTTAATAACTCAATCACGAAAGCAGGCCTGCCAAGAGTTAAGCAACCAAGCCCCTTGCTGTTCCCATCCCCCACACCAGGACTCAAAATTCTGCTCTTCTTCAAGCCCTGCACCTCAGATCTGTGGGCGTATGAACATTTCCAACAAAATAAGCAACACACACACACAAACACACACGCAGTGTTTCGTTTGTGTTCCGTTTTGTTTTCCTCACCAGGGTCCTGCCTAAAGCATGCCCTTGTACATACGGGTAATAATTATGTCTCTAATGTGAATGTGGAAGATCTTGTTGTTTATAGAGGATTTTTAACTCGCCATGGGGGAAAAGCCTTGTGGTAAAATGCGGCTGTTACTTGAATTTTCCATTCTGCACCCAGATTCCACTGTGCCTAGATTTGGTGCGGTCAATGGTAGGAGCATGCAGGGTGACCAGGTATGCAGGTGTGTTCTCTGAAGCACTAACTTTGCATTTGAACTGTTTCCCGGGGTTTCTGCAGAAGGCATCAGGTGAGATCTTAGAGGTTATGCCTCCCTTCACCTGCAGCCCAGGGTTTTGCCTGCAGCAGGCAGAACTACAAGTCTGGTCATAAATTATCTGGACTGATTTTGTTAGCCTTCATATTTTTTTTCTTAGGATCTGCTATTGAATTTTAAATGCTCGGCCACATTCGGGTGTCTTCCATGTCAATGATGGTGAAATCGAGAGAGAGAGAGAGAGAGAGAGAGAGATCAAGGACTTAGTTTCCGAAAAGAAGTAGAAAAAATTCTTAAGATTCAACGCACAGAAATTTCAGAGACTTCTTCCAAAGTTCCTGAGAACTTTTGCACTTTTGATTTTGGATCTAGGAACCAGTGGAGTATGAGGAATTCTGATCTACAGCTCATGCTCGAGTATATTGTAGCCGAAGAGGGGCCAAGACAAATACGTGTTTTCCCTAAAAGTGCCTGGGAAGGTATGACTCCCAGTTCTCCAAATTCGAAAGCGGACTTTCTGCCCTCTGAGGGTCCCCCCACCCCAACTCTGACCCACCTACATCACAGGCCCAAACCACCAGGCATCTCGCTCCTTGTCTCTCCTCCCCCATTTGGCTCCACACTCAGCTCGGAGACAAACGCCAGCTCCGAAGCTGTACCCAATTTTTCACAAGGCGGCCAGCAAACGGCCCTTTCCTCCCTGTTGGAAGTCACTTGTCATTTGTCGCTGGTGAAAAGCATTGATAAGACAGGCAAACCAGGCAACGAAATGAGGGGAGATGGAAGGCATTTTGGTAAAAGCCAGGCAGCCAGCCGTCTTAGGGAGAGATGTGTGAGCAGATCAGTGCTGCTGATGATTCATGGTCACATTTCTCCACGCTCTGCTTTGTTTGCTTCTGAAATTTATCATTCCTCTGTCTTCCATAGAGCTCCGGAATGTACACATGTATCACTAGAATCCCCATTTCCTTTCCTCTGTCACATTTACTGTGTCACAGGTAGTCATGTTTCTCCCATCCCATAAAATCCTAACTTTTTCTGGAGGATAAGAGGAAGCAGGGGGCAACTGATAAGCACCAAGATTTGGACGCTACAGAATGGGGCTTCCAGGAGCTGAAAATGCCTTTCCCTAGATTAACCGCTAAGGAGCAAAAGTCTTTGGAATGCGCCCTCTTGTGGCCGACCGCTTCGCATTATTCAGAGAAGAAAGTGTGTAACCCCTAAAAGCACCCTTCAGGGAGGGGAAATTGCCAGGAAAGTTCCTTGGGCTGGCATGGAATCGGTGGGAGTCACCTCCACCTTGAGATGGCTTTCTTGGGCTGGGGGGAAAACAGTCATCCAAGCAAGCCTTCTTAGACCCCTGCTTGGGAAGTCTATATCTCTAATTCAACTCTTCTGTAACCGGAATCCTCCAAGAGGGGGAGATTTATGTGTTACTTTCAACAAGACCTGGGCTTTAGTGAGCAATTTCCCATTTCCTGGAGCTTCATTTGTCTTTCTGCCCCCATCTGTTCTTCCACAAGTGCTATCGATTGCTAAGTTGATGACGATAATTGGCATATACATCTGGCTGCATATGAAGACTCAGTGATATGTTGTTATTGTACACTGACCAGATATTGTCACGGATCACAGCAAGATAAAATAAGATAGAACCATCAAGAGGACCGCTGGTTGCAGCTCCACTGACAATTACAGAGACCTGACTTGACCCTCCCCATCTAGCCCTTCTTTTCCTTTAAGGTCTTAAGGTAGCATTCTGTACCAGCTGTCCGGCTGTAATCTTGGTGAGCAATCTTGGGTGACATGCATTAAAAAGCATAATTTTTATTTGTTGGGAGAAGTTTCAGAAGGCCCGAGCGCTATTCCTCACCACTTAGTTAATAACAACTCGTATCAGCTTTACAAAGATGGGGCACCTTCCGCCTGAGCCCAAATGGGACAAACTCAGTTCTGAGAGTTCTAGACACTTGAACTTTTTGTAGTCCCTCAGCTGCTGGGCCACAGCATGGGCTTTATTTAACCGTCAAGAAGGGTCGAGGCAAAAATTAAACATGAATCCCCCCAACTGGGGAATCTTAAGTTTGAAAGATGCATCTATGTCGATGCATCTGTGGCATGGCACTCGGTGACAGTGACTCACTGGATTCCATGTGGTACAAAATAGTTTGGGGAGGAAAGAAAGATGAATACCCTCCGCTCTTCTCCAAATTCTTACATTTGACATAGTTTGAATATTATTAAGGTTGGGTTATTCCAAAAGCAACAAGACATTTTTGTATAATCAGAGGATAAAGCTCTTTCCTGGTTGGCAAAATCAGCTACAAAATACTCATCTGGTACTCCACTTGGAAAGTAGATTGTCCAGATAGCAATCATTAATTCCGCGGAATCATAGTAAATCAACTCAAAGTTGAAGTGTGAAACTTCTCAGAGGAGAAAAATAAGTAAGTGTGTCATAAACCTTTTCTGTGACTCCAGCAGCTCACCCAAAGTCAAGTTGTAAACTCAACCAGGAGGAGTTTTCCATTACAAACCTTAAACTGGAGTCAACGTGTGAGTCAAATGAATCACCTTTTAAAAAAGTCACTCAATTTCTTTTAAACTAAACACCTAACAGAAAAGTAAAAAAAAAAAAATGACAAGATTTCATATAAATGAGAAAAAGACGGCCACTAAGATGAAGGCCATAAGTAAGAAAGAATGTGAAAGGTCAAATTCTTTCACTGCAAAACCTCTCAATGCCAAGAGCGTGATTTGCTAGACAAGTCAGCTAGGTCAGGAAGAGAGGCTGTTGCTTACATCAGGTGTATATTAAAAGTGGTCACAGACATAGGTATACTTAGTCATCGGACGCGGATAAGGCCAATTGAGTAGGACCTGCAATTAAAGCCATCATGTGTGGTAACTGGTATATAAAAACCTATACAGGGTCCCTTTGTCTGCACAGGGAGCAGACAGACCTCTAGACCACCGGAACCCACTCGCCTCCCCTGGACTCAATGTTAGCAAGCACTTTCTTTCCTACGTTGCCATCAGGAAAGGCGAGTGGCCAGGTGAAACCGCCAACCTGACTTTGTTTGCTCAAGAAGCTTCAAAAGATAAAGTCATAATGATCATGTCCTTTGGGGGCTGCGTCAAGAAAGAGCTTAGAGGAAGAAAGACCTTCTTTGAAAAGAAGCTTCTGGGGTGAGAGAGAGAGAGGGAGACACTGTCCTGCCGGCAAGCTTGTAGGACATCAGGGCTTCTCTCACCAGGGAAGCCAGGAAGCCAGCAGGCTATCTGCTCCCCCAAAAGGATGCCCAGGTCTGGCATGGTTTTCTTGAAAACAGAACATCTGAGTCAACAGGTTTTCAGGATTGGAAATTCTGAGTGTTGCCTTAATTGTTTATACTGCTGCAGCAAACTTTTAAACAGAAATGCTGGGAGTCCCTGCACGTACTTCACTGGCCATATGCTCCACCAAACAAAACAATGGCATTCCTTTCAAATGGATCTGGCAAGGGATACAATTCTTTAGGCTGGCATTACCATGAAAGTAACAGGGCATTAACACATCTGTGTGCCGGGGGCGTGCATGGGCTTGCAGCATGCGAAGGGTCTGTGTCCCATAACTGTAAAAATAACCTGGCTCCGGGTCTATGGCCACACTCCTCACAGGTATTTTTCTATTCAGCAACAGGTTAGTGTGGTCCTGAGCCAATGATTAGAATCTATTAAAGTTCTTCCTCTTAAGGATTGAGTGAGAGTTCAGTGTAGTATCTGAGAGCACTTTGTCAAGGTTGCATTCCTTGGCAGAGAGCTCTTAGTAACTTTGCAGAGAACAAAACTCTTTTTTTTTTTTTTTTTTTTTTTGAGAGAGCAAAAGTCAGTGTTCCAAAAGTGACTGCTGGTTCAATGTCAACTGTCCCCCAAAGTACCTCTTTACTGCCTAGAATGTGATGCCTGTGCTCTTAGAAGACAGAGTTTCTGAAGGTAAAAAGGACTGTCACTAATAAGTATGCCCTGCTTCTCTGGTGTGGCCCCTGACTGGACTTTTAAAGGGAAGGTTTGTTTTAAGACAATGACTTCATCTGTGCCGGTCCACCCCGACCCCACACTCCGCGCCTCCCCCCCATAAAAACTTTGGATGGGGGGGTCCGGAAGCCTCCTGGGCTCCCCCAGTACCCGAAAATGCCCGGGCTTTCCTCGGGGCTGCTGGGATCTGGTTTCAGAGGCAGGGCGAGGGAGCCTCTCACAGCCCGGCTTCCAGCTCCAGATTGGCCCTTGGAGCTTCCTCCGGGGTGACCAGCTGAGTTCGGCAAGTGTGAGCGAGCCATCTCCAGCCAGGGCTCAACCTAGAATTCCGTTTCTGTGAAGTCCTCTCCCCCCGCCTCCCCTCCGGCCGCCACCAGTGCCCAATACCGAATGACCTCCACCACCCCCCCCCCGCCCCCGGCGGCGCCCCGCGGCTGGGGGCTAGAAGTTCGCCCCGGACGGTCAGAGCCACGCAGCCCCCACCCCCAGATGCCCCGCACCGACCTGCTTCTGCGAACGTGATGATCTCCGAGGTCTGCTCCATGAGTTCATTCATTTCTGCCCTCCTGCCGATATCATCCTCTATCTCTACGTACCCGTTCTCCCCCACTTTGCCCACATGAAGCTTTCGGATAGCGTTCAGAAGCGCCGCCTTGGGCACCGGCTGGGTGACTTCGGGTCTCTTCTTCAAGTGCAGCATGTTTAAAATGTGCTTCTTGACGGCCTCCACCATCTCCGGCTGAGAGTTGGGTACATCCTTTGGGAGGGTGGCCAGCGCACAGGACGGGCAGTCGGGGGCTGCGCCGTGCCCCTCGGATCCTGGGGTGGGGGAACTCCTCACTATAATCCAGCAACTCGCCAACAGAAATCCTCTCAGCCAAAGCAAGGGCATCCTGGCAGCAAAAGTTGTTGTGATTGCCTTTTTTTAAAAGGCCCTGCTTTTCCTCCCCCCTCACGCACAGGTTTTTTTGTTTTTTTTTTTTCCTTTCTTGGTTTTTTTTTTTTTTTTTTTTTTTTTTTTTCCTTCTCCTCTTCAGCAAATTCTCTGGAACAAGAACAAAAAGTTTTCTGTGAAGTTTTGTTTGCAGGTTCCCTCTCTGAAGGCAGTCAGTGCTGTAGGTTTGTGGTTGTCAGGGAGGAGAGTTCTGACTGTCTCCGAGTAAGAGAGAAGGAGGGAGGGAGGGAGGGAGGGAGAGAGGGAGGGAGGGAGAGACAGGGTGGGGGGGGAGACAGACAGAGACAGAGAGAGGATGGGAGGGAGAGAGACAGGGAGAAAGGGAGAGAGAGGAGAGAAGGGGGAGAGGGAGAGAGAGGGAGGGAGGGAGGGAGAGACAGGGAGAGAGAGACAGGGAGAGAGAGGGGGAGAGAGGGAGAGAGAGAGAGAGAGAGGGAGAGAGAGAGAGAGGAGAGAGAGAACGATTGGTCCTAAGTGAGTGCGTGAATGGGCGAGGGAGGGAGTTTGTCTGTGAGTAGAGGCTGTGATTAGGAAGGGGAGGGACAGCCCGTTTTCTGACAGGCTGCTTTCCTTCTGCTCACTGTTCCCTCACACACACCTCTCTTCAGATATCACCATTCTCGGGAGTTCTACTTTCCCTTCTGAAAGAAATCCTCCTAATTTTGTTCTGCTTCCCCCTTTTTTTTTTTTTTTTTTTTCTGTCTCTGCCCAGTCTCCTTGCTTCACCTTCTTCCTCTTTTGGAGGGGAAAGAAAACCCCACTGGGAGGCACTGTCCCAATCTCCTGGGATGACTAAGTTGAAACGGTCTGCCCCCAGGGCCCTCCACCCCTACGTGGCCGCAGCTCTAGGTGACCCCCCGCCCGGCCTCGGGAGGCGGGGCTTCTGGGAGGTGGGCGGACAGGTAGTGGGGGGCGGGGGTCGGGGCAGAGTGGCCGGGAGCCGCCGGGGCCGGTCAGCGGGGCCGGGCCACAGGGAGTCCCGGAGGTTGCTGGCTTCCCATTCATTCATATTTAAATGTTCAGGGTCACAAGCTCTGGCAGGGGATCTGAGGGGAACGGAGTAGAACTTCTGTTTGGGGTCATCTCAGACACTCTACTTTTCCCAACTGCAAAATGCAGTCGGGCACTGAAGGATGCATGGGCAATATTCTACCTGCTCCTGTCACCTGAAACTCTCTCCCTTCTCCCTAGCCGCCGCCCCCTTCTGCCCTGCACGCGCGCGCGCACACACACACACTCACACTCACAGATTCACAAATTACAGCCTACCACCTCCTGCCCCGACTTCACAGATAAAGTGCAAAGTTCATTTGGCCTTTCCCACATCATTTCCTACAAACAGTGGACTCCTATAGGGCTTGGATAACTGGTCCCAGGGGAAAAGAATCTCTAAAATATATTGGCCAATGATTTCCTCTGCCATGTGAGACTTTTTCAGCCTGCCCCCTACCCTGTCCTGGACCAACGGGTTCCTGGACTGGCCCCTTGATGAATCCTTTTTCCCCTCAAAGGAAAAGCACAGATGAAATCATCACGGATTTCAATGTTCACAGAAAAAGAAAAATGTGAATTTTTAAACAATGCCTCTCTGAGTTTTTTTTATTCTCCCCCCCCACCCTTTTTTCATTTTCTGTCTTATTGCTTTTATCATGCAGAAGTATCTTTAAGAGGTCCATCTGTTAAAGCTTTCCTTCTCTCTCGGTTTCTTTCCCACACATAAGCCCTCAGTTTCTGTAGATGCAGTCAGCTTATATCTGACACCTAGTGTGCTCAGAGTATTATGGTTAAGCAATGCGCTCTGGGTGGAAAAAGTTAATAAGTATCATTCCCACAAGCCTAGGATCTGAGGGCAAGGGGAGGAGGGCGAAGAAATTGTGGCATTAAGGTAAAATTACAGTTTGCACAGATAACAATTCTTCTCTGAATCTGACACACTGTCCCCCTTTTCCAAAACAATTACTTGCAAGACTTTGTCTGTTCCAAGCCATCTATCACAGTTTGGGATTTCTCCTCCAGGAACATCAATTACTCTGCTCTTCTTCTTACGACTTGGTGGACATTCCCTAAAGAGTCTAATTTTTTTTTTTTTTTTTTTGGAGGGGATGGTGAAAGAGAATGGGGAGGGGGCATCTGCATTATAACCCGTTAATAAAACATCTTCGAAATCCAAAACTTAACATAATCTACCATATTTGGCGTCACATACACAGTACCCAAAGCATGTTGTAGTCCAGTTAAATTTTACAAGAGAGTCTGAAATAAAACTCAAAGTTTAATGACTCCAAACAACTCAGAGAGTCTTAATAGCCAAATGTAGATAAGGGCAGCTTATCAATATTTGGATCCCCTCTGTCTGTGAGTGTGTGTGCGTTCCCTGAATTTACTGTTGGTGAATGTAGCTCTTAAAAACAGCTTTCTCTGTGGCATATGTACTTGTATATAAGTGCTGAGTGGGCTGTATACACATGCCATCTATTTGCATGCTCTACTATTAAAAGCTTCATTAACCTGCCTGAATCATATCAAAAGGTACAAATCAACAACGTGCATGGAAATGCAGTAAGTAAATTCCTTCTAACCTTTCTGACGCTGCATGTGTCAAGACCTCCTAAGTAAGAGTTAAAAAGCATTACCTTTCCGGTCCTCTCTCTTTCACCAGCAGACTCTTGTATCATGTGGTAAGAGCTGTCTGAAGAGTTCCTCTTCATGGTATTGGCACTCTGAAGTTTTATACTGTACTACTACTTTGCACACTCACACATTGGTACCACTCAAACAGAGGAGGGCTGGGGCTTTGTTTGGGATTGGTTAGAATCAGCATGACATCAGCAGATGACTGGTTTTTCCAGTGTGAGACATATTTCATAATTCATTATCTAATGGAAAGCCTTTCTTGGCTGCTGGGATACTACTTGGTGATCACTGAGCCAGTTAAACCTCTGACCGACTAGACTACCTTTTAGAAAAACACTGGCATTGAACGGTTATAGCTCACTGAGTGTCCAGCTTCCAACTTTTACTGCTCGAGCACACACTTCTCATTATATTCAGGTTCGGTTTTATGTCTTCACATAAAACATCTGTTACTTCACGAAGTTACCTCTATTTACAAAGTATTTTATTGTTTCTTACAGGGAAGAAAATTTGCAGTGCTCTTTATAGGGATTCTGATTTTACTTTCTAAAATAAGATCCTTCACTGAGGACAAAATAGGAAAATATGTATACCTATAGGATGATGGTCTGCCCTCCCCCGACTTACACTGTTATTTTACATCTTGAAATTGAATGTCTGCTTCATAAATCATGTATCACCAAGAAGTTTGAAAATACTCATTCTCTGCTAGTGAACTTTATAAATATCCTCCCCAAGCCTTTAGAATCACAATCCAACTAGCAGGGAAAGAAAGCAAGCTCACACATCATTCTTTTTTATCAGAACTTCAAGTCCTATGATTTCTAAATTGTTACAAATATAACATGAGATTAATGAAAAGAAATGAACATTCTTTGGAATAGGGGTTAAGATGACTAGAGTTTTTGTTGGGGGAGAGGGTGGCTAGCAAGGCTGAGAAATAACACAGTTGGAAGGAATCTTCAGAGAAGCATAGTGGGGAAGGGTTGTTTGAAGGAGTATAGCTGAAGCCTAAGCCGGGTACTCATGACAAGTTGAATAAAATGTGCAAAATTGGGAGCTAATGAAAGCCATATGACCAGATATATTGTTTTGTATGCAGGATTTAACATGCATAAAATAAACTTTTCACTGTGCCCACAAGCAAAATATAGAGGCTCTGGCCTCCTGATGTGTAGTTTAAGGAGGTTCCTTTAGGACACCAGAAGTTTGCTGTGTAGGAGGGTCTGCCTTGGCTAAACACAGAGAGAGTGTGGATGGTGAGCTGTACATTGGGGTGGGGGGGTATTCTAAGAACTGCATAAGCAGAAATAAAGTAAGAAATTAAATCATTAGGCTGTAGAGGAACAGAGGGAGTCTGGGAAGGAAAGACAGAAACAAGATCGGTGCTGGTTAACTCCAAAACTGCCTGCCCATCAGTTTGGAATCAGAGGGAGGGACTCAACCCCTATGTAAGAAAGGAACTTCACCAGCCTTTTTGATGAGCACTCCTGGACAGCCCTGGCCTGCAGGGCCTCTGAACCCACCCCTCTCCCAGGCATGAGCCCCGGTGTCCTGGAAATACCATCGTGTTTATGACTTTGGGAGCACAAAACAAACCCAGATCAGACCCTGGTTCCTCTGCTCACTAACCATATAATCTCGGACCTCCGTGTCCTGGTCTATAAAGTGGGAAGGGCAATACTCAACTGCAGGGTCAAAGGCGTGCTCAGAAAATAATAGGTGATATTCTTTGTGAGCTGCCTGGTGGCTCCTTGTCCACATTTGTGTCCCAGAAATTTGCAGAGCCCCGACTGGAGGCACAACCCTCTACGTGTGTGACTCAGATCGAGTTGGCCACCGGATGCCACTGAGGTGCCCACCTACCAGGTCAGCCCACCAGCAGTGATGTCAGTCTCTACCTGAATCCCCAGCCTCAGGGCTGAGCCACACTGGAAATGCCTCCTCACTCAGTGGAAATTAAAGTGGGGGTGGTAGAGGAAGCAGGCAGGTTAAAATAACTTCTGTCGAATATCGTGGACTGGGAATGATCTCTTCCCTTCCGAACTCAAGGGCCCAGGGGTAAGCTGGTCAGCCCAACTCCTGACCAGCCTCTACTTCTCCTGCCTCCGTTTGGTTTCTCTTTCACTTCCGGCCCCCTCCCCCAGCAGCGTCCCCACGCCCGGCCCTGCGGTCCCGCTGCTCGGCCTGCTACTGTACCTTGAGCAACACCTGCTGGCAGCTCCCGGGGATCACGCCGGAACGCGGCCGCGGCTCGAGCCCGGCTCGCGGTGCTGGAGTCCGGGCCAAGCCGCTCCGAGCGGCCGCCTCTATTTTTACCCCGAGCACCAGCAAGGGCAACTTCTTTTAAGAGCAGCTCTTGATTTTTCCCCCCTTTTGGCAGCTAAAGAATTCAGAGAGGGGGAGAAAAAAAAAAAATCACTATTCAGTGAGTGCCGCTGGGAATCTCTGAACCCAGCCCTCGGTGCCAGGGTCGAAAGCACGGCCAGTGTCAGGGACCGGGACGCGGACCCGCGGGGCCGGCTCCAGCGCGGACAGAGGCGCGCCAGGAGCGCTCACGCCCCACGAGCTGTCCCCTTGCCGAGTGTGGAGTTGGGTCCTACCCGCTTCTGCGCTAGCACAGTGGCCCGCTGCCACCGCGTTTTTCACCTAGTGCAGGCGGCCTGATTTACTGGCGACTTCACAAAGCTCCCAACTACTCGCTGGAGCGTTTGCAGGGCTCTGTTCTCGCCTCGAGGAGCAGCCCCTGGAGAACCCGGTGGAGCAGCTTGCTGCGAGAAGGAGCCGGGAGGGAAACTGTGGTACCTTATTTTACTGTAATTGCAAAAGGCACGATGTGCCAGAGATTTATATTTAGACGTTGTATGTTTCTACTTTTATGTAAATGGAGCAATTAGGGCCTGTCTTGCTGCTGCGAACTCCAGGGCTTGCGCCTTGCTGGGGAGCTGGTGTTTTCAATCACAATTAGTGAGCTGGTCAAAAAACAAAGTTCATTTAAGGATAAGAGCTCAGGGGTGGGAAGGGAGGAGAGACCGGCATTGCCGTGCCTCCCTGTGGCCTGTGGTGACACACACCTTAAGGCTCGGCTAACTTATAGCGGTGTTTACCCGTGGCAGCAGCTGTCCCCGTACAAAGTTGGCATAGATCAAGAAGCAAGAATGTTCATTTTTCTTCTCAGGCAAACCGTATGTCCTTCGGCTTTCATCCATGCTATTAATTGGTCTCTTCGCTCACTACGCTCACTACTCCTGGAACAAGGAGACAGGCCTAGAAAAGGGGGCCGTTTTTCATGGCCCTCTTATTTTCGCTGAGGCTCACGCATTGCTGTTATGCAGTGAAAAATACAGGCCAGGGGACGTGAACGCCCCAAGCAGGTGACCGGCAAGTTGTCGGTCGCCTGATTCAGCTGAAATGGCACGAGGCTGGGGTTTCGGAGCACGGACTCTGCTGCTGACGACTCAGGGTGTTTTAGTTCCTTCCTATGAAAAATCTGTTTCCAAAAAAGCATGATTTCTGGTTCATCCCGTCTGGGAAAGGGAACATAAAACGTGACTACGGAGAGAAATCAAAAGGACTCGAGGTGTTCTCAGCAGCTGCCGTGTTATTCTGGGCTCAAGGCAGGAAAGCCTTGCCTCCGTGGGGAGCGGTGACTCCCTCGAGAGGCAGCTCGGAATCCAGAAAACGTGGGCAGGATCCAGAGTGATATTTGCTGCAGTGAGATCAGGAGTCTCATCAAATGGTTGAGATGGGTTACAGGATTGGCAAGCCCTGCCTGTTTTCTGGCCAGCCAGAGCCTGCCCATGGCCCGGGCCGCAGGTAGGTTAGCTAGAGAGATTGGCGACAAAGAAGGATCAGCATTCCCCATTCACAGTTGAACTGGGAAGCTGTTTGCTTTTAAGTTAAATCAAATAGCCAACACAGCCAAACAGAGAGGGAGAGGGAAACATTAAAATTCCTCCAAAACTCATTAGAAAACAACAGGGTCAGAAATAGTTAATCCAAAACCCAATTCCTAAACCTCACGTTTCTCTGAGAACCACCAGAATATCCCACAAAGCCTTGTGCTGGGTATAGCTGCTCTGTTTTTAGAGTATTTGGAAATGCCTTATCTAAACCAAGGGAACCCTGATGCTACAACTAAAATGATTAGGGAAATAAAAGAAGAAGAAGGACAAAAAATAAAACAGTAAACTGTTATCCTTCAGTCTACGGCAGTGGTTCTCAACTGGGATGATTTTCCTCCCCAGGAGATATTTGGCAATGTTTGAATACATTTTTGCCTGACGTAACTGGGAAGGAAAGTTCTGCTGGCATCTAGTGGGTAGAGACCAGGGATGCTGCTCAACATCCTGCAATGCAGAGATCAGCCCCCAATAACGGAGAAGTTACCTGGCCCCAAATGGTAATTGTTCTGCAAGTAAGAAACCCCGATCCAGAGTTATAATTTTCCATTTTCACCTAATTCCCTTCCTACGCATGCTCTAAGGGGCCTGGCAACTATGCAAAATCTTAATAATTTCAGTGATTTTGCCTCCTCGTGTGTCTTGTGCTTCCCGATTAATGGAGGCCCGCACCCCACAGAGATACTGACACAGAAAGAGTACCTCTGGGGCAACATTGTTGCCATCCCAACTAACGGTCCAGTGTGGCCTCTAGACATTTCCTGCTGGCTTTGTGTTCGAACCAAAAGCTGAACCTCGGTGACCAGCAGCGAAATGAGACGAGCTGGCCCACGCCCAACCTGTTAAGAGGCAAGAGACTCCTGGAGAAGAGTTAAGTGAATGAAGAATGAGTTGTTCATTTTAGCAATTCAGTATCAGATAAATCCACGCAATAGAGAATTCCCTGAAGTAAAATTCACACAGGTGAGATTGCTGTGCCTTTCTCCCTAAGCAAACAAATATGATGGAGCTTGGTTTTATTTGTTTAATACCTTAGGGGAATGACACACAGTCAATATCCAAAGAGATAAAACAGAATGCTTTCCTAAATCCTAGCTCATGTTCCAAGCAAGCTTATATTCTCCGAACTTCCCTTTCAAAAGGAAGTGGTATTGATTATTTAAGGAAGGCCATGCATGACCCTTCAGGTGGAGCTTTCCTTAAGGCCAGGGGGGAATGCGGTGCAGGATCCCACGTCTCAGAAAATCATCATCATCATCATCATCATCATCAACAAATGTTGCTGAGACCCACAAGAGGGAACTTGCCCAGATCAAACTTGCTTAGAAGTGAAATGCTCTTCTCCACATGATGAGGCCAACTTCCCTGGCTCATGTCTTAGTCCCGGAGCGACTGGGATTGTCCAGAAAGGAAAGGGTTTTAAGATGAAGAGACACCCTTGAGTGGAATATCTTAGACACCCCCATGCCATTTCATCAACTCCAACATGTGAATCACAGTCTCCTCAGGTAGATGGTTATTTTGGAACCAGAGGCCCCAATCCACTTCCAAATGATTCAGAAATGCCTGGATTCCTTCCCAAGAAGTAACCATTTAGTACTTAGGAAAAACTCAATATAGAGAGAGAAATAATCATTTATAACCTCTACCAAAAAAACATATATTGAAAAAAAAACCACTCTCATTAATACAAACTGAATAAATATGCATGCAAAGTCCTTCCCGACCAACATATATTTCCTAATTGTTTAGCATAACTCAGTTCTAATCCAAACAGAAAACCTCTTCTTCAGTGGTGGGTCTTCCTATTGCCCCAGAAGAGTATGAAAAATACTCACAAGAGACCATGTAATGGATTGTTGAAGTCTTTTCTCTCACCTGGATCCCCTCGGGGAGTAACTTCCATGGTGCTCTCTCGAGGACATATACGTTTAGCATAGAAATTCCATTGGACCCATCAGAGCAGGAAACTTGGTTCTAATCCAGCTTCACCTATCCACAAAGATACCCCCACGACCTGTTCCCAAATTGTAGCTTCGGAGGAGAAGACGCAGAAAAGGCTGGGGACGGTTTTTGTGTGTGTGTTTTTTTTTTTGTTTTTTTTTTTTATCAGTGAATTGCTGCGTCCCTCGTGTGCTGATAGAAAGAGTCCAAAGGTTCTACGCCTCTGCGGGAGCACCTCCGTGGCACGTCCAGACCCGCACGACAGGAGCGCTGCTGTTCTGGTCACTGTGTACTTTCGTGCACACTGACAGTGAGTTCTGGCACTGGTTCAGCGCGGTTAGTAAATATTTCCAGGTGCCTTGCTCTCATTTTAGGAAGGTCAAGTTTGCAAAGGTGAACTAGCAAGCAGGACCTCTGTAAGCCTTTATCAGCTTGGAAAAGCAAACCGTAAGCACAATGTTCTGACAGTTTAGAACTTCTGGATTCTACAACTCATCCTCAACTTTCAAAAATAACAGATGACCACTGTCCCTTTTCTGAATACTCATAGAGTTCCTTCTTAGGGATGAGATAGAATGATGCAGGAAGGAAGAGCCATTACACTAGAAGGAAAACAGCTTCAGAAACCCTCTCTCCCAAAGAGCAGGGGTCAATTTGGGATCACTTAATGAACAGGGGCAGCAAGCCAATCATGTCATGTGGCCAACTCCAACATGATTTAACTGTGAAATGAGAAAAATTAAAATGGTGCTCCCTGTAGAAAAGAGTTCACCCAGTAAGTTCCCCAAATTTCAAGGAGCTTTTGTTTTATTAGATGCTCTTAGCTTCATGTTAGTCACAGGGAAAAAAAAAAAATGCCCACATACACACGCACGACTAAATGTAGTCAGTTTGCTCAGCTGTTGCTGACGTCACTGCTGCCCACTAGGAATGAGTTACTGTAATAATCCCCCTTTTATTAATCATAGGCTGGAGGAAGCAGAAAGTGGGTGACATCATTAGGCAAAAGACCGGGCTAACTCATGCTCCAATTTACTCAGCTTTATTATAACATTTCTCAAGTGTCATATGAAAGCGATTACCATTTCACACTTTCCCCCTCTGAGCCATCATCCCTAACCTTCAATCCAAACTCCCATGGAAGAGCTTAGCTTTCAAATGGAGGCACGTAAAGGCCAAATCTCACCAAGGGTCCTTGTTCCAAGAAGGAAGGTCCTCCCTAGAAACAGCTTCTTCCTTGGTTTAAGAGGGAGACGGTCTCTGGAACCATAGCATCCCAAATGACTCTCAGTTTACATTGGCCCAGTGGCAACTGACTGGACAGGACAGCCCATCGTGAAGAGGACCCGAATGATGTGGGTGGCTGCAGCTACCCATGGCCTCCTGGTAACCAAAGGCACAGGCTCTGCGCCTCCAGGGGTCTGAAATAGGACAAACTCCATCTGAAGATGTGCCGAAAAGTCCCAGTTAAGGGAGTTGGTCCTGCAGCTAGGCTGCCTGGGTTCAAATTCAGCTTCACCACTTTCAAGCTGGGGCATGCTGGGCAAATGACCCGTTAGGAGCTCAGTTCCTGACCAGTGAACCCTGGTGATAATGGCACCCCCTTCAGAGGATTACGGTGATGACTCCTGAGCTAAGCCCTACAAAGCACAGAGAGCGTGCTGCTACATAGCAGGTGTTACTTCTCCTTTCTCTACAAAGTTCTGCAGATTGAACTGAACTGTCGGGGCGTCCTGCTCTCTGGAGCACAGAGAGAGGGGCAGACGAGCGGTGAAAAGCCATCAGGGCAGACTGGTCCTGGGGGGACCCGGCTGCCCACTGTGGCTCTGTCGCTGGCTGGAACGTCACTGGTCAGTCTACCTCTCTCTGCTCCTGTGTCCCCACCTTTGGCGTTGGTCAGATGAGGAGCCACTGACAACTCACAAGGTGACGAAACCAAAGTGACTGAAACCAAAAGAAGACTTTGGCTCAAGGATGCTCATGAGCTCAGCATCAAGCCTCTGTTGCTTGTAAGACATTTTGAACAAAATTGTCAGGCTGGTCAGTGGTCCCCGCCCCCTCTCTCTAACACACGTTCTTTGTATGAAAATGTAGGAAGTAGAGATGAATATAAGAGATGTAAATCCCCTATAAGCATCCCTCCCAGAAATAATCATTGTTAAAAGAAAAGCATCTCCATAATGCACATGCATCAGAGCAAACATGTTTTCACTATGGGCGGAGCTATACTTCATTCTCTTAAACTCGGGGCCCTTGCAGAAACAATTTTTTTAAAAGATTTTATTTATTTATTTGACAGAGAGAGAGGGAACACAAGCAGGGGGAGTGGGAGAGGGAGAAGCAGGCTTCCCGCCGAGCAGGGAGCCCGATGCAGGGCTCGATCCCAGGACCCCGGGATCATGACCTGAGCTGAAGGCAGACGCTCAACCGACTGAGCCACCCAGGCGCCCCTTGCAGAAATAATTTTATAGATGTCTTCACTCATCCTTTCCTTGCAGCACCATCCTGAGGGTATTTTAAGGCATCAAAATAAAGCTTACTTAGGCGTGTGTGAGAGACAGAACCATAGGCCAAAAGAGAAGTCTGGGGCTTTGTAATACTGAGATGGTGATGAAACTGGCTCAGCTGAGGCCGAGTGCAATAATTATCCAGGACAGTTTATTACTCAGATTCACCTTTGCTCAGTATTGAGTTACAAGCACTCTTACTAGGTGAAAGGTTTAGGCTCCCAAAATGGTCAGCTAGTGCAGGAAGTTGCTGCCAGGTCATGTTACAGGGGAAGTAAAATAGTCATACAGTATATAGCAACTTGAGGATCTCCAAATTGGAAGCTTCCTTTAGACCGCAGAAGATGCCAGGATATCTGCTGCCCCCTAACTGATACCAAGGAGAATAGCATGTACTTTTTAAGGAGCGAGGTAGGGCTCGGGGACCGTTGGTGTCTGGGTCAGCCTGTTAGGTTGTAGGTGTGAATTGGGCCACTTCCATAAACCCGTGTGTGGCCAGTAAGGCAAAGCCATTGAATCGAGTCCTGCTTTGCCTCAGCCTTCTGCCGGTAAGGGGCTCCCTTGGCTTCTAGCAGCCGGGGCCAGAGGGGTGACCAAACACAAGCCATCCACACAGGGGTTTGTTAAGAGTGTGACCAGAGGGAACTCTTACGGGGCATTCAAAACTACATATCCTCCTTCTGGACGAATTTCTGGGAGACCCGGAAAAGGAACGTGACCACCAGGGCAGTGAGACTTTCCAAGTTAGGATCCTACTGACTTGTGGAGGGAGCATCCCTGATCCCTGATAGGTAATTGAGCTATCCAGCGTGTGGGGAGAGGCTGAGGCGCCCTCTCCTGGTGCATCTGTACAGGATGAAAGCCTAGAGGCAGCATTAAGGGGTGCCTTCTCTCTGATCCAGCCACTCTCAATGCAAAATTATTGCTTTTTAAACGGCATCTATCTTGATTTTTAAAGTAACACACATTCTTGTAGAAAATGTAGAAAATATAGATGAAGACAAGAGTATCAATCTCACTCATCTTTCCCAGAAATAATTAAAGTTTTGATATATGTATCATTTACATATACCATACATACACCATGCTTTACATGTATATATAAAACAAAATTGCAGTCATACTGTAAACATAATTTTGTATAGTAATTTTCATTTATCATTATATGGTGATGATTTTCAATGGACCAAGTCCTTGAAACTATTAATGACTGAAGAGTAATCTATCATATGGATGTGCCTTTATTTTTAAACCTGTCTACTATTATTGTACATTGAATTTGTTTCCAAAATTTTACAAATTATAGTACTGCAGATAGATTTTTACTCTTGAATGCATCTCTGATTATTTTGTTAAAGATAAATTCCCAGAAGTTGAATTACTGGATCTAAGAGCATGGATATATTTAAGATCTTCCTATATATTACCAAATCACCCTCCTAAAGGGTTTTACTTATTTCCATTACAACCAATAGCGTAAGGGCATGGTTCTTCTCCTGCGTCCTGGCCTGGATGTTATTACAGTTTTTCCCCCAGGTGAAATATAATATATGGTTTGTGGTAACTTCTATTTTTAATTATTAGTTGGGGTAAAACATATCATTGTCCATCTGAACAGCTTTCTTCTGAGGAGTTGTTCATATCTTTATATCTTTTATTTGTAAGAACTTGACTCATAAAATTTTATGTTTTAAATAAAATTTCATTACATATAAATTTATATTATATATGTATATATTTTAAAATATATTTTATTATTGATGAGAACTTTTTATATTAAGGACCCTGACCCGTTGTCAGGTACATATTATTTTAATTTCTCCCAGTTTGTTCTTTGTCCTTTAATTTTGTTTACAGTGTTTCTGACCAAAAGAGAATTTACGTTTTTCTGTAGACTAATATAGGAATCTTTTGCTTTATGCTGAAGCTTCTTCTCCATCAGGGAATTAAATAGATATCCATTTACATGTTTCTCTAAATGATTTTTGACATTTTATTCTTTAATCGAAAATATCTGGGCTGTATTTTGGCATGCAGAACAAGGAAGAGCTATAACTTCAATTTTTTTTTTCAAAGTTTTAATCAGAATCATTTATTGATTTCCTTTTATGGAATGTCATTTTACGACCCATTGACTGTGTACAGATATAAACAGTACACTTCATTCCATCGATCTATCTGTTGCTGAGCTTTCTATTCCATTCCATTCACATCTCTTTCTGATTTTAATGTTGTTCTTTTAACTTTATTTTATTTTTATGTTTATGTTGTACACTACACCCCAGGACTTATTTATCTCGTAAGTGGGAGTTTGTACCTTTTATTTTTTTTTAAAGATTTTTTTATTTATTTGACAGAGAGAGACAGCGAGAGAGGGAACACAAGCAGGGGGAGTGGGAGAGGGAGAAGCAGGCGCTCCTCTGAGCAGGGAGCCCGATTCGGGACTCAATCCCAGGACCCTGGGATCATGACCTGAGCCGAAGGCAGACACGTAATGACTGAGCCACCCAGGCGCCCCGAGTTTGTACCTTTTAACCATCTTTACCCATCTTACCCACTCCCCACCCTCCACCTCTGACAACCACCAGTCTACGTTCTCTGTATCTGTGAGTTCATATTTTTTAGATTCCACGTATAAGTGAGATCATACAGTATTTGTCTTCCTCTGTCTGATTTACTTTGCTTTGCATGATGTCCTCAAGGTTCATCCATGTTGTTTGCAAATGGCAGACTTTCCTTCTTTTTCATGGCTGAATAATATTCCATTTTATCTATAGACTGCATTTTCTTTGCCCATTTATCAGTCAGTGAACACTTAGGTTGTTTCTATGTCGAGGCTATTGTGAAGAATGATACAACGAACACAGAGGTGTGATATCTTTTTGAGATAGTGATTTTTATTTCCTTCAATTTTATACCCAGAATTGGGACTGCTGGATCATATGGTAGTTCTACTTTTAATTTTTTGAGGAACCTCCATACTATTTTCCACGTTGGCTGCACCAATTTATATTCCCATCCACAGTGAAGGGTTCCCTTTTTGCCGTATCTTGGCCAACACTTGTTATCTTTTGTCCTTTTGATAATAGCCAATCTAACAGGTGTGAGGGGATGTCCCATTGTGGTTTTGATTTGCTCTTCCCTGTTGGCCATCTGGATGTCTTTGGAAAAATGTCTATTCAGCTCCTCTGCCCATTTTTTAATCAGATTGGTGTTATTACTGAGTTGTATGGCTTCTTTACATATTTTGCTTATTAACCCCTTATCAGATATGTGGTTTGCAAATATTTTGTCCCATTCATTTAGTTGATTGTTTCCTTTGCTGTGCAGAAACTTTTTAGTTTGATGTGGTCTCACTCATTTATTTTTGCTTTTGTTGCCTTTGCTTTTGATGTCAGATCCAAAAAATCATCACCAAGAGTGATGTCAAGGAGCTTACCATCTATGTTTTCTTCTAGGAGTTTTATAATTTCAGGTCTTTTGTTCAAGTCTTTAGTTCATTTTGAGTTGACTTTTGCCTATGGGGTAAGACAGGCGTCCAGTTTCATTCTCTTGCATACAACTGTTCAGTTTTCCCAACACCATTTATCGAAGAGACTGTCTTTCCTCATTGTCTATCCTTGGGGACTTTGTCACAAGTTAATTGACCACATATGCATGGGTTTATTCCTGAGGTCTCCATTCCGTTCCACTGGTCAATGGGTCTGTTTTCTTGCCAGTACCACACTGTTCTGATTACTACAGCTTTGCAATTTGTAAGATAGTGTGATCATCAGGAGATGTGATGTCTCCAGCTTCGTTCTTCTTTCTCAAGACTGCTTTGACTATTCGGGCTCTTCTGTGGTTCCATTCAAAATAGTAGATATCCTTTCTACTTTTCTGAACGCCATTAACATCTTAGTCTCGGACCTTTAACCGGAGGGGTGAGTGCTGGTGGTCTCTGGGGAGAGGAACTGAAACCATGAGCAGGGGCTATCAATGCGCCGCTGTGCCCACTGCCACGCTGCCAACTTGGGAGCGTGTCCCTTTCTTTCGGAGGAATTCCCTTTAGGTTTTCTGTTACCTGGCTTTGGAATTAAGGGTGTTAGAAAGGTGTCACGCCCTGTGCCGTCTACCCATTGTGCTGCTGCAAGTATTCGACTCTTTATCGCCTCCCACCTTTACCGCTCTTATGCCTCTAACAAACCCTTCACCCCCCCATCTCCAGAGCTGAGTCTGTGCCACCACTAACAAAACTTAGCAAGAGAAAACAAAACCGGCCTCATGCCCTCTGGGCCTGGCACATGCTCACAGTGGACTCGTTCTCTGGAGGGAGCTCTCAGGCCATCTTTGAGTCCTTCCACCTGTGGCCACCATGGGGTGGGCCACAGCCCTCTTGTGGCTGGCTGACTGGTCCCTTCTTCTGTAATAGCCCAGGTATAGTCTATGACCCTCTTTTGACTGATTTAAAAATAGGCCCATTTGTGGGGCACCTGGGTGGCACAGTCTAGTGAGCGTCCAACTCTTGGTTTCGACTCAGGTCTGATCTCAGGGTTGTGAGATCGAGTCCCGCATCAGACTCTGTGCTCAGTGTGGAGTCCGCTTGTGTTTCTGTCTCCCTCTGCCCCTCCTTACCCCGCTTGCACTCTCTCTCTCTAAAGTAAATAAAATAAATCTTTAAAAAGTATAGACCCATTTGCAGGTCACTTCTTACCACCCCATCACTGCCACTTCGGTGAACCCACCATCCCAACTGACCAAAATTTGTCACTGCACCTGAATTATTGCAATAACCTCCTAGCAAATATCCCTAGTTCCGTCCTTTCCTCTATAGGATGATCAGAACTCAACACTCAAAATGACCCTTTAAAAAAATGTAAGTCAGATGAGGTCCCTCCCCTACTCATACCATTCCGTGGCTTCTTTTTATTTTTTAATTTTTTTATTCTTATATTATCCCCATACAGTGCATCATTAGTTCATTCCATGGCTTCTTAACCCACTCAGAGTCCTTACTGCACCAGAAAGGAGCGACATGATCTGGCTATGCCCCTAACCACATCTTCTCTGTTATACTTGTCCTTACAGTCCACCCATGTAGGCCCCTTTGCGATCCCTCCAATATACGGAGCCCATACCTGCCCCAGAGCCTTTGCACTTATCCCTCCTGCTGCCAGGAATTTCCTCATTTTCTCTACCAGACGGCTCCTTAGCTCACTTCCTGACTTTCCTGTCAGTTGTCCCAGTTCAATAAGGCCTTTCTTGACTGCTTAATATAAAATAGCAACTGACTCCACCCTGACACTCCCTAATACCCAGCCTGTTTTTTTGTTGTTGTTTTCCATTATACTTATGACCATTTGAGATATTTCTTTGTTGTCTGCCTGACAACATAAGAATGAGGCAAGAGGCACTGTTTTGTTAACAGCTAAATCTCAGAACCTAACACTGTGCCTGACATTTAGTAGCTGCTCAATACATATTTGTGAGCTGATGAGGGAATTCTAAGCACAGGTGGAAGGATTCTCTGTGAATAGGAAGAAGAAATAAAGTGTGGGCATAGACAGATGGGGTTATAACTGACAGAGAAGGGAATTAAGAGAATTCTCATTAATCATAATTGATTTTTGCAGTGAAAAGGAAGGCCAGTTCATCTGCTAGGGGTGATGAACCTTTAGGTGGTGGAGGTGGTGTGTTGGAAGGTTTGGGGGAACAGTTGAAATTTTGTAATGGGGGCAGAAGGAGGTAGGAGGCAGAGCTAATTCAGAAGAGCTTCTGGCATCCTTAAGGACCACTGAGGTTGAACACACTGAAGTTTCAGGGGGTACCAACCTTATCGCTATTCTGTCTAACCCAACAGTGTTCTGAACCACAGGTGTAGAAGAGAAAAAGTTCAATGTTTGGATAAGGCATTGCTGTCCAGTAGAACTTTCTGTGATGACAAAAATGTTCCATAATTGGTGCTGCTCAGTAGAGGGACCACGGGCCACCACATTGGACGGTGCGTGGGGAGGTAGCTAGACTCAGGTTCTGGCGGGGCAGAAGCCACAAAAGGACAGTAAAGAGTGGGGCCAAAAGGAAATGTCAATAAAGAAATGGTAGGCGGACTTGGGGATCTGAACTTGGTGAAGAAAGAAGTGAAGCCAGAAAACAACTGATAGTTTGTGGAAAATCTAATTATCCAGGAATCAGAGGCATGGATGATGTGAAATGGGATGTGTGGAGCCAGATGGAGAGAGTTGACAGGAAGTTTCTCAGAGAGTGGAATATCAAAGTTTAAGATTTCAAAAGGCAAACAGTTGTAAACAGTGAAAAAGTGCAAGGTGTGACCACGGGAAAGGGTTTCTTCTGCGGAGCGAGTGCGGAAGTCCTTGGCGTCAAGGAATTCGAAGGTCTATGAGAGACGGTAGAATGAATATAAAAGCTGAGGGGAGTTCAGGCACAGAACATGGGCAACTGGATACCCAACGCCTCAAAGCTGATTTTATACAAACGTGTAAATATGATAAAGGTAATGCCGTTGTTAGCTATTATTTGTCAAGCACTCACCTCTGCTGGGCATGGATCAATATGCTTGACATATGTGTGATCTCCTTCAGCCCTCTGAGCAGCCTGCTCAAGTAGGTTTTCGTAATATTGCCATTTACAAATGAGGCCACCGAGGCTCTGAAAGACCAAATGACTTGTCCAAGGATGTGCTCTGGTGGAGCAAGGATTTCAATCCCACTAAAGTCCAAGCACGCTACCTCTAAATTCAATTGCCTTCTTACTTAGAGCAACAATGGGTAGCAATAAGAATCCTGAGTGGCTCTCGCCCACCCCCAGGCTCTGAAGGACCTGGGAGCTACAGGAAAGTAGGCATGCTTGATTGGGAGGAGAATGTCCACGAGAACTCAATGTCAGTGTCTAGATGGTGGAGCAAGGTTTTAGGGTGAAAACAGAGTGATTGGTAACTTACTCACAATTGAGCAAAGTGGGTGGGTGCAGGGCAAGGAGGAAGGGTGGGAGCACAGAGCACTTTGGATGGGATTACTGGGAAGGACGATTCTCTGAAGGCCTTGATTTGGGATGGGGAGAAAGGCTGATAAACATTAATTGACCTTAAACTTTCCTACTTAAAATACAATATATATAGTATCTATACATTCATTTCTCATGATATGAGAAAACTTCTAAGTGAGATGATTATCTGTATTAACAGATAGAACTAAAGATGAAAAAAATTTTAATTTATGAGTCCCTGGTTAGCATAGTAACATTCAATTAGTTTTTTTTCATACCTGCCTTCATGAGGATATTATACACGGTAGAAATTTCCAGAAACATTGAACTAAGAGTGGGAATGAATCTTAATCTACATACATTGGCGGTCAGGATAGGTAACTTATTTTGTTTTTCTATAATTGCACTGAATTTCTACTATGAGCCTTCCTTCAATTTTCTATATGCCAGTAAATGAATCTCACTCTATTGTTGTCTCCCAGTTGTCCCCTGCACCTAAATTTTGAGATGGCAGGAGTAGCGAAGGGTGAGAGAGATCACCTAGTTTCCCAATCTCATGGGCTTGAATGCATAAAGGGATCATCATCTATCTTGCCTATGTCCCCCTCAGATGTCTTGGTCTAGGCAGGTCATGGCTAAATTGTTCCTCATTCTTTTTTTTTTAGAGAGGGAGAGAAACTGGGGAGGGAGCGGTAGAGGGAGAGGGAGAGAGAATCTCAAGCAGACTCTGCAAGGAGCATGGAGTCAAATGTGGGGCTTGATCTCACAATCCTGAGATCATGACCTGAGCCGAAATCAAGAGTCAGATGCTAACTGACTGAGTCCCCCAGGCACCCCTAAATTGTTCCTCATTCTTAACTTGTGGCCTTTTCGTTATTTTGCAAGTTCTGATCAGTATAATAAGGCAAGAAATAAAAATGATGGGAAACTCTCAGGAAAATAAAAACAAGTAGCATGTATGTCTTGGTAGATAGTATGAGTATGCTGTGGGTACAGGCTTTCTGTGCACAAACTCATGCGCAAGACACCGTCCATTTCTTTAGTTCTCAAATCAACACAAATCAATGGCAAACTGAATCTCTGTTATGATTTTTTGCCTTCCCCTTGTTCCAATGTTTCCTGGGTCTTCACCGAAGGAAAATCCCTCTATTTATAGGTCCCCAGCTGGCTGGTGCTGAGACACTACTGTGTTGGCTACAAGGTCCCACAAGGACTGAGACCTTGGCACTGTCTCAGGACACTGTCCAGCCTCCTGCAAGTCTCCACTGCTCCTCACGGTAGGTGCCCATCTCCATCCATCTCTCCTCTGCCCTGGGCCATGTCTTCTCCTCCCTTCCTATTCCAGATACCCACCATTGCCTTTCCCAAATTTAGCAGGAGTCTGCCCTGTGGAAATACCAGGGCAGAGACATACAAAAGACCTGGCTTTCTGCCTTTCCTTTGGGGAAAAGAGAATGCTAGGGAGAACAAACTCAAACCAGCGTTAAAACAAACTGTATTCACCATTACATAACCAGACAAACCCTGACTACATGAATTCACATACTCATATGAGAGTTCAGCATGAGGACAAAACAAATATTCAGAAATTAATATACCACACTCATCTATTATGAATAGAAAAAAAAATGGATAATACCTAGAAATCATTTTAGAAGGTAGATACTTCTCCACCCCATTTTATAGATGAAAAAAAGACACAGAAACAAAATGACCAGTCCAAGTTTACACGAGTACACAGTGGCAAAACTAAACAAATTCAAGTCTATCCAGATCCAAAATGTATACACCCAAGCACTATAATACACTGGTTTAAAAAAGTAATACATGTGTATATGTGTACAACTCCAGCATTTGTTGAGCCTGTATTATATGCCAGGCACCTTGCTAAATACTCTGCAGACATTATCTCTTAATCCTATAATATCTACTGATAGAAGCCTTATTCGTTCAATTCACACATGAAGCAGGCAAAGAAATTAATGAATTCATTTCTCATTCATTCTTCAGCTATTATCTGGCTTGTTCCCAGAATGACATTAAAATTGTTCTGACAAATACCACCTACCAATCATCCTTTATGCAGAAAATTCCAGTGCACTGGTGCCCATCCCTGACCACTTCCTCCCCAGGCCTCTCTTGTCCCATGGCCGTTTGACACTCTGGTCCCAGGATCACCACTCACGGAGTGCTCCTTCCTAGTCTCTCTCCCTCAAGCTGTCTTAGCCTTGGCCTTCAGCTCTTTTCTGTCTACACTCAGACTTTCTCTGAGTGATTGGATCTGCTCTGGCTTCAGCTGATAGGTGGGTGATTTCTAAGTTTCTCTCTGGCCCGGACTTTTCTCTGAACCTCAGGCTCATTAAGCCAACTATCTATTGATCTTATTCCTTCTGATATCCTTCAGGCACCTTCAACTCAACATGTTAAAACTGAATGTATCTTCTTCCCCCCAAAAGTCTGCTCCTAATTTTGCATTTCTGATCTCAGTTGTTGTCATCCAATCACCCGAGAGTTACCCCTTGACTATTTTCTCTTCCCCACAACTAAATACACTCAGTAACCACATCGTAATCATTTACCTTCCAAGGATTCCTCTGATCTAGCCCCATTGTTCCATTAAAAAAACTGGGAGGGTAATAAAGCAAGACATTGTGGGTTAGGACCTTAGCCCAGATTCCAGTATAATGAAAACCCTCAACAAATGTTAGCTATTATTTGTACTAATACATAAACAATAACAACCACTAGCACCACAACAGAAGCAAACCGTGCGACCACAGCCCCTGACTGTTAATTAATCAGATGTTGGCACTTTGGGATTAACGCTCCCATTGTTTCCTTCTTTCTTCATTCTTTCATATTTTTTTCATATCTCTGCTCTGTGTTTTGAGAAACCTCTTCAACTTTACCTTCCAGCCCTTCCTTTATTTCTGTTTTAACTTATATTTTTAGTTTGTGAAAGCTTTTGTATTGTCTCTGTTTCTTTAATGTCTTTGGGTTAATTTCTTCTAAAATAGTTCTAAGGACACTTTTGAAAAGTGCCCTTAGAAAAGACACTTTCTGTTCTGTGCCTTTAATTTGTTTTCTCCACCAGCAGTTTTTCCATTCATCTTTTATAACTTTGGCTTTCCTCCTGCCTGGTGATCCTAGATTGTCCCCTCGTAGTGAAGATGAAGTGTGCTAATTACCAAGACTAAGACAAGCACCCTTTGCTTTAGTCTACATAGGTCTATCTGTCCCCAAAGCCTAGCTCTTGATGGTAGGGGACATGCACACATGATTTTGTTTCATTTAGTTCTCTATATCTTACATCCTGGTGCCTACAACAGTGCCTGGCACATACCAAGGACCTTAAAAGTCAGAACCCATCGTTATTGAAGGCCTTTCTTGTTGTAGTTGACAAGATTATGAGTGGATTCTAGAGAAAATTCTAATGAAACATAGGCAGTAACCTAATCCTGGGAAAGAGAAGAAGATTTTAAACATGATCAACCCTTCAAGCCAACTTTCTTTTTCTTTCATTTTTATTATAGAAACTTCTTAAAATTAATTCAAAATAGAAAGAGGTAATACTAGTCTGATAACTAGTGCCCTCTGCATCAAGAACAGAGGATATGAATCCTGATTCCGTTGTATTATTGAGATTCTGAGACATACCACTTAATCTAGCTAAATCATAGTTTCTCTAAATAGAGAGACCACGAATTTCATCAACTATTAGTTTCCCAGGGCTTTTTGGGAATTTAAGTCAATATCTTATAAAGTTATTTCAATCACCTTGGAAACCATACTTTTTATAAATACCCATCACAAGCCTTCATTCATAATTGTACTGTAACTCATAACTGTCCCGTAGCATCTGTCTCCAAGCCATTCTTCAAAAATGTGTGCGATAAAACATTTTATTAACTTATACATATCACACAATGCCTTTCTGGGTTGTCACATATGAATAAAAACTTGATCAAATCCTATTCTCAGGCAGTAATTTCTTAACCTTAACACTGTGTTGATCTCTCTCTGTGGCCTTCATGTTTGCTTCTGGAAAGGTCTGAAGTCAGCTCGATTTTTTTGTTGCTCTCAAAGTTAGCTTGTTACTATCCTTTTATTCTCTTCATGGGTGCTTATAAGCTCTGTTTTTTTCTTTTTAATTTTCATAATTCAAACACTTATCATGATAGAATCACATTCTATCAAAATGCTTCTTTTTATTAGCATTCCCTGAAACCAATTTAGCCGTTTTCAATCTGTACATTGTAATGTTTCTTCCAGTTCAAGAATGTTTTCTTACAATGAGTCTGGTTTCCTCTCCAGGAACATCTATCATTCCTAGCTTGGCTTTGCATTTTAGGAACGCTGTATCTTTTCTCTCCATGCTCATCTCTTGGTATGTTTCTTCTTTCTGGAAGAGTCACTGAAGAGTGTCACTGTTATCAATGTCAAATTTCATTCAATATGGAATTTGTTCTTTATAGCCTCTAGTAAAGATTTTAACTCTACTCTGGAAAATTTAGTTTCTTTACAATCTTTTTTCATCTCACTTAGCTCTTTCTTCATTCTTTATTTCTTTCTGAATTATTCTATTGCCCTTTATCACATCTTTTCAGGTCACTTTTTCTTAGACAGCTTTAGGATACCAAATTTCTAAATAATTGTAATCGAAATCATTGTAGGAAGAATACTTTTCAGCTGAATGTCAAATATTATGATGAGTACTTTCTGTTTTCAACTTAGTTCTTATGTCAGTCTTTTTTTTTTTTTCTTCATCTTCAGTTGGATTTTTTTTAAGATTTTACTTATTTCTTTGTCAGAGAGAGAGAGAGCACAAGCAGGGGGACCAGCAGGCAGAGGGAGAAGCAGACTCCCCACTGAGCAGGGAGTCCAATGTGGGACTGGATCCCAGGACCCCTGGATCATGACCTGAGCCGACGGCAGACTCTTAACCAACTGAGCCACCCAGACATCCTGACATCTTCAGCTGGAAAGAGAGCTATTGCTATTTGATATTTGCAATTAGATAGGGTATGTGGACTCTTTGGTTCTGTTCTCTGACTTCTATGATGTGGTTAAATACTCTGAAAGGAAAGTCATTAGTAACTCCTAGAATCTGACAAGTGTTCTTCTGAAGATGACTGATTCTATGATACTCTGTACCAATGCTGTGTATGAAAACCTGCAATTCTCAAGGCCCCTTTATAAAGGTACTTCCATTTCTACCTCTGCAGGAGGGCTTTATCAAAGGGATGATATTTCCAGGGCTTTACCAACGGGATGATGATTCCAGTGTCAGTATCTGTCCTCTTGTTTTCTGGAAGTAGCAGTCCCACAATTGATGCAGAAAGGTTAAAGGGACAGAAAAGGAAAGGAAAGATAGGAAAAGGGTCCTATGTTAGCCCCACTGGAAAGGCCCACCAATACAGAGAAAGGGGATGCTCAGTTGACTAGCCAGGAGTCACAACTTGGGGAGGATAATGTAATGTCCTTTATTCTGTCTGATGACAAGTGCTGCTTTGTTTTGTGCTTTGTTTCATGGGGGGTCAACCAGGCCCCAGTGGAATGATAGTTAATGAAACTATCCCCCCAGTTCTTGGTTTGGTTGTCAGTATTGAAGGTAACCAGAAAATGAATCGAAAGTATGGTTTCTCTGTGAAACAACGAACCAATTCAAACTGTGTTCCTATTTTTCATCAGTAAAGTGATTCTAAGGAAAGTCAGATGTTTCTGCAAGGCTTTTATGGTGCATTTTGACCAACCAATTTTCCCCCTTCAGTATTACAATAAGATTATTCTGATATATAATCAGATTCTGGAGAAGAACAAAAGCTTCTCTAGACTTTACCTTTCTCTCTGTCTCATATATGCCTTTCTAGCCTGTATGCCTGTATTCATGCCCTTTTCTGTTAACCAGCCTGTTTCTATTTAAAAATGGCATCATGACTTAGTTGCTATTACCAATTACAATTTATCAAACACCCAAGAGAGATGATTTGTCTGATTAGTGAGATTTTAAAACGTGATAACAAGTAAGACAACACATAGAACCCTAAGTGCATTAATTATTCGAACTACCACTAACGATCACAATAATTAATGTTTCTGTGTTCATCACCAACCCAAGACACAGTCTCCTGAGCAGGAGGCATCTCAAGAGTTTGTGAACTTGCCACGGCCAGCCAGTAGGGTCTGCATGAGTCATGGGTTCCACCACAGCCGGGAGCTGCCAACATGCCGCTCTTCCCCACATTTTTCCACAGGAACTGGGGGTGCCTCTGCATTTGGAAAGCTACCTTGTACCCTGTCCACACTCAGTAAACACTGCTTAATCATGACAATGGGAATGTGTGTGTTCCATCTCAGTTTTCTCCTGAACGTTTCTATTTAGGGAGCCCCAAATGTTTCCCCAAGTAATTTATTCCATTGCTTGATTTGCTGCACAGTCAAAAAAAAAAAAAATGTTCCTACTGCCTCCTTTAAATGTTTCCATTTTCTTTTCGAGCGCCAGCCTGGTGCTTGTCCTGTGCACATACACTCCCTGAGCTGGGCCCCTGGTTAGGAAGTCATGCTGAGAAGCCCCTCCTTCAGATGTCTTATGTCCAGGTTGTCAGATCCAAAAATACCTTCCTGGAGTCTAGGTAGAGGCTGATTTTGCTTTGCAGCTATTCTTTATGAGAAAATAATTTTTTCCACTTATTTTTTTTCCCTAAATTTTTGAAACAATCCTGAGTCAGAGGACCGCAGATCCAGAGGGCTGGATCCAGAGACGGCCCGAGTCTGTGGTTGCATGGTGGCTACCATCCCCGCAGGGTCTGCAAGATGTTTAGCTGGCTTTCCAAAGTCGACCTTCTTCCCCAAGAATGCTCTTTGGAGGTTCCCTGTGCAATGCCATGTGTTTGTGCTCGTGAGCCCGCCTCGAGGAGTGCGAGTGTGAAGTGCAGTATCCGTACAGGTCGTGTTCTAGGGAGGCGCGAAAATGCCCATCAGTTAGGATCTATTTATCCAGCAGTTCTGTGCTTACTTCTCCAGCATTGATTCTTGATCTAACAACCGTGTGTAGGATCAGCTGTGTGAGATGTCTGAGTCAAAAACTGTTTCCCTTTGACACAACCCCCAGAGCCCTCCCTTTCCAGAGGAACTACCCCCGTGGCAGGTAATACAGGCTAAGAGAGATTCACTCCTTTAGACTTCAGGAATTGTTGAAGCGACCGCTCAACATGGCGACGTTGCTGACGTTGCTGTTGGTACACACTAAGCCACCAGTGCGGTGCGTGCTGGGAACAGGAGACAGAGGGTTCCTGGAGTCTCCCAAACAAGCGAACCGGGGCCTGAAAAGTAATGTCGTGTTTTCTCTGGAACCACATCATGAGATCCCAGTAATAAATAAACAAGACAACACATGGAATGTGATTGAAGCTTATGCTTCTTCCAAGGAGTGTAGCACAGTGGATCCCGTTTGAACTTTATGGCAATCCGTTCCTCCCACCACCCCTGCCTCCAAGTGACTGGGACACTGTCATCGCCCTCTGTCCCTGAATGAGCAAACCCAGCTTCGGGAGGCTTCAGTGAATTACCCGAGGTCACACAGCTCTTGAGTCAAAGAGCAGAAAGTGGTGAGCAAGCCTTCCAATTCCAATCTCAGGAATCTTCCTAGAACAGCCTTCAGAGAAATTGGTTGAGGAGCAGAGAGAACAGTGCAGAAGGAGAAGGGCTGAGCCTCAGATGTCCGGCTCTGACAGTGGACCTCGGGTTTATGAATAAATGCAGGTCCTTTAAAGTGGCATCATGGACGGGCCTGGGCTGCAGAGTCAGATCCAAGCTCGAAACCTAGCTGTGCCGATGACTGGGCCGAACCGTGGGCACACGACTCAACCTGGTTGAACCTCAGCCTCCTGCCTATAATACACGACTCCTTCCAAGCCAGCAGGAAGATTGAAGGAGCCACAGGGAGACACACAGCCAGGCCCTGACACCTTGGAAATCCTCAGTTTCTAGATCTCCCTCCTTTCTCCTTTAACCCAAGAAAGAAAATAACCAAAAATGTGTGTTAACTGAATAATAATAATCAAATGTCCCTGAGCAGGAGAAGCACTGAAAAAAACACTCCAAGTGGCCAAGCCACCATGGAGACCTCAGTCCCAAGAAGCAGCTACAGTAATGGAGGGAGGAGCTCACCCATGGATGGATGCCCGCTTTTCCCACAGATGTTGCTCCAGGCCCCAGGAGAGCTCATTCCCACTACAACTGAAGGAGAGCTTAGTAGGGTCTCTTTTAGGGGGAACATAAGGCTAAAGAGATAGAGCAAAGGCAAATTTTGGGTTTACCCATACTATCTGTTTACCTCAAGGAGGAATGAATTTTTAGTCAAATTCCTGCTTCCAATTTGCTCTCATCTTTATTCCTTTTTAAAATTTTTTTCCCAGTTTTATTGAGAAATAATTGACCAAAAAAAAAAGAAAATCACTGTATACATTGAAGGCATATGGCATGATGGTTTGATTTGTGTTCATTGTGAAATGATCACCATGAAAGTTTCAGCTAATCAGCCTTTATTCCTTTGCTCTAATTTTCACTTGTGTTACTTTGTAGTAATTTATATACCTTTAAAAGATTTCTGAAATTCTTTTGTGAAAATGTAGGTATACCTAAAGAAAAATAGGAAGGTAAAGGAGTAAATAAATTAGATTTGTTTTTTTTAAAGATTTTATTTATTTATTTGAGAGAGAAAGATAGAGTACACGAGCAGGAGAAGGGGCAGAAGGAGAAGCAGGCTCCCTGCTGAGCAAGGAGCCTGATGTGGGGCTCGATCCCAGGACCCTGGGATCATGACCTGAGCCGAAGGCAGACACTTCACCGACTGAGCCACCCAGGTGCCCCGCAAATAAATTAAATTTAGAAAATTGTTTATATCATTCAGACTTGCCAGCTCTCAGACTGTTCAATTCAGTCTGTGACACCTTAGGCTTCTATTTTTCCGGGCTGTTGCGATATGTCACACGAAGTTTCATTGAGATAAGAACTTGCCTTTAGGTTTTAATATCGTCCCTGTGTGGGGCCTTCACTGTAGCAGGGTGTGGCAGTCGAGCTTGGCCGGTTGGCTCCAAGTTCATCCCTAACCCCATTTGCCTTCGGCCACCTCCTCAATTAAGGTTAGGAGAATTAAATACATGCTTTTCCAGCTTTCTTTGCAGCTAGCAATGTCTGTGTGACTCAGTTCTGGCCAATGAAGCCTATCCTTTTCTGATAAAGGGATAAGAGGTTCCAGTGATTTCCTTTACCTCTGGCATAGAACGCAGGTGAGATGGTTAGGGCCGAAGCAGCCATCTATCGACACGGAGGCAGTAAGCCATCATGCTGAGAATGGCAGTGCAGAAAGATAAAAAGGCAGTTCTCGGGTTGTCTGTCTCCAGAGGCATTAACTGAAAAATACAAGCTTCTGTTTGGTTAAGTGCCTATTAGTCAAGGTTTCTATTAGCTGAAGCCACAAACCTTCTCCAAATTGATAGATATATATTTAGTATATTTATATATTTTGTAAGTATATATTTGTAAAATATGATGCAATTCAAATGTAATATAATAATTATATATTGTATAATATATATATATCTGTTGAAAATGTTCTGATTCTTTTCAGTCCTAGCACATAAACGGTAATACAGTTTCATTGTTCTATATAATGGGAATCTGTAGACTAAATTCTCATCTGCACTCAAACCTATATGCGTAGTGACTCAAGGCTACCTCTTTGTGATGCTCTGTAAAAAAGCGCACCTAAATCTGTAGCAATAACAGGAAGGCAGACACAACAAATTCCACACCAGCGCATTCTTCTCAAAGATAAAGTTCAACTGCATGTGAACAATTATCTCCAAATCTAGAAAGAATCTGGAGTAAGTTGAGGTTAAAATATCAGGAAAAGGGAGTGGACAGAACCTCACGTGACGCTGAGAATAAACAGCTTTGGATCCCAAAGCAACCACTCTGAAATTTCCCCCCAACATTAGAAATACATTCTTATTTTCATCACTTACAGTCTCAAAGTTGCAATAAATGGATGGTGTAAATGATATGGAAGACTGTTTTTATCCAAACTGCTCCTGGTTGAGCCAGGCTGACTAATCGGCATATACGTCAGTTGCTCAGTCCCCTTCTCTCTCCCTCTGTTTCCTTGATCCTCTGTGCTTTCTCTTGCTCACACTGCCCTGATTTGGAATTTTTGGATCCATTTCCTAGTTGACATCCACCTCTGTCCTCCTTCTCTGACTGCTGAGAACATCCTGATTCACCCTCCGGTATTTGGCTCCTCAACTCTTAAAATTTATGAATGCAGTTCTTCTTCTAGAATGCCTGTCCCCTCAAACTCTACATTGCAGCCCCAGTTCATTGACTGAGATGAGAAGGACTCCAGCCCCATGCCAACAGAAAAGCCCCATTTTTCTCTCCCTCGCCAGTAACAACAGGATTTCAGACAATATAATGAAGCCTGAGATTAAAGGACAGAGTGGGAGCCACATGACATGTCTCCTGGTCATGAATTATTTTATCTGTGTCCCCATTCCCACAAAGGAAGGGAAGACAGCATCATGTTGGTCATAGGCAAAAAACCATCTTGAATTGAAGAGGCCCCCTGAAAATGGAAAGGGGGGGATAGCTGGTACGGGGAGACTTCTGGATCTTTTTGCAAGGAAATCGTGCAACCACAAAGGCAGTAAAAACTGCTTATCAGAAGTTTACAATTTGACCATGATGAGTTCTAGAAACAACACGGCCCTCTTCTTCCCTCCCCCACCATCACCCCTGAGTAAGGCTTAAACAGTAACGATGGAGCAGATTTCCCCCCGGAATCTATATCATGGAGTATCATGCTTTTTATTCACTATTAGTTACCGGGATCAATATTTAAATACATTTGGTAGATTTAGGAGATGCTGCTTGTGGAATTTAACATGTGCTCCCAAATGCTTTGAGCCAACTGGGAATATGTTCCAAAGGGGATAATTTTCAAACTGCAAAATAAAGAGGGCCGTCTCTACCCAATGGAACTGTGTTACTTGGCTAGAAAGATTTGTCATCTGGGATACGTCCTGTGCCTCTGGACCACTCTGAAACCTACCAGTGAGTCTCGTGTGCACGTTTACACTGCACATCGCCTACCGAACCACCACTGGCCATCACCTTCACCTCACTGAACGCAGACTTGTTCACACCCTCCTCGTATCCCTGGGACCGCTGCAGAGCGAGGATGATGACTGACCCAGGCTAACTATGTCGTTCCTCTCTGTGAATGTCACAGTGTGAGGATGTGATACCAGGAGCAGTCATCTTGTGACCCTGGAGACAAGGCTTGTGCAGGCCAGCTGACCTCACTGAGCTACCAAGCGAACGTCCCTGGAATTACCCTGTGCCCTGACTTCCTGTTAGGTAAGATCAAACATGCCTTTATTTATTAAACCATTTTTAGCTGGGTCTTTTGTTTCTTACACTTAACAGCGGAACGTACCCTAAGTGCTACAAAAATCATCCCTAGAGGCACAGAATCTTGAGACTGGTTGGTTGGATTGGAGACGGAGTAACTTACAGACTCACAGAGACGATGTGGCTTGCTTAAATTATAGAAGCCAGACTTGCTGACGGGACTGCTGTGTGTTTTCCACTCTACCACGCTGCCACATGGGGTGTGGCTGGTTCATTTCAAGACCGTTGGCATTCACTTTCATTTGAATGATTTTCCTTTAGTACGATTTTGATGTTATTTTAAGTGCAATATTTAGCTTGCCTAGCCAGGTAATGGGAAATCTTCAGCTAGAGGGTTAGGAACTAGATTCAACCTTGTAATTTATCGCCAACAACTATAAATCAAGCCAATGTCAGAAAGCTGAGAAAAAGAATAAACAATGGGACAGCTGCCGCCTGATCTGTCAATAATATATGGCAAGGCTAGACATGCCCAACAATTACAACTAAGCCATAAATATGTATTCTATATTTAACCCCACAAGCTTAAAGTTGTTTGATTTTCATTATTGATGTTTGCGCACCCTCAGGGTCTTAAATTATAAATCCTTTATCTTGTACTGTCATGTTATTAGGAAGATGAGAAAGTGCTTTCTAAAAAATTCCATTTTGCATAGCTTCTCAGACCTTTGCCCTACTGACATTTGCATCCTGAGCATAAGGGAGTTAGCGCACACATATGACTTCAGGATCCCAACACTAAGGTATCCAGAGGAGACAGGACTGAGTTAATGAGTGCTGGGAAGGCTGCGTCTGGGGCGGGGGGGGCGGCAGATAAGGGGAGTTGTTTAAATTGTAAAGTTTCAGAGTCTTGTAACAGTGCCTTAGAAAAATCTGTTATAAATAACTCATAAAGCCATAGCATACTCTTTGTAATGCCAGGTCCGCGATCTCTGCTAAGAAGACTTTTTTGGGGAGAGTCCTCTCTTCCCTTTAAGCAGCCTGCATACTACCTAAGAAGCTAATTCATATTGATAGATCATCACTATTACAGGAAGCTCCAAGTGATTCCCATTCGCTGCCTGCAAGTAATCCTTACTCCGACGTAAGATGTAAAGCCAAACCGAATTGCGTTTGGTGAAGCTGCTGTGCTTGGATCATGGCAGCCCCTTTTGTGGCAAAGACCATAGCTGCAGAATCACTTGACCCCGGGGTCTAACTCCTCCAGGAGAAGCTTTGACAGAATACTGACAACCACATTACCACTGTTCACATCTTCCACTGTAATTCTGCCAAACTGGCAACCATAGCCATGCAAGGCTAATCTTGTGCTTGGAAGATGGTCTTCCCTCAAGTACTAACAATACTTGGATTTTCACAGCTCTCTGAAACACAAGGTCTTCTAGAAGCTTCCTTAAGGAGCCCTCCATGAGCTGTGCACAGAGGCCTCAACTTCCCTCCCTCATTTATGGCACAGTTTTGCCAGCAAGGAGTTTTCTCTCCTCAGAGTCACTTCTGTCCCACTGGCGCTTTCTCATCACTGAAGGATGTTTGTCCAGTAGCCCACAGGATAATTTCCGGATTCTTTGAGACCCCTCTCAAAGAAGTCAGATTGGAATGAAGATACACCCGAGGGTCAGATGTCCATTGTGGACGTGCATTTAGAAAGCCCATCTTGTCTTACAGGCAAGAGACGTTCCCTCCTACTTTTTAGTGTGTGCGGAGAGAAAATAATGAGAGTGTCCGGGGAGGCATGTAATCACTTACAGGATCTCATTTCATGGGAGTGAAATTTCCACGCGTGACTAGTAATTAAGTCTCATTGAATCAAAATTTCTCTTTTTCATTAAAATATGAGCTTTAATTATATAAAACAATTGCTGTTAAAATGATTGCATGCATTTATTTGAGCTTTGAGTGCCCTCTACTGGAACAAGAAAAAAGTAAAAAATCAATAGCAGGGAGGCGGGCTTGCATGGATGGGTCCTAAGGACTCATCGTTATTGTCGGGAAAATAGTAATAATTGTAAGCACTCAACATATGTTATTCACAATTACCTTACAGCGATCAAAACTTTTTCTAAAAATTACTCCTTAAACGGACCTAATAGTGCATGTCTTACAGGTTTTATATTTACAAAAATTCCTGAAGGATACCGAAGAGAGAAGCATCTTTTTAGCCTCTTGGCTTGCTGTCTTATTTCCAGTGACTACATGTCTCCATACTATTGTGTTTGGTTTCCCGCCATGGCCTCTGAAACAAGTTGGCCCCTGGACCAATTTTCTTCTTAAAACCTGTTCCTTCCAAAACCATGTGTGATATGGACTTGAGTCTGGACACCGAATTCCGCATCTCAGCTTCATGGGCTCTTGAGCCCGTGTGCTCTTACCCCACCCCCCCCGCCCTGCTTTAGCTCCTTCTGCAGTCAGCCCTTGGGCTGAGCTGTGCCTTTGATCGTCCCCGTCCCCCCTGGGGACCTCCCAGCTCCCTCCTTCCGCCACCACCACACCCCCCTCAGGCCCACACTCCTCCCTGTCAGCAGGACTGCACCTGAACTCCCTTCCCTGCCTCCAGGTCTCCATCCAACCAGGCTCTCCACCCTCCTTGTTTCAATTCCTTTCCTAACTTGTCTGTGCTTCAAGCCTTGTTATTTCAACCACACTGTCATCAACACACTCATTTCCACCAACCCTTGGAGCATCTGCTGTATAGGCCTTGAAGTCTATTCCACGGCAGCCTCACGATCCATTTGAGCCGATTCTAATTTCCAAGTTGCCGAGTGGTGCCTTTGCCCCTGGGTGGAAGCTCCATCCTCTAGGCCAGTCTCAGGTGGGACCTCAGGAAGGCTCAGCAGTGTTCATTCTTATCTGCTTATTTTTCTCATCCCTCAGGGATTTTTCAAACCTTGACTACTCTCCTTGTCAAGACTTGATTTGCTTCTTCATTTCCAGAAAACAGCTTAGCGTAGGAGACTAGCCTCTTCTCTGTTTGTTTTGGATTCTATTCCCTCCCAAGCGCTCTTTTCTGTCCTCCCTCTTCACAGGTACTTCTCTCTTGGCCTCAGACTGTAAACATTTCAGATTCTCCAGTGTTCTGCTCCCACCCAGAAAAGGCATGACCCTCTCCCAGCCTTGACTCTCGCACAAATTGCTGCCCCGTGTCTCTGTGGCTTCACCATGAGGCATCTTGAAAGCGCAGACTCTCTCCTTGCTTCCAGTTTCCATCATCCATTCACTCCTCCATACAAGCCACTTTGGTTTCATTTTTTTCTATCCCTATCAGGAACTGCTCTCTCAAAGGCAATCAAAGGCAATCAAAGGCCTCTGTAACATCAGGTTTCCAGGATTAACTACCTTGTTGCTCAGCCATCTGAAGTAGCTGATGCACCAGAGCTCTGGATGGCCATTTGTGTTCCTGTGCCCTGCCCAGCCAGTAGGAAGAAGGAAGTGATGCAGAGAGACATGTTCTTCCGCTGAAGGATACCTACTGGCAGCCCTGTCCACTGCTTCAGGTCCCATCTCAATGGCCTGAATGCGGTCACGGGTCTAGACCTCGCCACAAGGGAAGATGGGAAAAATAGTCCATTCTGGTTGGTTAAATATCCCACTAAAATTTAGGATTCCATTCCTAAGGAAGAAGGAAAAAACTGATATTTGGACATTTTAAATTTTGTATACCGGGCGCCTGGGTGGCTCAGTCGTTAAGCGTCTGCCTTCGGCTCAGGTCATGATCCCGGGGTCCTGGGATCGAGCCCCACATCAGGCTCCCTGCTCCGCGGGAAGCCTGCTTCTCCCTCTCCCGCTCCCCCTGCTTGTGTTCCCTCTCTCGCTGTCTCTCTCTCTCTGTCAAATAAATAAATAAAATCTTAATAAATAAATAAATAAATAAATAAATAAATAAATAAATAAATTTTGTATACCAAATGTTAGCCCAAGCACGAATGCATACACACATACCGCAAATGAGATTAGGGTTTAAAAATGCAATAAACTACACTTTTTTTTTTTTTTTGGTATGACTTTCTGGAATTTCCATCTGATACTTTGTGCAGTATCTATTGTTTGCAAATTATTGAAATTTTAAATCCTAATATGTGCTTCATGTTTTCTAAATGTCTTCTGAATATATAAAAAGAGGACATAACTTTATTTTGAAGTTAAAAGTTAATAAATACATACTAATTTATCTTTATGGATATTATATACACTTTTTGTGTGCAAGATTTTTTAAAAATTAATCTTTAACAGACTGCAACACTCTTACGTTTTCCCACATATTTTTCCTGTATCAGCAAACAATTTTTTTGCAAAATGAAAGGTTTTTTTTGTTTTTCAGATCACAAAGACTCTTGACAGTTATACCGACATTAAGATCTTTATTTTCTATTCTATTGTGATTTTCAAGTTTTAGTTTTTTTTATTCCACTGAGGTCATCTTGTAGAGTAGCAAGCTACATATGTAAAGCCACATGCTCTAATTCTCAGCAACACTGAGTCTGACAATATTCATTGTAAGGAGTTCAATGCATTTTACTTCATCTATTCCTCTCTGTTCTACTTAACTGCTGTTAATTGACCTGGGGTAATAGATCCATTATATTAAATGATGAATTTCATAATATGCCACTGTATTTTTATAAAACAGATGAACATAGGGGAAGGGAAGGAAAAATAAAAAATAAAATAAAATATAAGAGACTCCTGACTGTAGGAAACAAACAAGCGTTGTTGGAAAGGAGGTGGGTGGGGCATGGGGTAATGGATGATGGACATTAAGGAGGGCACGTGATGTAATGAGAACTGGGTGTTGTATGTAACTGATGAATCACTAAATTCTACCCCTGAAACTAATACATTATATCTTATCTAATTTTAACTTAAATTTAAAAAAATAAAAAATAAAAACTGCTTTGCCTTGCACACTTGTTTCTTTTATTTATTTTTTAAATTGTTTTTATTTTTTAGGTAGGCTCTGTGCCCAATGTGGGGCTTGAACTCATGACCCTGAGATTAAGAGTCACATGCCCTACTGACTGAGCTGGGTTAGGAGCTCGTGCACATTTATGTTTCCAATCCATATTTACAAGTATTGCACGTCAATCCTAAACTTCATTGATTTTTTTTTTTTTTTTGACAGAGAGAGACACAGTGAGAGAGGGAACACAAGCAGGGGGAGTGGCAGAGGGAGAAGCAGGCTTCCCGCCAAGCAGGGAGCCCGGTGCAGAGCTCGATCCCAGGACCCTGGGACCATGATCTGAGCCGAAGGCAGATGCTTAAAGACTGAGTCACCCAGGTGCCCCTAAACTTCACTGATCTTAATGTTTACCTTGAGTCCTTTTTTAAAAATTTTTAAAAAATTAAAAAAAAAATTTTTTTAAAGGTTTTATTTATCATTCGAGACAGAGAGATACAGAGAGAGAGAGCATGAGCAGGTGGAGAGACAGAAGCAGGCTCCCTGCTGAGTCAGGAGCCAGACATGGGGCTCGACCCCAGGACCCTGGGATCACGACCTGAGCCGAAGGCAGATGCTTAACCATCTGAGCCACCCAAGCGCCCCTCCCTTGAGTCCTTTTATGTAGGACTTTTCCATTCTTGAATTGTTACTATCATTTCAAACTTCCATCTTCATCTGTTGCCATGCATCTTTAAGTTAATCTTGTTTTGTTTTAGTAAAGGTACACAAGAGTTGCATTTTCTGACAACTTTTCATTGCCTTACACACAATGCTACTCATTTGGGATAGGTTATTCTTGTAATATGCCCCGGATACACAGACAACTTAAAATAATCAATTGGAAAATAATTAGAGCCAACACGGAGTTTTACAACATGGTTGGCGCTGATGTGTGTGCATCAGTGGTGTTCCCTAAACCACAGGAACTGGCTTGGTGAGAAGCGTCAACTTAAAGCGCTATAAATATAAAATGTTTTGTTCTATTTTTCGGAATCTTCCCCCTCCCCAAACTTTGCCTTCAACAATGCTATGATGAATATTCTATCCATATCTCTTAACAACATCTTGGATGGATTCTGTAATATTTTAATTATTAAAATGTATCTAGAGGGAAGATTCCACCATGCCGTTGATTTAAATACCTTGTCTCTTTTTCCCAGCATAGGTTTGATCCATGGCACTAAGAATCTGAAGGCTGAAGAAAGACCTGATTACCTCTTTTAATTATACTCTCCCCTCATCCCCCTGGAGAGCTTTTTGAGTCAGCTATGCTGAAACTGCAAAAGGCAGCTCCAGGCTGAAGGGACGAGCAAATAAATAATAAAGAAATTAATAAAATATATAAAAATGTTCTAGTGAGGTGAAGAATTAGGTGTGTTCTAGGAACTATTAAAAGGCCAAAGTGACTTCAGATTAGTCAAAGAAAGTTGTTGAGGGGTTGAGCAGCGGCCAGATTATGGGGGTTTCTGAAAGCCATCAAGGGGCCTGAGGTTTTATTCTTGCCACAATGGGAAACTATCAGAAACTTTTGGACAAAGGAGATACATGATCTGATTTCTATCTTTAAAAGGCATCTCTGGGGACACCCAGGTGGTTCAGTTGGTTAAGCAACTGCCTTCGGCTCAGGTCATGATCCCGGGGTCCTGGGATCGAGCCCCACATCGGGCTCCTTGCTCAGTGGGGAGTCTGCTTGTCCCTCTCCCTCTACCTGCTTCTTCCCCTGCTTGTGCTCTCTCTCTCTGTCAAATGAATAAATAAAAAATCTTTTAAAAAAATTAAAAAAAAATAAAAGGCATCTTTGACCACTATGAGAAGGATGGTCTGTAGGAGGCAAGAGTAGAAAAAGGAACACCAGTTAGGGAACGACGGTAGTGGTCTACGCAAGAGAGGCCCACGGCCTGGAGCAGCGTGGTGTCCAGAGATGATGAGAAAGCCCCAGACTGTGCATGTATTTTGAATATCCAGATAACAGGATACGCTGATGAATTTGATCTGGTGTGGGAGAGAAAGAGGGTAAGGAATGACTTCATATTTTTGACCTGAGCAACTGGGGGAATGGAGGTGATACTGACAGAGATAAAATGTGCTGGAGGAAGAGCAAGGTGATGGAAATAGGGAATCAAGAATCCAGTTTTAGACACGTTTGCTCAAGATGCCTATCACATCGAATGGAAATGTTACGTAGGGAATTGGTTATGTGAGTCTGGATCTCCCAGAGGAGCTGTTGGCTATAGATACAAATGCAGAACCATCAGGGTATATATGGCATATTAAGCATAGGAGTGGAGGAGGTCACTGAGTGAGAGTATATTTAGGAGAGAAGAAATCCAAAATCTAAGGCATGTGGGGTCCCAACATTTCGAGGTTGGGATGATGAGGAGGAAGAAGCAAAAAAGCTGAGAAGGAGTGACCAGAAGAGTAGGAGAACTGGTGTGGTGTCCTCCCTGGAAGCCAGATTTAGAAACACTTCAGAAAGTGTTGCAAGAATCAGGTCAATCTCTTCTTTAGCTCCAGTGGCTTCATCTTAGACTAGCAGTTTTTCGAGAACACCAGAAAAAAATTCCCTGCTTCAACACCAAAGTATGTTTTTAGAAGTATGCTTTTCCTTTGCACTTCCTGGCCAGCAATTTCTTTTCCTTGTGTGTTCTTACCTTTTCAAGACCTCACATGTAGAAGGCCACCCTTCCCACTGAGACTGTAGTTACATCAGTGCACATTTAACTCATGTGATTTGAATTCCATGCAGTTGAAGAAAAGAGAGAACATAACCATGTGGTGGATGATTCCACCTGGCACTCTACTCAATGCATATGCCCAAGAACAGGGGAAATAGATGTGCATCTGAAGTTCTTCTGGGGTTGTACTCACAAATCAATACATTATGAACCTATGGGTAGACTGTGGGACTTTTCAAGATAATTTCATATATATATACACACACACACACACACACCTCCTTATGTGCTTATCTTAGAATCTAGCATTATGTTAGATGTGATCACCCTACCTGAACTGGAATGGGGTGCAAACTGTGCAGGATAAGTTCATCAACAAAAAGGGTGTATAGAATGTTCTGAGCTCCAGCTGGCTTGGGTCCTGGCAAGTCATCTGCACATCCATCTCCTCATTGTACAGTAGTTAGGCATCCTTTGGGCTCTGCAGGACTGAGATGGAGTTTTCCTCAGCCAACACTCAGGCTTCCTGGCTCTGTTAGATTCCATGGACTTTTCCTTGGTCCCTAACGTAGTCAGAACCCCTATGCTGGTGGTTATTCTCACACATGGAACATCACTTTTATCAGAAATCCTCTATCTTCTCCCTCAGCAACAGTACTTCTATTGAGGTGACTACATAGCCCACAGCAGTACTGTTTGGTGGGGTGAATCTGTTTAATTTGTTTTATTTAGTTAGACTTTTTTGAAAACTGACATTAAACAGCACCAGTCATTTCTAGTTTTAACAGCATAGAAGACCCCTGCTGCTGTTTTTTTTTTTTTTACAGAGAAAAAGTAGTTAGGTAGCCATTTAAAGTCTGTCTTTTGAGACAAGCACGTAGTGGTTTTGTGGTTGGCAAGGCAGGTTTTGAGGCATAGCTTCCATAGGTGAATAAATCTTGGCATGGTCCCTTTCCTTGCTATCTATCTGCATCAGTAGATTTATATAAAGGGCCAGATAGCCACCAAGAAGGAAAAGAATTAAAGATTTGAGGTTCTCATTTATTAGAGGATGTCTGATGGCCTGGGGGTGCCCAGGATGTGGCCAGCAGATGAGAGAAGGGGCTTCCAGGGAAGCTGGATGGAAGCTCGAAATCAGGGCCTGTGTTAATGAAGAGGATGAGGAGAGCTCTTTTTCTTCTTCTTCTCCTTCTCCTTCTTCTTCTTCTTCTTCTTCTTCTTCTTCTTCTTCTTCTTCTTCTTCTTCTTCTTCTTCTTCCTCCTCTTCTTCTTCTTCTTCTTCTTTTAAGATTTTATTTATTTATTTGTCAGAAAGAGAGAGCAAGCACAAGCATGAGGAATGTCAGGCAGAGGGAGAAGCAGGCTCCCCGCTGAGCAGGGAGCCCGATGCGGGACTCGATCCCAGGACCCTGAGATCATGACCTGAGCCGAAGGGAGACGCTTAACTGACTGAGCCACCCAGGCATCCTGAGGAGACCTCTTCTGACAGAGCATGTGCTGTGACCCCTCTGGAACCAGTGTCCAGGTACCATGGCCTGTGTATCCTAGGGAAGCATCTGTGCATGAACGTAAAGTGGCAGGATACATCTTGGAATTTGTGTCTGATTCAGTGTGAAGCAACCATAGATGAGAATCTTCCCAAGAGCAGGAGCATTTTCCTGCATAGCCTGGATCCAGAGGTGCAGCTGGGGTGCTCTTCAGTGCCCTGGGGGTTTCTCGAGCACATGAGGCCTTGCCCTGGGATGTTTGGCAGCCTATCTTGGTAGCAACACCAGGAAGTGGCACTCACAGGAGTCTCCTCAGAGGAAATTGCCAAACATCCCCATTTCCTCCTCTATATAAAGGGTTATTCATTGATTCCCTTCCAGTCAGAAGACATTTGTTAGAGTCCCTGGAGGCATGACAAAGGCTTGTAGTCAATAATGATAAGGAGAAATGACACCTGATTTTGCACCGCGAGCTGGTGAAGTGGGTCATAGCTTCATGAGAATTTTGAAGTAAAATTTGAAAATTGTCTATCACAGAAAGCTATGTGACCCCAAAGGCAGTGATATTTTCTTTAGCAGTGAGGAGGTAGAGCTTATGGGAAGCAGAATGTAATTAAAAGTCATATCCAATATTCTGCTGCTCAACTGATGTCTTATTAAAAATGTGTGCTTGTGGCCAAGGAAGTAGGAGGTGCACTCTCAGCTGTCAGGCCGAGAAAAGAGTGCTGTGCCCAGGATCCATCCTGAAAGGCCTGCTCACTCAGATCCCCGGTCCACGAGGAGGGAGTCGCTTCCATCGCCTTCCCACATGACAATCAAAATCACACCACAGACTTCACTTTTCTCACTTCTCCTACACAAGGGCTCATGGTTGGGCATAAGATAATGAGGACAGGCTCTGTCACCCACAATGTGGCAAGATAAGATGTAGCACAGTCAGGAGAAATTATTTTAGGGTCCCCTCCCCCAGAGTTCACACCGGTGACTCAATTCATCCCCTTTCTGGCTAATGGGTGAGAGCAGATACGGGATCCTCAGATGCCCTAAGTTTTAATTCTGGCTCCACCACTGACTTCATTTCTGTACTAGGTATACTATAAACATCTCCTGCATATGGCTCCTGGAAGACAGTATTCAACTGTAACTCACCTTACCAAATTATAAGGAACACCAAATTATACTGTAAAGTCCTCTGTGGAGTTCGGTCAAAAGTTGCATCCTTCTCCAACCTGCCCGGCGTCAGTCTCCCTGATGCTTTGTGAACAGTCACTGCTTATAAATTGAGATTTACCCAAACATAATTGCAACAATGTTATCAAATCGTACTCATTTTTAGTGTTTGTAATTATGGTCACTAGCCCTCCACTTATACTTGACTCTGCCAAGTAATGGGTTTCTTAGATTGGCCAGTAAAACCCATCCTCTGCCTCATATACTTTTCACAGCCTTTAATTCTGTCTCTAAGAAGATAATCCCTGATCCCAAACACATTGTGTATGTTTTACATGAAAACTGAAAAATTCTTGGTGCCAGTGAAGATAATAGAAATGTTAAGTAAATGCAAGAATCAACTAATGGCATTGAACTGCATAAGAAAGAAGCAGAGGAGGAGCAGAGGAAAAAAGAGGAGGAGGATGGGGGGGCACAGGAATTAATGAGTTACTCTCTGGACCAACAGTAAACTTAAAAGTGGGTGAAGGACATTTCCTTTACTCCTGTGCCTCGGTTTGTTTATCTGGGAAATGGGGGTAACAGCTCAACTCCGGCTTACTTAGTATTTATATTTCTGCCCTATTTATAACCACAGTTAGTATTCACTCACTAGCTACAAAACTATAAATACCCATCAGGCACATTACACGTAACTTTCCGTAGAAAATAAAATATTATCGTTGGTCCCTGAATAATTCTACCTGTAGATGAAGTGTGTTTGAGGGTTGTATTTTCTTCCTTTGCTTGTTTCCAATGAGGTTAGAAATGTTTGTTGATTACAGTAATGTCATATTTTTTAAAACAGGAACCTCTTTATTATGGTACTTCCATATAGGTTTCCTAAGTCCATAAAACTCTAATAAATCCATGAGAAATTCATTGCTAAAGATTTAAGACTTAAATATTAAAACTCTATAGTCAGCAAATGTTCCTAAAGGAATGAAAATACCTAGGAAGCATATGACCACGTTTTTTTGGCCTTTATTTAAATATTAAAGAAAGGGATGGCTTATATACCCATTTAATTATATTCCCAGAGAGAATGTGTATGAATCAGGTGATAATAGATTAACGTTGACTAGTGCAAACTGCTTCCCAAAGCATATATTAATATCATATCACGGTCCTTGAACCACAACCCATGCAGGCTAGACTTCAGAATTTACTGTATTTCAGAAAGGTAACATGAGTATATGCTGTATTTTGTGTGGCATCCCCATTGGGGGCCAGAGGAAGCACCCAAACCCATTAAATTTTCTATAGTGAAACATATAAATATTCACACTAAGTGGGATAATCACTATTAAATATTCTCACATTGGTTCAAATAATTGACCAAAAATAACAAGTTTTCAGAGTTGTCCCCTCAGCCACCCCTGGAATTCCAGAATTGTGCATAAGCAATTGTTGACCCGTATTCTTTAAAGTATTTGGGATGCTCTGCAGCCACCTGTGGGAAAGTCTGCAAATTTAATGAGCACCCACGGGAGGATATAATATCACATATAAATAATAGCCATAGGCTCACATTTTCAGGGACTCACCAAATATGGAAGCTGGAGAAGTTTCCTGCCTTGAGTCCCAGGATTGAAATAAATGAATTCAAGAAACTGCCAGATAGTGCTGCTAGAAAGATGGGAAGAGGAACCGTTAAAGGAGAGAGAAGAGGACCTATAGAGGGGGCGTGCCATGTAATATGTCTCAGGAAATTATCTGGCATTTAATAGAAGAAAATCAATAATGGGCAGGTTTGCAGAGATATTATATAAGATGAGAATTGAAGCTCCTACTCAAACCTCAGCCTGGTTGGCAGCAGGGCTCTCCGCGGGTTCATCACTGGGCTCTAATACATGGCCCTGAACTTGGAAGGACCCACCCTTGGTCAGTGCTCTGCTCTTAGTGTTGGATTCATAATCATTGTTGAACAGGGACACCCCCCAACTTAATTTTGCAATGGGACCCACACATTATGTGGCCAGTCCTGTCCACAGGCAAGCCTGTCCCTAGAATGGAGTGGAGGACAATCTTTGCTTTCTCTTTTTTGCCTGAGTAGGAAAATCTGGTGCTCCAGGAGGAGCCATTCTCACCAAGAGGAGAAGGCTTGCTCTGCTGGTTCCTCTTGGGTCTCCTCCTGGCACAAACTACTTGCACAAAAACTTGTAGATCAGTGATGCACAATGTCCCCCCTCTCTTTATGAGGACAGACAACTGTTTCCCTATAAACTCTCGATAAGCAATGGCATAGTAAAGGGTGCACAGTCCCTGTGAAAGGGGGACTAATGGGGAAGACCATCGGAGCAAGTGCCTTTGCTAGTTCAGCAGAAGGTGAGGTTTTGGAAGGCACAATCTTCCCAAGAAGGTTAATGGGCATTATTGGATTTTATTGATTGATTCATTCATTCAACACACAAACCCCCCATACATCCATGTACCTTTCCACATACACACCCTCCATATACACCCCCACATATGTACCACATCACACACACATACACGCATACCGCCTTCCACTTACACACCCCCACAAACACACTGTACCTCCACATACACACATTTTTACTGTGTCTAGTTCAAGCCAAAGAGATGGATTCTCTCCTACCTTAACAAAGAAATCTTTCCTCACTTCTTTCTTACTCGTCACTATCCTGTTTTCCTCTTTCCCCTCACAGGCAACTAACTAATGGCAATTGTTGTTTATCCCCAGGTTCTCCACCACCTTCCCTTTAGTCCTTATCCATGGGCTAGCTTCTGCCACCATCATCCCATTGACAAGGTGCTCAGCATGGTCTTCACTATTATCAAGAAAACTTGTCTCTCCCTCCTCAAGACTATAGTCCGGCCATGGAGATGTCCAATTGATAAGCATTTTCTAGAGCACTCCCTGACTGACCATTAGTTGAGTTTGGAACTGCTGACCACTGCCTTATTTGGGTAGGCTCTCCTTTGGTTTCTAGAACACAGTTCCTTTCCTGGTTTCCTCTTCCTGCTCTGATATTACTCTCAGTCTTCATTAGAGATTCTCTTTCTTTCCACAATGGTTGGGGTCACTGAGGATTTCCTCTTTGTCCTTCTCTTTTTTTTTTTTCACTCCATCCTTCTTCCTGGAGAAAGGGATGGATAACTTCCTGTGGTTTCAGTGGTCATTTATGCTAATGGTGGTATGGAGTGTGGTTAAGCACCTAACTTCTGGAACCATGGAGACTCGGGTGTAAATCCTGGAACTTCTACCAGCTGGACATTTGACCTGGGACAATATGCATAATCCCTCAAGCCTGTTTTTACATACATAAAATAGAAAAAAAGTAATTATCTCTAAGTGCTACTGTTATCGTGAAGATTCATTCATCTACCAAGATGTTTTGAGTAGCTACTATGTGTTATGCACTGGATACATAGTGATAAGAAAAACATATAAAAATCCTTGTCCTTGTGACACTTCTACTATAGTGTGAGATAGACACTGAAGAAATGAGAAATGAGCCATTGGATATGCAACAGTGATAGGAGCTCTGAAGAATAAAGCAGGACAAGAATTAACAACCTAATAAATGGGAAAGTCAGTATAGTGCCTAGCATGGAGGGGAAGCCCAGTAAATGCTTGCCACCAACATCTCCCTTGTCATCATCCTTCAAATCTGTCTCTAGCCTGGACTTCTCTCTTGATGCCCATAAAGACCTCAAATTAATATGTCTAGAGCTATATTCATCTCATTTCCCTACCTCTTATATTCCCTTATTTTTTATTCCCCACCTTGGTCAATAGCACCCAAATCTCAGCTGGCCATCAGTTCTATCACCCTGATATGTATTTTAGCTCCGCCGCCTTCTCCAGCCCTCCTACCTCTGACCTGATTTCAGCCTTCAGCATTTCTCACCTGATCTAGTGTAAGAGCTGAGTTTGCCTTCTTCAGGTTGTTCTGGTCAGTCCTCCACACAACTGCTGTGATGGTGGGTTGCTCCTCTGGTTAAATTCATGATGGCTTTCTATCACCATTGTCAGGGATAGCCCAAGTTCCTTAATCTGCTCACCACTCCAGACTCCCTACTGCTCCTGCTCAGGTCTTTCCCACCCCCTCCTTCCAGCATTGTAGACTCCAAGACACTGAAGTGAGGAGCTCATGACTTGCACTAGACTGTCTTACCCCAGGACTTTGCCCCCACCACTGCCATTTTCTCTCCTTGCAATGCCTTCCCCATGCCCTTTCACCTGGACAACTACTCTCACCATCAAAGACTCAGCGCAGACATCACCTCCTTTATGCTCTTCCCTAGTCTTCACCTTACCCCTGCCTTCTTCCAACCATTCCTGCACTGGGTATTTCCTAGAAGGTTCCCAAAGACGCTGCTTGAATCTCCGTCTCTTTCACTGAACTCACCAGGTTCCTCTGGATTTTATTTTTGTGTGTGGTCCTACCAGATGCTATTGCAAGACAGGATTGGGTCTCACTTATTTTTCCAGGCTCTTTCAGGAGCACCTCCAACCCCATCCTACCCCCAAGCTGTGTGCTCCATGGCCTATAACTGTCAATAGTGAATTTGCCAAAGTCTGGATTTGTCAACTTTACAAAATACCCTGTGGGAAATACCAATGGTTCATTCTAAAATTGAATATATGGAAAACTTGCCTCTAACCTTTCAAGGCCACAGTTCAGTACTGAAGATACCCAGTTTACATGATTAAACAGACCATTTAACATCTCAGGTTATGGCATCTATATTCATATTTATAATGACTTTAATTTTTTCTCCAGTTACTTCTATGTAACTGGAGAGAATTTTGCAAAACAAGAAGAATCTCTGGTACAGGGAACTTCCAGGCTCTGAATGGTGATACTTCTACTAGATTGTTGAGATCCCTTTCTGTTCGGTGCCTTATGGTAGTCTGAACCACCTAGCACAGCTCTTAGCATCTAGAATAAAAACAGTTTTCTCTTCCCTTTTCCTTCCCTGCACTATATTCTCTCTTGAGTCCCAATCTCTACTGTGATAACCACCTGGAAATTCATATTCTGTTATGTTCAAAACTAAACTAAATTCCTACATTGCCCTGACCCATCCTTTTCCTTCTCTCGAATTCACATCTTGGTTAATGGCACTGAAGTTTATGCAAGGCTCCAGGTCAAAATCTTCTCAATGACACTTAACTCTTGTCTGCCCCTCTCTCAACACACCTCAGCAGTCTTCAGATGGTGCACTTTGCCTTCTTCAGTTGTGCAGTCTGTTCAGTGCCTGGTCGCATGAGTTTGCACTCCCATCTCCACCCCAAAGTCCTGTAATCTCTTGCCTAAGCTACTTACATGGTTTCCCCTGTGCCGGGAAACTCTTTCCTTCAACAGATCTTCAAACTGCTTCCAGACTTCAGGCCAACTGAGACTTTAAAGTCTTCAATATCTTATCATCACCTGCAAGATGAATGGAAATGCAGTAGTATCACATATATAAGGAGTTTTGCTCTCTGGGCCCCATATACATTTTCACCCTCATCTCTCTTTGTACTCCAAAGCACAATCCCTACTACAGCCAACACTGTTTTTTTCTCAAAATGTCATGGTTTTCCATGTCTCCTTACCTTCCTACTTGCTGTCTTTTTTTTTTTTTTCTTTCTTGTATTCTCCCCCTACCTGTGTGCCCTGCCTGGAGAACCTCTGTTTTCTCAAAACCTTGCTCAAACATCCTGTGGGATAATTGTATGATTCCCTCTTCTGTCCTGTAGTCCTCTCTCATATCCAATCTCCCAACAGAAGGCAAATGTGCTGTCAGAGGACTTCCTTCTAACCTTATTAGTAATTCTCACTATATTACATTTGCTTAAATATTTATAGCACCCACTAGACTGGGAACTCCCAGCAGCCAGGGGGTGGGTATCATCCCCATTTTTTATTCCAAGTATCTACAACTGTGCCTGGCACATAGTCAGCACTCAATAAATGGTTTTCAGTAAACAATCAAATGATAAATATAGCAACGTCAGAAAAGCAAAGCATTCATCTAACAGCCCATAAATTTTTTTTCTTTTTATAAGAGGAAATGTGCTGCTCAGAAGATAATGAGAAACTGTAGTTTCTTATTGCCAAAATGATCAGGAGCTTATAAATATGCCCATAAAATTCATCCCTTACACAGTGGAGAAGATAGACATGAATTTGCAGATAATGACTTTAAAAAGAGATACTCCCAAGAGTTCTTTTGAGGTTTTATAGAACTGCTGAAATAAAGAAAAAGCCAACTGTAGAGACCAAAAAGAAAGTCTCTAGGGGACTATGGACAGAGCAGTTATTTGGAGTAAACTATAAAGTTCTCCTTTCATGGGAGGACATTGGTGAGAAAATGAAAGACTGGCAGTAAGAATGAGAGCAAAAAGGAAGTAGGAGGGGATAAAAGGCACCAGAAAAGGAAAACAAGTTCAGTAATGACATTAGAAGAGATATGAATAAGGGGAATATAAATAATCATGTGAATGGGAAATTATCATTCTAAGATTTACTTCCTTAAAAATATTTTGAAAACAATGAGAGAAACATTAATGAGATTTTTAAATGGAATCAGGAATTCCCTGCTCTTGACCGTGGTCTTTGAAGAGCACGTATTGAAATCCATGTTTACGATGAAAATACTTAACTGAGATGTGCACATAAAATGTGTCAGAGTGCTTTATTCTTATGGGGAAAGCCAACTTGAATTGAGAAGTGTGGTCAATGAAGACTGATGTTGACAAGTCATAAATCTTCAGATGTAATTATGGATCAAATGATACAGCCATTTGACCTCCTAGTTATAAAAGATGTATTTAAGAAACAACTGTCTTGGGCATCCAACTTGCTACGCTTTGGATTCACATAGCCACTTCCCCAGAACACTGGCCTAGTTCCAGAAGATTTGTTTGGGAACAGTCTCTACACCCCTCTCTATTAGGAAGCAAGAATCCCCATTCTCCTTTGACAAATGTTTTCTTTTGTATTCGGGTTTGCAGCAAGTGGGGTGGTCCTCCCATGAAGAAGCATTGTAGCCCATGCAGACACTGGTCTGCATCAGTATCGTGTTTGAAGAACTGCAACTTCAAGAGCCAGGACCTCTCCTCCCTTCCTCACTCTCATACACAGGAGCAATTACTACAAAACCAACAGTGGCATCTCAAGGGTGGCAAGGAATTGCATCAGACTGGGCAGGACCATCTGTGTCCATGAATGATACTGAGTCATAATGACAGAAGGCAAAACAACAGAAAATAGGCTAGTAGATTTTTCAGATTCTCTAGTTATCGCTGAGGGACATTGCAACATCTTACTGGTTCCCTCATTAATTAATGAGTTAAATAAAGTCCTCAGTGGGGTTTATTTTAGATCTTATTTAGAGTAAAGATTAACCCTCTTTTCAAATGTATCCTTTAACACAAATAAATAAGATGAGATATTAATGCAATGGAGACATACCCCAAAGCATGCATTTTAGTTTCTGCTGCAGGAAATGATTCCACTCCCAGTTCTGTGACTATATCAAAGAAATGTTCATAGAGAATTAGTTTAATGTCAGTCTCTGGATACAAAATCCTTTTAAATTCATGTTATTAAAATGATTTTGGTTTATGGAAATGAGTTAAAGGATCTAATCTTTCCTATTATTGAGCGCCTGACCCTTTACTAAGTAAATTTGCTATAATGTAAAAGTAAACTGAAATAAAGCAGAGATTTCTATCACCAACAATACAGAGGACAGGATCCATAAGTGGCTCTGTTGCTACATATTCTGCATTTTTTATAAATTGGCATCGCAGGGATGACAGATTGTAAAAATACCTCTAAGATGAAAACAAAACAAAACAAAACACCCTGAGCTGGAAACTGGCCTTGGCTCTGAAGCACTCTGATGAAGCCTGGGACCCACGGGAGGCGAGAACTGTGAGGAGCAGTAGTGTCCCCAGCTGAATTAAGCACAAATCCTCCCTCGAGAAAAGAATCCTCACTTTAGGCCTCCAAGTTTTCCATACATTTAGATCAACCAAATACACAAGTGAAAAGAAAAATTTGAGCATGAAAGTTGACTGAAATTGTATACAACCCCAAGAAATGTGAGAAAAGCAATTTCTATCTTCTTTCAGATTTATTTACCCTAGGAAAGAATAAACAAACAAGAATAAGCATAATATGTCTGTGTTATCATCAGAAAATACCCACTATCTACCCCATTACCCCTCAAACACTTATTCACCATTGGAGGAAAAAAATCCCCCACCAGAGCTTTAATTTTGAAGTGGGATATATGTATGTGCATTCACATCAAACTATACTCAAAGTGTGAGCATGCAACAAGGGAGAAAGGGAAAATGTTGCTTTATCTTAAGGGAATATTTATATAAATATGTTTTTCCATATTTTATCTTAGTCAAGATTAAGTGAATAATAGACATTCCAATTTTTTTAACCTTTCAAGAGACAAAGGAGCACACACATTAAAAATTCTTTCCTGTTTTTCCAACTTTATCATTAGGAAAGTGGGTTTTTGTTTTTGTTTTTTTTTAGATTTTATTTATTTATTTGACAGAGAGAGGGACAGCGAGAGAGGGAACACAAGCAAGGGAGAGAGGGGGAGGGAAAAGCAGGCTTCCCGCGGAGCAGGGAGCCCGACGCGGGGCTCGATCCCAGGACCCCGGGATCACGACCTGAGCCGAAGGCAGATGCTTAAAGACTGAGCCACCCAGGCGCTCCTGTTTCTTTTTTTTTTTTTAAGATTTTATTTATTTATTTATTTATTTGACAGAGTGATAGTGAGAGAGGGAGCACAAGCAGGGGGAGTGGGAGAGGGAGAAGCAGGCTTCCCGCGGAGCAGGGAGCCCGATGCGGGGCTCGATCCCAGGACCCTGAGATCATGACCTGAGACGAAGGCAGACGCTTAAAGACTGAGCCACCCAAGCTCCCCGGAAAGTGTTTTTTAAGTACCTGGAGACAAAGAAGAACAGGAGTCCTCACCTGAATGTCCAACTCAGGAACAGATGGACCCAGAGTACTGTATTGGGAGTTGTGTCTGCACGTGGCCCTGACAGGCCTTCTTGGAGAATGAGTGAAAGGAAATTAAAGTCAGGTTCTTGGACACTAAAATGTAGACTCCTGAATGAAAAGAGGACTCTAACTTTGGGGTAGAGTGTCCAAGTCAATGGGGAACACATCTCAAGACAGCAGAACCTTGTGGTTCCTGGATCCTGTCTTTGGATCCCATTAGACATGAGCAGAAAGGAGAGACTTGAATCCGTTACATCATGAAAATGTTCCCTGGTTGTCCTGGACAGAATGTGACACAACTAGCTCTGGGCTGGGGCTGTTACAAGAGAAAGCGCCACAGTTCCCTTTTGAAAAGACTGCACACACACACCAAACAAATTCCAAATGTCAACACTGGTGGAAGAGGGAATTGTTTCCTTGAGAAGACTTGTAGGCTTGGAAACAATAATAGCAACTAGGGGAGTATTGAACGAAATCATGAAACGGAGGATAAAATGGCTTTGGCCCCATAGGGAGCCACAAAGAGCCACGGAGGACAATCTCTGAGAAGTCCCTAGGACCTTGTGGGGAAATGACAGAGACTTGAGGGGAGTCTCAGTGACTCTACAGGGTGGGGCCTGGAAACACCAGATTGATGAGATTATTTCCTGATCTTGGAACTCCCTCCTTCTTAGGGTCTGAGCCTCTGGGAGCACCACTGAGGTTTTCATTACCCCGTGACAGTTAGCTAATCCCTAACTTTCCACCTTCACTAAGGCTGGTGTTGCCTGGGGGAGCTAGAGTTACAAATATGTGACCAAGAGATTGTAGCAGAGTCAAGAAAGCACTCTACAAACATGCATCTAAGGGAAGATTTCAGGCCAATGGAAAATTTTGCACTCCATTAAGACTTGAAAAGAAAGAATAGTCACTTTTCTTTTTACTCTCCACTATTTTTTCTTAATTTAAAGTTATCTGTAACTCTATCTATCATCTATCGATCTATCTATCCATCTATCTATCATCTATCTATCTATCTATCATCTATCTATCTATCTATCTATCTATCTATCATCTATCATCTATCTATCTATCTATCTACCTATCTATCTATCATCTATCTATCTACCTATCTATCATCTATCTATCATCTATCTATCATCTATCTATCATCTATCTATCGCTATGGATGAATGTTTGTATCCCTCCAAAACTGGTATGTTGAAACCCGAATCCTTGTTGGGATGATATTTGGAGGTGGGGACTTTGGGAGGTTGGTTAGGTTTAGCTGAGGTCATGAAGGTGGAGCTCCCATGATGGGATTAGTGCCCCTACAGGAAGAGGAAGACACCAGAATCCTCTCTCCACACTCACACACACAGAAAAGGCATGTGAGCACACAGCAAGAAGGTGGTTGTCTACAAGCCAGGAAGAGAACTCTCACCAGACACTGAATCTGTGGCACCTTTATCTTGCACTTTCCAGGCTCCAGAACTGTGAGAAATAAATGTTTGCTGTTTAAGCCACCCAGTTTATGGTATTTTGTTATAGCAGCCAGAACTGACTAAGATAAGAATTATTTTTGTTACAAAATAAAGCCACCCTTGAATCCTATCCAATCTCATTCCCCTTCCAGAAAATAATCTTGTTATCACTTTTATGTATACCCTTCCTGGGCTTTCTCTATGTATATTCATATACTGACTTAGTGACTCGGACATGTTACTTAATCTCTGTGCCTCAGTTTCCTCATCTGTAATGTGGATAATAATATTATACATTTTATGGAGTTATTGTGAATTTTAAATGAGATGGTTTATATAAAGCCATTAATACAGTGACTGGCACATGGGAAGTTTTCAAACATTCTTATAACTATATTTATTTTTTATATTTCTATATATAGTTCAGTTTTATGTATCTTTATTTACACAAATGGAATCATTCTATATGTATCTTTATGAAACCTGATTTTTCATTTAGCAAGATATCCATGATGCCTTCTGTGTCTAAATATATAGCTCTACCTCCTTCTTTATAACTACTGTGCAATAGTTCATGATATGAATATACCACAGGTAACCTAACCATTCCATTGTGTTAAGGTTGTTATCAATTAATGACAGTGATAGATAATGCTTTAGTGCACCCTATTGGGTAAACGTGTAGATTCTTCTCCAGGATAGATACCTGGAAGAGAAATTTGTGTGTGGAAGGTGATAATCATTACTAATTTTAGTAGACACTGCGGTTCCTTAAAAAAAAAAAAAAAAGATCCACTAATTTGTACAAGAACAAAGTGTGTCTTTCCCAACCATATGAACTTAAGTTTTTCCACTTTTGTTTTGATTAGGTCTAAGGATTCAGCTTGTAATACTTAATGCGAAGCATGTGAACCTGATTGGTGAAATGTGTATGGCCCATTTGTCGCTGACACTTTTCACCCACACTGCATTTACGACAGTAACATGGGGTCACATTCCTTCCTCCTTGGAGCCATAGCTCTTGGCCCCTTCAAGATTCTCTGTCTCAGAAAGAGGGCACAGTTCAACATAGAATATAAAATTGGAGATCATGTGGATTACTGAGAGGATTCCTAAAAATTCCCAGGAGTTAAGAACATAGTCATAGCAACCACGGTTGTTATTATAAGAAAACAGAATAAAATCTGCTGGGGGCACTTAGGCTGCCTTCTCCCCGCCTTCTTCCAACTCACTCTGCTCTCCTGTAGCAGCTGGTAACATTCTGAACAGAACTGGGGGACAGAAAGTCACACAAGCCATCCCTTCACGGGTGCTTTCCCCAAGTCTGCACCAAGCCATCAGAGTGAGAATGTTCCTCTAGCAACAACTGTCTGTATTGAACTCTCCAGCCTCTGTTGAGAATTCATTCTTATATGAACGTGTCAGGAAGCCATTCCTTTTCTAGAAGAAAATTTAATTATGATAACCAAAGAGAGAGAGACCACGACACATTATTTCCTCAGTAAAAGCCCTTTAAACATTTAAAGACATTTATTTTATTGCCAGTCAGAACTTCCTTCTTTAAAACCTTGTTATCTTTCCATTTTTTTCAAACCCTCAACCGTATTTTACACTCATTATATGGCTTCTTTCCAAGTTTTCTCTTTGGCATACAACTAAGAATATTTAAAGCATCCAATCAGCTTTGTAAAAATGTTGTTTGGTTTTCATTTTTGTTTTTGTTTTAGTTTTTTGCTTTGAAGTACTTTGGGAGATTCCCATAAGTTTTTAAATTTTAGGAGTATGGTGATACCATACTTATTGATTTATTGAAAACTTACTTTCAGTTCTAAATGGTGTTTCGCTTTCACGGTCCTATACTACTTCCTGGAAGTCATACTCTCCAAATAAGGGTGACACGCAGTAGAGGAGAAAGTGAAGAGAGGAATGAAGAAACACAGGCAATGAGCAAGAGGCTGAAATGTTTTTTCTAAATGTTTCTCTAATTTTAGCTAGCTTATAATGAATAAATCACACAGAGTCATCCAACCTATTTGATTATATAAAGCACAATTTACAAGTTTAGCTTGGAGGCCATATCAAAAAGTTTCATTGCTCAAAGATAGATGTTCTTTGATATTTTTCTGGCTTGATTTTTTTTTTTTTAACGGTCAAGGTGAGTGCTTGCACTTACTTTAAGAAGTTTAGAGGTTAATTGTGGCCATGCACAGTGGTTTAGAACTAGGGGTCTAGGGCGCCTGGGTGGCTCAGTTGGTTAAGCGACTGCCTTCGGCTCAGGTCATGATCCTGGAGTCCCGGGATCGAGTCCCGCATCGGGCTCCCTGCTCAGCAGGAAGTCTGCTTCTCCCTCTGACCCTCCCCCCTCTCATGCTCTCTCTATCTCATTCTCTCTCTCAAATAAATAAATAAAATCTTTAAAAAAAAAAGAACTAGGGGTCTATTGGGGTTTTTTGGGGAGAAGGATTTTGGAGGGCAGTGTCCCTCTTCCCACCCAACTTAAACTTAAAATTTTATATCCAGAGAGATAGATGAAGAAGCATATGAGACCAAAAAGTCAGCTTTTTTATTTATAAGTTAGTCTGGATGACGTGGGTTAGATACGGACAAGTGGTCTCTTGCTAAGACTTTTTCCCTGAATGAGGTCAACTTAGCCAATCATGGGCCAGACCAGGCAAGAGTAAGCCTGCACCACATAGGAGCCTACCCCAATGAACATCTCCCTTAGGGCAGGGCAATCCCAGAGAGGGAGGAAGCAACTGAACCAAGACTGAGAGGCCAGGACCACAACTCAGGAAATTCCCTCATCTGATAACAGGAGGAATGGAAAATATGTGTAATTGTCTCACTATAGCTTTTGGCTTACTGTTCTTTTTAATCGTGGTAAAATACACGATATTGAAATTCATCATTTCAATTATATTGGAGTGCATAATTCAGTGTCCTGCAGTACATTCACAAAGTTATGCAACCATCGTCATATTACCAGAACACTTTCATCACCCCTAAAGGAAGCCTCATACCCATTAAGCAGTGACTCCCCAGTCCTCCTTCCTCCCAGCCCCTGGTGACCCCCAATCTGTGTTCTGTCTGTATGGACTTCTCTATTCTGGATGGTTCATAGGAATGGAATCATATAATGTGTGGCTTTTTGTGTCTGGCCTCCTTCACTGAACATAATGTCCCCAAGCTTCATCCTTATTATAGCATGTATAAGTACTTTATTCCTTTTAGCGCTGTATAACCTTCCATTGTACCGCTATAGTGCATTTAATCTATCTGTCCATCTCCTGATGGACATTTGGATTGCTTCCACCTTTGGCTATTGCAAATAGTCTTGCCATGAACATTTGTGTACAAGTTTTAGTTTGAATACTGCTCTCGATTCTTTTGTGTATATGCCAGGAATAGAATTACTGGGCTATATAAAATAATTCTATAATTATCTTTTTGAGAATTACCAAACTGTTTTCCACAGTGGCTTCACCATTTTACATTTTGACCAGCAATGTCAAAGGGTTCTAATTTTCCACGTCCTGGCCATCACTTGTTTTCTTTTTCTTTTTTGTTTTTTTAATTATAGCAATCCTAGTGGGTATGAAGTAGCATCTTATTGTGGTTTTGCTTTGCATTTCCCTAATGACTAATGATGTTGAGCTTTTTCATGTGCTTATTGGTCATTTGGGTATCTTCTTTGGAGAAATGTCTATTCAAGTCCTTTTGTTACCAGGTAGTAGATTGTAAAATTGCTAGATTCTTGTCTTCCAGAAGAAAAGAATTCAATAGAGAGTTAAAGCAGCAAAGAGAGTTATCATACTACCCTCTGAGTCTGCCCTGGTTCCCCTCCCCCAAACTTTTGTGCATGTTCCTGTCTGCCACCTTCCCATGAGCACCTAAGCAAAACCCACGGGGGCGGGGGGCAAAATCTGCAATGCAAATGATATTATAATGATATTATAACAGCCTTGAGGTTACTAGCTGACAAGGTTTTCCTTAGGTGGGCATGCACCAAAGTTGGAAAAGTCCCTGCAGCCTGTATCTTTTACTTATCAGACTGTGCTAAACCACAAAAGGGGTTGTTCTAAGGGAGACAGGAAGTCTTTGGGCAGAGTCTTTGGTCCCTGGCATTTTCTCATCTGCTATCCTCCTTTCTCCCCTACTGCTCATGTCTAAACTGTCTACTCTTGCACTTTGACCACTTTTTAGTTTAGTTGTCTTTTCATTGTTGAGTTGTAAATACTCTTTATATATTATAGGTTATAGACCCTTGTCAGATATATGATTTGCAGATATTTTCTTAGGGATTCTCTGGACTGTCTTTTCACTCTTTTTATAGTGTGTTTTGATGAACAAAATTTTTAACTTTTATAAAATCCATTTATCTGTTTTTCTTTTATTGCTTGTGCTTTTGGTGTCAGAGCTAAGAAAATGTTGCCAAATCTAAGTTCAGGAAGATTTATCCCTGTGTTTTCTTCTAAAGAGTTTTACAGCTTTAGATCTCATAGCTCACTAATAAAAACAAACAAACAAAAACCTTCTTCTAAACATCAGCTTTATTTAGGTATGATTTACTTAAAATAAAATGCACCCATTCTAAATGTACAATTCAGTGAGTATAAACAGATGTCTACCCCAATTTAACCACTACGCCAATAAAGATATAAGAAATTTCCATAAAATCAGAATATTTCCTTGTGCCCCCTTGTAGTCTTCCCCACCTTTCAATCTATGTAATCACTGATTTTATTTCCATCACTTTAGATGAGCTTTAAGTGTTCTAGAACCTCAAATAAATAAAATCATACATATATTCTTCTGTGTCAGATTTCTTTTGGTCAGCATAATATTTTTTTGATTCATCCATGCTGTGTTTGGTATGAGTGGTTTGTTCCATTTTATTACTTTGTACTATTGCGATGCATGGATATATCCTAATTTATTTATCCCTTTACCTATTGCATGAACATTTGATTTTTTAAATATAAATACCATTTACTTTTTCCCTTCATTATAAATGCAAAGCAGGTTTTGGGTAGAAAAACTAGAACATGTAAGCAAAAAGAAGGCTGAAAAGTATAAAAACCACACTTTTACTATCTAAACGTTGTTAACACTGATGTATAACCTTTCTGAACTCCTTCTGGGAGTGTGTATGGGTATGTGCTTATTTATAAAAAAACTTGATTGGGACTTTTTCCATCATCCTTAGCATTTACCTAAAGCCCCAAAGCTGAAATCAAGGGGTGCTAAGATCCCCATGTGAGATAAAGAGCCAGTCATGTGGCTAGACATGTTATCCCAGGGCTGAATAAGGGGTGACAAAATCAGTCCCAACATCCCCAGCCAGCCAATATCCCAATAGTCCTTCCTTTAGAGCCTGTGTAAGAAGAGCAAGGGGGAATTGTTGAAGTCATTGGCCTTGTAGAGTATTTAGATTTAAGGTAAAAATAAAATTTTTCACCTTTTCCTCTAATGAAGATGTGCGTGCTCTTTCCTCTTCAAGGGCAGGTGAGGACAGAGCCAAGGGAATCACCAAAGCAAACTGGGGGTACTTGCAATCATGGGTGACTGGCAAACACTCTCCAGTTGGATGTCTACTTAGGTGGTGGACTTGCTTAATTGACTGCCTGATTAGCAAAGGAAATGACCATAAGAGAGAGGCCAGGGTAGCAAGAGGCAGTGTCAGTGGAGTGGTACAATTTGGCATGTGCTAGGGGCATGAGTTTCCTGCATGGTCAAATGGAAGCCACAGGAGGTACCTGGGTCCAGCCCATCTCGTCCTGCTGCCCACTTTAGCGAGGGAATCCCAGGAGGAAAATGCATGTGATTGTGTGTGGCAGGAACTGGCAGAGTGGACACGTGACCGGCACGGCAGGGAAGTGTAAAGCGGGGAAGCTTCGTGAGGCTCCTTCGGAAGCTCTGGAAGAGTCTGCATTTGGATGGCCACCTCACCGGGGGCCATGCTGTTGGCTGCTGTGAACCAAAGCAGCAGAGACCAGAAGAGTACTGCCCGTGGCCAGATCCTGAAGGAGAAGACATTTCCCTGAGAGGAGGGGAGCAGACTCTCCTTCCACCTTCCACATTCCTCTTGCTGACACCCAGGACCTGGGTGATGACATCGGACCCAGGTTTGAGATTGAAAATTTAAACCGGAGAGTACTTGTAATAACTCAAAGTGACTAGAAATGGATGGGATAGTCTGTCTTTAAAGAGAAAGGAAATGGGAGCCCAAAGGGATTAGTGGAAAGAAGTATGTGCAGAGAAAAAATTGTTTCATATTGAAAATAGCTATTACACATGCACATAGAACATCGGCACCATTTTTCATAAAAATGAGACCACACATCATACTCTTTAGTAAACCACTTCATATAAAATTTACCCACGTATAACATACAGACTGTGCCCATAAATATTCACCAGAGACATCATTTTAAATAGCAGAATAATATTCTGTGACATGCTGGAAGCATAGTTTAGAGCTGGACATGTAGAGTGTTCCCATTCTTTTCTCATTAACCTACACAGTGATAGGACAAATACCGTATTTGCACACATTCTGAAATAATTCCTCAGGAAGCAATCTAGGAATAGAACTGCTGGATCAAAGGGTGTACATATGTTTGTCTGTCAATAATATGCTTACCAACAATGTTGTGCTAACTTATGTGGCCACCAGCATAAAGAGCACCTTACATATTGTTAGACCTCTTTGTGAACCGCCTTGTGGGGTTATTGCATTGTATTTGCATGAAGACTGGCTAACGGCACTTAAAGAGTCTATATGGCTCTACGCTTGACTAGCCACATGGAACATCTGTTTGGTAAAGGACATACTCTCTAATTCACTGCTGCCCTACGCCTTTCAAAAACTTGGCCAGACAAATAGCAGTTTGTGGAGAGATGGTCTTCTCCTTATAGATAGCTTGAAACTTGTCCTTGGATCAGTCAGCTGATTCATGAGCAGACTTCCAGGGTAGCCTAATTCCATGACTCCATTCTGCCCCACCACCCATGGGTTGTTTTGCCAAGTGAAATCCAGTACGATGTCATCATTCTATACCAAGGGAAATTATAAGTGACAACTCTGTGAAATCTGTCACATGTTTACAGAGAGGATTTTGTTATTACTTCATATGGTTTCCTTTGTATGAGGAGTCTTGGCAGGGTCGGGGGAGGAAGTTGTCTGTCTCACTATAAGAAACCATTGATCTTTTCCTGAGCTAATTTGGCTTAACCTTGTGGACACAGTGAAACTTTAATGACCTTTTAAGAAAAAAATCAGATTTTAGCCTATATTTAGCAGGAGAAAAAGATTTCAAGCTCTCCTTATTTCATTCTGGTTCTGGGCTACATTGTTTAACCTCTTATGTATTTTATTTATCTTAAAATATAAACATGCCTTTCTTGTCCTTCTTGAGTCCTCTTTTAAGTCAGTTTGGAGTAAATAAAGTGGCAAAAAAGATAAATCCATTAAAAACAAGAAAAGTGTGCCTAGGTAGCAGGCGTCCTCTTTCTAGGGACTGAAGCAGATGGGTGGGTCCCTGGAGGAAGGGGTTAGTAATCTGGGATAATTAAAGGCATTTCGATGCTATAACATTTCAGTTAGAGACTTTTTAACTCGAAAGATGAGTAGCTTTGCTTTGATACTTTGGTTAAAGAAATCACAGGCTGTGTGATGAGGGAGCAGCAGCTTAAAAATGCCTATGTGCCTCTTGGCTAGAAAAGCCATGTGGGGCCCAGATGAGAAGCGACAGAGGGCTGGTTGCTCAGGACCAACAATCTCTAAATTCCATATCCCAAAAATGGAGCCATTAGAGCCCCCCAGGTTTCATCTGCAGAGCTCCGTGGGGACCTGAGAATGGAGAGGGCAGGATGAGAAGCAGGGAGGCAGGGGCAGGATGTCAAGAGGTGCTGCTCACGGCAATGTGTGTCCGTGCACAGAGCACCCCTTGCTTCACACTTGTTAGCCAGCGTGATGGTGAACAGCAAGCTGGAGCGCACAGCCCACCAACTTCATGCTCCTTGATTGCTTGAAGTTGCTCATTTCTCCCAGTCCTTGTTTGAGACCATTTCTTCGACAGATACGAGTGGTTTTAGACTTATAATCGGTTTTCTAAAAGGATGAATTCATCACTCGACAAAAATAAAATGATTAAAATGAGGGAGAGAGAGCAAAGGAAACATGTGCTTGAGTTGGGTGTGAGGTGTGGTGGGCTGCATCCTGGCCACCTACGCACAAATTCTTCACTGTACTTGGGATGGTTATGATGGGAGACACTTAGCTACCCCAAACCACAGAGGCTTAAAACCATGTAGATTTGTTTCTCATTCATGTCACACAGACACTAATGGTTGTGTGGGGGTTCTACTACAGATGTTCTCAATCCAGGACTTCAGCTGACAGAGCAGCCACCACCCAGAACATTGCCCCGTGTCCTGGCCCAGGATACCAAGGCCATGGTGAAGCTCAAACGGGCTCCTAAGGGGCTGGCCAGAATTGGCCCTCACATCGCATTGGCCAAAGCAAATCTTATGGCCACAACTAACTTCCAGCAGATGAAGGAGATTCCTTCCACCCAGGAGAGTCAGAATATCTGTGAACAGCTCCCAATAAGCATCGTGTCCTTTTGTTCTAATCCAAATATTAAATCCTACTATAGTGGCTACAGCCTTTGAGGAATTCTTACAAGTGTCCCTGATATTGCCACAAGGGAATTTGTCTTATAGAGTTGGGACACTCCTCTTTGCCCACAAAGTGTTCCAGATCTAATATAAGAAACTTTTTCCCATGACCGTAAATCTCCCAGATATTTAATCTGAAAGAGTAAGTGGGTAAGAACAGCCAAGAATATTTGAAAAGAGAAGAACAATTAACAAAAATTAATTTGTAATAAGGACAACAAGATGAATTCTTCGTGAGTTAGGTCCCCTTATGTGTGAGATTCCCATCAGCTAAGCTGGAGTCAGGAAAGGAGAGGGAAATCCCAGGCAGACATGGAAGGGAGTATACATAAATTTGCCCCTGACAGCCACAGATATTCTGGGAGAAAAAATGGAGCAAAAGGCAGGAGAAGCAGGAGCTGGGAAACCAGAGGGAAGCTGTGCAGATAGTGGGGAAAACTGAGCACAGGGTGTACTTGTTTCAATTTTATTAGAACTCAGAGGAGGTCGTCTTGTGAGCTGCCTCTGCACCTACCCAAGTGAGGCCCCTTTAAACAAAGTGAAAATCTGACATGCCATGCCATATTATACTTTGGCGAGCTACACTCAATTTCTCATGGTGAAATCAAGTTGGCACAGGCCCTGAGAGGGGCACTCCAAGGCCAGGGGACTGCTGTGGGGTCCCTGTGATGGGGGGGTGCAGAGTCCTGTGCATTGATCTCCTGGCCCAGAGGAGGAGGACTGGAGGGCATGGCACTCCCATGAGGCAGGATGGGACAAGGTCACAGAGGCTGTCAGACACATCAAATCATGTCCCACTCGGGACCAGCTTGAGTTGCAAGTGACCAGGAGGACACATGATGTCATCCAGAAGAGCCAAAGCGAAACCACCCAGCCATGAGACACAGTCGGCCACCTTCACCCACCCAGACACCATCCTACGCAACTGAAAGAGGAAGGGAGGAGCCACAAAATAAGGGGTTTTTATGCAAAAGGAACTGAGTTATTTAGAGAATGATCAACTTTGGGGGTCAGATTGAAATTACTGAGTGGAAAAAGAATATCACAAAGATCAGCTCACCTAAGAGTGCTCATCTTTAACCCTGACTGCACATTGTCTGTTAGAAGCACTGGGAGCTTTCAATGCTGTCAACCCAAGCCCCCCACCCCCAACTCTTACATCAGAATTATTGGTGGGGGGCTTAGGTGTGGGTGTGGGTATATACACATGCAAGGTCACATCTGCATGCAATTGCCCAGCGTTTATAGTGTGTAAGTATGAGTATAGTGTGTAAGTCTAATCAACATAAACTGTGTCATTAAAGGGCATGGCCTGGCAGACACTTGGGGCTTGAGGAATCTGCTCCAGAATTGTTGCTGTCCACTCCCGATCACCAACCAGAGGGGCCCAGTACCTGACTTCCTGGCTCTGGGCTTGGGCCCCAGGCTATGAATCCAGACCCCTTCTTTCTCTCTGACTCAGTCTCCAGTGTCACCACCACTATTTGCTTTGGCCCGGCCCCAGCACCTTCCTCACCTCGTGTGGCCCCACAGGCAGCTCACCCTAGACCCACCAGTGCTTTGGATGGAAAATAGACAGATGTTGCCAAGAGATACAGATGCCTATGGTGACAAAGACCATGGGGAGCTGGTCAAGGCGTGAGCATATGCTCAGCTGACTGGTAGATTCTCACTGCAACAGGTACCAAAACGCGGGCCCATTGTCAGTTCTGTGGAGGGGAAGCTAGAATTCTAGACTCTTATCTGAAATTTTCTGATATTTAAATATCAATTCATTTTTTTAAAACAGTGTCTATGCTGGAGAGAAAAAAAAAAAAAAGCTATGGAAGGGCCAGTTCCGGTCAGCGGGAGATGGGGAGCAGGGTCCCACCGCAGAAATCTTCTGGAGCAGCAGAGTTGCTGTTGGAGGAAGGTTCGAGAAGCCAGGGTTCCGCCCGCCTTTTCTGGTCATGTGGGGCACAACGCAGACAGTTAATTGTTGGAGCTGTGACTTCACTAAAAGTTAGGCTTCCCAAGGGGCAGTTTTACAATAACGATAATAAAAACCAAGAGCAAAAACAATAGTGGTGATTACAGTTTGGGTGTGCATACCTGCTTTAGAGAGGCCCCCCAAAAGCTTGATGCAAGCGCTTTAACCCCTTCAACAATCTCTACGGGGGTGGGGGGGCGTGGATGGCAGGTCAGATTTTTATTTTATAGCTAGAGAAACACATCTGGGGCAAAAAGAGTTACTGATTTGACCAAAAATCCCCCATTCTTCTCAGAGGTGGAGAAAAATCTGCGCTTCAGGACAGTACTTTGTTCATGATCTTGAATCTGTATTAAAAACACTTACCATGTGGCATATTTGCTTGTGTTATCTCTGTGACTCTCATATCCGTGCCAAACCATCCACATTGCACCCATCCTTCTGGGCCAAGTTCAGGGTCAGCTACTCTCCCTGGAAAACTCCCAGGCTGCTCCAGGCCTGGCTGACCCCCCTGCCTTCCTCTGCACCACGGCGTTTGGATGAGCACAGTTCATCTAACAATCAGTCAGTCATCCCTGTCTGCACCGAGACCTTATTGCCTTGTGTTTTTATTTAGCTTTTTATTTTTTATTTTTATTTTTTTTAAAGATTTTATTTTATTTATTTGACAGAGAGAGGGACAGCGAGAGAGGGAACACAAGCAGGGGGAGTGGGAGAGGGAGAAGCAGGCTTCCCGCTGAGCAGGGAGCCCGATGTGGGTCTCGATCCCAGGACCCTGGGATCATGACCTGAGCCGAAGGCAGACGCTTAATGACTGAACCACCCAGGTGCCCCTTATTTAGCTTTTTAAGTGCTACTAAACTCCTAGTGATTCTTTCAGGGCTGGGATGGAATCCTATCCAACTGGCTGAGGTACCTCTCAGGGCCCCAGACAGAGCACACCTCACAACACACTTGTTCACTGTTTTCTTGATCTTAGCACTGACTTTCAGTTCTCCACAACAATGGAGAGAACAGAGCTGGGTGTGAGCAGGGTGTGGGCCCCAGCTTTGCCCCTTACCCATTACCCAGCCTCCAGGTACTCTAGGGCTCAGTTTCCCTATTTGTAAACTGGGAATAACCATACCTACCTCCTGTGGCTGTGATGAGGATATGACTGAATGTAGATAGTGCTGGAACATTACCCAGCACTCTGTGTTACCTACATGCTAGCAGCATTTTTACTGTTATAAGTTATTATTACATCAGTATAAAGAGGTTCTAAGGTGCCCTGGTTAAATCACAGTAGTAAATTTCTTCATTTTAGATGCCATACGTATATTGTGGAACTTCTCATTTAATGGGACATAATCTGGTTTTGGCTTACATTTATCAATCTATTCTTTAAATGTGTATATCATATTTAATAGATATTAAATTTATATTTACACTTATATTTATATATATTTCTATAGAGCCAGCACATGGGGAAATAACAGCAAATAAGATGGGCAGGACCCATGTGCACACAAGGCTCAGTCAGTGTGGCAGGGAATAAGGATGCTAAACCAACTATTAAAAATGGGATATGTTTTGTGAACAGAGAAAGAGCAAGTGCTACGGAGGGCATGACAGAGGGGCCTAACCTAAACCAAAAGATCTGGAAAGACCTCCTTTAACCTTCAAAAATTGTCAGAAAAACTCCATCATAATAAATGGCCGATGGATACTGGTACTTGTAGAAACGCTCACCTTAAATCTTGAAGTCATCAATGGTTGAAATAAATTGACCCACACTGAAAACAGTAAAAATTCCAACAGTTCTTTCACTCTTGCTGGTGGACTTGAGAAGCAGATAGAGAAGGGATTAATGGGCTCTCAACCCCCGTATAAGACATGCCAACCACCTCCAGCCGCGTCCCCACCAACCTGACCTATTGACTACTGCGGTATTGCCCACATATTCCAGAAGATACCTAGAAGCATAAGAACTGAGAATTCCCATCCTGGGTAGCTATCGAGTATAAAGACTTCTGTTGGGGGCTGGGTGCCCTCCAGCAGCATTTCTAGCTCCAGCCCACGCTCTCCTGACAGTTACCTGTTCCCCTCTATAGTAACCTCTGGGCTCTGACCAGCAGTGAGCAAAAATAAAGTGGAGGTGTCAGAACAGCATCAGGCATAGAGGAGGAGGATCCCGTTGGGGTGTCCCCTAGAAATTACATGGTACAGCTTTCTGCCCTAGACCCTGGAGTCCTCACTTCTAGGGGGAGCTTGAAGCTCCTGGCCTCCTGGTGAGTTACTTATCTACCTTTGGATACTTCATTGCCACCGGAGTAATCTGAATCCCAAACTCAGTATTTTTTGAGGTTATAAAACATTCCACTACCTTATTCTGCTATATAACATTTCCAATGTCAGCACTTTTCTAGCTAGACTCTGGCCTAGAAATTGAAGTTCACACATGCTAAGGGAAGGGCTGCTGGTCTAATAATTTCAGTCCTACTAGAAATACCAGGGTGTCTGGGCCTCGTTCAAATCATAATAATACGTTGGGCTTGTTTTTGACATTTCATCTGAGACGCTCCAAAATTCTGTGGAAAATTCAAACTCGCTAAACACCTCCATGCCCTTAGGAAGAAAAAGGAAGTTTTGAATTCTTCTCCTCTGGCTATAAATATAAAAGTAGATTCCGGAAAAGAAAAGAAACCATTGCTTGGTCAAGGCAACCCGGGGGGTTGCTGGGAGCAGGAGGCCAGCACGGGTGAGTGCTGAGGGAGAGTGATCCAGGTCAAAGCCAGACAGATAGGCAGAGCTGGACCTCACAGGGCCCGGAGGATGGGGCCAACAACCTCGGTCTCACAACAAGGCGTAGGAAGAATTTTAAGCAGAAGGTTTGGCTGAGGATAGTGTATTGAAATTGCATTTTTAAGCAATCATTATCCAGTGGAAAGTGAACTGAGGGGAAGGCTGGATGCAGGAAGAACAGCAGGGAGGCGTTTGCATATGGGGAGAACTGGGTGGATTTCAGAGGACAGATCTGTAGGGCTCAATGATGGCGTGGCTTAGGGGAAGCAGGAGAAGACAGTGTCAAGGATGACACTGAACAACTAAGAGAGAAAGATGTGGCACCGAGAGGCCAGAGATGCCAGGGGACAGCCACGGGGTGTCGGATGCCATAGAAGTCCAAGAGTAAAGACAGAATATTCTCCTGGGAGGTTATAATAATATTCACAAAGTGACTACTTCTGTACACTCTGAGGATGGTGTCTCGCCACCATGCCTTAAGATTAAACCAACTGAATGCAGTAAGTTCCAGTTAGGTGCCAGGCGCTATAGAGCTAATGTCATCTGCACCACGCAACCTGATACTCGAAAGGACAAATGGCTCGGTCAGGCAGGGCTGACTAGTGCTCTCACTTTCAGAGGAGGAAACGGGGGCTCTGAGAACGTACAGTTGCAGAAAGCCACTCAGCTGCTCACAGCAGAGCCTGGCCTCTACTCCAGATCTTTCTGACTACAAAGCCCAAATGCTTCACCGCACGATTTTGCGCTCCTTCATAAAGAGTCTAAACGTGAAATGCCTAGGAATTTGACTGAAATAAATGATTGAGCTTCACAGAGGGAAAGACATATTATAAACTGTATTTCCAAACCAGGCAGGAACTTTACAAATACACATTATTGGTCACTGGGGTTCTGGATGACGCACCATGCCCTGGATCAGCACAATATCATGTGCTGTTTATTAGAAAAATAACTCCCATTGCAGATCGCCGACTGGTGTGTGTGCAGCCTCTAAGTTATGAAGGACAGCACAAATACCTACGTAAGGAAATGGAAAAGTAATGATCTGCCTCATTGAAAGAGGACAACTTACTTTTTCCCATAAATGAAATATTATTAGATTTTGAAGGGCATTAACGTAAAGGAAATGCACCGAGGAAATGCTTTTTGCAGTTTCTACATGTGTTGAACATATGACCAGTACCCCCAGGTACTTCCAGCCCACATTTTGGCCAATTCCTGGGGAGGAGTTTTGCTTAAGACAAGATGAGTTCCAAGGTGTTCGTATGGAGACCCCATGGAAAGAATACGATGGGGGCAGATGGTGGTAGACACAGCCTCAACGAAAAGAAAAAGAACTCAGTTACCGAGGCAGAAACTCAGGCGTGTGGGAACATACATGTAACAAGGACGACAGTGGTCTTTTCTCAGTCCTTGCTTTCAAGAGATTTTTAGGTTCCATGTGGCTAAATGCCAACAGAGACCCAAAGAAGGGACCCAAGCCCCAGTCTGAATAATGCCTTCCCTGATTGATTATTACTGAAGATTCCTTGTCATGGAGAGGACAAGGAGACAAAAGGACACTGGATGGTGGGGACCACTCGGGGCATTTTCAGGACAGGCTCGAACTGTGAATAGTGAGATGTTCGCAACAAGAACCTTGATTTTGCTTTTAATTTTGCAGAAGTGTAAGTCCGTGAAGTCGATGGAGCAGGAAGTAGAAGGGGCAACGTGGTGAGAGCAGAAGCCATTTTGCTATAGGACCAGAAAGGGAAATAGCCCAATGTCCCAGGTCTGCTTCCAGAGATTAAGGAAGGAAGTGCCCAAATCCAGCCCCAACTCCAAACTGCTGAACTCAAACCTCTTAACGATTGTTACATGTTTGGTTCAGAGTGGACACTGTCCTCCTTTTGTCCTCATCTGCTGTATGGCTCTCCTACACAGAGCACAACGGGGTGAAGGGGTGCTGGCCACATTGGGGGTGCCATCTGGTGGAGCCACCGGACACACTGCAGATCCAGGCAGAAATCAGCCTCACCAAGCAGAGGGTGGCAAAGGATGCTGCTAATTTTGGTTTTGCCCGCTCTGTACCATAGGCTCTTGGCTTCACACCAGTGAAAGCCTACTGATTCAAATATTTGTATATGACAAAACTGAGACCCTAAACTCAGTAATGAGAATTACAGCCATTTCTAAATCTCCTCAAGATGTAGACATAAAAGCTATGTGCAAATTATACATATATAAACTATATGTTAAAATCCATCTCTAGACAGGAATAAAGTGGAGACCAAATGAATACTTTTCATAAAAAGGAATACAGTTGTTTCTGGGATTTTGCTCTCTGAATGCCTAAATTTTCCCAGTTTTTTTTTTTTTTTAATGTTTTAAATCTTAAGTGAAGTCAAACATTGTTAGGAGGATCGCAGATGAAAAGAAGCAAGACAGGGGCGCCTGGGTGGCTCAGTCGTTAAGCGACTGCCTTCAGCTCAGGTCATGATCCCAAGGTCCTGGGATCAAGCCCCACATCGGGCTTCCTGCTCCGCGGGAAGCCTGTTTCTCCCTCTCCCACTCCCCCTGCTTGTGTTCCCTCTCTCGCTGTGTCTCTCTCTGTAAAATAAATAAATAAAATCTTAAAAAAAAAAAAAAGAAGCAAGACAGTATCACAGTCCCAATTAAAAAGAAGATTCTTAGCTACATCAAAAATGACAAATTAAGTCTGACATTGGCCCTGTGCCTCACGTCAGAGAAGGCCCAGCAACAGCAGTAAATGATGGTGACATCACTTTGAAAGGCTAGTCTGCACCATCCCTAAAGAGGCTTCTTCAGCAAGAAATTCTAGTACTGGGTAGAGATAAACATCCAAATCCTTTTTGCTGGAACTGTCTCTGCCTCTAACTGGCATTGTTCATGACTTGTTTATTCTACAACAAGTTCTTTTTAATAGTCAATATTCCATGAAATAGTTGATACGGCAAGAAAAAGACAACATATTTTTGGCCATGGATTTTTTTTTTTTTATTTAAAAAATCATTTTAAGTGTTTTTTTTTAAACCCACTATTTTTGTAGGGTTCTAGCTTTCACGCCAGTCAAGATTTTATCATTATATCCAGTGAACTCTAATGCAGATACGGTGGTTTCTGATGTCTAGTCTCCAGTTTCTTTACACTAAGAAACTGGGACTAAAGGCAGGATGAGAGTTGAGTTCTTATTTGGTGTAGACATTGTATGTCCTCTATTATTCATGACTGTTGGGCTTGGTATACTGGAGCCAAGTCCACCTCTCATTTCAGGGACAGGATGGCTTCATCTTTTGCTTAAAGAGGAGTCTCTAGATGGACTTCTATGCATGCCTTTGCTGACCTCCATTAAACTTGTCAATTTTAGCTTTAACTCCACTATGCTGTGGATTTCCTCCTTCCGCCTGAGAGGTCTGTGTCTGATTTCTCTCTCTGGACTTGGAGTGCTGGAGTGAGAACTCTGCAGGGTGGGAAAATGTTCTGAAGCACACCACGCAGGTGCAGTAATGTACTGCTTGGAGTCAAAACTGCAAATGGATCCTCTATTGCAGAGAAACATGGTGGCCAGACATCATTCATGTAACAATAAACAGCATTTCTGTTTCCGCTGTGCCCCAGACAGTAGCTCAGTATACAACTGCTTAATCACTTCATGCTCAGGATTATGTATTACATCATACTAACACCTCCTTCTAGTTTCATCCAAAGATAGTGCAAATTGCAGGAACACTCCATCTTGCCTTCTCACGTGGCATCCCCAAGAACATAGCACTTCCATTTCAGATGACAAACAAGATTGGTCTCCAATCTTCTTTGAATGGCAGGCCTGGCATGGTCACTTCACAAGGGAGCTGTCAGCTCTTAACTGAAAATCACTCCTTGAAGTGATTTATAACTCTGCTATAAAAAGCTTTCATTTCAGCTAAAACTTGTACTTTCTTTCAAGTTTTATGACAAACACACACAGGCAAAAGCAAGGGTGTACGCATGAGCACAATATGCTTGCACACATGCATGCACATGGATGCACACATGCACACGCAACACTCCTACCCTTTATTCTCTTATAAAAAAAGAAAAATGAATTTTTCAGAATGTTCTAAGGCAATTTAAAGTAGGTAGAGGTCATTAGCCATAAAGCTTTAAGAACTGCCCCTTGGCACCGCCTTTGATTGCCAGCACCCGTATTTGGATAGCATGTGTTTGATGGTTCTTTTGAGTCCTATACTGTTGCAATGTCTTTCATACCGACCTCAGTGATGGCAGGAAGGTGGCAACCAACTCTAATTCCATTAAAGGCAAAAAGGAAGCCAACTGCACAATGTTGTCAAAATGCCTAGTCAATGTCTGTGTTCAGCCTTCTTCTGCCACTCTTCCACGTAAATAATCCTCCTCCCATCATGGTGGCACACTTTCCTGTTCCCAGGGCCATCTGATGGAGAGCTAACAGGTAAGCTGGCTTCCACCTATTTGGTCTTGCTGCTATGATACATGCAGGAATTAAAAAGAAGTGTACTCCTTATGCCAAGAGGTTCAGGCTTTCCAGACTAGCCAGACGTAGGGCTGTGGCCTCTTCACTCGTTTCTGAGATGCTGGGTTTCAGTTAGGGCATGCTTCATCCTGGAAAAGAGCCAAAGTTTAGATGAAAGTCCTTAGTAGGATGTAGAGAGACCCCACTAGCTGACTTCCCCAAGCAGAGTTCTAGGTACTTTGAATGGCAAATGCAGAGGGAAAGGCAATGTTCCGAAACATAGAGCAGCAAGACACTGAACCGAAGTCAACAGCTCTTGTAGAGTGACATAAATTGCAGAGCGGGAGTGAGCCACATTCTCCAAGGGGGTATATTAACTCACTGTGAATTAGGGAGTTTGGTAAACTAGACTGACTCATTCAGATGAGGTACTTGACACCAGCTGGCAAGAAACAATGAAACCCATTTTGCGTTGATTTCCTAGGTGATCTCTGAGAGAACCTAATTCATGACAAGCAGTTTGGTCATCCCTGATGGAAGTGCTCAGGTTCACTGCTATGAAATGGGGTATTCCACACCCCACCCATATGACTTTTCTTTTATCTTGCTTAAACAGCACTCCAAATCAAAAGTGAGAAGCTCAAATTCAGGACAGATCTCTAGCTGGCTTCAGCTAGTTTGTTAGTACCATCTCATTTGATAGCTTTATCTTGCAATATGACTTATACTCCTAACCTGGGAACACAAACTAATTCCTATATTCTCTTGTATTATGTTATAGTCACTGCCACTGGGGCTGAGGGTGGGAGGGCACATTACAACGCTAGTAGATTTCAGGTACTATTAAAATTATCAGAAGATTTATTAGGTCCCAGGGGCTGGCAGAGTAGCATATCAGTTACCCAGGACCCTCATCTAAAAAGGAAAAAGATTAAAAACAAATTAGAAAAGCATAACTATTTATAGCATGTAAAACTCATATTTGTGTCTACGATGCTAAGCAATTGTATTCCTCTCAAGGGTTCTGGAGGGGAAAAAAGATTTTATGAGTTTAATTTAGGAGTTAGTGCTAACTCAACTTAGGACAAGTCCCTTAATTGTAACCACCTGGTCCAACACCTTCAGGAAGTGGGAAAGCACATCTAGATCCTTATTTACTTTATGGATATGTCATCTTTTGCCATCTCATAGTAAAATTACATGGGGCTAGTTTTCATGTTCATGTCACCAGTTCTTGTAATAAGAGTGGAATTCCTCTTAATCGCAGGAAACAAACTGAGTGTTGTTGGAGTGGGGGGTGGGGTGGGAGGGATGGGGTGACTGGGTGATAGACACTGGGGAGTGTATGTGCTCTGGTAAGCGCTGTGAATTGTGCAAGACTGTTGAATCTCAGATCTGTACCTCTGAAACAAATAATGCAATATATGTTAAGAAAAAAAAAAAAGAAGAAGAAGGTAGCGGGAGGGGAAGAATGAAGCGGGGGAAATCGGAGGGGTGGACGAGCCATGTGAGACGATGGACTCTGAAAAACAAACTGAGGGTTCTAGAGGGGAGGGGGGTGGGAGGATGGGTTGGCCTGGTGGTGGGTATTGAGGAGGGCACGTTCTGCATGGAGCACTGGGTGTTATGCACAAACAATGAATCATGGAACACTTCATCTAGAACTAATGATGTAATGTATGGGGATTAAC
>NC_138380.1:84824875-84848971 GCF_054177405.1 Leptonychotes weddellii
ACATTGGGGTGCATATGGCCCTTCTTTTCACTACATCTGTGTCTTTAGGGTAAATACCCAGTAGTGCAATTGCTGGGTCATAGGGTAGTTCTATTTTTAATATTTTGAGGAACCTCCACACTGTTTTCCAAAGTGGCTGTACCAACTTGCATTCCCACCAACAGTGTAAGAGGGTTCCCCTTTCTCTACAACCTCTCCAACATTTGTTGTTTCTGGCCTTGTCAAATTTTGCCATTCTAACTGGTGTAAGGTGGTATCTCAATGTGGTTACAAAGCTGTGATCACCAAGACAGCATGGTACTGGCACAAAAACAGACACACAGACCAATGGAACAGAATAGAGAGCTCAGATATGGACCCTCAACTCTATGGTCAAATGATCTTTGACAAAGCAGGAAAAAAATATGCAATGGAAAAAAGACAGTCTCTTCAATAAATGGTGCTGGGAAAATTAGGCAGCTATATATGGAAGACTGAAATTTGACCATTTTCTTACACCATACACAAAGATAAACTCAAAATGGATGAAAGACCTCAATGTGAGACAGGAATCCATCAAAATCCTAGAGGAGAACATAGGCAGTAACCTCTTTGACATCGGCCACAGCAACTTCTTTCAAGACACGTCCCCAAAAGCAAGGGAAACAAAAGTGAAAATGAACTTTCGGGACTTAAGATAAAATCTTCTGCACAGCAAAGGAAACAGTCAACAAAACAAAGAGGCAAACCACGGAATGGGAGAAGATTTTTGCAAATGATACTACAGACAAAAGGCTGATATCCAAGATCTATAAAGAACTTCTCAAACTCAACACCCCCAAAACAATCAAGTCAATAAATGAGCAGAAGACATGAACAGACACCTCTCAATGTCAAATGGCTAACAGACACATAAAAAAATTAATCATCATTAGCCATCAGGGAAATTCAAATTTCTCAACACTTTAAATATTTCACTCTATTCTCTCCTTGCTTACATGGTTTCTTTTTTTTTTTTTAAGATTTTTATTTATTTATTTGAGAGAAAGAGAGAGCGAGAAGGGGGAGGGTCAGAGGGAGAAGCAGACTCCCTGCTGAGTAGGCAACCCGATGCGGGACTCGATCCTGGGACTCCAGGATCATGACCTGAGCTGAAGGCAGTTGCTTAACCAACTGAGCCACCCAGCCGCCCCACTTACATGGTTTCTAAAAAGAAGTTGAATGTAATTTTTATCTCTGCTTCTCTATAGGTAAGGTGCCCCCACCCACCCACTTTGGGCTTTTTTTCAAGATTTTTCCTTTATCTTTGATTTTCTGCAGTCTGTATATGATATGCCTAGGTGTAATTTTTTTGGCATTTATTCTACCTGATGTTCTCTGAATTTCCTGGATCTGTGGTTTGGTGTTTGTATTAGTCTGCTCAGACTGCTGCAACAAAATACATAGACTGGGTAGCTCAAACAAGAAAGATTTGTTTTCTCACAGTTCTGATGCTAGAATTCCAAGATCAAGGTGCCATCAGGGTTGCTTTCTGGTGAGACCTCTATTCCCATCGTGTAGATGGCTGCTTTCTCTATATATACTCATATGGACTCATCTCTGTGCAAGCATGAAGAAAGAAAGATAGGATCTCTAGTGTCTATTCCTCTCTTACAAGGACACGCGTCCCATTAGGTTATGTCCCCACACTCATGAGTTCTCTTAACCTTTATTTACTTCATTATATGCTTTTTCACATTAGGTCAGTGCTTCAACATATGAACTCGGAGAAGGACACAATTCGGTCCATAACAGTGCCGGATAGCAATCTGGTAAATTCTTGGTCATTATTGCTTCAAATATTGTTTTCATTTCTTTCTGTCTTTCTTCTCCTCCTAGTATTAGCATTATGCATATGTTCTCTTTGTAGTTGTCCTACAGTTCTTGAATATTCTGTTTCATTTTTTTCAGGCTTTTTTCCTTTTGCTTTTCAATTTTGGATGTTTCCAATGATATATCCTCAAACTCAGAGATTCTTTCCTTAGGTGTTTTCAGTCTAATAATGAGCCTTTCAAAGGCATTCTTCATTTATTTCACAGCATTTTTGATCTTTAGCATTTCTTTATTCTTTTTTAGGAGTTCCACCTCTCTGCTTCCATTATCCATCTGTTCTTGTATCTTGTCTAATTTTTCCAATAGAGCTCTTAGCATATTAATCACAATTGTTTTAAATTTATAGTCTGACAATTTCAACATCCCTGCCATATCTGAGTCTGGTTCTGATGCTTGTTCCATATCTTCAAACCGTGTTTTTTGCCTTATTGTATGACTTGTTGTTTTGTGGTTGTTGTTGTTGTTGTTGTTGAAAGCAGAATATGATGCACCATGTGAAAAGAACTCAGGTAAATAACCCTTTAGTAATGTGATGATAAAGTGAGGGAGAGGGGAAGTATTTTATAGTCCTGTGATTTAGTGAAATGACTAACTCTAGTCATTCGGTCTTTCAGTGAATGTGTGCCCCTGGGCTGTAAACTCCAAAGGTACCTTTCAATTTTTCCCTGCCTTGGGTAGGACAAAATGTCTGTAAGAGGCTGAAGTTGGGTATCCTCCTCCCAAATTTGGGAGGCTGGTGGGGGCTGGAATGCAAGATTTCTCTCCCCTCCTTTTGTGGAAGGCTAGAATAAGCTGGAGTTGGGTATTTCCCTTTCTCCAAGGTGGCTAGGCTCTGATAAATCCCAATAGTTTAGACTCTAGTAAAATAGATTCTTTTGAGGGCAGCCCTCTTTCCAAAGAAAAGAACACTCTGGTATGTTTTTAAATGGCATGTTTTCTCTGATACTCACCATGAGAACCCGGTAGAGCTCCAGGAGGTAAAACTCAAAAAAGCACCCACCCCCCAGAGTTTTAACTCACAGACTTGTCTACGCTGAACCTCCAGCAACTGGCCAGTTGCAGTTTAGGTTTTCCTACCCTGGTACTATTTCCAACAGAGGTTTCTGCTTATGGGTTTCTGTTCTGGTGAGTTGTGATTCTCTGTATCCCCCATCTGTCCAATTTTAGGAGCAGCAGTCTGCCCTGTGACCTCATTGCTCTGATGGATCTAAGAAGAGCTGGTTTTTCAGTTTCTTCAACTTTTTAGTTATTGTTAATACAAAGTACTGATCTCCAAATTCTTACATGTCAGACTGGAAGTTGTACCCTCTTTACCCATTTTTTAATCAGGTTATTGTTCTGTTATTGTTGTTCAGTTATAGAGTTCTTTATTACCCTGGATATCATCTGGATATTATTCTCAGATATATGGTATGCAAATATTTTTTTTCTCCCATTCCGTGGACTACCTTTTCACTTTGTTGATGATCTTTTGATGCATAAAGTTTTAAATTTTGATGAAATCCAATTTATTTATCTGTGTTTTTCTTTTGTTGCCTGTAGCTTTCAGTGTCATATCCAACAAATCATTGCCAAATCAGATTTCATGAATTTTCCCCCTTTGTTTTCTTCTAAGCATTTCACAGTTTTAGCTCCTATGTTTAGGTCTTTGATTCACTTTAAATTAATTTTTGTATAAAGTGTAAGGTAAGGAGCCAGCTTCATTTCCTTACATGTGTATATCCAGTTTTCCCAGCACCATTTACTGAAAGGGCTGTCTGCCCTTTTGCCATTGAATGGTCTTTGCACCCTTGTCAAAAATCATCTAACCATATATGCAAAGACTTATTTAGGGACTTTTTGTTCTATTATTCTGTTGGTCTAGGTCTCCATCTTTAAGCCAGTACTGTACTGTTTTGGTTGCTGTAGTTTTGTAGTAAGTTTTGAAGTGAGGAAATGTGAGACTTCCAACTTTGTTCTTCTTTTTCAAGATTGTTTTGGCTATTTGGAGTCCCCTGAGATTCCATATGAATTTTAGGATGAATTTTCTCTTTCTGCAAATTGGGATTTTGATAAGAATTGCACTGAATCATTTGATTACTTTGGGTTGTCTTGACATCTTAACAGTATTAATTTTTCCAATTTGTGAACATGAGATGTTTTTCCATTTATTTGTGTCTTTAATTTCTTTCAGCAACATATTGTAGTTTTCAACGTATAAGGTTTTCACCTCATTGGTTAAGTCTATTCTTGAGTTTTTTATTCTTTTTGATGCTATTATAAACAGAATTGGTTTCTAAACTCCTTCTTTTGAAATTTTCATTGTTAGTGTATACAAATAACTGGGGTGTTTTTGGTCTCTCATCCTATTTTACCACAATTTAGGTGATGTTGAAGAAATCAATTAATCTCTCTGAGCCTCAGTTTCAACATTTAAACAATACAGGTTAGATAGATGGTTTCTAAAAATTTTCCCTCTATGAAATGCAATGATTCTATTCATTTTTTTTAATCTTCCATGTAAGGAAATCAGCTCAACTTTGATGGCCTAACTCAGAGGTCATGCCTTCTGTGAGGGTCTCTCCAACTCCCCCTCCATTCTCACATGAATTCTATCACACCATAGCTTAGCTCTCAGGGCAGTGTTCCACTTACTTTTCACGCATAGCAACTAGAATAGAGCCTGATTATATAATAAGTAAGCAACACATAGGAGTCAATGAATAAATAAATAAATATGGCTGGTTGTCCTATAGCCAAAACCATTGCTGAGGCCTCTGTAACAGATACATTAAAAACATCTTAAAAATCCCTTCATACAAGAGGATGGGCTTAAAGTTTTCTTTTACATTAGAAGGTGAATCCTTCATTGAGAATTGAGAACTAATATTCAAACTATATATAAACTCAGGTTAGCATGTAAATACCAACTTTAAAAAAAAAAGAGGAAAAACTCTTTATATCTTATTTATAGGAGAACAATGGAAATAATAGAATTGGGACATCAGATAGCCCTTAGATTTTCTTGATCTAATTTAAATGATTTGCAAGGTGATATATCCAAATGGAATTTTAAAGTATTATATTTGGCTCATTCTCTACTGTTCTGGGAGACTTCCTATTTAACATGGTAGGCTTTTGTTACATATTAATTTCACATGTACTTTCTGTTATCCATTCAAAATACCAAAATCATATAAGTAATGCAGGTATTGGAGAAGAGTCAGAGAAAACAAAGCTTGGAGATAACCTGCAGACAGTCATTAGTTTAACAGGGTAGAAGAACCAATTTCAAACATTTTAAGGACTGTCAATTAGCATGGGTACTAGGAGTATTAAATGTATAGAAGAGAACAAGTCCAATGAGTGATAATGAATGTAATGAAACAGCCTTGGTTCAATGTAAAGGAAAACTTTCTGAGGAGTAGAACTATTCTGTCAAGGAGCTGATGAGTTTCCTGTCACCAAAAGCTTTCATAAAGAAGCTGAACACTCACTGACCAAGAAAAGAAGACTTGGGACACAAATTAACTAGATTGTCTCTGAACTTCCTTCCAACTCTGAAAGTATATGATTCTGTGGTTCTAATACCTCTTCAGAGGGAGGCCACTGGAGTATCTGAATTTGGCTTACACATTGTCCTCATTATTTGGTCAAAACACTACAGGTTCCTTCAAGCAGTCTTCATCAATGATATTCTTTCTTGGTCTTGTTCCTCAGACTAGTTTCGGTTTTTCTAATTCTAATAATTCAGTCCAAATCCATTTTTAGTTTTTTCTGCAGCTACATGATCCTGGTTTAATCCTATTGAACTAAAAATTCCAGTTTTGTTCACATGATAGTAGAGAGAACACAGGCATTTGCGTGCAAAGAAGAGTTGACACTTACTGTTGAACATGGACAAATCTTAGTTTCTCTCACCATGAGTGTAAAGGATACTGTTACATGCCACCAAGATCCAAGATCCCAACTTGAAGACCACAACACTGCCAGCAGCAGTTCACAGCCATCATTCCTGTGGAATTCCTCCCAAGCATAGAGGGTTATCCAGATTATTCCCCTTACCAGGAGATAGTCCACATACCATGAATGGACACTGGAAGTCCAAAGGCTGGACCCTCTTACTTCATGCAGAATATTTCTAATAAACCATCTCAGCTCCAGAAAGCCCCTATGGGATTAACTGAAGCCTCTGTCACAATTGCACTGCTGTTCAAATTCTCCCTCTGCCAATCTTGCCCCTTCATTGCTTTATAGGTTTTGTTCCTAGGAGCATTCCCAAATAACTAACCTGCACTTAAATCTGTCTCAGAGTCTCTTTCCTGGGGAACCTGACCTAAGAATTATCAGTCTTTGAAATGAGATTAACACTGCCTATTTTTTCATATCCAGAGGATCAAATGAAATTACAAAGATGAAATTATTGAGCAAGGTAAGAAATAGCTCTATGTACAGTCAAGTTCCACTCATTTCTTCTTTGAACCACACTTTCTCTACTAGACACTTTAATAGCTGTATTTAAAAACTCAAAAGTAATTGAGGCACCTGGGTGGCAGCACAGTCAGTTGAGTGCCAGACTCTTGGTTTCAGCTCAGGTCATGATCTCAGGGTCATGAGATCAAACCCCATGTTGGGCTCCATGGTCAGTGCAGAGTCAACTTAAGGCTCTCTCCCTTTCACTCTGCCTTCCCCTACAACACATGTGATCTCTCTCTCTCAAATAAATCAATCTTTTTTAACAATTCAGAAGGTTATTATATAGAGGAACAAGGCTTGTACTATATTGTTCTGTGAAGGAGAACTTCAACAGTGGCAAAATTTCAGGTGCCAAGAAATGCTTGGTGCATAGTTGGCACTCAGTAAATCCTTGTGAGCAAAGGATGATGGATGGACAAATAGATGAATGAAAATATTAGCATAATCTTAGAAAATTCCATTACTGTTCTTGCAAAACACAGTGGATTGCTACAATAACCACTTAAACATAACTATTTAACCTCCTATGTTTCAGTTTCCTCACCAGTTAAATGGGAATAATAATGGCACCATAAACTTCTATAGATTAAACAGGATAATTTACATTAAGTATGTAAAACTGTATCTCCTCACATAGTAAGAAAAGAATAGATATTACTTATTACTGAACATTAATTTCATGCTAGGTACTGAATAGGGCTTTTTATAAATATTGGATCAATTCCTCCTTATACCAACACCATAACAGATTTTTTTTAATTAAGTTTTTAGTTTTAATTCCAGTATAGTTAACATATAGTGTTATATTAGTTTCAGGTATACAATGTAGTGATTCAACAATTCTATACATAATGCTCATCATGATAAGTGTACTCACCCCTTCACCTATTTCACCCATCCCCCCACTACCCCTCTAGTAACCCTCGGTTTGATCTTTATAGTTATTTGGTATTTGGTATTGGTATTAGTTATATGGTATTTGTCTTTCTCTGACTTATTTTGCTTAGCATTATACTCTCTAGCTCCACCCATGTTGTTGCAAATGGCAAGATTTCATTCTTTTTTATGGCTGAATAATATTCCATTGTATTATATATACCACATTTTCTTTACCCATTCATCTGTCAATGGACACTTGAACTGCTTCCATGATTTGGTTATTGTAAATAATGCTGCAATAAACAGAAGAGTGCACATATCCTTTCAAATTAGTGTTTTTGTATTCTTTAGGTAAATACCAAGTAGTGTGATTGCTGGATCATAGGGTAGTTCTATTTTTAATTTTTTGAAGAATCTCCATACTGTTTTCCGCAGTGGCTGCACCAGTTTGCATTCCCACCAACAGTGCATGAGTGTTCCTTTTTCTCCACATCCTTGCCAACACTTGTTGTTTCTTGTGTTTGGGTTTTTTAAGTTATTATTTAAATTCCAGTTAGTTAACATACAATGCACTATTACCTTACAAGAGGTGTGAGGTGATACCTCATTGTAGTTTTGATTTGCATTGCCCTGCTTATGAGTAATGTCGAGCATCTTTTCATGTGTCTGTTGGCCATCTGGATGTCTTCTTTGGAGAAATGTCTGTTCATGTCTTTTGCCCATTTTTAAATTGGATTATTTGTTTTTTGGGAATTGAGTTGTATCAGTTCTTCATATATTTTGGATACTAACCCTTTATCAGGTATGTCAGTAGGGTATCTAGTTTTATTGATTGTTTCCTTTGTTGTACAGAAGTGTTTTTGTGTGTGTGCGTGTGTTTTATTGTGATGTAGTCCCAATAATTTATTTTAGCTTTTATTTCCCTTGCCTCAGGAGACATATCTAGAAAAATGTTGCTATGGCCAATGTCAGAAATTACTGTATGTGCTCTCGTCTAGGATTTTTATGGCTTCTAGTCTAACATTTAGGACCTTAATCCATTTTGAGTTTATTTTTGTGTATCGTGTGAGGGAGTGGTTGCTGTCCAGTTTTCCCTATACCATTTGTTGAAGAGACTGTCTTTTTCCCCTTGCATATTCTTGCCTCTTTTGTCAAAGATTCATTGACCATGGGTTTGTTTTTGGGCATTTTGTCCTGCTCTGTTGATCTATGTGTCTATTTTTGTGCCAGTACCATACTGTTTTGATGACTACAGCTTTGTAGTATAACTTGAAGTCTGGAGTTGTGATACCTCCCGTTTTGTTTTTCTTTTTCAAGGCTGTGTTGGCTATTCAGGGTCTTTTGTGATTTCATGCAAATTATTTGTTCTAGTTCTGTGAAGAAAGCTATTGGTATTTGATAGAGATCGCATTAAATCTGTAGATTTTCTTGGGTAGTATAGACATTTTAACAATATTTGTTCTTCCAGTCCATGAGCGTGGAATATCTTCCCATTTGTTTGTGTCATCTTCAGTTTCTTTCATCAGCATTTTATAGTTTTCAGAACACAGGTCTTTCATCTCTTTGGTTAAGCTTATTCCTAGGTATTTTATTATTTTTGGCAGAATTGTAAGTGGGATTGCTTTCTTAATTTCTCTTTCTGATGCCTCATTATTAGTGTATAGAAATGCAATAGATTTCTGTGCATTGATTTTATATCCTATGTCCTCACTGATTTTATTTTTCAGTCATAGTAGCTTTTTGGTGGAGTCTTTAGTGTTTTCTACATACAGTAAGATGTCTTCTGCAAATAATGACTATACAGGTAATTTTATATTTCAAAAATAGAACTTAAAACTCACAGGGCTTGAGAAACTTTCCAAATTCATTTTTTTATCCTCAATCTTCTATTCTTCCTTACTCTCATTCAGGACTTAATTAAAATTAATTTTCTTCTGGTTACTCCCATGAGAAATTTGAAAATTATTTTAGACTATTCCCTCTCCTTTATCTCCTGTATCCAACTCTTTATTTTTTAAAGATTTTATTTATTTATTTATTTATTTGACAGAGAGAGAGAAAGAGCATAAGCAAGGGGAGCAGCAGGCAGAGGGAGAGGGAAATCTCCTGCTGAGAGATCATGACCTGAGCTGAAGGCAGATGCTTAACTGACTGAGCCACCCAGGTGCCCTGAGTCCAGTGCTTTATTCATTCTGCCTCTTAACTTGTCACCTCCTTTTGCAGACACTGTTGATGACCTGCCTGTATCTCCTTGACATTTATTATTCCTGAGCACATCAATGGCTTCTGGTTTCAAGCGCTCACAATTCCCTGCCTAAAGTACTCTATCTCTTCAGAAGTTTCCTCTGCATATGTGTAGGATGGGCCTAAAGTATCAGCGAGCTAATGCCCTCAGGAGAGCTTCCCACCAATGACAAATGAGAATTGTGAATAAATACTGCCCCCCCACCATGGGACAACAGTTAACACACTCTGCACAGGTTCTCAGTAAAATTCAGCCTCAAGTCCACAGTGGTAACCGAATCATTTTTGCTATGGGTCTTGGCTTCCTTCTTTCTGCCACTTCTTCAGCTTACTATCTTATTTCTATATTCTCCCAAATAAATGACTTGCACTCAAACCTTTGTCTCTAGATCTGCTACTCTGGATACCTACCTTCACACTTCTCCCCTCCATTCCCACTTCAGTTTAGAAATTTGCCTTCTCTCACCCAAACTGTTGCAATAATATCCTAACTTTCCTCTCTTCCTTCAAATACTTCATTCAGAGAAATATTTCTAAAATATTAATATGATCATGGCTTTTCCCTGCATGAAACTCTTTAGTGGTTTTTGTTGTATGTAGGGTAACTATAAACTCCTTAGCATGGCTTATAAGGCCCCCACAATCTCATGATCTTGCCCATGTCTGCCTTTCTACCCTTATCTCCCACCTCTTCTCATTACCACCCTGTGCTAAGGATGGGAAATTCACACACCTTCAGATGCACCATGTCTTTCCAATCCTCTGTCAATTAACAAACACCTAGTGTCCTCCACTCAGCCCAATGTCCAATTGTAAGCTCACATTCATCCTCTACTTCTGTCTCAGTGAAGGGTATTTCTTCCTCACGTGGATAATAGGAAGACCTCCATATATCTCAGTTTTTGTGCTAGTCACACTGCAGTCTATTTGTCACAATGTCCATCTCCTTCACTATGCTAAGAGTTGCTTGAGGACAGGTGCTCATTTCCTAGAGCAATGTGGCACCAGTATCTCTCCAGCACTCCACACACAGTAGGTCCTTTAATAAAGTGTACTGTAGTAATAAATGGCTAAGTGCATAAATGTACAAAATCTAACTGCTGTCAGAATTGGATTTCAAGCATACACATGTCCAGTCCCAAAGCCTGTGCTCTTCCTACCACAGTGTGCTTTCTAAGGAAGCGAGCCTATGCTGTGACAACCTGGGGCTGGTGATACACAGCCTCAACAGATTTGCAGTTGTCACATATTTTAATGTATAAGATCCTACAACCCCTTTCTATGCTCAGGAAGAATGTGATAGAATTTGAAGTGCCTCATTCCTAGCAGCTTTATCAGATTTATTTCCTCTTTTCTCTAGTTTTTAGCACATAAAACTCCTACTCCTTCCTTCTCCTTAATGTAAGTCAGAAGGAAAGGTGTCTGGAGAAAGTAGAGCCAGGACACAAGATTATTCTAAGAAAGGTATCAGAATGGAGCAGCTCTCTAAAGATGGCAGGCAGTGATGAGTGAGGAAGCTGGGAAGGAAGACTGGCTTAATTGCTGCCACTGTGAGCAAGAGTGAGGGAGGAAAGGATTTGCGTGATTTTCCAGGTAACTCAGGAAACAGTACCTTTGTATCTCAACCATCCTCTTGTTGACGTGCCCTGTGTTAACCTGAACCAGATATTAAAACTACTATAAAGACTTCCTGGGGTTGGGTAAGGGGGGCTGGAAGGGGAGCAGACAGGGGAAACTTTGCTAACATTTATAGTGGTAGTGAGAATACGGTGGGCCTCTCCCCTAGTCTCCTTCTTTGGGTGCAAACAATCTGCTTTTTGGTTCCTGAGCTCACCCTCCATAAGTCTAGAGATGCCATAGTCCCTCAAAATAGCTGCTTCCATGGAGAATATTAAGTGGCTTAAGCCTGCTCTTCAATAGGCTTTACAGTTCCCCACCTTCCCCCACTGATGCCTCTCTCCACATGCAGATCTTGCCTTGTCATGAATGGGTCTTCTGTTCTGCTGCCAAGATAGATTTGACTGGTATTTGAACAAGCACAACTGTGATGTAATCAAATGCAACTTCATATTATTTATTAATCTTATTATTTATCTCCCATTATGCCATTACAATTATTTCAGGAGATTACCCTCCATTTCCCCTTTATGAAAACTTCAGTAGGCCCAAGAATTTTCTGCCTATCCCTAGGTAATAGACAGGTAATAGCTCTTATAATAACTTTAAGAAGTCTTGATTCTGAAGACAGAATGTCCAGACCAAGATTTAATCAAAAGGTCAAACTTTTTCAATATCAGATCTCCCCTCCCTCGTCTTGAGAGCTGCAGTCTTAAGGAAGATGGTAGGTACTTCTTCCTTTTTCCTTCTGACCTTTCCTTCCCTATTGTCCTGCACTTCTTAGATGTTTTCTGATCAGGTCAGAACAGGCAGAGGATGGAATGGAAAGAGAAAATGAAAGGTCATATTGACAGGTATTGATGAGGGCTGACTGCATGCTGGGGCCTGGAAGATGAATGAGGCTTACTCCTTCTTTTCCCTTCTCTTGTTGACACCTTCTTTGTTCTCAGGAGTTTCCATCACCAATGACTTATTTGTGTTGTTACTTTGATCCTAAAAGTCACATCCTAGTCCAAGTGGGGAACCCCTAGGGATCTCATATTAGCTTTTTTACTGCTGGGTTTCTTTACTTTCTTCTGTACAGCACCCAAGACGGTCATGTGCCTGGCCTTGCTCTCCCTCTGTTTGTGTTTGTGTGTGTCTGGCTGTCCCTTTATCTCCCCACTCTGCTCCATGAGAAATGGACCCAACAAATATTGGGAGCACAGAAAAGTTGCTGCAAACTACGTTTGTCATGACAGGCTTACGTAGTGTTCTAGGTATCAGACTCAAGTCTTCCATGTCTCCCAAATGCAGGGGATGCATTGCATGCTCTCCAGTTGGCCCATGGAAAACTCTTGCTGGGCGTTTGAAGAAAAAACAGCACCCCATCCCTACTGGAGGAGTGGGGGGTAATGCAACATGGTACTGCAACACCTCTTTACAAAGATATCTCCTTCCAAATCATCCCTTCTTTTCTGTTCTCAATTCTTGTTTTATTTGAAGTCAGTGAGGGGATCAAAAAAACAGGTAACTACTTTATAAACAGTTTCTGTAAATGTTGCAGGCAGGCATCTCCACCATATTCACTTTGGTATGACATCTCTTAAATTCGCACCCAAGTCCAAACTTCAGTAGGAAGAGAGTTCTTTTAACATCTTGATCCTGATGCCAAGTTGTAAGAGGGCTCAGTCCCTTCCAGTATCTAGGCTACTTTCTGATATTCTCTCTTTTTACAAACAAGGAAATAGAGGCTCTGAGAGGTTAAAAAACTGCTCAAGGTTGCCCAGCCATTAGACTAAAGAGCTGAAATTTGAACCCAAGACTTTATTTCCAGTCCTGGTGCTTTTAACTTCTTGGCCATGATGTGCACTGTGCATCACAAGCAAAGTGCTTCCTTTCTGACTTTGAGGAAAGTACAGAAACACAGACTTTCCCCAATGGTATAAATGTTAGCTGTGTCCCACACTCCCATCAGGCACTGAGACCAACTTTGCTACAAGGTATCAATGATAGTGTCCCAAGGCCAACTCAACCCCAAAGTCTTCAATACTTTGCTACTCAGAGGGTGATCCAAGGACCAGCTACAGTGTCTAAGAGCTTGTTTGAAATGTGTTCTCGGGTGTGTGGGTGGCTCAGTTGGTTAAGCGACTGCCTTCGACTCAGGTCATGATCCTGGAGTCCCTGGATCGAGTCCCACATAGGGCTCCCTGCTCAGCAAGGAGTCTGCTTCTCCCTCTGACCCTACCCCCTCTCATGTGCTCTCTCTCTCTCTCATTCTCTCTCTCAAATAAATAAATAAAATCTTAAAAAAAAAAAAAAGAAATGTGTTCTCAGTGCCTCTCCATTAACATCCCTATGAGAATTTGCATTTTAGCAAGCACATTAAGATGGAAGAAGCACTGGTCCCCACCATGACTCCAACAAGACTTAATGAACCTTCTAGCACATCTACAATCTACCTCCTATAACTTCCCAGTTGTCCTCTAAGAGACCTGGAGATCAGGCTACTCCTCATAATTGTCACCACATCTGTTATTTTAGCATATCAGGTTAAGATATTAATACATCTTTATCCTGAAATGTAACTTTGTTAACCTAATCTTTCAGTTTTCATAGTCTAACTCTCAAAATAAATTCTGTTCTTTATCTTGAAGACTGTAAACTGAATCTCTAGATTAAAAATAAATCTCCAACTGGGTAGCTGATATAGCCCAGCAGGGCAAGGAGTACTAAGGATAAAGAGTCAAGCCTAACTGAAACTAGAAAATGAGCTGGTTCTTCTGTTCTCATCATCACAGCTTGCCTGCTCCACCCTCTGTGTGTTCTTGCCAGTGCATTGCACACCCATTTCCTACATTCATTTATTAAGTGAGTCAATAAATGTGTAGTAAGCAACTATTGGACACCAGGCACTGTGACAAGAGTAATAAATTAAAAGATGGGTCACACACAGATTCTGTAAGGAGCTTATACTGTAATTAAGAAGAAAAGACACATATACAAACGTTGATCATTTAAGGCAGAATATGAAATCTCTTGTATAAATCATCTTTTGATGGACTACATTTTGGTAATACAACCACAAACTCTCAGTGGCTCCCAATAATTCTTGCTTAGAGAGTCATTCATAGGTCAGCTGCATTTCTGTTCCATGCTATTGACATTCCTGGAATCAGGCAGAAGGAACAGCTCCTCTTGGGACATGTTGGCCTCATGGCCACACCACGTGGAGCTCCTTAGAGCTTTTGCACTCTAGTCACTCCTTCTCATGTTCTGTGAGGCTGAGGAAGTCACTGGCTATGTCCAATGCTAGTGGGACTCCAGGGAGGAGCTGCAGGGCTGGGCACGACTGTGAAGGCAGCAAATATGTGGAAAATATAACAAAATCTATCACACATGTCATGAGAGAGGACGAGATGAGGTGCTTTGGGAATTTGGAAATGGGAAGAACATCACTAATCGAGAGAAAAAAAGAGGACCTCCTGAAGAGGTGGTTTTGAAACATGGGCCATGGTGAGGAGAAGGGTGAAGGGAGTAGGGTTGGCTTCCTGGAGCTATGGTAGCAAAGACCTGGGAGACATTATACAGATGGAGCAGAGAATGAGATGGGGGAGGGCAGTAACAGGAATAAAACTGAGGTATATTCATGGGAGGTCTTAAATTCCAGCTGATGGGACCTCACTGTGGAAGCAATGGGTGGCGAATCAAGGCAGACAGTGATGTTTTATAAGCAGAGGAGATGGTTAGAGCCGTGCTACAGGTAGATTAATCTGGTCTGAATGCAGTGTTTCTAGGATAGGTCATGGATTTCAGAGCCCTAGCTTTGTCCTTTCTCTCCCTCTTTCACTTTCTTCCCCTCTTTCCCTCTCTCCACCACCATCTCTCTCTCTCTCTGTCTCTCCCTCTCTCTCTGTTTCTCTCTCTGTGTCTCTGTCTCTCTTCTTTCTCTCTCTCTACTCTGTCTCTCTCTCATTCTTTCTCTTCCTTTCTTTCTCTTTCTCACACTTGCTCACTTTCTAAGACCAGCTCAAATATTCCCTCATTTGTCCCTGAAGACTGATCTGACCCTCTGAAGAAAAATTGATTATTTTTATAACCATAGTCCTTTTACATTTAACTTTTATCCTTAAACTGTGTGTGTGTGTGTGTGTGTGTGTATGTCCCTTACAAAAACATGAGTTCTTGAAGACAGAAGTCTTGTCTTCTTCATTTTTGTGGGTTCAATTCCAGGTCAGGGCTGCATATCTCTTATTTATTGAAAGGACAGGTTGAATGAGGAAAGATACAAAGGCCTAGTTTGAAAATTACTGTAATAGGTTATTAATAGACTGAACACTAGAATGGAAGAGTCAAATGAAACATATGGATCAACATTAATATAATTGTGTATGTGTTTTTTACTTTCATTCTGAGATTTATTTATATTTTCATATGCTGCCCTTTGTATTCCAATATAACGGTATACAAGTGAAGCCAGACCCTTAACAAGTCTGGACATAATGTGCTTAATCCAAGATTAACTGCAAAGTCCTGTGGGAGGAAAATGCTCCTGTGAACAGAAATCTACTTCTCCAGTTCTGTCTTATGTGCAACCAGGATAGAAGGGGTCAAGGCAGAAGCTCAAATAGGGAAGTTCCAAATCCTAAAGCCCACTTTAATATCCCCCAAGGTCAATCAGCCATGAATATTTTCTTGCCTGAAATTCCCAGTTGTCATAGATTGTCCCCTTATGGTATTTCTCCAAGGCCTTCTGGATTTTGCATTTCTCTGCTTCATTAGGAATGGAAAACTATCTGATCTCAGAGAGAGCCTGAGTGGTGAGGCTCAATGGGAGAAAATAAATCTGTACTCCTTAGAAAGGATACTAGAGGTGACTTTATTTTTCAACAGCCTCTCTGAACAGGAATGGTGCAGATTTTAGAAGTCCAAGTCCTACCGTTAGGCCCAAATGAGGCTTACTAGAGAGTTGCCGCCCAATTGGTACAACACAGAGGATGGTTTACATAATCACTGGCAAACATCCATGACCTTTGCACGAGCAGGTGTTCATTTCCTGGGGCTGCCGAAACAAATGACCAAAAACTGGATGGCCCCAAACAAGAGAAAGGCATTCCCTTTCAATTCTGCAGACTAGAAGTCTCAGAATAAGGAGTCAGCAGGGCCATAGTCTCTCTGAGGACTTTAGGGGAGGATCCTTCCTTGCCTCATCTGGGGGTTGCTTACAGTCCTTCTCATTCATTCCTTGGTTTATGGCAGATGCAGATGTCTATCTTCAAACTCTGTCTCCAGCCTCCCATGTCCATCTTCCCTTCCCATCTGTGTCTCTGTTTTCTCTTATGAGAACAATAATCATACTGGATTCAGTGCCCACGTTGATGCACAGTAACTTCCTCTTAACTTGATTACATCTGCAGAGACCTTATTTCCAAATAAGGTCATATTCATAAGTTGTAGGTAGATGTGAATTTGGGGGGACGTCATTCAACCCAATAGAGTAAGCCTTTGAAGGAAGAACTGAAGTACAGGGAGGTGATTGTTGGGCTCTTTGTTATCCAATAAAACTGAAAACCAACCTCATTAAGGTTGACACACAAAGGGCTGGAGACCTGAAATCCTGTGGCCATTTTGACAAGGCCAAGGGAAAGTAATAATAATTGAATGCACATTTTCAAACACTGTCCTAGAATTTATCCCTGAGCTCTTTGTGTATCCATGAATTCATGCCCTGTTTTATGCAAAAAGGATTTGAGATAGTCAGTCATAGAGACTGATTAGAAAGATTTTCATATTCCTCAAGGAATACTATTCCTCAAGGAAACCAGCATTCGCTGAGTGGATACTATGCGCCTGGCACAATTCTGAATGTCTTGCTCATGTTGTCTCATTGAATTACGGTATCAGTCATGACAAGTATAAGTTAGTTCTCCCATAATACAGGTAAAGAAACTGAACTAAACAAATGGTCTCCTTTTCCTAAGATTATTCATGCACATACTTAATTACTTTTGGTATTCAAATGGAAGTAAATATAAAACTCTATTTAAAAATTCATTTATAATATTTTCTGCAAAATATTATCTAAAGTCACACTTTCTATGGGTGATGGACCCAGATAATCATATTGTGTTTAGGTCGCACATACATTAGAGCAGAAATTCTCTTACTCTTCTTTGTAACCTCCATGATATCTCAGTACACAGAGAGTACTCAGATGGCCTCTGAGGGTGCAATTGTAAATTATTTTTATAAATCCTCAAATCAGAATTCACGCTTTAATCCCAAATAAGCTGGAAAAGACTATTGGAAGTCATAAATTTCCAATTCTGCTCTAAAATCTGCCATGTAATGATCATGCCATTTGGGGAAACTCAATTCTTTTGTTTTCATCTCACTTGTTTGAAAAACAAGTGTTGTACTACTCTATTAAGGACCCTTTCGCCTTATTGTTTTATGATAGTAAGCATTTTCAAATCATAATATCTTTCTTAAGCTTCCATGCAAAATGCCATAGTTAGTGAGAAACACATCTTACAGCATTTTAAATTCAAATTCTTATTTGACCACAGTCTGATTTCTTTCAGGCCCATGTTAATTTGTGGGAATGTGTGGCACCATATTGAGAATAGATGCAATATTATATTGTCTCAGTGCCATCTATCATTATATCTTCACTCTTGATACTTATTTTCTTCTGAATATTGTCTTCCTAGATATTTAAAATTTTGAACCATGTATACCTGAGGAGAAGGTGCTTGCCGAAGGGTGTTTTTTGCTCCTTGTGGGTAAAGTTATTCTCTTAGACTGCCAATAAGATCTCCTCCCTTTGGAGGAAAACCTTGGGTCCACGTGTTTGGCAGATGATGAAAGCAAGCTCTGTTTACAGGTTTTTCTCTTAACCCAGTAAAATCAGAAAAAGAGAAAGAACACATTAGTGACTTTCCTCTCTGCAGGGATTTTTCAACCTTAAGAACCTGGACATGATATCTCCTGAAAATGAGTACTTTGGATTCATGTTGGCAAGCATGCCAGTAAACAGCCGAACTGGGGAATATGCCTTTAATAAGGCTGTCTTTTATTTGCAGCCTTTGAATAGACCTGCTTTTTAGATGTAGGATAAGATTTTTACAAGGGCTGAGGTTGCAAGGAGTAAGCTTTACCTAGAGAGGCTGAGAAGTCATTGCTCACTGATAAGCAGATGTGTGGATTCCTTTGTCTTGCCTTAAGATTGTCAGGTATCACTTTACAGCCTCTGTGTTAACTTATTACAAACCTTGAATCTGAGCCTTCAGCACCATTGGCTACCTGGAAATCCCAACAGAAAGTTTACCGTATTTACAATGCATGGATTTAAGTAATTCAAAACAGACTATTAATTTTCTATCAGCAATTTTAAAGAGATCCCATGAATTTTTATAAAAATATAAATTTTGACTATCTAATTATCTAATAATTACATGTTAGCTTCATGTGCATGCCTTTGGGCAAGTATATTGCCCAAGCAATTACTTCAAAATATGTTTTGGATTGAAAACTAAATATTTTAAAGAGAGAAACTATCTCATCTGTTTTGAAACAGGTTTCTTGGAGGTTAGGATGTGGTGGTTACAAAAAAAAAAAATGGTCCAATGATGATAAGCCTTCAGACTGGAAGAGAAGTTTTTGGATTCACAGTGTAATATACCGACACTTGTCTCTCATGAACAGGGTGAGTCAGTTACAGAAATTGTTTCATCATGTAAGGATCCCAGCATCTCAAGAGAAGCCATGAATCAATCATGTATAGAAAATAATAGTACGTTTTGAATGTGAAATCTGAAAGTTATGATACTATACTCAATTCCACAAATAATTTAAGAATAAAATAATTTTTTAAACCAATGAAAATGTGGAGGCCACAATCCCCATATTGACGAAGAGAAGAATCAAAAGAACAAACGGTGGATTAGTTAGTTGGTAGAGTGGCCGTTTGGGGAATTACTAGTTTGCAGTAGGTAGCCCTGCTAGATAGACACCATCTGGGCACCTGCTCAGCCGTATTTTCTTTTCTGTGATTTGCCCAATCCATCCATAGCACTGGGCTTCTACCAGCCTCTTTTGGCCATATGTCTTAGGGAGCTAGATTTACAACTTTTCCTTGAATTCCAAGAAGGGCCTTGATATCCTGCCAATAAAAGTATTTTTAAACTAGCTTACCAGAATCGGTTTCCAATACTTTCGATAAAAAGAAATTGGACAGGAAAGTCAGCTATCAGCCTGAATCAACTGCAGGCTCGGTTACGTCTGCTCTGTTGTCAATCAGTGGTCATGGGTGGGAAGTCCTTCTGCCACTTGTGACAGGCAGTTCCTCACAGCACTTTGCTTCCAGGAGAAGAAACTCACCCCGGAAGGCGGAGTGCTCCCAGAGAGGACTCATCAGTGGTGACACCTGTCTCTCGAGAAAGACGCTGTCCTAGAATCAACAAAGTGGGAGTGAGGATGCAAGGTACTCTTTTCTGAGCACGAGCACTGATGCTACTGGACTCAAAACATCTTCTCCGCTCCGGGCCCGCGGTTCTCATTTTGGTCACCACATTCTACGGATAATGGGCAGTTCAGATCAGTACCACTTGGAACTCATTTGGAATTTATGGCTTCCCCCAAATCCTGTTTTCTGGATTCAGACTCAATTTATGGCTTGGAACACAGTGTTTCCTACAGGAAAAACTTTGAAATGTGCAGAAGAAAAAAAGGGCTCTTGGAGAATATTAAATATCTTACAACACATCATGCTGATGAGTAAATGAGAGTGTAAATGAATCCAGATAAAAAGTATTGTGTTTCCATTGAAATACTCAGGGGCTTAAGAGTTAAGGGAACAAGTTTTGTGGGGAAATGTGTTTTAGGTTATGCCAAATGTAAAACGTGTGCAAAAGCGTTTGAGATGTTTTTCCTCGATTAAGATGCCGCCACATTTCTCCCTCCCAGTAATTAGTAAATTAGACAAGTAAAATTTATGTGTAAATTCAATGCAATTCATGAGCATGAATAATGATCTCAAACTACAAACTGCAATTAAATACAGAATATTGGCAGAGTTGCCCTGGAGTAAATTCCAGACTCTAAAGAAGTTGTGAATTAGGCCATGAAGAAAAAGATTAAGGCATGGACTTGTGGATTTTGATTTTATTTTTAATGTGGCTTTGAAATTATTTTGAATTTAGTCATTTTAGGAACGCCAATGGGCGAATAAAACCGAATAAACTATTTTAAGTGGGAACACAGGTTAAATTCTCATCCTCTATAAGCCCAGGAGGGGGCAAAAGCAATTTGACTTTGGTACAATGCAAAGCAGGATCAGATGGTGCTGAGTCACACATGCAGACCGCCCTTCCCTCTGCCTCCTCTTTGACACTATGGAGCACAACACATTCTTTGGTATCTTGTTTTCTTTTCTATGTCATTACACTGAGCACTTTTGCCCAGTGCGTATAAGAAAGTAACAACAGGATAGTTCTCACTTTCTCTTCAACTACCATGCACAGAAATCTCTGTAGCAGACACTGACTATCGGCTACGGAGATCCAGCGATGGGCAGCCATGGCTTCTGCCCTCCAGAAGGGGATGATGTCAGTGAACAGAGAAGACAAATACAAATAAGACAGGGCTGAAGTTATCAAAACAGCGAAATAAAGCAACATGAGGGGCTGGTATAAAAAAAAAACACTTAACGTATTTTACTTCTCTGATGAACTTTCTCAGAGAACTTTAATCCACACTGATATTTTTCTTTTTCTGAATTCCTCGTTTCCTTGCCACTGAAATAACCACGTGTCAACCATTCACTGTCAGGTTCCATGTAGAGGCCTTTGGCCTGTACACATGCTGGTCCCAGCTGAAGTTTCTTGGCTGTGATGTGAATTTCAAGTATTCTCCTTCTTTGAAACCCCATCCATTGTTTGCACATCATAATATGTAATAATTGTTTGTTATTTTTTTAAATAAAGCAAAGGGCTATTGTGAAACATATTCATTGAGGTTTATAAATTGTTTTTATTAAGTTAAATGCATAGTCTACAATGTGATAAATTCACATTTCAAGAAGACTATATGGTAGAATGCTCTCAAAGAAAGATGGATTTTGCCCAACTGAGGTCAAATTAGTTCTGTGGGGATCTAAACAGAATTGTGCGTGCTTTTATTTGGCTAGTAAAGATAATCCCAATTCAAATCATCAGCGAAGCAGGGTGATTCTCCTGGAAAGACAAACCTTCAATGAATATCGTACCCCTCACATTTTCATTATGGCAAACACCAACTATGACCATAATTTACTTGCAGTGTTTCCAAGCAAACCACAATTCTATGGAGGGAATTGCAGTGCAGGGAGGAGGTTCCTGCGAAGGCTTCTGAGGAGCACAGACTTCGCAGTTGGACCATCTTGCTTCAAGTTCTTATTCTAAACATAATCTAGTTATTTAGTCAGAGGGGTGGGTAAAGTCAAAACGAGACCAATTTTAGTCTAATACCATCAGCAAGAAGAAAGAGGTACCGAGATCATGTGGGTGGGCTTCCAAATTGCCTTTTCAAACTGTTTCCCTGACAAATGGCTGGAGTCCAAGTGAATACGCTTGGAAGAGGTATCAAAATAGGACTTCCAAAAAGCTCCCAAATGGGGCCTATTTATGGGGCATTCTGAAATGCTGTAGCTGACACAAATTACAAAGACACTGTGCTTTTGAGAGTTGGCAGGAAAATAGAACATCAACCTTAATGTGAATTGTTGGGGGCTGAGAAAATTACAATGAGGTAGAAGCCACTTGTCCCAAGGCAGAAGGCACCTCGCAACACGGCATTACTGGTAGGGTTCTGCACCCTTGCGGAAAAATCCCTTTGGAGTGGAAAAAGTGGAGAGATGCCATTTCTTTGAAATTGGGCAACTTTTTTGAGCTTATATTTCAGTTTGAGTTTATATGTCATGTTGGAGCAAGTCATATCTTTATTTTTCATAATCCCTGAGAGAATGATCACTACTTAGCACTTCTGCAGTGCGTCATTTCTTCCTTCTTGGAGCATCTTGCACATGCCAGACATTGTGCTAGACAGTGGGATTGCAAAGATAATGAAGATACAGTCCCTGACATCAAGGAGCTTATTGTCTAATGGAGTAAACAGATGGCCCCCAGATGACTATTCCAAACTTTGAGTTCTGCTAAGCAGTGTTTCTCAACCTTGGCACTACTGATATTCAGTCAGATATTTCTTTGTTGTGAGGGACCACCCTGGGTAGTGTGGAATGTTCAGCAACATCCCTGACCCTCACCCAGCAGATGCCAGGATCATACCCCCAGTGTGCCAACCAAAACTGTCTCCAGACATTGTCAAATGTTCCTGGGAGGCGAAATCATGCCTGGGTGTGAACCACTGTGTCAAAAGCACAGTCAAAGAATTGCGGATGTACAGAGAATAGAGTCTTTTCACCTTGGGAAGTCAGAGAAATGATGTTGGAGTTGAGTTTGGAATTTATTCCTTCAACAAATATACTGAGCACCTACTGGATGCTGAGTGATTGCTTATGCATGAGGGTAAATAGGAGTTTCCTTAATGGTGGGAAGTGTATGTACATGGAACAGCACAATGTGTTCGGGGAACTGTCAGGCATTTGATATTTTGACTTGTGGCATGTGGGATGGGCAACAGGAAAATGAAGCCAGAGAGCTAAAGATGACCAATCTTAAGAAAAGGCTTGGGCCTCCTGCCAAGGGAGTTAGGGGTTTGGAATTTACCCCGTGGGTGTCGAGAGGCTACAGAAAGATTTTAAGCAAGAGATTCTTATGCTCGAATCACACTGACTGTGTGTATAGTTGGCAAAACAGCCTATTGAAAAGTCAAACATCCTGTCAACTCCTGTCTGCCCCACAACAAATGACCATTGTGTCTGGGCCTCCTCGCTGAATGATCCCACAGATGATGGCTCAGTGCTGAGTTCCCTGAGTTTACAACTCCTTAAGGAAAATTCATCTCTGCCCCTTTCTCTGGAAAGTTCGCCTTAACAATAGCTGTGAGGTAAGAGATCATTGCTGTGTGTATCAGCAGCTGGAAAAGAAGAAGACAGAGATGGAGGAAAAATAAAATGGATAAATGGATAAAGCAATTTGCAGAGCTCTTTTCTCCCAATGCCCTAATTTCTGACTTCCAGCATATAAATTTTTCTTTTCGAAAAAGAAACTCAGACACTTGGATCTAGGTGGTTTGCGGCAGCCTGCCAGGCTCCCAAATTAAGTGAAAGTCATTACAAAATGTTTTACACACATGGGAAGAACAAGGCTGGTTTGGTGTTAGTTTGGCCCTCCAACATTAATTCTCATTATCTCAAAATGCAAACATGCTCAAATTTCCAGCAGATATTACTTTCTCCCTGATATCAGACATAAAAGAAAGAAAAATAAACATGGGACAGTGACAGCATTAAGCTGGTAGTCATTTTTCTTTAATATTTCAAATTCAATTCCAGACCAGATTCTCTGTTTTGTCCTGGAGATTAGGATAGGAAGATTGCTGTTTTGGTCTGATGAAAGCCTTTCCTTTCCAGTTAGCTTAATTAAAGGGAAACGGGAGGGAGCCAGGAGCAAAACAGTCTGGTTTAGATCAGGGTGAGAGTCTTCGTTTTTTACAAACACACCACAGATTTTTTTGTTGTTTCCGACGTTTTTCTGGTTCTTGGTAGAAAGTCCAGTTTCATTTTCAAAATAAACTAACCCCTTGGGTCCGGTGACTTGGCACTTTTGGCAAATGTTTGGTATTTCTCATGCCAGTAGACTAGAGTCTGTAGGTTCCAACACGGTCTCATAAAGCCAAGTGATGATGGGTAATCATTATGGCGCCCTTGTCCTCACAGTCTGTAAGTATTACCAGTGATGTAAAATTAGACCATTTATCCAAACAATCCTAACACCATTTAAAAAAATCACTTACTGTGTAAATTCTATCTGCTGTGGAGACTATGCTATAGTAAGTTCTTTTTTTTTTTTTAATTAATTTATTTTTTTATTCTTATGTTAATCCCCATATATTACATCATTAGTTTTAGAT
>NC_138380.1:84849471-84872762 GCF_054177405.1 Leptonychotes weddellii
AAATAAATAAATAAATAAATAAATAAAAAAGAGGCAATGATTAAATAAAACAGAAAAAAAAATGTCTCACAGACTGCACATTATTTTATGTGCTGCTAATTAATAAAACATCATTTTAAAAGTTCTGTATTTTATGTTTTCTTGCAGCTAGTCTCAATTCATGACATACCTGTACTTTCAGTCTGTCAATTGTTGACCAGTTGAATTGCTAATCACTGCCTGAACAAGCCTTAGTGAGACACAGAAAACAGAAAAGTCAATATTACCTTTCTTACTCCATCTGTCAACCCCCTTCAGTCACCATGATAACAACAGATCTACAGAAGCAGAGGAGGATGGAGCCAATGGCCAAGGCCACAGACACACCACAGCTATGAGCCGGACCACATGGACCTTATGAACTAGGACTGAAGGTGAGCGGTGGCTCCTTAATCTGAGAGTAACTGTAACAACGTCCTCTCACACTTCTCCTTCGCCTTGTATTTATTAACACACTTCATGTATGTGTTACTGCCATTGCTTCCCCGCCTGAATCCCCTCAACCGCCCAGGGCTCCCACCTCCCTGCTGGGAGTATTGGCTGCTAATTCTCTGGAGCTGATGGGAGTGTCTGGCCTGCAAGCTCACACCTCTCTCTCCCTCCCTGTCATCAGAATATGTCGGATCCACAGGGATTCTCCCTCTTGCTCCCGTTCTTCCTGCTTTTATCTCACTTTTCCATCTACCCTTTTCCTGAATTACGATCGTTCAACATGGAAAGGGGCAGCGATTATAGCTGTGTGTTAAAATCTTGTGGGACGCTGTTTCCAGTCCAGGTGCCCAGACCCCACCCAGAGCTCTTGGATCAGCATCTCCTTCTGCTGGTTCTTATGTAGTGAGCTTTGCCTCAGTCTGGGCTTGTTCACCTGGCATCCACTGTCCTGGGCATCAGAGTGCTCTCATCCGCCACTTCCAGCTGGGTGACTTGGGTGGAGGTACTTAATCTCCCTACACTTCCATTTTCCCATGTATAAAACAGATGCCAACAAACAAACAAACAAAAAAACCAGATGCCCCCCACCTAACAATATGATTCTAAGGATTAAAGCAGGTAATCATGAAAGCATGGTATCTGGATATAAAGTTTGTTAGGAAAGATTTACTCACTTATGAGAGAAACTAGACTGCAATGGTTTAAATAAGATGAGAGTTTATTTCTATCCCAAGGCCTAGGAGGTACACTAATCAAAGCTTGAAAGGCAGATCTGTGATGTCATCAGTGAGCTGGACTCTTTCCAACTCTCCAACCTGGCTTTCCCAAGGCTACCTCTTGGTCCAAAATGGCTTCTGGAGCTCCAGCAATCACATCCATGTTCCAAAAAGGAATATGGAGAAGGAAAAATAAGTCCCTCCTTGTTAAAGAAACTTTCTAGTGTTCCTGCAAAACTCTGCCACTTATACTGCAGAGGGCAAAACTTATTCATATAGAGGCATCGAGCTGTAAGGAAGCTGAGAAATATCTTTCACTCTAAGAAGCAATGGGTGTTCTGTTACTAAGAAACAATGGATAATGGATGGCCACACACAGTGCCCACCACAGAAAAGGAGCTTTGAAATCAGCCTTCTTGGATTCAAATCCCAGCCTCACCAGCTACTAGCTTTGGGCGAGTTACTCAGCCTCTCTGTGCCTCAGTTTCCTTATCTGTAAAGTGGTGATAATAACATTACATACTATAGCAGGTTATTACAGTGAAGTATACCTCAACATAGAGCAGAGCATCTGGCACACAGTGGGTGCTCAGTAAGTACAAGGGAACTATGATCCATTTCTACTTCCTCCTCAATTCTGCACCACACCCTTTGCTAATATCTGAGGAGTCAAAGAACAAAATCAGATTGGCCCAAAACTGTCTCTCCCCTGCTTGATTCCAGTGTTAGGATCCTCTCCTTGGCCCTGAAGTCCTTCCATTTGAGTCACTTTGCTGATTTGTGCCATGATGATGAAACATGGCTTCCAGAAGGCCACGCTCTCTTAAGTCCCTGCAAGGACCTCAATCTCTCCAGCTAAAGAATACCTAAGTCGCAAGCTGCTTGCTAACTAAATGCATGGCGCCTGGCTTGCAGAGGACCAGGAGACTTGCTTTGCTTGCTGTGCAAACCCTAGAGGTCACCGTTAGGACAGGAAGGTGGTAGAGTGGGTTAGCTGGTTCATGGTGTTTCTCTTGTGAGGGCCGGCTGTGCGTACTGATGTACACCAAACATGCAGGGGCCGCATTCGAGTCCGAAGCGGGCCAAGCTCCGTAGCTCCGGCCCACAGCACAGCATCTGTCCTGGTCAGTAGTGTCGAGTCCACACGGAGGAGCCCTCACACCTGCTGCAGGTGGATGGTGGGACTCACGAGTGGAAGGGAGAGCCCGTCAGGCTGGCTCTGGCTGGGTTCTGTGTGGGAAAATATTCTCAGTTTCTTTCTCTAACCGTAAACTGAGCACAGCAGAAGTTTTCCCTGAGGAGGCCCTTGCATTTGGGGCCCAGAGCTTCCGTTTAGGGCATGGCTCAGCCCATGGCTGGTCACGACACATTTGGTGCGGCTTACCACGTCTTGCTGTCTTTCATCTGTGAAAAGAGAATAACAGTACATTCTGTCACTTGGCCTGGCATTTTTTCCAGAGACAAAAGCTGAAAAGTAGGAGAGAAACCTTGGGAGAGAGCCTTCTATGCGGTTTTCAGAAAATTGCACTATGGGTTTTATTGGGTTAGCGACTTATCAACCACAGGCGATCCGTGACAGTGTATTACTTCCTGCCTCTGTGACAAGGATCTCAAGCTCAGGAAAACTAACAAAGGAGACCTCTGGCCTCTTCCGGACTTTTAATCTTGCCGTTCATGCTGGGAAGAGGTGCACCATCCACCAGACGCCCCAATGTTAAAAATGGGGATAACTAAGGACATGTGTTTTATGTTGAGTGGGAAGTATGCGGCAAACCACACGTGTGTCTGTATATTTCTGAATGAGGATATTAATAGCACGGGGAAACTAATCAATAATGTGATCTTTACCTAAAAAAAAAAAGTTTGGAATATTGTTGGCACACATCCCCTGAGAGTACTAAGGAAAGGAAGGAATCCAGTGTGGGGTATTTGATTCGCATGAGAGAGTTTTCTTAAATCTGTCTACCTGTCTGGATTGATGGAGAAAATCCCATGAAGATCCCAAGGGACTGTGTACATAAAGCACTTTGTAAACTGTGAAGCCCTATGTAGATGCTGAAGTTCACCCTTAGCTAGAGAGGATTTTACAAAGGAGGCGACACAGGTGGTGAGTGATGAGGAAGAGCCTTACAGGTGTGTGTGGGGGGGGGGCATGGGTGCTGCTGGGAGGCAGGTAGAGCATGGGCAGGAGAGATGGGGGCCCTCCTTACATCCGACTTGAGAAGTTGGTCTCCATTTTCCACACATGAGAATATCGGGGAGCCAAAGTGAGCAGCTTGTCAAAAGATGTGGTTAGTGGAACACCAGGCCTACGGCTCCTTCCCCTTGGCCTGTGAGGAAGTTTCAAGCTCCCAGTCAGACAGAGCCCAAGGTCAACCAGCTCCGGGCCTAAAAACTCGATTTTCTACCTTCTGCTTGGCCCTGGCAGAGGGGGTGTAAAGAAGTTTTTTGGGGGGAGAAAAGATCCTGGAGCTTTCTGCTCAAGGCTTTGGAAGCGGGCACCGAGGCCTGGAGGCCAGCAGGCCAGACCGATGCCTGAGGACCTGGAGGGCCTATTTCCCGCCTGGTTGCTAAAAAGAACTCAGAGAAGCAAGAGGACACAAAGCAGCAAGATACCATTAAAACAAGGGCAGAAATAAGGCAAAGCGAAGCTACAGAGAGCAAGAGGAATCCGGAAGGGAGGGTGTCGGACAAAATGCCTCCTGTAATTTCCTATGCCTTTGCTAGAATGAGCCATACACCTGGGTCTACCCTGTGTGATCAGGGAAGCAAAACCAGTCGCAGGATCGGGGGCATCCGTGGGTGACAAAAGCAGCAGCGAGAAGATTCATTGTCAGGCTGGTGGCAAAGCTAGAGCCAGACGACAGGGCTGGTTTCTCCAGAAAGCCACGAGGGTCCGACCGAGTCCTTATCTCCGCCGCAGCTTCCGAGAAGGCGGCCCAGGGGCCAGGCTCGGGGTACCTGGCGGGCGGCCCAGGGTGGGGGGTGGGGGGCGGCGGGGCCTCGGAGGCGGACGCAGTACGCGCCCCCGCCCCCCCCCCCCCGCGACCCGGCCGGGCCTTTCCGCCGCCCACAGCCGCCCGGGAGCGCGCGGTCGGACCCAGCCGCCGGGTGTGTGTGTGTGTGGGGGGGGGATCGCAGCGCCCCCGGGGAGGCCTTCCCGGCAGCGCCCGCCCGGGCAGCCCCTCTCGCGGCCCCGCGGGAGCCTTCCCGGCCCTGCTCGCGGCGGCCGCGTCCTCGCGGCCCGGAGCCAGCGCGCGGGCCCGGCGGCGGCCACTCTGGGGCGGTCGGTGTGCGCGCGGCCGCTGTGCGGGGGTGGGGGGGGGGGGGCTGGGGCTCTCCCGGGACCGGAGCCGCGGAAGCGGAGCCCACCCCAACGCCGAGGCCCACCGACCCGGAGCGGCGGGGGCTCCGCGCCTGCAATTAGAAAAAGACGCCTCGGCTGCCCGCCTTTAAGTCCCTGCTGGAAGCTCACTGAATGCCTCGCTGCGATTGAAGGTGGCGGGGAAGGAGGAGGAAATGCTTCCCTTGCGCTCTCCTCTCCCTTTGTGTTTTCCAGTCACCACCCTCCTGCCCCGTAAGGCGCGCGCGCACACCCCCACCGCTCTTGATGGGTGAAGCGGGATTAGCGCCCCTTAGAAGCAGCCTGGGTAGAAGGGTCCACAGAGGACGCCCCCAAGAGGGTTCAAACGCTGCGTCTGGGGCCCCGGGGGGAAGCCCATTGCGCGTTTCCCAAGGAGCTTCTCAGCTTCCTCGGCCACTGCCCAAAGCGCTCAGACCCAGCCCAGCCCGGGGCTTTCACAAACAAGCCCCGTCATCCTTTAGGGCAACGTTCTCTCCTGGTCCTTGAGCCTGCGTCAGGAGTCGGGAGGGGGCCTGTAGGTTCTGGGAGCGTGATGCAGATTGCAGGGGTGAAACCCTGTGCTCGGTGGTAGGCACAGGCCAGTAGGGAGCGGAGAGCCAGAAGCCGCTGGGTCAGGGATTCTCATTCTCTTGCTCTCCGGGCCATGCTGGGCCACTGACAGATCCGTGCTGCAGGTGGTGGGTTTCTTAGTCCCCGCCTTCAGCCCTGTGTGGGAGGGACCTGCCTGGGCTTTGGGCCCCCTCAGGAGCACTCTCGAGTCAAATTGAGGCAGGGAGATCCTGTATGTGTATTTCTGTGTAATATGGACGTCCCAGCTGACTAAATCTTCAGCCAAAGCGAAAGCTGAAGATTTGGGAGAAGAGTTCATTTGCATTCAGCAGGTGGAGATTTAGGACTTGGTAGGTATCCTAGCGCTGCTTCTTCTCAGGCCAAAGGGGATTCAATCCTCTTGGCATCCTGTGTGTGCGTGTGTACGCGCGCGCGCGTGCGCAGCAATGCTGCCCGCAGCGACTTGGGGGCAGGATTTAGGAACGAGAGGACCAGGAGAGAGAAGTGAAGATGAAGGAAGGATTGCTGGGCATCTGTCTCCTGGTGTCATGTAGAAATCTCTAACACTATAAACTCAGATTTCATTTGGTGTCCTCATTCCCCAAAGGCTCATCTTTCCCTCTGACGCCCGGTCCTTGTCCGCAGTCCAGTAATCCAATCACCAGGTCTGGCTGAGTTTACTGCTCTCAATCTCACCTGCGCCCACTGTCACCTCCACCTGGTTGGTGTCCCCTCCCTCAATCTTACCCTAAGCCACATTCAGTTGTCTTTAACACTGACTCTATAGAAAGAGCGTCCATGTTGCCACTTACCAACCGGGTAAAGTCTAAAGCCCTCACAGGCCTTGCAGGCTGCAGAAGGAGAGTCGGCCCATCTCTGCTCCTGGCTTCTGGGCCACCTTCCATTTCTCGCCCTCTTACCTCTGAATCTGCACGCACAGTTGGTTCTGCCTGAATAATCTTATTTGGCGATTTCAAATTCATTCTCTGGGTCTCCACTCAGATACCTACTTCCTCTGGGAGGCCCTTCCTAATCTCCCAACTACCAATTTGCTGACTCTCTTCCCTGTTCCTTTGGCATCCTCAACGGCTGCTTGTAATTGCACGCGCACTTGGCAGTCATGCCTAAGCTCTGGGAGGGCAGGGACCAGGCTTCTGTTGTTCTGGGGGATTTCTAGAACCTAATACAGGACTAAATACATAGCAGATGCTTTTTAAGTGTGTCCTGAGTGATTGAGGAAGAGGATTAAATGCAGCATTCGATCACCCTTCTGGTGATCGGGTGCCATTTGAAGAGCAGAGGCCTGTACTAGACCCAGCAGCAGCAGGTGTGCTAGTCAGCTTTCTCCAGAAAACCGGGATCAGTAGGAGATATACAGGAAAGGGGGGGACAGAGAGGGAAATGCAGAGGGACAGACTGAGATTTATTGTAAGAAATTACTCGTCCGTGATTGTGGAGGCCGCCACGTCCGATTTCTGCTGGAGACCCAAGGGTGAGGCTGCTGCTTGAGTCTGAAGGCAGCCTGCAGGCAGAATTCCCTCTTCCTCCGGGACTTCAGTCTCTCTCCTCTGAAGACCCTCAACTGGCTAGATGAGGCCCCCTCCCATAATGGCAGGTAATCCGCTTTACTCAAAATCTCTTGATGTCAGTGCTAACCACGTCTATAAAACACGGTCATGGCAACATCTAGATTGGTCTGGATAGCAGAGCCCAGCCAAGTTGACACATAGAAGGAAGCATCACATGGGTGACCTAGTCCATCTATTTCACACTGACGGGGCTGATGCGGTACCCACCCCGCACGGTTGTGGTGAAAACCAGGGGAGTCACATCCGATAAAAGGCCGTGATGTTGCTGGGCTCCCAGTAGGCAAGGGTCTCCCCTTCTCCCCTCCCTCTCATTCCAAGCATGCTTTGCCCCACAGGCAGGGCCACACGGAAGGAAGGTGAGATTCTAAGGGCCAGACATTTTCTGCTCCCTCCACACCAGTCTCCGTGAAGGGGAATGCTCCTGAGAAGGACACTCTTTTCCTTGTTCCTACAGGCAGACTGAGTGGGGCTCCTTCATTCTCTTTCCATCCCTGTGGAAGAGGGGATTGAAGGGATGACAATTGCTGGGGTCAGAGTTGCATATGGCCTCCCGTGGGGAAGGAAGGGTAAATGAAACCTAGCTTGGCACCTAGTAGATTTTGTGGTCCCTGTCAAGGCTTCGGTTCCACACAGGCTCTGGAATCACAGAAGGACAGAACATAAGATTTTGTTTCCATGGAGGGCCCCCGAGCAACTTCTCTTTGTCCACATGCATTACCACTGTATGTGTATACATGCCACTGTCCATTTGGCTTTTGTTTTATTTCCTTGAAATAGTCAGAGATAATTTTGTGTGATTAGAAAAAATGCTTCAATGCAAGACCCATAGACCTCCTTCTATTTTAAGCAAAATTAGCTCTCTCTCTCTCTTTTTTATAAAAAGGGAAGAAAAAATATTGCCCATCATGTGTGTGGCCTGAACACAACCCTCAGAACATCTTAAAGGTTATCTGTCAAGGTTTTTAAAAAGAAATATATTATTCTTAATTATCCTTATCTTCTTATTATATAATAGTTTGTGGATTTATTTTTTAACCTGTAATCTTACGCCAGAAGAGGCCACTTAGGCTTATTTTTATTTGTAGACTGAAACAAAAACAAAATATATGGGATGATGTTTACTATTGAAGATTTTATTCTCTCTTACTTTCCCTTCCAACTTGAAAAGGAGTTTTGTGCTACAGATCGACGTTTGGCCCTGGGTCAGCGGCGCTCCCTTCAGACCAGCGGGGACTGCCTGAGAGACTTCTGGGCCAAGCAGGCGGTCGGTCATATATTTCTTCCTTAATCCTGTGTGCGTGGGCGAAGCATCAGGCAAAGGTATAAATAAAATGTTCTGACTCTACATATGGTATTTTGGGTTTAAAAATCCTTCATAAACTTTTTCCATCCCTATCAGCAGTTTTATTCATTATGGGACATCCAGCAAGTCTCCTCTGGGGATTATTTGAGAAGCAGCGAAGTCTTCTTGTGAAAAGAGCATGTTTGCCGTAGACTTTGTGCAAAAGATTGAGTGCCTGTGGGAGTCATCCCTGTATCGCCTATCGAAAATTTTCAGTGGGGTTTCCCCGATTGTTGGCTTCCGTGTTCTCAGGGGCATAGAACCCTCAGTAGTGTAGCTTATCATGATGGAAAAATGCTTTCCCATATCCCTCCAGCGTACCAGGATCATGTGCAGGGGCTAGTGGATGGATTTTCTCCTTCCTGTCTGTATTCAGCTTGTGTTTTTACTAACCGGGGCCAGAGGGGGGTGTTCCAGAGTGGGAAATCAGACTAAAGGTATTTCAAAAACGTAAAACTGTGTCATGCTCATTTGGCCCCTGCAAATTGAAGTTAGGTATGAGACTGGGATTTGGCTAGGTTGGGGGAAAAAGTATACCTTGCATCACAAAGAGCCGGCAGATGGGTGTGTCCTGGATGGCAACAGATCTAGACACATCTTACTGGGTGGCCTCTCTCACGGGAACAGAGAGAAAGCTCCCATACTTGCTAAGTGGCCCCAGAAACAGACACTGTGGCTGAGGTTGGCAAAAGCTGCCGGTGTGCTGGGGACATACCCCACTCTGCTCGGCAGCAAACTCTGCCTGGCACGTCATAATTGGGTGTTGATGAATTTTCTGGACAAGTCGAGAGGGGCAAGCACCAGACCAGATGGTGCCACACTCTCTTCTCTGGCATCTCCCACGTCGAATCATTGTCATGTCTCTCTTGTTCTACCTGCCCATTGCCATTCACATCTGTTCTCTGCCTTGGATCATTCACCATCACTCCAGAGGGTGTCTTCCATGGGTCCAGACCACATTCACTACCCTCAGAGGAGGATGCGCCTTGTAGCTAGTGAACACAGATAGGCTTCAGCTTCAGCGCCTTGCCCTTGCCGAGAGACAGAGGAGCCCTAACAATGTGTTAATACATATATACATATGTGTATTAAAATATTATATATACATATTAAATGTATTAAAAATATGATATATTTAACCATAATTGGTTGAAACTGTTTTCTCTTTCCATCCCAGATTCCCCCACCTCCACTGTTGGAGTGTTAGCATAGTCATGGGCAATTGGGGGGCTCTAGCTAAAGGGAAGTCGAGCTGGGAATACATTTGGTTCGGGTTTCATAGAGGATGCTCCTGTGGGTGGCATCTGTTTCTGAATGCAGCGAGGTTATTGCAAGCCATCCTGGTGTAGGAATGACTTCTAGGAATATTCCTTTGGCCCACTGCAGCAATGCACCCAGTTCTGTCTGTGACTCCAAGCAGAAGGCCAGCACTCACATCATGACGGGCGTGTCCTATGGTGTCCAACACCACAGTACTCAATGAGAAGCAAAGTTTGAAATGTACAAAGCAGGAGCTAGTCTGTGGAAGAGTCTTCCAAATGTCAGATATATAAAATTGTAAACAGAAGATTTTGTTTTCAACAACTAATCACAACAGAAGTTCTCTCCTTTGGGGAGTATAGTAGGTCATGCTGTGTATTTGATTATAAAGGTACCATACTTTCTCTCTCTCTCTCTCTCGATGAGAATTCTACAAAATAAATTTATTGGAATTTCCAGGTTTTCAACCTGTGTTTGTGGTGTTTATTACCATTCTAAATTTTTTCTTTAGTTTTGGTTTATTTTCTCATTCTAAATACATTTTTGCATTTCTACCTAATTATTTAAATTCTTTTGTTTAATGGGAGCTCTCCAAACTCTATAATCTTCAGCCACATCCAAAATCTGGGTAGGCCGCTGACTGTCCTCCAGACTGTAGTTAAGCTGGTCTTCTTCTTTTTTTTTTTCCTCCTTTTTTCTTTTAGAGAGAGAGAGGGGGGCGGTGCCAGCAGGGGAGGGGCAGAGGGACAGGAAGAGAGAATCTTTATTTTTTTATTTTTTTAAATATTTTATTTATTTGACAGAGAGAGACACAGTGAGAGAGGGAACACAAGCAGGGGGACTGAGAGAGGGAGAAGCAGGCTTCCTGCTGAGCAGGGAGCCTGATGCGGGGCTCGATTCCAGGACCCTGGGATCATGACCTGAGCGGAACAAAGGTAGACGCTTAACAACTGAGCCACCCAGGCGCCCCGGAAGAGAGAATCTTAAGCAGGCTCCACACCCAGCTCGAAGCCAGAAGCAGGGCTCGATCTCACATGACCCTGAGATCATGACCTGAGTAGAAATCACGAGCTGGACACAACCGATGGAGCCACCCAGCTGCCCCTAAGCTGGTCTTCTTAAAGCAGAAGTCTGGCCAGGTGACATTCCCCTAATTTGATGATTTTCACATTTTCCTAAACTGGCACACACTGCCCTATCCTCTGCCCTTATGCCTCACCCATTCTGGACACCAGAGATACCACACACCCGTGGCTCCTGGAACACACTGCCTCATTAGTTTCTTTGACCACATGGTTTCCTCTAATCACAATGACTACTTCAGCACTTGTTTGATAAACTTCTACTGGTCCTTCAAAATGCAGCCAAGCAGAAAATCAGGAAGGTGAGTGGGAAACCTGGAGGATTAGAGCTGGGGTAGGATGGCCTGACGGGCTCTCGGTGTCCATAGAGGCTTTTGGGAGCTAGCCTTGGTAAGCTTGGGAGCCGGGCACGGTGGCCAGCAGGAAGCATGCTACTTGTCCTTGTGGCTGGCTCCTGGCTTGGCATCCTACCCCATAAAGGGCTGCAGCAGGAAGGACTGTGCCTTTCCTCCCTTTTCTGATCTTCTGGTTTTTCCTTAGTCTGTGTCCCACGGCATTCTCTCTGGTCTGAATATGGGGCAGGTTCAGCTCCCCTCCCTGCCACCTTCACCCTCCTGCCCATGCTGCCTGACATTCCTGCTTTGCTCCTTCTTTCAAGGCCAGAGCTCTGGGAATACCCTGGAGAGAGTCATTCATTCTGCCCCCCTCCTTTTCTTCATTTATCAAGGTCACTCACTACTTTACCCATTCTTCATTACCCTACCAGGAAAATGGTATCTATAAATAGCCTTCATCTTATATCTGTGACTAAATGGTCCAACCACATGTGGCAAAACAGAGCAAGAGGGGCAGTCTTAGATGTTCTCTGATTTCAAGGGCTAGTGTTATTAGCAGCAACATTTATGATAATAAAGCAAAGCCGATTATTGTTTACTACATTCACTGAAAGCCTTTTTAGGCAAGCACTTCTTCATTATCTAGTGTGTGCTTTAATTAGGCACAGCATGGTTATACCAAATTAAGCCAGAGTTTTATTGACATTAACAGATGATTTTTTTTCCCCTTTATTTCCTTTCCTATAGTCTGTCTGAGTGTATTGTCCAGCTTTCCCTTTAGTTTAAGGATTTACATGTAAGGAAGATCATGCCAAATTGCAATCCACCCCTCCCTGCACCCTTTAGAATGCACACTATGTATCAAGAAGGGCTATAGGGAGATTCTGAGAAACTTCTAAGCCGAAGACAGCAAACATTAAATCTATCATTCTTTAAGCACGCTCCTGGACAATTTTTTTAAAGATTTTATCTATTTGCGAGCGAGAGAGAACAGAGGGAGACTGAGAGGGAGAAGAAGACTCCCCGCTGAGAAAGAGCCTGATGTAGGCCTCAATCCCAGGACTCTGAGATCATGGCCTGAGCTGAAGGCAGATGCTTAACTGACTGAGCCACCAGGCGCCCCAGCTCTTGGACAATTTTGTAAAACTCTTCTGTGATTAGCTATTTTGGGGGGGTGGGGAATGAGAACAGTTTCCTTTGCATCTTCAAGTTTATGCACTTTATTTCTTCTTCTGGATGTTCAAGTGGCCAGTATGACTCCCCTCCCTCCCAAGTCTCTCTGCCTGGACAGGGCAAAAAAAATGCTGCAACCTCCCCTAAATCTCCAGGGCTGTGAATCTGCATAGATAAATCTGCTCTCAAATTTGCTGTCTCCAATATTACTTCATTTGGATAAGCTGGGAGAGGAGTTCTAAGGACATATCCTGGTATGCACCTGTCTTCAAAGAAAGCAGAAGTTCACTATTGTTGTGTCAACTTGACCAAGGCGGGTGAATCAGGTAGAAGTGCCATCTCCTGGCTTCTCTTTCTCCAGGTTTGGAGCTTGACAAATAAGAACAGGTTGGAAGTGGGACCCCCTGAAGTGTACCGTGCTCAGTCAGGGCTGAGAAGTCCCTGGGACTTGCAGGCCTACCAGGTGACTGGGGCTTTGGAGCAACTGGGGGACTGACATGAGATAGATGACCATTTCCCAAATATGGCATTGTCCAGTTGGACTTGATACCAAATGTCAAATACCAGAGAATCATAATAACCCAGACAGTCATCAAGAGTGAGATGCTTTCAAGGACACTTACTGTTGTTCCAACCAAACTACGGTCCAGTTTTCAGCTCCACAGAATGCTGATCTTGCTGTCATCTCTTGTAAGGGTTACAGTAGGATCAAGAACACAAGCTGGGAGTAGAAGATAAATGACAACTCACCACGCCTTCTAGAGAATACAGAAAGGAGACTATTTATTTTATGCAAAAATAGTTATAACTTTTATATGTGCTCAGCAGATCTATTTTGCCCCAAAAGATAAGTAGCCTTTTTTTTTTCCTTTCTGGCAGATAATTAATAGTTTCTTATCTATATTTCCCTTGTCCAAACTCTGCTGCTAGGCAGAGCAGAAGAAAAGCAAGAGCATGTTCAATATACCAATTATAAGGTTATGACATTATAAAATGTAATCCAAATACAGTGGCCTCAGAGATTCTGAAATCTGTGCCAAAAATGAATTGCAGAAGGGCAGTCACTGCAAAATGTTCAGGAAGTGACCATCTCATTTGTTTCTTATTTATCCACCATTCCTGTGAATAGAGCTGATGTTACTCTTTTACTTTCTTCTGTTTGTCCACTCTTCCAAGTTCTACAAGTGTTTATTCTCTGTGAGATGAAGGGACTGGCACATACCCATGACATGGATATTGTGAGGCTAAGGTGTGTGTGGCGCTTTAAAAAGCTGAATACATATAGGTGCTTGTTGGCATGTGGTTCGAGTGGATCCCCATAAGTTTGCTTTTTTATCTAGTTGTTGTCCTGGGCGCTAAAGGGCTGAGAGTCAATAAGAAGCCAGAGAAGAGGTAGCCCAAGAGAAGCAGGCAGGTTGGCCTTAACCTGAGAATTTCTTGCCATTCCATCTGTGAGGGGAAGGAAGGCCTGAAGAAAGGCAAAGGGAAGTCCTGCCTACTTCCAAATTCTGCAGTAACCTGGCTTGGACTTTAAGCCACTTTTTACTACACATATCTAGTCTACAGTCTTCCACTCTACCAGTTGAGATAGCAAAGCGTGCACTAAGCCACTTCTTCCTAGAGGTGGATCAGGCTCCTCTTGTTTCCCTTGCTCTTGGGCTAACCCCCTTGGCTCTAATGTCGTCAATAAAATTCAATGATTTCTTTTTTTTTTTTTAAAGATTTTATTTATTTATTTGAGAGAGAGAGAATGAGAGAGAGCGAGTACATGAGAGGGGGGAGGGTCAGAGGGAGAAGCAGACTCCCTGCCGAGCAGGGACCCCGATGCGGGACTCGATCCAGGGACTCCAGGATCATGACCTGAGCCGAAGGCAGTCGCTCAACCAACTGAGCCACCCAGGCGCCCAAATTCAATGATTTCTTCTTCCTGTAAATCTTGCTTCCGAAAATTGTGTGTGTGTTCGTGCCGGTGTGTGCTTTAGCTTGGAGAAAAGCTTGAAAAAAATCATTTTTCCATATTTTATATCCGACATTCATTTTGTCTGAATTCATTTTTATTCAAAAATGAATAAAATAAATAAAAATTATTCTGTCCACTTTTTAAGGCAAGTCTCCCCAACCAAACATCTTATAATCAGTCACTATATTTACACACACGCCTGCATGCCCAGCCCATCTGTAGGCTCTAGGCTAGGAGACCCTTTCAAGGCACAAGCTCTTTCTCACCTCTGGCAGGTGGGGGGCATTGTGGGATGGGGAGGTGGGGCTTCTACTCTCCCAGTGCTTCTACAAAGTCAGCTGTCTCTGTCGCACTTTCTCCTCTGGGGCCTTCTCTAAAGCATTCCACCACTCTGTCCTACCCTCTCCACTTCTTTCCTCTCCCTCCCCCTGTTCTTGGTTTCCATCTGTGTTCCAGAATTTTTCCACTATAGGCCCAGGCCCCACCTGCATCTGCCATTCAGCCCTGGATTTCCAAAGAGCATCTTGCAGCTGACCTGGCTACACTTTGGATGTGGCACGTACTCCATATGATTTTTCCAAATGGCTGGCCTTTGGCAAATTGTATTTGGCCAATCACTTTTTTCTCTAAATTTTTAATCCCTTGTGTATTGTAGAAGAAATGTAGTCCCTCTGTTTCTGGTTCATTTGCGATTACAGTAACTCCTCAGAACCTTGTGTTGTAAGACTTACTTGATGTTCAAGAAGTCTTATGAACTTTTTCATGGTACTTTAAAAACATTCTTCCTTGAACCTGGAAGTAGACTTTGGCAAGCTATAAACTAACCTCAATACGACAATGTGTGGTTTCAGTTCAAGGCCTAGATTAGCTCAAAGGTATTTTTTCACCCCCATGAAGCAATCGTTCAGAGTGGACTTGGTTATTGCAACCCCACAGGAAGAAATTTAATTAGGACTGTGTGTACCTGGAAAGCAAAGTTTCCCATTGTGCGTGCACCTACAGTGTAGGGTGAAATGGGGTGGGGAGGGAAGGCTGGCTCTAAAGTTTCAACCTTTATGGTAATCCCTGAACATTAACAGAAATGTGGAGAATCCCAGACGTAATCGACTCAATTCCTCATAAGAAGTCATCTTGGGGAAGTTATTAGACACACACATACACATCTGTGAAATAGCCAACAGAACTGGATGGTGGCAAAAGTGGGGAAAGTGTATGGAAGGAGGTCTTTGGGGATGGAGTCACTGTAAGTGGAGCCGCCTGTGGAAATGATGTGTAGACAATCGAAGGGGGGGGCTGGAGTTTCTATTCCAGGCCATCATAAGAGAAGTGAAGAGAATAGCTTTAACATCTCTTCTTGTGCTCTAGAGGGGAAACTGGACATGGAGTGGAGTGTTAACTGGGCATTGAGATGTCTAGACTAACTGAAAGCCTGCAGACAAGAAATTAACTTCAGGAGCAAGAGGTGGGGTAGCAAGTGCTCTGAGTGCTCTGGAGAAACCCGTCTCTACTGGCTCTGTCAAAAAGGAAAACCACAGGTCCAAAATGGGATCACTTATGCTAGGCTGCGTCACCAAACTTAATATCCAACCTAATTGCAGTTTCAACACCCCCCTCCCTGAAATGTAGTCTTTTTTTTTTTTTTTTTTTTAGTGTAAACATCGCTTAATCAGTCAGTCAGGAATTTTCTGGTCAGCACCAATGAGGTAATCTGTCACATGGGCCCTCTCCATCCCTCAAAGGAAGATGAGGTAATCCACCTAATAAGACCCCCTGCCCTTCCCCCTCAGAGAAAGTGACCTTGTCTGAAACAACCTTTTCTTTTTCTAGTAACTTCTTGCCCCACCTTCCTTCCTATAAAGACTTTCCATTTGGTCCAGGTCCTTGGAGCTCCTTTCTACTTGCTAGATGTGGTGCTGCCCAATTCATGAACTATTTAATAAAGCCGTTAGATCTTCAAATTTACTTGGCTGAATTTTATTTTATTTTATTTTTTTTACAGACTGATGTGTACAGCCATGGCATCCCAAACAACCAGCATCTGATACTGTGTCTTTGCAGAATCGGAGTGGAAACTGGGGCTGAGCTGTGTCTGCCCTGACAGGTCCAATATGCAGCCAGTATATATTACTACAGCTAGAGTCCATTCTGATTGGGTATTACCCATGATGTGTCAGTGGTTAATTATTTTTTAGCTTTCTCTTTTGCTTTAAACTTTGTAATCCCATCTTATATACAAGCTTATAAAAGCATATTTGGGGTTCCAGAGCAGTGACAAACAGAGGATTCTTCTGATGAGTTCTAATATGAAACATGTGTCTTCCACCAGAACAGTGTTACAGAGAGGATATGGCAGTAGGCACACCAAGGAAAGTTATGAGAGAGAAGAAAAATTAGAGAAGGGAGATCCAGTTTTATCATGGTTAGGAGACCAGCTACAGGCCACTCTTGGACTTACACCCTCCCTGATCCCGCAGTGTTGACATTTGGATCTCATGTGGAGGGAGCCATGACCCTTCTCTCCGGGAAATGAAGGTGGCTGAGTGTGGCCAGTATGATGAGGAGACGAGCTGTTTGGATAGATGTGGAAGCAGCAGTCAGCCCAGACCCTGTCTTTGTCACCTGCACCTTCTCCTTTCTCACCATGTGTATAAAACCTATGGACCCCTCCAAGTCCAGCTCAAGCCCCATCTTTCAGTGGAGCTTTCCTTCGTCCCCTCTGTCCATGTGGCACCCCGGCTCATCCCTCTGCCCTGGACACTCACAGTCTATGAAGTTTCGTTGAAGTATTCTTGCATTGCTATTCTCCTTTTTATAGATATTTGTCTGGACAAATACCTATAAAAGACCAGTTACGTGGTTATGTTCTCCAGGAAAAGGGTTGTTTCTGCATCACTTTGGTGTCTTCACAACACCTAGCATAGAACCTTCCGTAAGTGACCATACGGAAGGCTGTGAGGTTCCCTGAGCCTCCTGGGCCCTAAAGTGTTCCCATGTGGCCACACTGAATAGTTTTTGGGTAAATGTTTTAGCTGAATAAGAAAACAGACTCTTGGACTCTGGAAGAAGGAGGAGAAAAGGGTTGACAGGGTCACAGCAGAAAGAACTTGAGAGGCAAGCTTCACAGAGGGGGTGGTTGTGTGCAGTGGTGGGGGCAAGGAAGGACACTTCTCTGTGTGTCCACTGCATTGCAAGAACTCAGAGTCTTTGGGTGCATCTGGTAAGACAACATGAGGCAGCCTGAAACTGCTATCTTCCCTCCTGAGAGCATTTTTTTCCCTCTCATCTGCTGCATTTCACCCAAATGAAGATGCACTGTAAGTGTTGAACCATATTCCACCTGCCCTTTTCTCTCATGCAGATAAGAACACAGACCACTCCAGTGAGGGATGCTATATAATTTAGCATCATTATCATTTAAATCAAACCCTATTAAAGTATACTTTTTTTGTGTGTGAAATAAGCTTTGTCCAATCTGAAGTCTAGGACTATTTCAGATCACTACCTGAGCCCCACTATCTATATATAATGCTACCTCCTTTTAAGTTTATTATTTCCTATAATTTTTACTGTACCTCTAATTCCAGATACTTTGTATGTACATCAGGGATTATCAATGCCCAGCAAACTGTGGCAAGATAGAACAGGCAGTGAAACAGAGAGAAAAGCAGAGAAGTCAAGCAAGAAAGATTTTCAAGAAAGTGTGAGTAGCCAACTGCCTTGTTAACTGTCTTGAATGCTGCAGAGAGGGCAGATATAATGGCAGAAAAATTACTGTTGTGTTTGGAGATATGGATGTAGTTACTCTGGACAAAGGCAGATCAGAGATGTATTTGGGGAGAAAGTGAGATTGGAATTCTCTGAAGATGGAAGTGGAGGTGAGAAAGTAGACACTTGTGAGGATAGCCTTCAAGACAGCTTAGCTGTGAAAGAAAGAAGGGAAATAGGTAGAAGCTTAGCTCCTTTCCTCGACCTACTTGTGATTTCCCACTGTGTTGTGGGACTCACCCCCTCCCTTTTCCTCTTGCCTGGAGTCTGGTCAATTGCTCCAAAATATCTGTTTTTCCTTCATGCTAAGGTCTTTTATTCTCTGACTAAATCAGACTCCAAGTCTCCCTTTGCACTGCTTCTCCTCAATAGGTCACCACGCCCTTCCCTGGTATCACACTCAGAAGAGAAATCTGCTAAACATAAAAGGCTCTATCCAAAATCCACCAAATGAAGCTTCAAAATTAGCTTCCCTCCCCCTCTTTACAGTATTTCCATTCAAATACAAATATTAGACAGGTCTCCATCTCATGCTTCTCCATAAGGAAAAGAGAACTATTGAAAATTTTATTCTCCTCTCTAGCAGGTGTTCGAGGGCTGTGTGTGTGTGAGAGAGAGAGAGAGAGAGAGAGAGAGAAAGACTGAGAGAGAGAGAGAATAGAATAGAATAGAATAGAATAGAAGACTAAGATGCACAGGCTGGAAAGAGAGATGCGATTTATTTAATTATTCTGGTTCTTACTGCATTTTCTGCAGGCATGTGTAGAAGCATCTTGTGTCCTCAAATTCCAATCCAGGTCTAAAAGTTACTGGGCAAGATATAACAGCTATTTGTGCTTCCCCCCCAATACATTGTTTTCCAATAAATTTTCCATTGATCTTTGGGTTTCTGGATGCACAAATTTAAGTACAAGGAATTTTTTTCTTCCTCCTTCCCCCTTCCCAAGAGCTACATGTTAGTTTTCATTTCTTGTTCATTTGCATAGCCAAGACTTCAGAGCAATATTAAATAAAATAAGAAAGGATGGGCTTTCTTGTCTTGTTCCTGAATTCTCCCATTACAGCATGAACATGATATTGGCTGTTGGTTTAAGTATCCCTATTCATTCTTATGTTATGGAAATATCCACTTAGTACAGGTTTTGCTGGTTTTGTTTGAACATGAGGAATGGGTGTTGAATGCTACAGAATGCTTTTTCAGGTTCTACTACAATGCCAATAAGATTGTACCTACTTGCACCTACTGTGATAAAATTTGGAGTTTCTTTTTTTTTTAAGATTTTATTTCTGGGCGCCTGGGTGGCTCAGTTGGTTAAGCAACTGCCTTCGGCTCAGGTCATGATCCTGGAGTCCCAGGATGGAGTCCCGCATTGGGGTCCCTGCTCAGCAGGGAGTCTGCTTCTCCCTCTGACCCTTCCCCCTCTTGTGCTCTCTCTCTTTCATTCTCTCTCTCAAATAAAGAAATAAAATCTTTAAAAAAAAAAAGATTTTATTTCTTTATTTGACAGAGAGCCACAGGGAGAGAGGGAACACAAAGCAGGGGGAGTGGGAGAGGGAGAAGCAGGCTTCCCACTGAGCAGGGAGCCGGAAGTGGGGCTTGATTCCAGGACCCTGGGACCACAAGCCGAAGGCAGACGCTTAATGACTGAGCCACCCAGGCACCCCAAAATTTGGAGTTTCTAACCCTAAACCATTCTTGCATTCTTATAATAAATTCAACTTGCTCACACACTTATCTGTTGGTTGTTTCTTAATTAATTGGGTTTTGATTAAGATGTTGAAAATTATGTAAGACAATTATATATTGTCTGTGTTTACAAAGGAAAGTTTGTTTCCTTCTCTCCATTACATTGTCAAATTTTGATATAACAGCTACACTAAAGTGAAGTAGATTGCTTCTTATATTTTTCTAAGTATTGGGCTATGTATATGGCATAGTAGTTAGGATAACACTAACTAGTTGCTACTAAAAAAAATACCCCAAACTTGGGGCCTTAACTCAGCATGTTAATTTCTCAATATTGGTTGATCTCCTTTGGGACATTCATTTCTATTGCAGGGATTTGTACATTCTGGTACCAGGACTAAATATTCTTATTACTATAGCCTCATATTTTAGATCAAATTCCCCAATATTTTCTTTGCTATCTCTGTTCATTTGTGTTTTATTTTTATGTTTATTTTATTTTTTAAAATTTTTGGGAGGGGGCAGAAGGAGAGAGAAAGAGAGAGAATCCAGGGGTGCCTGGGTGGCTCAGTCGTTAAGCATCTGCCTTCAGCTCAGGTCATGATCCCAGGGTCCTGGGATCGAGCCCCGCATCGGGCTCCCTGCTCCGCGGGAAGCCTGCTTCTCCTTCTCCCACTCCCCCTGCTTGTGTTCCTGCTCTCTCTATCTCTCTCTCTGTGTCAAATAAATAAATAAAATCTTAAAAAAAAAAAGAGAGAGAGAGAGAATCCTAAACTGGCTCCTTGCCCAGTGCAGAGCCCAAAACAGGGCTCAATCTCACCACCCTGAGATCATGACCTGGGCTGAAATCAAGAGTCAGACACTTAACTGACTGAGCCACCCTGCTCATTTGTTCTTTCAGATTGATTATAGAATTCTTGTCAAATTCCAAGAAAAAAATATTCCATTTGTATTTTATTTAAATTGCATTGAGTTAATAGATTTTTGGAGGTAAAAGTGACAAATTGATAAAGATATTACACTAATAGATTTACTAATATTAAATAACTTTCTTTCTTTTTTTTTTTTAAAGATTTTATTTATTTATTCATGAGAGACAGAGGCAGAGGGAGAAGCAGGCTCCCCGCGGAGCAGGGAGCCTGATGCGGGACTCGATCCCAGGACCCTGGGATCATGACCTGAGCCAAAGGCAGACGCTTAACTGACTGAGCCACCGAGGCATCCCATTAAATAACTTTCTAATTCCTGGAATTAAATGTCCTAGATCACTCTGTGTTATTCATTTAATATACTGTTGAAATTGAATGGATACAATTTGATTTAGAATTTTTACATGTAATTGACAAATGGGATGGGCATCTAGTCTTAGTCTCTGTCTCCATCTCTCCTTTCTCTCCCTTTTTATACCATTGTCAGATTTTACTATGAACTTGAGAAAACGAATTGAGAATGCTCTCACCCTTTTCTATGCATTATAATAGTTCAAACAGCCTGAAAGTGATATGTTCCTTGAAATCATCTGACATTGTTTGCCAACTTTTAAAATGTATTCCACAGTTTTTGGTTTATTTAGTTTTCCTACTTATTTCTGACTCAATTACTTAGTAACTATAGACTTAGAAAATTATTTCTCCAGTTGAGATTTTCAAAACTATTAGCATAAAATTCAACAGCATTATGCCAAGGGTGGGAGAATGGGGAATCGACGGAAGGGGTACTTTTCTGAGTTCATGGAAATGTTTTCTATCTTGCTTATGGTAATGCTTGTGTGGGGTATATATCTGTCAAAAGTCATTAAAATTTTCACTTAAAATCAGTGCCTTTTACTGTATACAAACTATACACCAACAAAGTTAATTTCTTTAAAAAAACCTCTTTTATATTTAGTTATTTTCAATGTGTCTGTCATTTATTCAATATGGTTGTAATTTCAGCCTTCATTTATGGCCACAGAAGAGCACTGTCATCTTACCACTTCCATGTTTTTTCCTTTCTTTTTTTAAGGTTTCTGCGCTGCTTCTTTTGTTTCTAGCTCTTGTATGCATTGTTTTCTTTCTTTATTGAAGTGCAGTTGACACAAAATGTTACATTCATTTCGGGTGTAAAATGTAATGATTCCACATCTGTATACTTTATGCTGGGCTCACCACAAATGTAGCTACCATCTGTCCCCATACAACACTGTACAGTGCCACTTACTCCTCCTTATGCTGCACCTTTCATCCGTGTGACTTATTTATTCCATAGCTGGAAGCCTGTATCTTCTACTCCCCTTTATGCATAGTTTTCTTTTATAATTTTTCACTAGATAATTAGAAGATATGAACTCAGTTTTCAGTTCTACTAAGATATCCATTAAAGGTAAAGCAAAAAAAAAAAAAAAAAACACCTAAAGATATCTGCACCCCATATTCATTATACATCATTTATAATAGCCAAGACATGGAAACAATCTAAGTGTCCATCAGTAGATGAGTGGATAAAGAAAATGTGTTATAGGTATACAGTGGAATATTATTCAGCCATAAAAAGGAATTTTGCCATTTGTGACAACATGGATGGACCTTGAGAGCCTTATGCTAAGTGAAATAAATCAAACACCATATAATCTCACTCATATGTGGAATCTAAGGGGGGAATAAACAAGCTCATAGATACAGAGAATGGATCGGTGGTTGTCAGACACAGGAAGGTGAGCAGAATGGGTGAAGGAATCAAAAGGTACAAAATTCCAGTGATAAGAGAAATAAGTCATGGGGATGTAATGTACAGCATGGCAACTATCATTATTAATAATATATTGCATATTTGAAAGTTGCTAAGTGTAGATCTTAGATGTTCTCATCACAAGAAAAAACTTATGTAACTATGTATAGGGACAGATGTTAACTAACTTACGGTAGTAATCATTTCATTCTATATAGAAATATAAAATCAAAAGAAAGGAAGAAAACCCCACCTGATTCCTCTGATCATCAATGTCAAGAATTAGGCAGTATCACTGATTTCCCCGAGGAAGAAAGTACCTAATAATTTCTCTGATCATCCCCATCTTGCCCAGACCAGGTACTCAATAAATATTTGAATAAGTGAATAATTAGAAAAGAGATAGATGTGATTAATTAGCCTTTCTCAAACACCAACTATGTAATGTATATATTCATAATGTACCACCTTTGGATTGATAGTGGGTTTCTCCTCTTTCAAATAGCAAGTTCACTATAGTACTACATGTGGGCTTATGGAATGGATGAAAATTATTCCTGAGAAAAGGATGCTCCCATTGTATTGGCAAAACATCAGAAGTAAGAGGTATATGATTGGCTTGATCTCAGTTTGTTTTTTGTCATCTTAGTACTAGCAGTGAATGGAAACTTTCATCGGGCACAACATTGACTGGATAGGGTGTCAGTTTCACAAAGTGTGCAAATGGGGGAAAATTAAAAAGCACAAAATAACTGTAATATCTAATGTCAAAGAGGAATCATACTTAGTCTCTGGAGATGGAGCTTTAGTACACTTAGTATACCATCATCCTCTCCCTACAAATTATAATTTGCAATGTCATATGTAATAGGGTGACTGACTATCCTGGTTTAAAAGGGACTGAGGGATTTCCCAGGATGAGGGGCTTCCAGTGCTAAAATCAGAAAAGTCTTAGGCAACCAGGAAAGCCCACATGAACTGGAATGAGCTAGCTACCTTAAATACATACATAACATACATACAGGAACATACATAACATGTTTTATATCATACACAGGAAACAGCATATACTACCTAGCAATGAGGGGTAATGAGAGCCAGAATTAAGTTGGGATTTTAGAGAATAGGTTAAGAACTTACTATAGCGGGGGGCAGAGCAAGATGGCGGAGGAGTAGGAGACCTGGATTTCGTCTCCTCTCAGGAATTCAGCTGGATAGGGATCAAACCATTCTGAACACCTACAAACTCAACAGGAGATCGAAGAAAGGAATAGCAACAACTCTCTGAACAG
>NC_138380.1:84873262-84925229 GCF_054177405.1 Leptonychotes weddellii
GCCGAAGGAGGCCCCTCCCCCGCCGTCTATCCTCCCGAATATCGCCTCGGGTTCACTTCTCCGCACGTCCTACCTTCCAGAAAGTGGTCGCTTTTCTGATAAGAGAGTTGTTGCTATTCCTTTCTTCGATCTCCTGTTGGGTTTGTAGGTGTTCAGAATGGTTTGATCCCTATCCAGCTGAATTCCTGAGAGGAGACGAAATCCAGGTCTCCTACTCCTCCGCCATCTTGCTCCGCCCCCCCTGTGAGACATTTTGAAACAGTGGTGGTGGGATCCAGAACCTTCTATACATCTTATTCTGCCTTAACCACATCTTCCCTTCTGACTCTTTCCCTTCTCTTGCATAAGTTTCCCATAGAGATTTGCCTACAGGTGAGCACCCATCTCTTTCCCTCCTGTAGTCAGTCAGTGTTACTTGAGCTCCCACCGTGAGCCAAGCACTGTTCTAGGCTTTCAGATACACTGTTAATCATAAGCTTAGGATGCTGTAAGGAAGATTCACATTAAACAAAACCCAGAGTGGTCCTCTATGGACTGGATGCCATGAGAGTAGAGGGTTCTTTTTTGTCTCTTTTGCTCAGCCTTCTTACCATGCAAACACCGCCTTTAGGTCAGACCTCCAAGAGGGAGGTGCTGTGTCCCACCCACCCCAGGCTTTTCCACAGCAGAGCAATTACCTATTAGAGCAGCCCAGGCCCTCTTGCCATACCAGGCTTATGAGAGAGAAAGAGAGAGAAAGAGAGAGAAATGAACATAGAGAGGAAGGTGGGAGGGGTGTGATTTATAATGAGAAATACATATTTAGTCTTCAGCCTTTCCTAGGCACAAAGCTTTTAAAACCCTTGGAATTTCCTATGAGATGAGAACCATAAAGGTGTGTTTTGTTATTTTAATAAGGTGACTTTTGGAAAGCCCCTAGGTTACCAAGGGATAAGAGCTGGTTGCTAGGGGAACCAACCACTTGATTGGAACTTTCAGTCCAGACCCCTTGCCTCCAGGGAAGGGCTAGCAGCTTGAGATTGAGTTCAATCACCAGTGGCCAATGATTTAATCAACCATGTCTATCGGTAATAAAACCTTTATAAAAATCCAAAAGGACATGGTTTGGAGAGCTTATGGGTTGGTGAACACGTGGAGATTGGGGAAAGTGTGCATATGGAGAGGATATGGAAGCTCCACTCCCCTCCCCACAAACCTTGCTCTCTGCATCTGTTCCATCTGGCTGTTCCTGAGTTACATCCTTTTATAATAAATTGGAAATCTAAAATGTTTTTCTGAGTTCTGTGAGCCACTCTGGCAAAATACTCAAACCCAAGGAGGGAATCATGGGAACTGCCAATCTGTGTAGTATATTGATCAGAAGCACAGGTAACAGCTTGGACTTGTGATTGGCCTCTGAAATGGGGCTGGAGGGTGTGTGCAGTCTTGTAGAACTGAGCCCTTACCCTATAGAATAGAATCTGACACTATGTCCAGGTAGATAATGTCAGAATTGAGTTCAATTGTAGGGTGCCCAGCTGGTATCAGAGTTTTGTTTGATGTTGAAAAAACAATAGACACACACATTGGAATCAGCATCACAATTATTGGGAACAGGGGGAGAGAAATAAGAAATCAAAGTCCCTGATCAAGACCAAGTAATATTCCCACCAGCCCATTTCCACAAATTAGCTTTCTGGGTTGGTATGGGGGGAGGGGTAGGACTTGAAGAGGGAGAAGAGTCTGGCACTCTTCCCTGGGGACCGATACCACTAATCTTGGATCCTATCGAAATAGAAGACATCATTTGTGGACACAGTACAACAGTACTAGGTACCCCAAATTGCACTAAATGTAAAGAATAAAACCCAGTAAGACATGACCTTTACCCTCCAAAAGCCCACAGCAGGGGATCTTATGAACTGTTTATACCCCAATATCAAAACCAGAAAAAGACACTACTACAGAACTACAGGCCAAGACCCTGATGAATATAGAGGCAAAAATTCTCAATAAAACACTAGCAAACCAAATTTAGCAGCACACTAAAAGTATCATTCACCATGATTGAATGAGATTTATTCCTGGGATGCAAGGATGGTTCCACATAAGCAAATCAATCAGTGTGATATATCACATTAATAGAATGAAAGGAAAAAAATTATATGATTTCTCAATAGATGTCAAAAAGAGCATTTGACAAAAACCAACATCCATCCATGATAAAGACTTTTAATGATTAGGCATAGAAGGAACATATCTCAACATAATAAAGGCCACATATGACAAGCCCACAGCTAATATCATAATCAGTGGTGAAAGATTAAAAGCTTTCCCTTTGGGCGCCTGGGTGGCTCAGTTGGTTAAGCGACTGCCTTCGGCTCAGGTCATGATCCTGGAGTCCCAGGATCGAGTCCCGCATCAGGCTCCCTGCTCGGCAGGGAGTTTGCTTCTCCCTCTGACCCTCCTCCCTCTCATGCTCTCTGTCTCTCATTCTCTCTCTCTCAAATTAATAAATAAAATCTTTAAAAAAATAAAATAAAAGCTTTCCCTTTAAGATCAGGAACAAAACAAGGGTACCCACTCTTATCACTTCTTTTCAACATGGTACTAGAAGACCTAGCTAGAGTGATCAGGCAAGAAAAAGAAATAGAAGATATCAGAGTTGGAATGAAGAAGTAAAATTGTCTCTATCTGGAGATGATATGATTTCATATATTAAAAAAAAAGTCCTAATGACTCAAATAACCAAAAAAACCCTGCCATATCTAATCAGTGAATTCAGTAAAGTTTCAGGATACAAAATTAACACACCCAAATCGGTAGCATTTTTATACATTAGCAACAAATTTTCTGAAAAAGAAAAAAAGAAATAGATCTCCCAATAGCATCAAAAACAATAAAATACTTAGGAATGAATTTCACTATGAAGGTGAAAAGTCTCTACTCTGAAAACTATAAGACATTGATAAAAGAAATTGAAAAGGCAAATAAATGGAAAATATCCCATGTTCAAGGATTGGAAAAATTAATATTGTAAAAATGTCAATACCACCAAAAGCCATCTATAGATTCAGTAGAATCCCTATCAAGTTTCCAATGGCATTTTTTACAGAAATAGAAAAAGAAAACCACTCCTAAAATTTATGTGGAACCACAGAATACCCCAAATAGCCAAAGAAATCCTGAGAAAGAAGAACAAATTAGGAGGTATCACACTTTCTGATTTCATGCTATACTATAAAGCTATCACCATCAAAACAGTATGGTACTGGAATAAAAACAGACAAATAGACCAATAGAACAGAATCAAAAGCCCAGAAATAAACCAGGTCATATATAGTCAACTAATATTTGACAAGGGGGCCAAGAATACTCAGCGGAGAAAAGACAGTTTCTTCAACAAATGACTCTGGAATAATTAGATATTCACCTGTAAAAGAATGAAAGTGGACCCATATCTTACACTGCTCACAAAAATTAACTCAAAATAAATTAAAGACTTCATGTAAGATCTGAAACCCTGAAACTCCTAGAAGTAAACATAGGAATAAAGCTCCTTGACTTGAGTCTTGGTAATGATGTTTTGAATCATTTGGACACTAAAGCACAAGCAGCAAAATAAAAAATAAACATGTGGGACTACATCAGATTGAAAAGCTTCTGTACAGCAAAAGAAAACATCAACAAAGTGAAATGACAGAATGGGAAAAAAAATATTTAGAAAGCATATATCTGCTAAGGGGTTAATATCCAAAATATATAAAGAACTCATGCAACTCAAAAGCAGAGAACCAATTAACCTAATTTTAAAAAATGGGTGAAGGACCTGAATAGACATTTCTCCAAAGAAGACATCCAGCTGGCCAACAGACAGGTGAAAAGATGCTCAACATCACTCATCATCCAGGAAATGCAAATCAAAACCACAATGAGATACCACCTCACACCTGTCGGAATGGCCATCATAAAAAAGACAAGATACAACAAATGCTGGTGAGGATGTGGAGAAAAGGGAACCCTCGGGCACTGTTCATGGGAATGTAAATTGGTGGAGCTACTCTGGAAAACAGTTTGGAGATTCCTCAAAAAATTAAAAATAAAGCTATGTGATCCAGCAATTCCACTTCTGGGAATATATCTGAAGGAAACAAAATCACTATCTTGAAAAGATATCTGCACTACCATGTTTGTAGCAGCATTATTTACAATAGCCATGATATGGAAGCAACCTAAGTGTCCATCAGGGATGAATGGATAACATTGTGAGTTGTAGATATATATACCCACACATGCATACACGATGGAATAGTATTCGGCGATTTAAAAAATCCTACCTTTTGTGACCACGTGGATGGACCTTGAAGGCATTATGCTAAGTGAAATAAGTCAGACAGAGAAACACAAATACTGTATGATCTTACTTATATGTGGAATCCAAAAGAAAAAAGAAAAAAGCTCATAGCAAAAAGAGAGCAGAAGATCAAACTTGTGATTACCAGAGGCAGAGAGGTGGAGAGCCCAGTGAGGAGGAGTTGGAGGAAGGTTGTCAAAAAGAACAAAGTTATAGATAAAAAAGTGATAGGGATATAATGTACAACATGAAGACTGTAGCAAACACTGCTATATGACATATAAGAAATTTCTTAAGAGAGTAAATCCGAAGAGTTCTCATCACAAGGAGAAATCTTTTTTCCTTTTTCTCTTTTTTTTTCTTTTTATTGTAATTATATGATAAGATGGCTGTTAGCTGAACCTATTGTAGTCATCATTTCACAATATATGTAAATCAAATCATTATGCTGTATGTATTAAACTTATATAGTGATATATGTCAATTATTTCTCAGTAAAACTGGAAAAAAAGATTCATTTCAATAAATATGAACTTGTAACCCAAAGGTTGTCTGATTACTATGGATACAGATGTGGTCAGATTCATGTCTCTACCCAAATTCCAAGGGCTCCAAGTCTTCCTCCATCTGATAACCCACACACACCCCTGCTCTCGGTGAGACCTTATCTTGCAATGGTTACTTCTGGGAGCCCCCATATGATGCCTGAGATATATACACCCTTTGGGTCATCTGCTGCGGCTTCATGCAGTGACCCCTTCTTTTCCATCTCAACTCGGACTGTCAACACTCAGCCTCTGCAGCCTTCAGCCTGTCTGAAGGAGCCTCCTCACTCTCCTGGGAGCATCAGTTCACAGAAGGTTTCATTAGTATGGGACAGTGGCCTCCCTGAACTCACCTTTACCACCACCACCACCCACCCACCCTCCCCCCCCCCGCCCCTGTTTTCCTCCTCAGTCCAGGGAGGTGATTTTTATTCCCAAAGCCTCACAAAAAAATGTACTTGGAAAACAGTTCTATCAGCCTCTAAGTACCCCCAAGCCCACCTCTCCCCATCTCTGCAAAAAAATTCAGCATGGTTGAGAAACATCTATCTGCCTCATTCTCCTCTCATTCAGCCTGTGTAGAACGTCACTTCTTGCCCCTTTCCAGGTACGAGAATAAAACCTCCTGTGTATGAATGAAAGCAAGTGAACTGGGGAAGGTGGGGGTACCAGATGGCTTCACCAGCCATGTCTCAGTATCAGGTCCACCAGCCTAAATGCCTGGGAGGTGCTTCAGTCCCTACTTTGGTCTAATGCAAAGGAAGGCAAAATATGGACTCTTCTTTCTGGATCCAGCAGAAGGAGCTGGAGACGTGGCACGGAATGCATGCAGGTGTGAAGACGGTGAAAGTGAACCTTACACAGGAAACAACCATGGTGGGTTACAAGCTGGCCGGCTATTTTGCTTTGTATTATTTTACTGCAGAGAGACCAGTGATGGAAGGTGCTTTTGTTTGTATTTATTTATTTGTATTGTTTAATTTTTGGAGTCAATAACTCATGTGGTTCAGAATTCATAGTGGGTGAGTGAGGATGCCATGAAGTTTCCCATCTCTGTCCCCAAACTTCCTCTCACACACACCCAACGTTGTTTTTGCATATCCTTCAAGATACACATTCAAACAATTGCTGGCATGGAGGTTTTCCCTTTTCCTGCACAAACGGTGACATATATACACAAAATTCTACATTGCATTTTTTCCATTCAAGGACGTATCTTGGACATATTCCCGATTGATGGATAAAGGTGCCCTCATTCTCTTTCCTGGCTGCATAGCATGACTCCATTGTATGAATGCCCAATGGCTTCTTTGACAAGGCCTACTAATGAGCATTTTCTTGTATCCAGTCTCTTGTTATTCAAACAACACTTCAATGAATAGCTTGTACAGACATCGGTGCAATCATACATCATACATACATCAATGCGCTTGGAGAGACCGGCGGAGCTGAGACCTGAGACATGGCTGGGAACACGGAAGGGGAGCTGGGACTGCCAGTATCAGCCCAGTAGTGGGAGCAACCACGTGACCCGCCCTTTGTGGGGGGGACCCCAGCAGCTCTCATCACTCAAGAAACCAAAGGCCAGCACTGCTGCTGCAGACCCCCTACAGATTTCATCAGTTGTTGCCCCACAGGTAATTTGCATTTGCAAACACTGGCCACCTCCCTGTTCCCTCCCTTCCTTCCTCCGCTGGAGCCTGAGATCTGCACCTACACCAGCAACCAGCCCAGGGCTTCGTGGCTGAGTGAGTGCCAAATGCCTGCCTAGATAGCCCCAGTTGAACCCCACTGCCATGCACGTGCATGGGACTAGCCCCCTCCAGCTGTGCACCTGCATGCCACCAGTCTGACTCCAGTAACTGACCTCCACTACTGTGCATTCATGGTGAGACCCACCAACTAAAGGACTGCATACCAACAGCATGGGTCCCTGCTGCCACTTGTGGGCCTGGATTCTGCACTGTCTCCTGTCACTGACCTGGACCACTGGGCGCCCCGGCAGCTAGCCCCCAGCCATGCACCTGCATGCTCTTAGCCCAACATGCATCACCAGCCTTTACTGCCATGCCCCCACGGTGACACCCTGCGGCCACAAAAGTGCACACTGACAGCCAGGGTCTCCGAAGCTGCCAACGCATCTGCAGTTGGCCCCAGCACTTGCTGTTGGCCCTGACCTTCATCACTACGAGAGTATCTGCAACCGGCCTCTGCCACCACCCAAGCACTTGTGGCTGTCCCCCACAGGAGAGTGGGCACACACCCCGCTTTTTGGCCCTCCCCACCCCCTGCCCTGGCACATAGCCACTGGGCCTGGAGGCTCCCCTGCATCTGCTACACAACCCCTGCGGCACTTGCCAAGAACCATGCAGTTGTCAACGTGGACACCAGCGAGCTGAGCTGATGAGACCCCGTGCCCCCTGGACCCAGCACCACCGCACAACCCTGCACGTGGAGCAGATCAAAACTGCAGTGTAATACCACCTTACATGTGTTAGAATGGTTACTGTCAAAATGACAAGATATAACAATTGATGGTGAGGATGTGGAGAGAAGGAAACCCCGTGCTCTGTTGGTGGGAACATACACTGGTACAGCTACTATGGAAAACAGTATGAGGGTTCCTCAAAAAATTAAATATAAAACTACCAATCCAGCTTTCCACTTCTGGGTACATATCCAAAGAAAATGAAATCACAATATTGAAGAGATATCTGCACTCCCGTGTTCTCTGTGGCATTATTCACAATAGCCCAGACATGGAAATAACCTAAGTATCCATCATGCGATGAATAAAGAAAATGTTATATAAATGTTATCTGGATATATATACACACACATTATGTAAACATTTCATATAAAACATATTATGAATGTTATGTAGCATATACATTATATATAACGGGATATTGTTCAGACATAAAAAAAAAATCCTGCTATTTGCAACAACATGAATGGAACTTAAGGGCAATATGCTGAATGGAATAGGTCAGACTTAGAAAGACAAATACCATATGATCTCACTTATATGTGGAATCTAAAAGCATAGAACTCATACAAACAGAGAGTAGAATGGCAGTTGCCAATAGGTCCAAACTTTCAATTATAAGATGAATAAGTTCCAGAGATCTAATATACAGTATGGTGACCACAGTTAGCAACATTATATCATATATTAGGAAGTTGCTATGAGAGTAGAGGTTAATGCTTCCATCTCAACAGCAGCAAAATGATAACTATGTGAGGTGAAGGATGTGTTAATTAACTTTATTGTGGTAGACATTTTGCAAATCATCATTGAACATCTTAAACTCACATAATGTTATATGCCAGTTATCTCAATAAAGCCGGAAAAAATAACTAAAAACGCGTATACTTGAAAAAAAAAAGCTTATGATATGATCCCAAATGTGTAAAAGAGAAGAGAGAGATGCGTGAGTGCGCAGCAGGGAAGAAGGGTGGAAGGAGAGAAGAGGGAGGAGAGAGTGATGAAGAGTGGAAGGATTTCACTATATTAGCAAAGGTACTTTCTGAGATACGAAGCCACAGGATGCTTTAAATATTTTCTCTTGGCTTTCCTATATTTTTAAAATTTTCCTAAAGAACTTTAAATTTTTTAGATTTTATTTATTTATTTATTTATTTATTTGAGAGATTGAGCACATGAGCAGTGGGGGGTTGGGGGAAGAGCAGAGGGAGAGGGACAAGGGGACTCCGTGCTGAGCGTGGGGCTCTATCTCAGGTCACTGAGATCATGACCTGAGCTGAAATCAAGAGTCAGACGCTTAACCAGCTGAGCCACCCAGGTGCCCCTGAAAGAACTTGAATTAGAGGCCCATCCTTCAGGTGCTCCCTTCCTGTAGCAGGTATGTTCTGAGTTCCCAGACAGAAATGTGCGGGATGACCACCCCCCCACCGTCCCACCAGCCGCGGGGGACACTGTCGACCCCAGAAATGCAATTATGATATTGGTCAGCTCTACCTGGTCCCATGGATCTAACTCGATGAAACAGTGCTCTCAAGGATTTTTAACTTAGAGTTTGGAACAGGAAACATTGACAGTAACCGTTATCTTTTGTGAATCTGAAATATGAAATATATAGCTGTTCTTAAAGATTTACTTTAAGGAACTTATAAAGTAAATAAAATACCAAAGTCTCTCTGATGAGGGAGCAGAAGGCAAACTAGGAAAAAGCACAAGCTGACACCCCGCAGCACCCCCTCCCCCCCACCGCTGCCAGGTGGGATCTGTGTTACCTTCCTCAGGCACTCCTCTCTGCCCTAACACTAAGGGAAGGAAAAAAAACAAATAGTTAACTCAGAGAGATTACAGTCCTGCAAGATGTGAGTCTCCCTTGGTTTACAAATATCTTAGTGATTTACAAGAAAAAAGCATTCTTACCAATTACCTAACTTCTGGAAGGAAATGTAGATAGAATTAAATGTCCTTACAATCTTCAGCCCATTGACAAATACTTGAGGTAGTGGGAGAATCACATTCCTCCAGGAAGCTCCCTACTGTCTTAATGTTAATGCCTTGCTAGAGGGAAAACCAACCTTAACTTGACAATGGCAAGGCCTCCAGGATCTTGCAGGTCCTGTTTAGCATATGAAAGTTCTTTTGACACCTCCCTTTTCCTTACCTCCCCCAACCCCATAGTATATAACCAGCCACTCCTCACAACCACCGGGCAGCCGCTCTTTCTGCCCATGGGTTCTGTCCCAGGGCTTTAACTAAACCACCATTTTGCACCAAAGACTTCTCAAGAATTTTTTCTTGGCTGTAGGCTCCGGACTTCACCCCACCAAACCTCATCCGTATTTAAAACTACATCACTCTTACTCCTGAGAGCTTTTTCTGTATCCTTGCTTAATGAAACTCTATGGCTTTACTTGCTGTCTTTTGTCCTTGAGATTCATTCTTCGACTCCAGGAAACAAGAACCTTGCTCTCCCATTTCATCTCCATTGAAGTTAGATGAATTTCGATTGAGGAGCTCTTTCCCCCTCATCTTGAGCCTGCAGCATTTTGTATCACCTTCTATACAATTGTTTATGTCTTGGATGGTGTCTTTTCTTATGTTGGGAAATCTTCCATTACTTGAAGACTGTAATTTTAAAGTTCACACTTAACAGGTAGGAACTTGAGTGACTGTTTGTAGATAGGTTTAGCTCTTCCTTCTCAGCTGTGCACAGACCCATGTGTGATGTGGATGATATTTTTGAGATATTAACCCAATATATTGTCACTCTTGGGATGCAATGGTTCCAGTATCTGTAGCAACCACCCACCTACCCTCCTATTGAATCAAATGCATTCCTTGCTTCCCACAGAGGAGAGAGCCCCTCTGAGAATGCAGAAGTCCTCTAAAAGTTAGCACTTTGCTGTTTGCAGTAGACAGGTTTTGCCTATCATATATCCAAGCCCACAGTTTTAGATCCTAGAAACACTCCAGAAATCTCCCCTCAGTCTTAGGGGACTTCACACCCACAACAGAATACACAGTAGTAGCCCCTGGAATGGTACAATTTGAGCCTCTTTTCCTGATACTTCTTACTGTTTAGGCATTTAATGGGTACTCTGATGTGGGCTCACAGGGACAGAACACTGAAGCTAAAGGAAATTACTAGCCAAAAAAAAAAGAAGGAAACAATATTTACGGGTGCTGTTTAAAAAAGAATTCAAATCTGTGATAGTGATGGAGGATAGACGTTAGGGTTCGAAGCCAATGGCCAAGAAATAATTCTTGAGATGTCTTTGGTTCAAAAAAGGTGATTTTATTAAGGCACGGGGACAGGACCCGTGGGCAGAAAGAGCTGCAGTGGGGTTGTGAGGGTTGGTGGTTATATACCTACAAGTTGGGAGGGGGTTTAGGGACAGCGTAAATCTCTAAGGAATTTTGGAAAACAAGGTCTTCAGGAGCTTGAGGGGACTTAGCTATTGTTGGGAAAAGGTCATTTATTACCATCTAACAAAACCTGAGTCATGAGACCTTTCAGTGGGCCATATGCTTGGGGGATGATTGCCAACACATATCTTGGTGTGGGGGGTGGTTATAGATAAAGGAAGTTTCCAAAGGAATTTTTACACTTTAAACTAGACTTAGAGGATCCTAGGGCGGGGTGGGGGGGGGTTGCTGAGAGTCAGGCTAGGCATTGCTTTTTGCCCTTAGCAAAGTATTAACTTCGAGGCGGTTGAGTCCCTAGAGGAATGTCACTCTCCCTGTTTCAAGGACTTGTCAGTGGGCTCTAGGTAGTAAGGAAATTTAATAATTTTTTCTTCTGCCTTTGTTTCCCACATCAGTAGGAGAGATGACACCATTGGTCAAGTCCCAAAGAAAATTCACCAATAATGCCAGTCCCAAGCCCCACGTAGCATACTCACATCGATGTAGATCCCTCCCCTAAAGTAACACCTCTTTTTTCCCCTCTTACAGACTACCTGTTGATTATTTCAAAGTCAGTAGTCCCTAGATCCAAGACTATTGTAGGTGTTGTGAGAGTGCTTCTCCCTGAGACGGTGTGACAGATTATCGAGGTGATGGTAACTCTGATGATGGTAACTCATTCTCAAGAGTCAACATGGAATCCAATCCTTTTAATTAACTCTGCTAAGGGATAAACGTGAGGGGAAAGAAAGAGTTCTGCTCTCTTACACTCTAACAATGAACATGTCAACTGCTCAGTTATAATTATGCTATGTTGTACTGATTTATCAACAGTTGTTATAAAATTGCACAACCCAATTTTAAACATGAGTCCTATCTTGGACTCTATAAATCCCCCTCTGATATGGACAATCTTTTTCTGACAAATACTTCTGAGATCGAGTGTGAGGAATCCCCCAGAAAGGTATTTTCATAATCATCCTGCAGTTGTAGATAGATTGAAAATGCCAGAGAAATTGAAAATGTCTGAGATCAGAAGATCAGTGAGGTAAAAACTGAGTCACGAGGCCAAGTATAGAAATGTAGTGGGACTCAAAGCAGAATCAAAAGGCAGTGATCGGGGGAAACAGAAAACCCAACTGTCTTAAGTCAGAAGCTGTGAGCACTTTCAGTGTTGCTGTGGGACCCATGTCTTTATTACATGGCTGTCTGAATGCCTTATTCCCTCAACATTCTGCAGGAACATTCCTACCAGGAATGTGACTGGGGGCCCTGCAGGGTTTGGCTTGATATTTAAGATTATGAGCTGCCACTTCTCCTCTGATAGTTGTATGCCAAAGATTAAAACAATATTTTCTCCCTAAATAAAGTATTTTGCTATTTTCGCTGAGGATAGTTTATCAAATGGACCTTCAATAGCTTCTCTTTGCAACCAAGTCCATGGTCCCCACACCATCTCCCATCAGAGCAAAACAGGCATCCGTCCAGGAAGGCTCGTGTCCAAGGCACAGTGAGAATGGTAATGTTCCTCTCTCCTTTTTCAAGTTAGCCTGAAATTTTTATCACAACTCTGTATTTCAAGGACCTTGCCAAAAAAAAAAAAATAGTTTTTGTTCTTGGTGTTCACTGAAAATTTAACAAACAGTAGGAGGTGATTTATTGCACCTGGCACGTGTAGAAAATAAACTACTTTGTTATTTTCATGTCTGAATACAAAAATCCATTGAGGCTATATATTTCAGACATTCTTGATGCTTACCATTATACAAGAAAAATTATTATCTTTACCTCTCATTCCAACAAAGATCAGAACAAGAGAGCTAAGCCAAGGCTTCTGAAAAACTAGAAACGAAGTCACCAAAACACACTAGCTGGCAACTAAATTGGGGAGGAAGCTGTGAAATGTACAAAATTGCAGATGTCAGCTTTGACAGGAAGCTGGTGATCAAACAATCCACATTTGTTTCTCTTTTATGTTCTCCCTGAGGAATTGCCTTTTAAGTACTATTTTGTTTTGTTTTTTAACTTAATAGCATACTCTGTCCATGACCCATTATCTCCATCCAAGATGGAACAAAGAAGTTACAGGCACTTTCACCCCAGTTTTATTGAGCTACAAATGACAGGTAATGTGCATTGGTTTAAGGTGAACAACATAATGATCTGATACCATTTAGGGCAAAATGATCACCACTGTAAGTTTAATTAATACTTAACACTTCACATAGTCACAATTTTTTGTTGTGAAGAGAACTTTAAAGATCCAGTCTCTTAGCAACTTTCACGTACATGACACAGTATTGTTCACTATGGTCACCGTGCTGTATATTATCTCTCCAGAACTTATTCATCTTATAATGGAAAGTTTGGACCCTTTAACCAACATCTCCCATTTCCCGCACCCTCAGCCCCTGGCAACCACCATTCTACATTGTTTCTATGAGTTCCATGTTTTTAGATCCCACATATAAGTGAGATTATATGGTATTTGTCTTTTTCTGACTGACTTATTTCACTTAGCGTAACACTCTCAAGGTCCATCCATGGTATTGTAAATGGCAGGATTTCTTTCTTTTTTATGAATAACATTTCATTTCATATTGTCTATCTATCTATCTATCTATCTATCTATCTATCTATCACATTTTCTTCATCCATTCATCTGTTGGGAGGGTTGTTTCCATGTCTGGGCTATTGTAAATAATGCTGCAGTGAACATGGGGGTTTAGATATCTCGAGATAGTGATTTTGTTTCCTTCAGATATATTCTCAGGAGTGGAATTCTTGGATCATATGGTAGTTCAGTTTTTAATCTTTTCAGGAGCCTCCATACCTTTTTTCCCAAGTGGCTATCCCACTTTGCATTCACATATAGTGATTTTTTTCTTTCCTTCAGCTCAGATGGTCATTCATTGCCTCCCGATTATGTCATCATATCAACATTCGCCACAGGATGAAATATTTGGAAAGCCAAGAACACAGAAACAGCGAGAGAGCAAAGACTGTTTCTCCTCACGCTTCGGCTTCAGTTTGAACTTTGCCACACATATACTGATACAAAGATTTTTACCAAATTCACATGAAAATGGGCCAATCGGGAAGGTATAAATGCTATTCCTTCAAAGAGAAGTGTCGTGGAAGACATAGTTATTCTTTGAAACTTTACAAAAGGACATTGTGCTCTGAGAATCGATGTGTGCTTGCTCCCGATCCCAGGTGTTTGCAAGAGGTCGATGCAAGAAGCGCAAGGGAAAGGTGAGAGAGGTGGCCTCGTTTTCAAAAACTCATGGGATGGAGAAGGGAGGAGCAAACCCTTGCCTTCATGAAAACTCGGTACTCATGATCCAAGAAAGTAACCATTAGTGTATCTGGTTCCAAACGTGCTCAAATGTCTCTCTACTGAGGGGCCATGACTCATGACAGAGTCTGCAGTTGTTCGCAGTGCAAGGAGAGATAAAATAAAATAATGTAATCGCACTCGAAGGCATTTTTAAAGCTGATTAATTTCCTTTAAAAACCATACTTTAAAGCCAGCCAATTAATCTGCTTACCTGAATGTGCTTCTGCAGAAATTTAGAAAATGCTGACAATAGGAATGCCATGTTATGTGTCTTAAAAACCTTGAAGTCCTTAAGGTCCCTGAAAATGGCTATAAGAAAAAGAAACAGGCAAACCATACTTTATTCCTTAATAATGCCTTTCTATGTTTTAGTGGTAACATGTATTTTCAATAAGATAGTGATGACTGCTGATGATGAGTTTTGTTGGTGTTTTAACATCTGCACTTTGCAAAATAAAGAAGCTGGTGATGCTGAATTCTGGGAGCCAGCCAAGTACCTTGCACAATGAGAATTTCATTTTCCATTCTGGAGACTTTATCCCAAATCAATTCCATAGGCATCTCTGCAGGGGGTGCTCTGCATCATTATTATTTCAAAGATCAAGTAATCTTAATGTGCAGCCAGTGTTAAGAATTCTGAGCTTGGGGATGCATGGAATGCCATGCTTTCCTTTTTTTTTTTTTTTGTTTCTCTACTCCAGAGCATTACTGGGTAACTATTTCCTAGGTGTTATGAGGTATCTATTCAACTGAATCCTAAGACTCTAAAATGCAGTTCATGGTATCCTTTTCATCTCTTATTAAATCCTGTCCAACAACATTGTCTCTAAATGAAGAGCAGGCCTTCAGAAATTGTTGCGGAAAGAAGAGACAAATATCTTTTTGACAGTAGGAGATTAAAGTTTAAAGGAGGATCCCAAGAAACATTGTTTTGTTTTCACAGAAACCATTTTAAAAGGCCTTTGAACTTCCCTGAATATAAGTAAGCCTAAATGAAAAATTGGAGAAAATGTGGAAAGAATTTTTTGGAACATGAAACCTAGGAGAGGGGAAAAAAGCAAACAGATAGTCTAACAAGAAATTTAAGACAATATGAAAATTGTTACAACAGAACAATTCACCAAGTGCTACTACAATCCATAATAGAAGGAGTGCTTTGCATGGGTCCTTGGATTCCTCCTAATCACCCCCATCCACTGACCTGATTTTTAACATTCACTTCCTTGATTTTCTTTAAAATTTTAATGTCTAAGCATTTATGTAATAGGCTAAATTACCATGTTCATTTCTTTAGCCCTCCCTGTATCCATGCCCTTTATCAGTCAGTCCCACTAAGATAGAGTACACTTCCTGGTCCATTGACTTTGGGCCTGGCCATTGGATGAGTGTTGGCCAATGGAATGTGGGTAGAAGTAACAAGGGGCCAGTTCTGAGCCTAGGCCTTAAGAGGTTTCATTTCTCTCTTTCTCTCTTTCTTTGTTTTTTTCTTTCTTTCATTCTTTCTTTTGCTTTAAAGCTTTATTTTCTTAGGTAAAAAGAACACAGAATCTGTAGTTATTTAATGAAAAAAATATTTCCATAAATAGTCATATGCCCCAACACACTTTTAGAAGGCAAAATGCATTATTACAATCTGATTTTCCTTTCATTTTCTAAAAGCCTTTATTGAAATATAATTCATATGACCTACAATTCACCAATTTAAATGGTACAATTCAATGATCTTTAGTTTGTTTATTTTTATTTTTATTTTTTTAAAGATTTTATTTATTTATTTGACAGAGAGAGAGATAGCGAGAGCAGGAATACAAGCAGGGGGAATGAGAGAGGGAGAAGCAGGCTTCTTGCTGAGCAGGGAGCCCGATGTAGGACTCGATCCCAGGACCCTGGGATCATGACCTGAGCCGAAGGCAGATGTTTAACAACTGAGCCACCCAGGCGCCCGATCTTTAGTTTATTTAATGGTATTTAGTTCATTGTACATTCATCATCACATCAATTTTAGAATGTATTCATAACTCTAAAATAAAAAATCCATGCCCATTACTCCTCATTTCTCCCAAGAGGCTCATGTGTTCTTGCTTGCTCTCTCGTACCCTAGGTTGGCACACTAGTTTGAGAAGAGGAGACATGTACAGAAAAGAAAAAACCAACCCGCAGCTAGAGCCCTGTAACTCAGAGCCCAGCAGAGATCAGCCAACCCTCTGCGCACCCGCAGACATGCAAGAGAATAATGTTACATTATAGACTACTAGGACTGTGTGGGGTTTTGTTATACAGCAATAGCTGATTGATATAGGTAAGCCACAGACAGGAAATATTTACAAACAGAAACCAGAAAAAGCACACTCACAGCTAAAAAATACAGTTTTAAAAACCTAACTTTTTTTTGAAGATGGAGAAAACACTTAAGCAAAGATTTCATCAAGGAAGATAAACCGATTTTGAATCAGCACATGCAGAGATACTCAACGTCATTAATCATGAAGGAAATTACAAACTAAAACCACAATGAGATACTGCTACGAACTGATTAGAATGACTACAATATAAACAAATAATTCAACAATACTGACTATTGGAGAGGATGCAGAATGATGAATTGCTATAACCACTTTGGAAACAGTTTAGCAATTCTTTATAAAGTGAAATATACATGTAGCCTATGAACTGGCAATCCCACTCCTAGGCATTTCCTTGAGAAAAATTAAAATAAATGTTCTCACAAAAGCCTGCGTATGAGTGTAGCCACTTTATAATCACCAAAAACTGGAAGTAATTCAAAAGCCCATCAACTGGTGAAAGCATTAACAGACCGTAGTACATTCATACAGTGGGATAATATTTGACATTAAAAAGAAACGAAATATTGGGGCACCTGGGTGGCTCAGTCAGTTAAGCATCTGCCTTCGTCTCAGGTCGTGATCTCAGGGTCCTGGGATCAAGCCCCACACTGGGCTCCCTGCTCAGCAGTGAGTCTTCTCCCTCTCCCTCTGTGATCTCTCTCACTCTCAAATAAATAAATAAAAATCTAAAAAAAAAAAAAAACGAACTACTAATTCATGGATAGCATGGATGAATCTTAAAGACATGCCAAATGAGAGAAGTCAGGCTCAAAGAGCTACATAATTTATGTGAATGTATTATTAATTTTTCATTAGTTTAAGAATATTCCTCACCTTTATCCAAATATATATATTCTGCACCACGGTTTTCTCCTCTTTTTCTGGACTCCAATTGCTCATATGTAGGATTTTCTCACTCAGTTCTCCATAAATTTTTATCTTCTACCTTCTGCCCTTTTTTCCCTCAGTTCTTTCTGAATATTTTTGTCTTTTATCTTCCAGTTCACAAGTTCTCCCTTATTTTGTGTCTAAAATGCTTTGCAATGACGTGGTTGGAACTGGAGGGTGTTATGCTGAGCGAAATAAGTCAATCAGAGAAAGATATGTATCATATGACCTCACTGATATGAGGAATTCTTAATCTCAGGAAACAAACTGAGGGTTGCTGGAGTGGTGGGGGGTGGGAGGGATGGGGTGGCTGGGTGATAGACATTGGGGAGGGTATGTGCTATGGTGAGCACTATGAATGGTGCAAGACTGTTGAATCACAGATCTGTACCTCTGAAACAAATAATACAATATATATTAAAAAAAGAAGAAGAAGAAGAAGATAGCAGGAGGGGAAGAATGAAGGGGGAGATATTGGAGGGGGAGACGAACCATGAGGGATAATGGACTCTGAAAAACAAACTGAGGGTTCTAGAGGGGAGGGGGTGGGGGGATGGGTTAGCCTGGTGATGGGTATTAAAGAGGGCACGTTCTGCATGGAGCACTGGGTGTTATACGCAAACGATGAATCATGGAACACTACATCAAAAACTAATGATGTAATGTATGGTGATTAACATAACATAATAATAAAAAAATAAAATGCTTTGAAATTCATCCTCTGAGTTCTAAATTTCAATTGATGTATTTTTCCAAGTGTTTGTTTTCTTTTTAGTAACTTTTACACTTTCCAGTTACCTGCTAAAAATTTCAGCCAAGATTTCATCAGAAGCATAGTTATAAAACTTTGGGATTTGGTAGCCACCTTGTCTGTGGTCCTTTATCTTTTCCTACCACCTGCGGTTTCTGCTGAGTTTTGTGTGTGTTGTCTTACTTCTGCCTATTCCTGTTTTTTTTCTTTTTTGTCAGAAATTATATTTGCAAGTTGTTTTTAAAAAACTAAATTCAAGTCTAGAGAGGATTTACATTTGCTCCTCTCAGGATCATCTGACTGTAGTATCAGAGAGTGAGATGATCTGAGGTTGTAATCTGTGTGAAGACCAGTTACTCTCAGTCCTGCTGTGTGGGGCTGTCCCTCAAGGTTTCTTCATGACTTTATTTGCATATTCTATTAGTATTTTGTCAAGCTTTAAAAGATGTCTTCAGTGACAGGTTGGTTTGAATTACTTACTCCACTATTAACAGAAGCACAAATTCCCAATAGATTTCTAAATATAAATATGTTCAAAGCAAAGCACACGATGTCCCTGACACCAAGGCCAGCTTCACTGTAGTCTTTCCTGTCACAGTGACTCCATCCTTCTAGATTCTCAGGCCAAGTCTTGGTGTCTTCCGTAAGTCCCCTTTTTCTGGCACGCCCTGACCCATACTGCTAACAGAGTATTGGGTCTATCACCAAAATATACTCAATAATGCTGTGTGACAAGCAGCATCAGGACACTTCATCGTCTTGCTCTTGGGTCTGCAGATATGCTGTGGCTTGGCCGACTGAGGCCGGGCTTGGGGTGGCTCCCCGTTCAAGCTGCAGTGTTGGCTGGGCATGGCTCCTCACTGTGAGCTGGGCATGGGTCTATGACAAACATGCTTATTCTCGTGACGAGTTTGAAGGGTCAGCAGATACTTGGGGGAAGTTCTTCTCGAAGGGATGGCAGAAGCACAGGAGGGCAAACAGAAGCATGTGCTGTCTCTTAGGCCCATACTTGAATTGGTGCATTCAGGTCCATCTACACCCCATTGACCAAAGTCACACAGGGGACCCCAGACTTAGGGAACAGAGAAGCACATTTGACCTTGAGCTGGAAGGGCCGTAAAGTCACATAGCAAAGGGTTGGGTACAGGAAGGGGTAAGTAATTCAATCTACCGAAAGGTCCCTAATAATTATTTCTGTGAGCCACCTCCTTATACTGTCTCATTCAGTGAATCTGCTTCAGCTATTTTGGACTCCTTGGTGTTCCCTGAACATACCAGCCTTGCCCCTTGGGTCCTCACACTGGCTGTGCCCTCTGCCTGGACCACTATTCCCCATGCAGTCATCTGTATGGCTTTCTTCCTTATTTCTTTCAGGTTGGTATTCAACATTTGACTTCTCCCTATTTTAAAATTGCATTCCCTCCATTCTGGCATGTCCCTTATCTTGCTTTATTCTCCTGCTCTGAAGCACTTTTACTTTTGGGCAAACTGTGCCTTGTTGTAAATTGTTGTCTGTTTCCCTCACTAGAGGATAAGATCCACAAACTTAAGAACTTTTGCTTATTTTGTGTACTGAGGTATTGCTTTTGCCCCTCGGGCACTCAATAGCTACTTGGAAATATTTGTTCATAACTCAAAAGTAATAGAAGACAGTGCAAAATGAAAAGCAAAGACAATTAGAAATTCCAAGAGAAGCAAAGAAGTGGTACATTATAGAAAATATAATCAATTGGATCTGGAGCAAGTAATATTTTCATAGTCATATTACTATAAATACCATTTATGAATTTAAGTAAAAATAGTAATTTAACTACAATAGATGTTCTCTTAATTGGCCTCAATATAATTGACTTGACAGATTAATTGACACCCTCCATTCCATCTGCAAATTATACTGACTAATTCCCATGCACATTAAATGCAAGCCCTTAGCATGTCATTTTCTAGCACTGTGTTTCCTTGGACAAATATTAACCATTTTTACCTTATTATCTTCATCTGTAAAATGAGGATATTGAAGTATAATTTTCAGGAAGACAAAAAAGCATGAGTCTTGTACAAATATGAAATGAACGTGGGTCAAAAATTTTATTGAACTTGTTAAATAAGGAGTAAAACAGTAAGATATTAAACCAGTTTAAAGAGAATTTGATGACACACACACACACAGTTTAATGACTAGAATATTAGAATAAGATTGCTGGATTAAACACAAAATAGGTAATGTCCAACACAACCACAAACGGTAAACTTTGGGGTTATTTCTTCTTTCAAAAATAAATTATTGGCATCTCTATCAGGCAAAAAAAAAAACAAAAAACAACTATAAATTAACCTCTTCCCCTGCATGTTTGTAAAATAGCCCAGTTAATAGAATGTCAAATCTCAGTGTTGTACTGAAAGAACACCTCATCGTGTCTTCTGGGTATTTTCAGATTTCAGGTTCTTTTTCTGATAGGGATAATAGTAGGAGTTACGTATTAGAACTCTTAAGAGTTTTAAATCAGTAAATATGTCTGAACACTGGGAGCAGGTCCTGGCATGCAGTCAGCTTAGTGCCTGCCCCCCAGGACAGGAGGCACAGAGTAGCAAGTGAGTCCCGAGCTGTGTACTTGCGCTCCCACTGGGGACGTCTATGCTTTTCCAAAGTCACTGGGTTTATTTCCAAACCTGTTCATTCTAGTTGTATTTATAGTGGTAATTCTTTGATTTTGCTTCGTGTTACAAAAACTAATGAAATAAGTCTGTTACAAAGAGTTCTTTGTTTCTAAAGAAGTAATGTTGAAAAATTTGATAATAACAAATCACTAAAAATATACTTAAAAATCTGAAAGACACTTGTTAATGACTGGGGGGGGGTGGAAACCAACCTCTAGAATAATTCTCTACTCAGTTTGCCTTGCAAATGTTTTTAATTTTTGTACCACTTTAAAGAAACCAAAACTAGAAATCAGTCATAGAAGATGTGTCTTGGGTTTGATTTTTTTGCAAGAGCCACACTGAAGGACAAGTCCTTGACCCTGCGTCAAAAGATCATTTGCTTTCAGTTAAAACGAAACACTTAAGAAATTCTACATGTAATTTTTATGAATACCTGCTTTTTCCAATTAAATGATCAACTACTGGTTCTGATTATGTTGGTAAGAAGATCTCTACAATATAGGGGAAGGGCAGAGGAATTAAGTAAGGCTAACATATAAGAGAGCTAGATCCTCATCTATCACAGCAATTAATGTATAGAAAATGTCTCAAATTGATAAACCAGAAAATCATAGTAAAGACATACACTTGGAGATGTGGGGTTAAGTTATTATAAGGTATCAGCACAAGGACTAAAGTGTTTGCCCATAGAGTGCAGGCCTATTAGCTGGAAGGCTAGGAGCAGGAGACTACTGCATTGTAATACTTTAGCACTATTTAGTTATTTTAAACATGTGCATATATTCAAAAAAAATTCTTCCATGAAATCATTCTTTACATTAATTTGAGGAAGAAGCCCTGAAAATAGCTTAGGTAGCCTATAGCATCTCTTGTAGTCTTTAAATAAAGATATAACTCTTCCTTCATTTCCATCAAATGGCCTGTTCTGCTAATCAAAGCCTGCTCTCTTTTTATTCTTTTAGTCTATTAAATTAATATTGTTTGTCATCTTTGTATTTCCATGATAATTATCTTTAATATTTACTACCTGTGGTGGTCTTAAAATATTTCCACAAATTTCTGACACTCCTCTCTTCCAGAGTCGGGGAGCTTAATTCCCCTCCCCCCTTAAAGATGGGCTCATGAAGACAAGACAGTGAGGCAGAAATGAAGGAGTGTGACTTCTGATAATAGATCATGAAAGCAATTTCAGCTTTCTTCTTGCTCTCTCTTGGATCACTCGCTCTGGGGGAAACTAGCTGCCATATTAGGAGGATGCTCTAGCTAACCTGTGGAAAGTCTCACATCAGGAACTGAGGCCTCCTGACAAGAGCCTCCTGAGTGAGTTTGGGGGCAGATCCTCCAGCCACATTCAAGTCTTCAGATGATCGGTAGCCTGGAAGACACCTTGACTGTACCATCTGCGAAAACCTGGGCCAGAATCACCCAGCTAAGCCATGTCCTAATCCATGATCCACAAAAGCTGTGAGGTGACACATTTGATATTGTACACTACTTATTTCTGGGATAATATCTTAGCACAGCAGTAAAATAACTAATACACCATGAAAACCATGTGAATACAGTCCATCTGGCTTTTTCTCAAGAAGTACTCCAATTCAAAAGACATGGATATTAAACACTTTTGATTGAGGAGAGAGGAGCAGTTCCTCTCAGATTGGAATGGAGATCACCCCAGAAACACAGATTATGCAAAAAGCACCAGAATAATACCTAACACTTACGTAAGATGTGTTAATACCTAACACTTATAGCTTTTTCAGGCTTAGACTCTTTCCTTAAGTCATTGGCAAGTTAAAATATCACAGTGTAACTGCTGGTGTTTTAAAATTTGTCTCTTCACCATTCTTTTTTCTTTTTTTTCTTTTCATTGTTCACTTGCTTAGTTGCCCAAAGTCATTGGCCACACCTGAATTATAACCTCAGAGACGAAAAATAAGGAACTCTGAGGGGCAGCAAGGCTGTAGGTCAGAAATGGTCCTCAGGTCATATTATGGAAAGCATAATCAAAGCAGAACTCGCTGTTTGCTGTGTGGTTTGTAAATGATTCTCTCTCTCTCTCTCTCTTGCTAAAATTCCAAATCTCACTCATAGAGACTTCTAATATTTACATGGTCTTTTCAGTCTTTAAAACAAAGGGACCAAAGGATAGACTGCCAGGGGAGGATGGAAGAACAGAGAAAGGTACAGAGAGACAACACAGAAGGGAGATAGAGAAAACACGGCCACATTCACGCGGGAGGCAAGCCAGCTGATTCTGACAAGTGGTCTCCATGGAGGGCTCTGCAGAGTATGCTGAACATGAGAATTTCTGTTATTCACCATACCTTTGACTGTCATCTTTTTCCTACCTCAAAGGTGGTTTTTACTTGCCATTTCATATCATCGATTCATACATTATGATTCACTGTCATCTGCCATTCATTGCAACTACTTTGGAATGACTCTCTTCCCTACAAGTCTCTTTCCCATAAACTCAAACATTTTTATCCTGTTTACCCATATGTGTTAGTCTGTATTTTCCCAAATTTGACCCAGTTATATTTTCCTTGCATTTCTTCCCACAGACTATTACAAACCCTCTCTATGCAAGACTTGCTGGTAAAATCTTTGATAAGCTGTACACTAACAGCATTAGTCAGGAAGTATTACATTTCAAGTGACAGAAATCAAACTCCAACTCAGTCAAGCCTAAAAAGGACTTTATTTGCTCCCAACACAAGGAAAGGCAGGGGTGTTGCTGGGGACAAGTGGAATAGGGATCTTGACACGGCCACAACTCTGCCCTTGTTTGCTTTGCTTCTCTGCTTGTGGATTTCATGCTCTCCTACTGCCAAAGGGCTCCGTGCCATGTGCAGAACATGAAGAAAGTAGTTCTGTTGTTACATACTGACAGGGTTGCCAACAGAGAGGAAAAGGATCTTTAACCTTCAACCAAAGTGAAAAATTCTGCAGTGGGTTTTAGTTGGCTCACATGGCCATCCTGGACATGAAGGGATGGGGCACTGAACTGAGAAGGGAGACTGGCTAGTAACTCATAGATGGAATAGGAAAGGAGAGTACTGTCAGATAAAGAGGGGAAAGAAGAAGTATTGTGTAGACAAAAATAATACACATATACTACACTAACTGTCTAGATCCATAATTGTATGTCTAGATCCATAATTGTAAATGATCCATAACAATGACCATCCATAGAATTAGGAAAAGTATTTGCAAAATGTATATCTGATAAGGATCTAATATCCAGAATACACAAAAGAAGTCATACAACCGCAAATAAAAAGAAAAACAACCCAATTTAAAACTGGGCAAAGGACTTAGACATTTCTCCAAAAACGGTACACAAATGGCCAATAAGCACATGAAAAAATGTTCACCATCTTTAGTCACTAGGGAAACACAAACTAAACTTTCAGTGAGATACCAGTCAGGAGAGAGCATAAAGAGATACCCATAAGGATGGCTGTCATCTTTTAAAAAGAAAGAACGAAAATAGTAAGTGTTGGTGAGAACGTGGAAAACTGGAATCTTCATTCACTCCTGGTGGGAACATGAAATGATGCCATTGCTGTGCAAGACATTTTGGCAATTTTTCAAAAAGCTAAAAAGAGAATTACCACCTGACTTACCAATTCCACTCCTAGGTGTATACCCAGGAGAAGTGAAACTAGATATCCACACAGAAACTTGTACACAGATGTTCATTAGCGGCATTATACTTAATAGCCCCCAAATGAGACAACCCAAATGTCCACCAACCAACCAATGAATAAATAAATGTGGTAGATCCATATAATGGAATATTATTCCTCCATAAAAAGGGATGAAGTACTGACCCATGCTATAACAAGGATGAGCCTTGAAAACATTATGCTAAGTGAAAGATACCAGACACAAAAGGCTGTATATTGTATGGTTCTATTCATATGAGATATCCAAAATAGGAATATTCATAGAGAAAGAAAAGAGATCACTAGTCGCCAGGGGTTGGGGGAGGGGGCATATGGTGTGGCTGCTAATGGGTATGGGGTTTCTTTTTGAGGTAATAACAATGTTCTAGAATTAGAGCAACCTTATGAACTTAGGAACACACTAAACACTACTGAATTATTCACTTTAAAATGGTTAATTGTACAGTAGATGGATACTTATCAACAAAAACTAATTTAGCAAGTTTTGGAGTCAATTAGGACTATTATTTAATTGGAGTTTGTTTTAGACATGATATTTTTGTGTCTTTCGCAGTTGGAATGAAATTTTCAAGTCCCAGTACCAAATGATTTTGTTAAAAATATATGAATCAATTGGCTCTTCTTCCTACAAAGAACCTGAAAGAGCTTCTAAGAACTGTAGTCTAAATAATATCTCTATCCCATTATAGGTTTTCATTTAATCCATTCTGGAAGGATTCTTGTCAACACTTTTCTTAAAGGATTTCTTAATCATCTTTGGTCATGAACTGAGGGGTATTTTTTCAAGCTGTAATAATGGCATTATTCTACTAAAAGGGCTTGCCTTGTAATCCTGTTAATGTATTTACAAAGAGAAGCTCAAATACTTTGAATTATCCATCACGCCACTAATGGAGAGGGAACTAGAAATTATAAGTTCTAGGAATTAGGCAGGATAGTCAAGACTGTTTAGCAGTGTGCCTTTTACTACCCAAAACCAAAAGATACTCAAATATGAGAGGGAGAGAGAGAGAAAGACGAAGGAAATTCTTGGAATTATCTTGGTATAAATTCCTTTTGACCAGAAAATAAAAAATCATCCATGCAAGGGCTGAGTTTAACTACATATATTTAAAAAGTTCAAACTATAATTTTCTCACTCATTTAGAAGTAATTTTATAATTAATATGTAAGTACTAAATGCTCAAAATGACAATTTATATTATTTAAACTGATTCTCATAGTGAACAAAAGCAGTGATGAGCATTATTTATATATTCTGCTGTGACCATTGTTGAAGTAAATGGTGGACAGAATGCATTGGTCTTCGAGTCCAAGTCATGGACTAACTATAGCATCTGTTAGTCACTGAATTCCCTTGAGTCTCAATTTTCTTATCTATGAAGAATATTTGTCCCTATCTTTGCAGAGCTAGCTCATTATCGCTTATGTCTCATGCTAAAATGTTTCTGCTCCAAGATGCCTTCCTTGACCACTCATCTAAAGTAGCTATTCAGGCTCTCTACCTCACAGCCTGTATTTTAATTCTCTGAATAGCACCTAGGGCTCTTCCATTTTTTTTTTTTTACTTATATAATTAGTCATTATCTATTCATTCTTTCATTGCCTGCCACCTCTCGTACTGCACAAGCTTCATGAGGGCAATGAACCTGTCTACCTTGTCTGCTAGTACATTGCCATCGTCTGGCACAAAAGAGCCACTCAAACATAGTTAATGAGTGAATGAATATGAAAGGGACTCATACTAAGCCCTTCCAGCTTTCGAAGGCTCTTGTGAGGATCAGAAAGAGGGAACGGATGTGATCAAGGTTTTTGAGTGATGGAGCACTATGCAAATGGAAGATTTTATAACTCTGATATTGGTTTTCCTTAAAGGTTAAACATACATTTCTACCTCTAACTAGATTTTTACATCTAATAAATTCTACACATGGAAAGTAAGATGGCTCTGCAATTTTCTGAGGCAATTTCATTTACAAACAATAAAAGAGAACAAAGTGAAATTCACAATGAGTATTTTGACAGGGTCTGTGTCTTTCAGAATTGTGATTTATTACCAAGAGTTAGTTCAAATATCTTTATTTGTTTCAGTAGTCAATGGAACTGCAGGAATTGAGTGTTTTCCCACAGCATTCCGTAAGAGGTCACTAATAAAAGGGAAGCAAATAATAGCATGCCTTTATGTGTGCATGTAAGTCCTTGAAGTTTTCTCTCATGGACTGGTTTTCTGACTCAACTGGTCAAGTGATGACAAAGTAGGTGGTCAGTCACAGACCTAACCTGATGAAGCAACTCTCGCCTCAGTGGTCTACTGTTGACCACCAAAGTCCTACCTCTTTCTTAAGGCTTCATGATTTATAGAAGGCTGTAGAATGAATATCAGGCTGGAGCCTTGCTCAACATGTCAGTGCCTTAGTATGAATTCTTTAGACATTGAGTCACTTGCTTTTCCTACTGGGAGTTGATGATTTGGAACACTTTGAGATGTCACTGTGGAATCTCCTAAATCCATACAGCTTCCTGAGTATTATGAAAACATACTGGTTAAGACTAGAAGCTTTGGAGTCAGCCAGACCTGGGTCAGAAAGTCAGCTCCTTCACCTATGAGCTCTGTCACTTTGGCCAAGCTCCTTCCTGCTCTGAGTCTCAGCTTCTTCAGATTCAAATGGTGTGATAATGTCAACCAACTTAAAGAATTGTTGTTAGGATTAATGGAGAAAATGCATACAAAACCCTTCACGAATAACTAGAACATCATGCATGCTTAACTATTGTTAACTTATTCACAAGGAAGAAAATATAGAGCGATACATGCAAAAATTATAGGTTGAAGGAAAAAATAAAGTCTTGTAAAGTACACTTTCCGGTATCCAGAATGCATTCAGCAATGGGAGTTGCTGCTTGATTGAAAAGTAGTTTTCAAAAATCTTTTTGTGGAATATTTTTTTCAAGTGTATGGGTTTAATGTTTCGATGAGTAAATAAAAATTAGATATATAATTTTTATTCTATTATATGCATAATAGTTATATATAATAGTATTATTATATATAAACTTATAGTTATATATAATATAAAATATATAATACATATTATATATATAAACTTATAAAGCAATAAGGACCATTTCACCAAGTACACGGAAATCAGGAATAAAGTCTTTAGTCTATATCTGTATCTTCCCTTTGATAAGTCTTAGTTTTCACAAGCCTTAGTTTACTCTTTATGACATGTAGAGATAAGACTAGATTATTGATTGCCAGGATGAATTCTCTAAAACATCACTCTGGTTAGATAAGTGTTTATTTGTTAAATTTTGTTTGGAAAATCTTGAATAACAGGTGTCTTTACCATAGAATTTCCCAAATGTTTTGAGCTCTAATTCCCCCAGGGGAATATAGTTTTCCACATTTCCCAAACATAATTGATTAGAGCATTTATTTTTTTTTTTGTCACTGAGCTTCTTGTGAGACAAGAATTCTGAGAAACATTTTATGAAAAGTTGGGCTAGATAACACCCAAGATCCCTTCCAGCTCCAAATTCTGAAGCTCTGATTCACTTCTTCCTTCTTCAGGCCTAGACTGGGCTTTGCCAGAACCATGCTCATGGCCTTCTCCTTCATGCTATTTCACCAAGACCCAAGCTGCTAGACATTTCCATAGTCATTCTGCACTTTCCACTCTGCTTCATATAATAGATCTTTGTATAGCTTGACAATCAGCAGCACACGAATCAGTGCAGGGTGATCATTGCTTCAATCATCATGACTGCAGATGTGGAGAGATGATAACACTGTCTACACGGAAATGGTGGAAATGGCAGTCTTGGGACCTCCCCGAGGACTGCTCTCACTATATGTCTGTTGGCTCTGGAACCCCAGGTAACACTGCATTTTATCTCTTTCTTGGAGGGCTGTGCGTGCTGCTAGAGAAGCAAGACCCAAATGAAGTTGTCCCCCTCGATGGGTGCTTCCCAACTTTTGTCACATCATGACCCATTTAGAAATTGATACTATTTCTATGGGGTGCCAAGGATGCCTGCAGCCTGAACTGAGAGGTTGATTAAATACGGACATGAAGAAGGCCTGTGGTTTTATAATGCTTATGTTTAGGAAGAACTTAATCAAAGCTTTTCAGAGTAATGGGGATGTAGCTTCAGGGATTTGAAGGTCAGGGATTTTTTCTATGACGGAAGATAGTAAAGACTATTTGTTTGATATCAGGAATGATCCCTGACAATACCAGAGACTGAGGGTATAACCTGACAGGCAAGGTCACTGAGATGGTGAGAGGAACCCAGCCCCAGAGAGCAGTGGACTCTGCCTTGGAAAAGGGTCCTTCCTGCACCATAACAAGAGGCAGGAGATGGGTCCACAGGCAGGTAGTTTGTGGTTGGGGTGAGAGAAAAACAAGGATGTCCCCATTCCTGTTGGCTGGCTTCAGTTTTTCCAACAATGTAAAATGAGAGAGCACTCTCTGATGGTGCAGCAGAGGGCAGCAAGGTAAATACTCAGTGAATATCCATTACTGCTTTCATTGTTGTTCTTATTGTGTGACTGTGTCTTTAACCTTGCATGTGGTGGCTCCCATTTCCACATCTCTGATGAGATGGCCATCAAGAATCTCCTGACCACCAACCCTGTTTCCATCCTCCTCACCCTCTCTGCAGTGTGGGTGAGCAGCCTGGTAGGAAACTTCTCCTCTTTGCAATCGACTGTCTTGGTTTCCCTTCCTGCCTCTTTGTTTCCTTCCTTCCTTTTTCTAAAGGAATATTCTCAACCTTTTATAAGTTCTGTTAGTTCCCTTTCCCATTCTCCCATTCTCTCCCCTCAGAAATTTATATTTATTTCAGAGATATCATTCATTTTTCCAGCTTTATTTCTCACCACTGGGCAAGTCCACTTATTCACTAATTTTTCTCCTAAACTCTAATAGAATCTCTAAGCACTGGTTTCTTTCTGGCTGTCCACCCATTATCTCAAATTCAACATGTTCTCAAACAAGTGTTTCACCTTTCTATCCAAAGTAGTCCTTTGAAAATATCTCCAGATTCATCTGGAAAGAAGTTTCGCTCTCATTACTTCTGTATTCATTTCCAATGGCTCCTGTACCAAATTACCACAAACTGAGCAGCCCAAAACAACACAAATTTGCTATCTGCACCATTCTGGAGGTCAGAAATCTTAAAATCAACATGTCAGAAAGGCTCCATTCCTTCTGAAAGTTCTAAGGGAGTACCCTTTCCTTGCCTTTTCCTGCATCTGAGGCTGTCTGGATTCTTTGGCTCATGGTCCCTTCCTCCATCTTCAAACCCAGCAACAAAGTATCCAAAGCATCTTCAGTTCTCTCTACCTCTCTTTCACCTTTGCTTTCATCATTACATCTCTGACTCTCATCCTTCTGCATCCCTCCTTCCTTTATAAGAACCTTGTGATTACATTGAGTCAACCCAGATAATCCAGGATAATCTCATCTCAAAATCTACGACTTAATCACAAATGAAAAATCTCTTTTGCCTTATAAGGTAGCATATTCATAGGTTCTGGGGACCAGGACAGGAACACTTTGGGGGAGCTGTTTTTCTGTCTACCACAGTCTCTGTTCTAGGTTAGACCTGTATGAATTCCCACACATAAAATAGCTGTTTAACCAGGTGCCCATTCTCTGTCCCCATTCAAATCTCTTCATGTAGTCTTTAATAAAAATTCTCTTGCTCCCAAATAAAATTCTAAATTTTTAATATGTAATTCAAACTTTTAATATGTTATTGATAGTCCTTAGCCTTTTCAGCCTGGCTAACATTGAACCTGCATGAGGTTTTCCAAACATAATTTATAATCTCCAGTAAAGCCAGTCTCTTCACACCTTGAGTCTCCCTATCCTCATGCCTTGGTTTTTCTCCTATTCCTCAGAGAACAATTATTCTACACAAAAGTTGTGTGGGCTAAGAAGAAGTGAGTATTTAAGACACACAACATCATGGGAGATCCCAGGACCCAAGTTCACATAATGTAGCAGCCTATTGCCACTGGTGTGTTGTATCATGAAAAAAAGACACAGTTACTCCCTACTTAGAAAAGTCTCCTTGCCACACGCCCACCTCTCCAAACCCAACCTTTGTCTAAAAGCACAGTTTCAAGCTTTTCCTTGAGGAAGCCTTTTTCATCCAGCTAGAATTATTTTTTTTGTTTCTCCAGATTCTTAGAGCATTTACTGTCTATACAAACATCTCCTCAGTAGGCAAGGTATTGGCATTTGAGGAGGGAAAACATTTCCTTCAGCCCAGTTTGTCCCACACAATGGAGATATTTGGCATCACTAGCCTCGGCGCACTCAGCCCCTGCCAGTCACTGTGATGACCCAAATCACCCATATTTCCAAATGCCCCCCCCCAAGAAAGCAAAACTGCCTTCCTTTGGGAAGCACTGGTTTATACCATCTATTTATCAATCAACAGTTAAATTATTCAACCCCTACTAAGGTCTAAGTTCCCAGTGAACAGGGATTATGTACTTTGAATATCGTAAACTGTGAGTCACACAGAGCTTCCTCTACAACAGCAACTGAAAGCTGAATGAATTCTAATTTCCCAATATGGCACGTAGTAGAAAAAGCACTGGATTTATAGCATTAAGAAAGTTACTTGACCTCTGTGAGTGGTTGATTCATCATCTGTAAAATGAGAGAATAACAGGATAACACCTGTACAGAACCTTCCACAGTACCCAACACAAACTATTCAAGGCACATTCTAGGTTCCTTCACTGCCTGCTTTCTCTCATTTTTCCTTTATGTCCTTTCACATCATATAAACAAATATTTTTTCTCACCATTAAACTGGAGAAAAGACGTAAATGGACCACTCATGTCCTATTCACCTATCAGCCACAGGACTCAAATAACAGATTTTGAATAGTTTTCCCATAGTACAGGGCATTATACTGCAAGATGATATCTCAAGAGAATTTTTTTCTCTTTTCTCCTAAACTAAATGAGTTGCATAACCTGTTTCCATTAAGAAGGATAAAATCCTTGCACTGATGGTTTAGATAAAGTATGGCTGAGGGTTGTGAATAAACATTAGTTCTCATGAGGGGAACACGGGTGCTATTTATATGAGTCACAGACCCTACGAGGAAAGCACCAGAAAGAGAAGGAAAGCCACATTTCTATGATACATCCTGGAGGGTGGGAAACTCGATAAATTAGGATAAATGATGCCCATGACCAGAAATATTCTGACAACACTCATCCCAGATGAGGACTTCCTTCTCCTACACTCAATAACCACATCTTCTGATCTAGATTCCACAGAGTCAAGGAAAGGGGCCTGGGGCACCATTCCCATGACCTGAGATCCCAGGTTTCTGAAAGAGATGGATGGGCTGGGCAGGGTGCTGGGGGGATAATGGGGGATGGGCTGTGCATTCACACAGTGTCAAGGTGGGGTGGAGCTAACACTTCTACACTCCTGTATCCAGGGAAGAATGTAGCTGGGAAAAGTACTTATACTTAAATCCCCTTAATCATCATAATAACTCAGAGAGGACATGATTATTATCTCTGTGTTACAGATGAGGAAAACTAGAGTTCACAGAAGTTAAGTGACTTACACAAATTCATAATGTTAATAAGTGGAGGCTTGAAATAGCCTTGCTTATTCTGTGTCATGCTCTATTCAACATCCTGTTAATGATAAAAATGGTCCCTAAAGCAATCCTACAAAACATATGAGTAGATTATAAATGTAGAACGCAGAGATGAAAATTAAGAACCAGTGTTTGTGCCATAAATCGTTTCCACTAAGATATTTCCAGAATATAATCAGGGTTCCTCCAAGTTTTACCTTGACACAAAATATCTATTTTAGTTAAAGTCCAAAATCTTATTGGAGGCATCTGGATGCTAAAAATCAGTAAACTTGTGTGGTAAGGGCTAACTAAAGATTCTCTTATTTCTGGTCAACATAGAGGAAATGTTGAAATGACGGCAGAAAATTGAGGACAGAACTTTTAATAAATTCCCCCAAAAGCATATATGCCCCTATTTGTGGGACTTTTGGAGCCCTGGTCTGGGAGTCAAGCAAAGTGGATTCTACTTCTAAAATATCATTCCAGTTAATCTCTACATCTCACTCCTTTCTCTGAATTAAATTCACTTCTTCCTGAAGTCCACCCAATAACAGACCTGAAGGCAGTAAATTCTCTTAGTCTCTGTCCAAAGTCTCATTATTTCACCCTCACCATTAAATTATAATTTCAGAGTGTGTGGAATTCTAAAAGGACAGCTATGTTCCCTCCACACTTTGAAGATATTTTCTCATTCATTTGTTTTACTTGCTGATGGGAAGGCTTCCGTAAGTTTAATTTTTGTTCCTTTCAAGATAATCTGTCTTCTCTTTCTGATGCTGTTAGGATTTTTTCTTTGGTAATTCTACAGTTTTATTCCAATGTGCATATGTGTGATTTTTTTTTTTAATTTGTCTGGGTTTACGGTCTTCAAGCTGTAATACTCCAATCTCAGGATTTATGTATTCCCTCGATTCTAGGAAATCATCAATCACAGTCTCTTCTATTGGCCTCCCTCTGACTCTGTACTACTTCCTTTGTGAATTATTAGTAGACAAATGTTGAATCCTCTCTTCCACTTATCTCTTAACATCTTATTTCTTCCTCTCTTAGTGAGGCTTTCTGGGCAGTTTCTCCTGTTCTTTCAACTCACTAATTGTCTCCACAGTCTGCCTATTTAAACTGTCTATTGAGGGCTTAATTTCAATGAACAGTATTTTCATTTCTGGTACTATCAACATACCAGTTTTTGTGTGTGTGTGTGTGTGCCCAATTAAAAAAAATATATTTATATTCCTTCATTTCTTTAGTTGTACTTGCTAGATGTATTAATACTCTTGCGTATAAGTTATTTTCCTTAGCCTGGGTTAGCAGGGTGTAGGCTGGCTGCATACAGGATACTCTGTGAGATTCCGCAGGTCAATAAAGGTCAAGGTAAGGTGTTTTAAGCAGGAACCTATAGAAAGGCTTTGAGTGGTATGGCCAGGTCTGTGCTTTAGATAAAGTTTTCTGACAACAGCAGGTACGAGGACTCCGAGGAGGCAGAGATCAGATTCTGGGAAGCTCTTATAATGTTCCAGAAGAGACTGGTCTCTGGCAGTGTCCATGAGGCTACCATGGTGGGAAAGACACTTTATATTTCCCTCAATTTGACTTCCTGGAGAAAAAGGAGCGTTCAGCCTCCTGATTATAATAGTGAAAATGTAACTAACATAATATATCTATGTCACTTTTTTTAAATTTCTACAAGTTATACACATTTCCAACTCTTTTGTTTTCTTTGACATGCTTTTAGATTCATTTGCGTGTCCTTCCTACAAAACCGTTTTAAAAGCATTTTACTGACTGGACACCACAGGCTTTACATGAAATTACTTTGGTTGTTAATAAACAGGGAGTTTGTTATTCTAGAATTTTGTTTCTGTCTTTTCCTCCAGGCTGGTTCAACCTGGTGACAAGATAAAATTTAAGGTGAAGTTCAACCAGTTTTCATTTTGCTTAGAAAAGAAACAACCATTCACTGCCCTATGGCAAATGGAATTTTAGACCGCAGCCAGCATGGGGTAGCATTTACAGTATGTAAATCCTAAAGCATTTCCTGAACCCCCTTTCCCACTCAAAGCCTTGGTTATGTCTGTCCACACTGACTAAAGGCCAGAAGCCTTGAGGGTTGAGGAGGCAGTACTGGCTACTTGAGCCAGAGGCAAATTAGATATACCCAGGTTCCATGGAAGCAAGTGTTGGCCAAGATTGGGTCCCAAATAAACTCCTGTGGGTTGAAGATTCCTATGCAAGAACAGTCCTTTTTGAGAATTGGGATAATTTGTTTTTGGCAAAACACTGTTGCTTTTTTTGAGGGTGAGAAGAAAAGGGGTGTGGGAAAGGCTCTGGAAATCTCGCAAGACCTCTTGGACATGGACTATGTGTTACAAAACACATTTTTGACGAGTTAAGTGTTAACCAATCAAAACCAGACAGATTGTCTTTCCCGTATTGGCTTCAAAATGCAGCAGGGGAAGTGCTATTGCTGAATATGGCTGGGAACTTGCTGAACCCAGTCATTTGCAAGAGTGTCAGAGTCCACATAATGAGAGGACAGAACTGGGTTTTCTGGTTCCTCTTTGCAGGATGTGATTGCAGCCTCCCGGGAGAAAAAAAAAAATGAACAATACCAAATCAAAAGCAGCTCCAACTGTCGGTGGAGGGTGGTCCAGAATTAAAATTTAGAAGAAGAAAGAGATTAGTTTTAAAGCACCATGAATTCTTTTTGTCATTGAAAACTCATCCAAAAAACATTTCATGACAACTTTTGACAGGCAATGATCTGGAAGCTGGATATATAGAGACGGTTATTTCTTGCCCTCAAATAGCTCTGAAACTCTCCCTGGGGAAATAGATTTGTAAGCAGAAAATTATGATATATTGTGATTTGATGGAATTCATGGAGGCAAGGAGAGAAGTGCTAATTCTGGTGAAACTGGGAAAGATTTTGCAGAATTGTTGAGACCCATGAAGAGGGTCTCAAAAGATGTTTGGGCACACCAGGAGAAGAAAATAGCATATGTAAAGACTCAGAGCCATGAAGGAACATGTTGTTCACACACTAAGAAAGGGAAAGTGTGTGCAAGTTGCAGGTGTGGCTAGGAGTCACAGGTCAGATTGGAATGGTTCCTGCTTGGCACGCTGAGGTGTTACTTGAGCCGATAAGGCAATAGTTGCTGAAATAAGGATTTCAATCTTTAGCTTATAACTTTCATTGTTCAAAAGAGACATTTGCTTTACTTTCATGTAAAAAAGCACCACAGTCTTAGGATGCTGATGCCCTGTTTAGAAGAGGACAAGAGCACTGCCCTCTGCATCTAACAGGGTTAAAAACAGAACACACCATAGAAAGACACAAAAATTTAAAAAAAAACTAAAGATATAGAAAGTCCAGTTTAGAGACTTGGAGGATAATTCAAATACTCAGAGTATGTCTGAAAGGAGTTCCATGAAAAGGAAAGGAAGAAATGGTAGGAAAGCAAGAGTATTAGCAAAGAATTTACAGAAATGAGGAATAAAACGTGTCCTTAGATTGAAAATTAATTCCAAATGCCAAGAATAAAGATGAATAAAGATGAATTCACACCCAGAAATATCATTAGCTTATAAAATAAAATGAAACTTCACGGAAAGGTTAAAGGAAATAAAATCAGATAAAGAGAAAATCTTGAAAGTGTTGAGGCTAATCAAAGAAATCACCTAGAAAGGAATGAAAATTAGATAGCAGCTTTCTCACTGATGCCTTCCAAGAGTGAAGGGAAAACAACCATCACACTTGGAGTTTATACCCAGCTAAACTATTATTGAAGAATGAGAGAAAAATAATGGCATTTTCAAACTTGTGAAGATTGTGGAAGTTTACTATCTGCAGAGCTCCCACAAAGAACTTCCAGGGAATGTGCTATTGAAAGAAGAAAAGCAAGGATAGGGACCTGGAATGAAATATTCTCTTAACTATTTCTAATTTTTAAATTTCTGCACTTATTATTTATTATTTTTTCATTGTTTTATTTTGTTGTTCATATTAATTCCTGTGTGATTATTATCTTTTAACTGAAAAAAGTACTCAATTTTAAAGGGCAAATTAAACTCTAGACAATAAAAACAAGATTGGGGAATAGGAGGACAAAGTGTGCATAGGTTTTATAGTGATAACTAGGAGTGGAGAGTATATAGAATAACTTTAGCCTTGGTTGGAAAAATGTATAATTAAAGTATATGTTAGAAATTTAAAGTAACAGCTAAAAAATAAAAATATAATTAGTACATTCCAATCCAGCAGAGAATGAGAAAAACATTAAAAAAAAATTTTAGTTCAACATAACACAGAAAAGAGAAAAAAAGGGCAAAGAATGAAAATATTCCATAGACCATATAAAACTAAATGGTTGAAATTAATCCAAATATATCATTAATCACAATAAATATACACAAATTATATGTAATTGAAAGGTCCAAATTAGCACATCAGGTAAAATAAAACAGGATCCAAAATGCAACTTACAAGATATATGCCTAAACCTAAAATATACAGAAAGGTTAAAATTAAAAGGATCAACAAATATATGCTATATAAATAGTAATCCAAAACAAGCTAATTCGGCAGTATTGGTACCAGACAATTTTTTTAAAGATTTATTTATTTATTTGAGAGAGAGAAAACACAAGGGAGGGGGCAGAGGGAGAGAGAATCTCCAGCAGACTCCCCACTGAGCAAGGAGCCTGATGCAGGGCTCGATCCCACGACCCTGGGACCATGACCCAAGCCAAAACCAAGAGTCAGACACTCATCTGACCGACTCACCCAGACAAATTTAAGGCAAAACATCTTAATAAGAATAAGTAGGGGCACAACATAATAATAGTAGAATGATCATCATACAGTTATAGTAATCATTAATTTGTATGTGCCTGTGCAAAAATTCTCACAGTATAGAAATCCTAAATTAACAAAATTAGAAAGAGAGAGATACATTGATGGGTCAACAAAAATTTAGCACAGTTATATTAGAAACTGATAGGTTAAACCTACAAATCACTAGTAAGAAGAGAGATTCTTTGAGCAATTACGTTAATGTAGCTCAAAGATCTCAGTAGATCTAATTGGAATATATAGTTGATCTAATATGGAACATTCTATCCAACAACTAAAGAATATGTGTTCTTTTCAATAATGCTTAGAACTTTTCAATGACATATCTTTAAATGAATGCTTATCAGGATATTTCTAATTGATCTAATATGGAACATTCTATCCAACAATTATAGAATATGTGTTTTTTTTCAACAGCACTTGAAACTATTCAATGGCCTATCTTTAAATGAATGTTTCTCAGTTTATTTCTTCTTCTGAACATATGTTTTCTCCTATTTTTCACTCAGATTTACTTTCTATGACTTATGTCTTCCATGTGTCTACGAAGAGTCATCAAGCCAATAAGATGGTGTCTGCTGTGGCTGTGATTTGAAACTGATGTGTCTCCTGGGAGCTTCCCAACTTGACCAATGTCTTCCTCTTCAGCCTTTGAACAGTCATTAGTAGAAGATTTAGTCATGCTGATGTGAATTACGTTTAAACTTGTGGCCTTGAGTTCTGAGGCACTCACGTTAGTTTTCGGACGAAGAAGTTTCTGTCTGGGACAGTTGCCTGCCTTTGGTGTAAGACTCACAGGTCCAGCTGTTATCTGTGTTCTTTGGAAGTCTTCCTGAGGGATAGCTCAAGGAATGTATTGGGATAAACCCGAAGATGATGGACTTTCACCAGTGCCCTTTAGTGTCATCATGAACCCTGGGTATGTTAGCCTTTTATGGTCTTTCCCAAAAAGAACATAATTAAGTTATTGTGATGGGTCAGGATAAACACATCCTCTGACCCAAACCCATCACTCCAGGCTTCCACAGCGTGCTGGGATGCTTCCTGTTTTCACTTTCCCAGTGACGTCGAAGAAGTTACTATGCTGCCCTTTGTAAGTGATGGTGATACTCAGGTCCTACTCTAGGCTGGTCACTCATTATGCCATGAGAAGCCGTTTCCATGGAGCTGTAACCACACTCCTTCACAATTTACCAAGTCCCTTTCTCCTAAACTGGTTTTATCTGATACGGCCCCAAATCCAATGATGTAGATGAGAGAGGGGTTGTTATCTCTATTTGAGGAATTTGAGACCAAGAGAATTAAGAATGACACCTAGAATTTTCCACGGTTTTGTGGAGATAAAAGGATTACAACCTACATTGCCTAACTCAAATTTCACTGTCTCTCCTACGCTTAGACTCTGACATACACTGTGAGCTAGTTTCATGGGGTAGGGTGCCATAAATGTGGCCGCCCAGGAATGTAGTTCATTCTGCCACGGGGGCTTGACAACACTTGAACATCCTTAAATCATACTTTTGGCTAAGAGCACACTCCCTGGGGCCAGACTGCTTAGGCTCAAATTCTGACCCCCGCACACAGTTTAAGCTGGTGACCCTGGGCCAGTTTCTTAACTTCTCTGAGCCTCAGTTTCTTCAGCTGTAAAATGAGGACATGAATTTTACCTACCTCCTAAGGTTGTTGTGGGATTCAATAAGTAATAATGCATTCAAAGTGCACAGAGTAGCGCCTGAAAGGTAACAAGTGTAATAGGTGTTTGTTGCTGTGGAGTTGGGATGTTGCTGTTACGGCATCAGGGCTATTTGGCTCAGGCAACGAGCTCGGTGTTTACCTGCAATGATCTAAACACCCCAAACAGGTTGTGATAGAAGGTGAACTTAGAGTAAAGGGAAACATTTCCTCCACTGATGACACAGAAGGTTGTGCAATAATAAAGGCAGTTGGGTTTGTCCAGATCAAAGGTTTAGACAGGCACACAAGCTCTTCTCAGAGCTGCCACGCTCCCAGACATGGCAAGATCACCACTGCAATACGGGGGATTTTTGTCCTCATTAAGCCTCGATTTTATCTCCATAACCAGCTCACTAATTTCATCCCTCCTCACCAGCAGTGTGCCTTGGTGAGCCAACCTTTTGGATTGTGGTGGAAAAGAAGGAACAGGAGTACGTGAAGTGCCCGGAGCCCAATCCTGTTGATGACAGAGGTCAACAACCAAGCCACTGTGGCCCGGACAGGCTCACTCTCTTTTCTTTTCCACTACCTGGTTCATTTCAGTCCAGAACTCTTGCTGGTTCAAGTGTAAAACTCAGGTGCACCACAATGCACAGACTGAAGCCAAATAAAGCCAACGGGAAATACTGGATGGTTTGAACTTTCTTAATTGTCTGGGAAAGATTTTACTTCCCAAACGTCCCTTTCTGGTCTTCCTTTGTCTGAAAGTCCCTTCTTGGTGGTCTGGTAGTCCACCTGCACGTTCCTGCCCAAGTCAGTTTTTGCCACTGGCATGTAGGTAGACTGTCAAGGAAGCAGGATCTTCACTTCTTGGGCTCTGTGAATAATTCTTGTAGTTTCTGATCAGGACTACCTGCCCTCCAGCCACCTCCGTCCCTGACCTCACACTTCCTCTTCCAGGAATCCTCTTGCTTACCCTTTGTTCTCTCCAGTCTGTGCTCCTAGGCTCCCCTAACAGGCCCCAGGCTGCTGACTTTCTTCATCCGACTTCCTCTGCCTCCCTTAGAGAGTGCATTTCTCTGGTCCTGGATGTCAGCTCGGCATGTCTGTCCACCCCACTCCTCACCTGGACCATCCTTCCCGCAGCCTCTCCCAAAAACATCCACCAGACTCGCAAAGGCAAAATCTGGTTCAGCACCACCTGACACGTGAGCACACATCATCCTGACAACGCCAATCTGCTCCCGCTCTGAGGTCACCATCTCCTTTCTTCACCATGTACAAAATCATAAGATGCCAAATTTATGCTATTAAAGCAGGAATATTTGACAGTCAGGGAATTGTCTGCCCATCAGTTTGTGACCCTTTATGGAGGAAAGTGTCATCATTTGATGTCCTTAACGTTCAGGTGTCCTGCTAGTTCCCACCTCTCACTCTGTATACCATCCAAAGGATGGGCCATTCCAGAGATGTGTATTATAGTTGTCTCATATTTCTGAGAATTGCAACAAGGCATCTTTCAGCTTCAGTTTCTAAGCAGATGTAATCAGTAGCAGGAACATTCAATTTTAAGTACCTTTCAACTAAACGTCAAATGTCAGGCTAAAAGTTCTTTAAAATAAATGTATTGGGGAAGAAATGGAAGCCCTATGATACACAAAGTATCCTATTTTCTCTGATTTATAGCTGACACCCATCACAGCCACCAGAGCCATTTGGAGCGTCTGGTATTTGCCACAAAGGTTGGTGCTGGTCAACAGCATGTTGCTAATGAGAAATAAGGCATAAATCCAAAATACAACAGCTACCTCCTCCTCATCACTTTAGCTGTGTGACTTTAGGTAAGTCAATAAAATGCTCCGTGCCTCACTTTCTCTTCTACAAAATGGGAATGATGCCACTTTTTATTGAGTAGATAACACTGGGATATTTACAAATCAGGGTTTAAACACTATATACGGAATAGGTAATAGCAGTACTTGCAGTTAAATTATCCATCCTTCCGTTTCTCATCTGTAAAATGGTAATAGTACAGCACTTATAGAACAGAGTCATGCAGTTTAAATGAGCTGAGGTGTGCAAAGTACTTACTTGGTAAACAGTAAATAATCAGGAATATTAACGATTGCTGTGACTGGTTCTACAGACACTTTCTCATATTCTGTGTTTCACAGGAAACAAAATTGGGTAGCAGAGAACAGATTCCACTTGGAGTCCTGGTCATTAGTCATAATCAGAGCCCTGAGCCGGTTCGGAAATTTTCCAAATATAGTCATGAGGGTGACTAACTGTCCCCCCTCTTTCTTCCCATGTGCCGTGGAGGCAGGTAGAAGCAGAGAACCCCGCTGTCAGTGAAGAGGAATGGGAGAGACTACTATATTTCAGGAAAACCCATCTCTGGCTTTTTTCAGACCAAGCAGAGCTATGAGCAAATTCTTCCTGGCTGAAAAAAGGGAACACATTCGTAAGCTGGAGACACAGCACTATGAGGTGTGCAACTTCCTGTTTCCCTGGTGAACGCTTCAGAAAACATTCGGTTGGGAATTTTAAAAATTTCCATTTATTGTCACCCTCGAGAGCTCGCTGAAGGATGGATGGGGTGAGTCAGGGCGCCGGTCTGGGATCGTTGGCTGCGGGGAGGCTTGCAGACTCTGCCTTGCTTTCTCAGTCACTCACGAAGGCCAGTGACCTCTGCATCCTGACCCTGCCTCTGGGCAAGGCACTATGACTCCTCACACTCACACACTCAAAGCATCCGAAAACCATAAGGTATTTCATGCAGGTCAATGACTAAACCATTCAGGGAAAACGAATGCCTATTTTTCCTACAAAAATTTCTCCTGGAATAGTAGCCCACTCCGATGGCTCATCACCAAGATGTGACTGTTGAGTGAACTCAAACAGTCTCATTTGACCCCTTCCTGACATCTCCATGGCCCTTGGCAATGCAGCTTAAGCTCCATCTTGAGGCCATTCTCCGGGCACTTCACGTACTCCTGTTCCTTCTTTTCCACCACAATCCAAAAGGTTGGGTCACCAAGGCACGCTGCTTCAAGGACTAGACTCTTGCTCAGTTTCCCCTTTCTTTCCCCCACGGCTCGCCAACCCCTACTGCACTCTTTTTCTCTAACTGCCCCTAAAACGTCTGGAGTTTCAGGGTTTCCTATTTCCTATTCATTCGCTTTTTAATTTGGGCCAGCATTTCTTAATCTTTCTTGGTCATAGGCCACTTTAAAGAACCTAATACTTTTCATGGATTTTTCTCTGTAAAATTCACACTCTCGCTCTGAAATGTGACACGCAATTTCGGGGACTCACAAGGCCACTGACTGTGTCCATAAATCTCCCATGGATCCATGTGAGAAAGACGAAAAGCAGCTCCTGATAATCAAGGAGCGGTCTGGCCCTCAGAGCTGGCCTCCGTGCTGGCAGGGGCTTGTGGGCATCTGCAGCTGGTCTGAATTATTCTCCCAGTGGACGTCAGCAGTCTCCCAGAACGCCAACACCACCACCAGACATGGTCACTTTGAGACCATAGTGAAGCGAGACAAAACACGCCTACTGCATACTTCTGTCCATGCACAGACAAAAACAAGGTCACTAGGAGAAAACACTACACACCACCTTCTTGGCAAATATGAGTGACTTTACCACACATTTCATTACCAATTACAGCGTTATCCTTGCTCTATGTCTTCCCTCTCTGTAGACAAGATTTATTTAGATACCCCATCATAGAATTGACCCTGCTTTCTTTTTACTGTTTTTGCAACAGCTTCATTAAGATATAATTCACATACCATTCAATTCACCTTTTTAAAGGATATCATTCAGTGGCTTTAGTAGATTCAGTTTGCAGCCATCAAAACAATCAATTTTTGAACATTTTCATCACGTCAAAAAGAAATCCTGCACCCCTACCCGTCACCCCCAGTGCCCCCACGCTCCCCCTCCCGCCCGCTCTAAGCAACCGCTAACTCATTTTCTGTCCCTCTTTATTTTCTGATTCTGGCCGTTTCCTATAAATGGGATAGTGTAGGACCTAATGACTTCAGTCCAGCCAGTGTCTGTCTCTAAGCACAGAGTGAGACCTGCTTGGCTAATCCCAGTCACCCCCTAGAACTGTGAAGAGATCGTAATTGTGGAAGACTGTTGCTTCACTCTATCGCATTTGGAACAGTTTGTTATACAGTGATGGATAACGGGACCAGCTCTAAGGAGCAGTAGGATCTAACCAATGTGGACTAGCAGGAGGAAGGGAGGGATGTGTGGGTCAGGATCTTGGGGAGTAAGAAGGGATAGGAAGAGCCCGTGCATCTGAAAGCCCTCTCCTGTGATATAAGATTTAATGTGAGGGCAAGGCTCCAGCAGGTACTGCAGACATGCTGCTGGTTTAGCTCTTGGGAGCTTGGACACACTAACCGGGGCAGAATTGCCAGAACCTTCGGTGTCACGTGGTGGAGAAGGGGATCACAATGCCCAGAGAAGTGAGCTTACTAGAGAGTAGATAAACTATATAAGGTCAGAAAATCTACCAGCCAACCATGTTCCATGGGCAGAAAGGAGGAGGGTGAGGGAGCCCGAGGGGGAGAGATTTGTGAGTCCAGCTGATGTTGCTCAGCAATACAGCGGGGAGCCTCTGGGTCAGACAGCTCCAAAGAACAGCCTGGCGTAGGGTTTTTACAGCCCCAGGGCTTATCTGTGCTGTCAGATGTTGGGTGTAGTTTGGCAGGCGGTGCAAAGCAGGCAGGCTCTACATGGCTAAAATTGTTTGAGTTATCTTAATACAATTGGATATGTAAAACTTTGGGTTCGATGCCAGTGGGCTTGTGAGCTAATTGGTCTCAGCTTGCTGTGAAAAGCAAACAATCCAGGGGCTCACACGCAGAGGCCATCTTTGGTTCATATATGTAACAATTCTGGAGAGCATCACATCGTTCTTGGAGTGGGGCCAAGAGCAGATCAGGACTCTGTAACAGATTCAGACTGCCGTGCAGGCAGTCTGTCCACACGGGCCACATGACATCAAAGACCCTATGGTTTTAGTGGAATCTGTGGTGGGAAAGACATCACATAGAGTTTTTGGCCAGCCCAGATAGGACACTCACAATGGACATTCCTAAGGTTCTGGAGCGAGGCCATCTTAGGAGCAATGGCTCCTGTTGCTGAGATTTCACAGAGGGCTGGACCATAGGACATCAAGTGACCAACCATGCAGCCAGAACTACCCATCATGAGCTGGATTCCGTTAGACCAATCTGGCCATAATTTTAAATTAGATGTGGTACATCTACGATCAGTACAAACAGGGATGGAGGGCACAAATTAAATGCATGAGCATGTGACCATCATGTCACCACCGCTGTTATACTGGAATCTCTCCCTCAGCTCTTGATTGACTGACAGAGGAGGAAACAGGCCAGATTTGGTTTACAAATGAGTTGGCTCAGTACGTGAGTGCCAACTGGAATGGGCTATCCTAAGATACAGCCAACTTAGGTGGTGGTTCAGAGAGTCAGTGATAAGACTAAATCTTCCTCATGGGCAGAGCTTGGGTGGCGCACATGGTCATTCATGCCATATGAAAATCGATCTTAAGTGAGAATATATACAGACTTGTGGGCAGTAGTAAGAGTCTTGGCCATGGGTCATGGCCCTGGAAAGAGAAGCCTTGGAAGATCAGGAATAAGAGGGTCTATGGAAGAGGCATGTGGATAAGCCTGTAGAGCGGGCACAACACGTGATGATTCTGTATCACGTGTCAATGCCCACCTGTGAGCAACCACCACTGAAGAGCCAGTAAACAACGAAGGAGACAGAATGACCCTAGGAATTGACAACAGCCAGCCTCTGGTACTGGCCACCTCAAATCTGGTGCAATAAGCACATGACCAGTATATTCCGAGTAGCTGTGCATGGGTCTCACAGCTAGGTTCCCACTCACCAGTGCTAACTAGCTACTGTTCCTGCATTACTTTTGATAAAACATCAGTGGATACCAATGCTGAGCCAAAGCATATGGCACCATTTCTCAGGTGACCAAATGCCTACTTAGTGGCAAGTCGATTACACTGGGCCATTTCCACCCTTGAAGGGGTAGAGATTCATTTTGACCGAAAGAAATAGATATTCTGGGTACAAGTTTGTTTTTCTTGCCTGCAGGCTCTCTGCCAGCACCATTATCCAAAGACTTGTGGAGTATATGATCCACTTGTATTGGATTCCACTTAACTGCTTCAGGCCGAGGAGGTGTGACAAAGCAGCTGTGTCAGGAAGTCACATGCCCACGGAATCCACTGGTTCTTTGACATATCACACCACCAGAAGCTGCCAGCCTGACAGAGCAATGGAATGACCTGTTGCAGCACCGTCTTGGAGATGAAGCTCCATGAGATGGGACACCATCCTCCAGATTCAGTATAGCCCTAAATCATATATGATGTTCTGACCCCGACAAGCAGAATATACAGAGTCCAAGAACCAGGAGGTTGAAATAGGCATGATCTTGCTTACCATTATTTCCAAAGATCTACTTGGGAAATCTGTTCTTCCCATTCCTGAAATCCCAGGGTCAATATAAGGAAAGGCGCTGATTCCCAGAGGGGGAATCATGAGGAATATTGCAAGGGTCCCATTAGACTTTAAGCTATGTCTGAAGCCTGGTAACTTTGGAGGTCCTTGAGTTCGGGGTCCAGCAGTTGAGGAAGGAATCACCAGGCTTTGCAGGTGTCATTGACCTGACCTTTGGGAGGAGCTACAGCTGCTGTCATACAACGAAGGCAAGAAAGAGATTTGGCCCTCAGGTGATCCAGTAAAGCATCCCTTGGTACTCTCCAGCCCAAATTTGACAAGAAATAGGCAAGTGTAGCAGCCATGAATTGAGAATGTCATGTACTAGGGCTCAGATCCCTCAGGGACAGAGGTCACACACCAGTAAGCCACCCGCAGGGGTGCTAAGGAAGGATGAGAGGCAACAAGAATAAGTAATAGTAAGGAATAGAGGAAGGAGATGGTGAGTACATCTTGGAGCTGAAGGCCATGGTGGTGGTGGACATAATTCCTTCCGCTGGCTTTCTTCCTATAAGTTTCCTCAGGAAAGGGGACCAGCCACAACACTAGAGTATCTGTTTTGATGTCAGAGTGAACTCAGTAGATGGAGTGAATGAGTCTGAACAGCACAAGGGAAAGACAGTAGGAGATGCCATGGTGTACCACCAAGACCCCTCTTCTGGCTGCAGGCACCCATTCCTTCAGCTGCTGGGAGTGTGGGGGCAATGGGGACAGGGACTAGTGATGGTTCCAGATGAGTCCCTTTCCTGAATTGCCCTCAGCCAAAGGAAATTGCTCTCCTAAGGCTATGCCCCCTCCTCGGGGGTAGCCTGCATCCAATGACCAGTCTTTGTGAAGACACACAGGCTTGACTCCCTTGCCTCAGGTGGACAGTTCTCAGGGCTGTAGCAGCGCCCCCTGTTGAAACCATGATGCAGTTCCACTTCTCCCTCTGCCCCATCCTGCTTCTCTCCTCCTTTACAGGCTTTGTTCAAGAGTGCTCCCCAATATGTATTTTGTACGAAAAGCTCAGGGTCTTGGTCTGTTTTCCCAGAAAAGTGACCTATAAGTGGGTAAATTAATATTTTTTAAAAAAGGGATTATCAAGTCCACTTAGTTCAACTATCAAATTTTCAAGGAAAGAAAGTGAAGTTCAGAAAAAGGAAAAGATGTATGTTAAGCCACATGTGACTTCAAAGGGGGATGGAATAGGACATCCGTTCATGACTTGGCTCATTGCTCTTTTGTCTCCCATCTTCATGGGCTCAAATGCTGTGTCTACTAACTTTCTGTGTAATCCTTTTTTTTTTTTAAGATGTATTTATTTATTTGAGAGAGAGAGAGAGTGGGGGGGGAAGGCTAGAGGGAGAGAGAAAGAATCTCAAGCAGACTCCCCAGTGAGCATGGAGCCTGATGTGGGGCTTTATCTCACGACCCTGAGATCATGACCTGAGCTGAAATCAAGAGTCGGATGTTTAAGCAACTGAGTCATCCGGGCACCTCAAGCTAAGTGTTTTCGCTGTGTAATCTTAAACATGCTACTAAACCTCTCTGAATTTTAATTTCCTCATTTGTAAAATGGAACAGAATAGCTATCTCTCAGGGTGCGGGGAGAAATAGGTAAGACAATACACTTATTGTCCTTTGCAGAGTAAATAGTTTAGTATATACTATCAAAGACACACAACACCCCGAATGTAAAGCTATTATTTTTAAAATATGAACTATTTTGATTTCGATCAACTTTACCTTAATAGTACTAACCTATCTCCTTTTCTGCCTCCATACCCAGAAGCTTTTATGGCAGGAAGTTCAACAGACGGGAGAGAAGAGAGAGAAATCAGAAAGGGGACTAGGTAAGTAGAAATTGCCCCCCTCTGGCTCCTCCAGGTGGGAGAATCAGTGCAGAATGAGGGAACATTTTGGGGGTACAGAATTGGGACATTGGTGGACACAAGCTTAGCCTCCCCAGGTACTTTGTAAAATTTACTATGTGTGCCTCGACCAAGTCCAAGGGCGGGAGCGAGTGCCTAATATGAAGGGAAGTGATTGAACATGGGCAAGTTTAAAGTCCAGGTGAAGGTTATTTAAGAAGAATGGGGAAACTGGCAGCCAAGTCATGACCACCTCCATAATTCTAATAGTCTGTCCTTGTTTCAGATACTTAACCCAAAAGGAGAAGCATGAGAAAATATATCGTCTTATACTTCAAAGCAATACATTTTCTGCATTGGAAAGGAGAGGGGAGGCCGGACCCCCAATTACTTGAGAGGCCTATTGAAATTGCACATTTCTGGCTGCCAGACATTCAGATGGGACCGGACCCAGGAATCTGATTTTATGCTTACACAGTAGCCCAGGAGATTCTGTGTGGATGATCTCTGAGCCAGCCCTTGACAAGCACTGATTTCGTGTCTCCTGGATAAAATGAGGTCACAGCAGTTCCAGCTCAATCACAGGGCTGGGAACCAGGTCAGCGTCTCGTCCCCTCCCATGCCCGAGGGCAATGCAATCCAGCGCGGCGCTGTCCAACACGGAAGGCACCAGCCACAAGGCTATCAAGCGTTTGAAATGGGGCGGGTCCAAACCAGCTGTGCGGCAAATGTGGTGTAGACACTGGACCACATTGACTACATGCTGAACTGACAATATTTTGGATACATAGGGTTACATAAAACTATTATAAAATTAATTTCACTTTTAAAAAACTTTCCTCATGAGGGTTACGGTCTATTTCTGTTGAATGGTGCTGGTCTAGACAATCCCTCCCACGGACTACTGGGGCCACCCTTCCCCACACCTCCTGCTGCCCCCCCCTTGGTAAGATCCCTTTGGAGCCCTGATAACTATCATGTTTTGCTTCTTGTGCGCCAGACACCACACTAAATGCTTTATTCGTGTTATCTCAGTAACGTTCAGGTACCACAGTCCCCAGTCCTCACATAACAGGGTCCCCAAGACGCCCTTCCCTGAAGGGTATGGCGCATTATTGAGAATGCTCTCCATTGGTCTAAGCGCTCCACCACCTGTAATAACCTCCCCGAGGTTAGAATCCACTTCTTTGCTAACTCGGGCTTCCTAGCACAGTGGCACCTGAACTCAGACCTCAGTTGACTGAATAAAGAAGGGGTAGCCAGATTAAGTGCCTTGCCCACCCTCTAGGTCACCTAGCTACTACGTGGCAGCTCCATATTTGAATCCCAATCGGTCTGCAAAGCGGGCGCCTTTTATCCATCACACAAACCCGCTTCCAGGCGGGCTGCCGCGGAAGGGGACGTGCAGATCCTATTTCCACACTTTTTCTGCGAGTATTTCCCCCTCTGTGGGGTTGTATGGCCTACACCTGCGCAAACAGGTTGGTAAGCACCAAAACTGGTCCTCGCCGTTGACTGTTGGGAAGATCATTTCTAAGAAACGCAAAATACCGGGACGGAGGTTGGTTAGGTAAGGAGGCAGCCCCGCTGCCCAGCCGCTCTTCCGGGCCTTGGCGGGCAGCCGCAGTGCAACAACCGCCGCGGTCACCAGGGGGCAGTGTGTGACCGCCGTTTCTCACCCGGCCCTCAGCGTCACAGCCTCAGAGCACTTTTCCCCAAGAAAGCAGGGGGAGCAAACCTCGCCTGTCTCCATAGGACTTCCTAAGTGATAAAACTGAACTTCGTGACAAAAACGCCCCCAACGGCCGCAGTTTGAGCGGTGGCCTTGGCTGCCGGATGACTGCTGGAACGTATAGAATCAAAGAACCATAGATCGTTAGCCATCAGTGGGCAACGGATGCCTGGCCTCCGTCCCCGAGGGCACCGAGTCCTGTCTGGGACACCACTGCGTTTCTTTCGTCTTTCTCCTCCCTTTCACCCACAAGTACATAATCTCTGTTTGGAGAAACGTATCGAGACCATCAGAGATGAACTACGAGCGGAAATGCCCACTCATAGGAGTTCCAATTCCCTGACCTCTTGGACATTTGCCCCTGATGCCCTCCTCTCTTCCCCCAGCCCCCAGCTGGCTCCCCTCCCCCCACCGCCCTGTGTCTGGCAGCTTCCCTTTCACCCAGACTGCCCATGACCTTGTGCTCACTCTCACCTCCCTTCCTGGACTCCTGCTGGGTCACCTAGAAACCCCCCTTCCCTCTCATACAGGGATCCCACTCCCCCTGTACACCCAGCCTCTGGGTCTGTAACCCTCTGGCCTGCCCTGCTCTTGTCAGGGAGGCAGTCCATGAAGCCCCAGATGTGTGAGTTCTGCCCTAGCGCTGGCTGAGCATCTGCCTGAGCATCTGCCTGAGCTCTGTCCAGACCAGTTAGGGAGCCTTGGGCACTTGTTGATCTCTTTTACCGTCTGCTCTTCAAGTCTGCGAGTTTCCCCTGTCCCTGGGCTTCCTAGGGGGTACACGTGGTCATCACCGTGACCTGCCCCTCCCCTTTTGGAGGGCAGGGTTACATCCTTCTGGTTGCAGAGACATCTCCTATATCCATGTTGGAGAAGATTATCTGGACTTGCATATAAGGATCACAACCCAATTAAGTTTAAACACTCAAAGGAGTAAGGGGGGAAAAGGACCTTGCTAGGTGGCCTGGGGTGAGTGGCATAAAGAGCAAACACCTCATGTGATCCTTACAACCCCTCTACTAGGTAGAGATCGCCCCCATTTTACAGATGAGGAATCAGAGGCTCACCGAAGGTTGAATAACCTGGACAGAGCCCACTGCTCCTCCAGGACACACAACTCAAAGTTCATCCTCGTCCTGTTGTAACTCATGGCTCTGACCACCTACTCTCATCCCCGTCTCACGGAGGGGTTGACGGAAGGTGTCCTGTTTGTGTCTTCCAAAATAAAAGGAGGCACAGCTTTACAAAGAGAAAGGAAATTGGAGGTACACAAGGATGCTCTAGGGTAAGCCGGATCTGCTCGCTCCAGGGATGCGGGGAGTCTGAGGGCTGTCCTGGTTCAGAGCTGGATGGCCCTGTCCAGGAGGTACGCAGGTATGGTCACTGGAAGTCTAGGGCTAGCACACACACGCTTCTCCGTCCCAGGCAGCCCAAGGACTCCCCCTGTTTCTATTCAGTAGAAAATGAAGACAGTATCAGATGAAAGGTTCAGACGAAGGGAAGTCAGCAGCAGCAGAGATGTTTGTCCAATTAAGTTCATACGGATTGGAAAATTTAGAATCCAAAGCACATTTGAACTGATCTCCCAGGATACCACTTTTTTTAAAGATTTTATTTATTTGATAGAGACAGAGAGACAGTGAGAGAGGGAACACAAGCAGAGGGAGTGGGAGAGGGAGAAGCAGGCTCTCCGCTGAGCAGGGATCCCGATGCGGGGCTCGATCCCAGGACCCGAGCCAAAGGCAGACGCTTAACAACTGAGCCACCCAGGAGCCCCTGGGATACCACTTTTTACCTAATATCCCATCCCTATATTACACTTCTACAAGGGAAACAGTTCCATGTGTTGGGTCCACTGGTGCTTTCCCCATCAGCCAGGAGGGCAGATGTGGACCAGGGCTTGGGTGGCTCTGAACCAGGGAAGGGAGTAGGTGGAATTCCCGCGTCCACCACAGGGTGGCAGTACAGCCCGGGAGGAGGCTGGCACAGTTCAGTTCTGCCCCCTGAGAAGCCACTACTAAATGCTGCCCAGCCTGGCGGTTCCCCTCAAGGCCTCCAAATGTGTGCTGAGGGGAGTGTGTAGGGAGGGAGAGAAGTGGCAGTCGGAACCTGGGTCTGCTGGCTGAGTGTTCTGGAAATACACCTCGCCTTCCCTTCTCTTGTAGACTTGAGGACATAGAGTTAGGAACTGAGGGTCAGAAATTTTTTTCTTGCCTACATTGTGCAATGGACCTGCCTTTGGACCCTAAACTCCATAAGGCCAGGCCTGTTCTCGTAGCATATGGGGCTTGCCTTCTCACTGGGCATCGCTGACTTGCTTTGGCCTTCTCGCTCTCAGTCTAAACTGCTCTCCAAAAGCACAACACCCAGGTCACCTGCTGTCCGCCCCCACCCCAGGTTCTGGTCCTCGCGGCCAAGCCCAAATTCCCTCAGTGGGTGTCAGGGCCTTGTAAACTTAGCCTGAGTCTTTGCTCCTATCAACCCGGTCTGCCCACCCCTTTCTCCAGCCTACCTTGTCTCCTTCCAACCCCCACCCATGGGGCTCCACCTTCCCATCTCATGCCATCTCCTGTGCCTTTCTCAGCCACCTTGTCATCCCCTGAAAAGACATTGTCCCAACATTTCACTCATGTCCCTGGACCCCCTGTATGTAACTTGTGCTATCGGCCTGGTGCCCCCAGCGCTGCCCAAGAATTAGCTCATCTCTCCCACTGACGCAGTAACCTGTCTCCCGTTGTCTTGTTCTACAGATGGGGACACTGAGGCACAGCCGTATCGACTTGCCCCAGGTCATCCAGCTAACACCAGTGGGAGGGGGACCATAAATGACCACCTCTGTGCAGATGAACACACTCCCTGCCCCAAGCTCAGCAGGGGTGGCCACCGCCATGCTCCTCGGTGATCCCCGGTGACCATGTTTCGAGTCTCTAAACAGGAAGTGTGGAGACCAGGGCTGAATCCAAGTTCTGGCACGTGTCATTTGAGGGCTACTGAGTGGTTGCAGGCGGGTAGCTTACCTCTCTCTGTTTCATGGTGGTACAGAGGACAGGGCTGTTGTGAGCCCTCGTGGCAAAATACAACCCGGGTCTGTGGCCGGCTCTGTGGCCAGGTCTGTGGCTGGGTCTGTGGCCAGGTCTGTAGCGGGTCTGTGGCCAGGTCTGTAGTGGGTCTGTGGCCGGGTTTGTGGCCGGGTCTGTAGCGGGTCTGTGGC
>NC_138380.1:84925729-84963430 GCF_054177405.1 Leptonychotes weddellii
TCTGTAGCAGGTCTGTGGCCGGGTTTGTGGCCGGGTCTGTAGCGGGTCTGTGGCTGGGTCTGTAGCGGGTCTGTGGCCGGTCTGTGGCCGGGTCTGTAGCGGGTCTGTAGCAGGTCTGTGGCCGGGTCTGTAGCGGGTCTGTAGCAGATCTGTGGCCGGGTTTGTGGCTGGGTCTGTAGCGGGTCTGTAGCAGCTCTGTGGCCAGGTTTGTGGCCGGGTCTGTGGCTGTGTCTGTAGCAGGTCTGTGGCCAGGTCTGTAGTAGGTCTGTGGCTGGTCTGTAGCGGGTCTGTGGCCGGGTTTGTGGCCGGGTCTGTAGCGGGTCTGTGGCTGGGTCTGTAGCGGGTCTGTGGCCGGTCTGTAGCGGGTCTGTAGCAGGTCTGTGGCCGGGTCTGTAGCAGGTCTGTAGCAGATCTGTGGCCGGGTTTGTGGCTGGGTCTGTAGCGAGTCTGTAGCAGCTCTGTGGCCAGGTTTGTGGCCGGGTCTGTGGCCGGGTCTGTGGCTGTGTCTGTAGCAGGTCTGTGGCCAGGTCTGTAGTAGGTCTGTGGCTGGTCTGTAGTGGGTCTGTGGCCGGGTTTGTGGCCGGGTCTGTAGCAGGTCTGTGGACGGGTCTGTAGCGGGTCTGTAGCAGGTCTGTGGCCGGGTCTGTAGCGGGTCTGTAGCAGGTCTGTGGCCGGGTCTGTAGCAGGTCTGTGGCTGGGTTTGTGGCTGGGTCTGTAGCGGGTCTGTAGCAGCTCTGTGGCCAGGTTTGTGGCCGGGTCTGTAGCGGGTCTGTGGCTGGGTCTGTAGCAGGTCTGTGGCCAGGTCTGTAGTAGGTCTGTGGCTGATCTGTAGCGGGTCTGTGGCCGGGTTTGTGGCCGGGTCTGTAGCAGGTCTGTGGACGGGTCTGTAGCGGGTCTGTAGCAGGTCTGTGGCCGGGTCTGTAGCGGGTCTGTGGCCGGGTCTGTAGCGGGTCTGTAGCAGGTCTGTGGCCGGGTCTGTAGCAGGTCTGTGGCTGGGTTTGTGGCCGGGTCTGTAGCAGGTCTGTGGACAGGTCTGTAGCGGGTCTGTAGCAGGTCTGTGGACGGGTCTGTAGCGGGTCTGTGGCTGGGTCTGTGGCTGGGTCTGTGGCCGGGTCTGTAGCGGGTCTGTAGCAGGTCTGTGGCTAGGTTTGTTGCTGGGTCTGTAGCAGGTCTGTGACCGGCTGTGTGAATACAGTAGCTATTACCCTACTTCACTGGATCCCCGTAGTCGGGGACTCAGGCTTGGTCACTCCAAAAGCACCAAGAAATGCAGCCGGACCCCAGTGGTTTGGTGAGGTTTCTAAGTAAACACTGTATCTCAGGACCATGTGATGGGAGACAAGAAAGCTCTGGAGAATGAAGGATGAAAACGTACTAAGAAGGATCAGAAAGGGGCCATCATGACGACCGCCCCCAAATGAAGCAAGATCCATGGGATTGGTGTCCCATCGGAACCCAAAGGAAGAGCTGGGGTTCAAGGTGTTTCCTCTCATTTCCAGAGAGCACCCTCCTTCAGAGGGACCCCATTTCCCTTCCGCTTCTAGGCTGCGGCCTGACATGGGTGTGCAGCCCCCAGAGAGCCACGCCCCTCCCCAAGGCCCATGCACAGGGAGGGCTCTCCAGCCTCTGATGACCATCCTGCACCCTTGGCTGAGATGAGCAAGCCTCTAACCTGGCTGAGCCATTCCTACACCCTCTCCAGGAATGCTGGAGCTGTGACTGAGAAAAAAATCCGTCTGTTCAGGTGACAGTCACTCTGATCTAAGAGCCTGGGGGATGTGGGCCACCACCTGCCACACCATGCAGAGCCAGTCTGCTGGGAAAGAGGCATGAAGAGAAGAGCAGCAGAAAAGGAGGACGGAGAGAGAGCACTCACGGCAACACTCAAGCTCAGCTCCAGTTCTGTCTGAGAGACGATGCTTGCCCCTCACGATGCACCCCCAGCAGCAGCCCCACAGATCCACCACTCGATGCCTGCAAAGTCCTGGCTGCTCCGGGAACCTGCCTGAGGTTGGAGGCCCCAGCATGCCGTGGCCAAGAATCGATGGCTACTGGTGACCTTGCCAGCAGCCCCCAGGGCCCCACCACCCCAGGTGGAGGGAGAGGGCCACCCACGGAGAAGAACAGAGACGCAGGGAGCACCGGCGAGACCTTGAGCATAAAAAGAAGTGCCCCCACCTCTCAGTGGTCAGTGGTTGCACTCCTCTTGGAACGGGCACGAACCCGCCCATTCCGGGGAGCCCCACCGTCTGGGTGGATTGGGTCAGCTCCAACCACCTGACAGCCAGCCGTCCCTGCTGATACCTGGGGCAGCTAACACCTGCACAGCAAGCACGCGCATGGGAGGCCTGCTCCAGGAAGCGGAGGTTGAACCGCAGGTACATAGGAAGCCTGGTTCGCTTTCTCCAGCCCTTGCCTGCTCTCGGATCTGGGCTAAGGGTAAAAGGCCTGGATTGCCCATCTTGTCTTCCCAGGCTGTTCATCATCTGAACTGTCCCCGTCTGCCTCCTGGGATCTACGTGGGCTATGTGGCTGCAGCAGGCCGGAGAGTTTGAGGGGTCCCTGAGCCTTTGCTCTTTTGACCTCATCTTCCACACTTGTGCTTCATTCATGACTTGTGTCCGTCATCACCTGTTTTTCCTGGACCCAGCATGCACTCGGCAGCTCTGCCCGCCCTCTTCTGTATCTTCCTTACCCTGTGTGTGAAAATCATCACAATGTTGCCGATACACAAGCTCCAGGAAAGAAAGAGCATGGCAGGGGGCTGGGGCTCTGAGGCAGGAAGACCTGGCCATGGATATGTGGTCTGATCTCCTGATCCTCGATCAGTGGTCTTTCCATCTCCTCCCCCACAGCCACGTGTTTGGTTTTTATTTTTTAAAGAACTTTGAAGGGGGGGAGGGTGCATGGGTGGCTCAGTCAGTTAAGCATCTGATCCTTGATCTCATCTCAGGTCTTGATCTCAAGGTCTTGAGTTCAAGCCCTGTGTTGGGCTCCGTGCTGGGCATGGAGCCCACTTTAAAAAAATAATCAAGAACCTTGAAGGACATGGAAAAATGCTCACCATTAAATGTTATGTGTGAAAGACCCAGAACTAGATCACAAATTGTTAACAGCAGTTATTTCTGGGTGGTTGAATGACAGGTGACCATTTTTCGATTCTGATGGGTTTTTTGTGTTCTATTTTCCACAAGGAGTATGTATTCATTTTATAATAAGAAAATAAGGGTTATTTGAAAAAAAATTCATCACCACAAAAATGGGGAGTAAGCACATCAAAAGATTAGGGGTGGCTGTCTTTGCATAGAACTGTTTCCGGTCACCACTGAGTCGTAATCTGGAATTCTATAGAAGATCGTTTATCTCAAAATCTAAATACCCGAAGCATCCAAAGAACAAAATGTGTGATAAAATAATCATTAAGAAATGATCGTTGGCTTTCAAAGCTACTGTAGTGAAATAACCAAGGTGAAGTTGGAACAAGGGGTCTGTGCGGCTTCAAGGATGATTTCTGAGCCCAAATCTCACGCAAGAGAAGAATGTGTGGATGCCACTGAAGTGCCGTGGCGGGGGGAGCTGTTGGGGGGCGCCCTGGGAGGAGGGGGGAGCAGTGGGGGAGAGTGTTGGGGGGTGCCCTGGCGGGGGAGGGGGAGCCATTGGGGGGAGCCTGTGGAAGGACGCCCTGGGGGCTGGAGGGAGCCATGGGGGGAGGGTTGTGGGAGAGCCATGGGGGATCCCTGGGGGTGGGGGAGAGCCGTGGGGGGAGCCGTGGGGGGCATGCCCTGGTGGGGAGCATTGGGGGAGCCCTGGGGGGAGGGGGTGCCCTGGGGGGAGCGGAGGCTGAAAGGGTAGCAGCACGCGTCTGGATTGTGCAATACATTTGTGGGTGTGTGTACATGATAATAAAATGTCTTTTTAAAAAATCATTGCACTCTTTTGCTCTTCCAGAACTAAGAAGTCTACATTCTAGCATCATTGTCTATTGGGGACCTATTATACCTTGGACAAAATGGCTTTAGTATCTGTTCCTTGGCCTTTTTGATTCTTCTGTCTCCAGGTCTGCAGGAAGGGGCCTCTGAGACCACCGACCCCGGTGCATAAGTCCGTCTGTCGGCATTGAGTCAAGAACCGACTAGCAGGCCCTGGCTGAAGAGTGGGGGCCTGAATGCATCCCTTTGTGACGGCCTCTGGCTCCCAGCAGCCCTCTGTCTTCCTGTGCGCTGTGGGCCTCCTTTCTAGCACCTGTTGTGTGGAATCAGTGACTAGGTGAGGGAAAAGAAGGAACAGCAACAATAAACTTTCATGGAGCCTTTGCTGGGCACCACACGTGCTCGGCATTTTCTCTCCAGCCTCTCAAGCCCTCCCCACAGCCACTCTGGGGGAGACACTATAATTGAGGCCCTTTTGCAGATGGGAACATTGAGGCTCAGAGGTGTAAGTAAGCTGCACATCTAGCTGGCACTCTGTCCTGATGCAGCTGGGGTCAGCTGCTCTCCGGGGAGCAGGGACCTCAGCTCCAGGCACAGCTTATTCTCACCCATTCTTTCTGTGTTCTGGATGTTTCCAAGGAGAAGCCCCCTGTCGCATAATAAAGAATTTGGGGAGATTTAAATCCCTTTGGCATTTCCCCAGTGAGAGCAGTGCTTTTGTTATGCATGAGGTTCTTGGATCACACCTGAGTTTATGTTAATGAGGTGACCAAGGTGGGTCCCTAGATAGATTCAGGATGGGGGCTCATCACTGGATGAACTAACCCTGTGATTAGAAGCTTACAATCTTGGGGTGCCTTGGGTGGCTCAGTCGGTTAAGCGTCTACCTTCAGCTCAGGTCATGATCTCAGGGTCCTGGGATGGAGCCGGAGCTTCGGTCAGGCTCCCTGCTCAGCAGGGAGTCTGTTTCCCCCTCTCCTCCCCCCTGTGCTCTCTTTCGTTATCTCTGTCTCTCTCTCTCAAGGAAATAAATAAAATCCTTAAAAAAGAAAAAAGTTTGCAATCTTGAGCCAGCCTGACTTCTGGGAGGGGCGTGCTGGAGATTGAGGTCAATCACGTGGCCAGTGATTTTATCAATTATGCCTTCATAATGAGACCTTGATAAAACCTCTGGGCGCTGAGATTCAGGGAGACTCCCAGTTGGTGAACGCACTGATGTGCCCTGAAGGTGACAGACCCTGACCGCACAAGGTGGAGCAGAGAAGCTCTGAGGTCAAGCACCTCCCAGACTTTGCCCTATGCATGCATTCATGTGGCTGGATGTGGAGTTGCATCCTTCATAATAAAACAAATATAAATATTTGTGAGTCATTCTGGAAAATGATTGACCTGAGAGGTCATGGGAACCCCCGAATTTATAGTCAGAGTGCAGGTGGCCTGGGGACCCCCGACCTTGTGGCTGGCTTCGGAAGTGGGAGCAGTCTTGTGGAAGACGGAGCCCTTCACCCATGAGACCTGCGCGGGCACCTCCATCCAGGTGGAGAGGGCCAGAACCCAATAGCAGGACACCAGCTGGGGATGGTGTCGGAACATCCCTTCCCTTCACCCACTTCATGCTCCTTCTTTGAAGGGAATCCTTAGGTCTGAATGAAGCTGGAATTCTAGGGCACATGGCCGGCAAGGATGGATTAAAATCGGCTTATTTTCGAAAACCTTCCTTTTGGCTATTAAATCCACTTGATTTACAATAGCTTCAGAAGGCATTTCAAACAAGCTGGATCACCGCCATGTTGGAAGCTGTGGGGGGCTCAGTCAGAACAGTGGGAAGTGACACCCAATCATCTCAAACTACACAGCAAAGGAAGACACTGGAGCTCAAGGTGACACACAGAAGGGTTATTCCCTGCCCTTCTGTCTCGTAGGATAACAGAACCTTGTTCTGTTCTCCCAACTGCCTTGAGACGCAAGTAGAGGAGCAGAGGTGGGTGAGAGTGCATCACAGGTTTCCGGTTATCTCTGCTCACATGACACATTTATCCAAGCTCAAGGGGAAAGGGGAGGGAGCCTCCATGGGAACTGTGGCTTTTGTTCTTTGCGTGAACTTCAGGGGGAGTATTTATCATGATGTTTCATGACTTCATCTTTGGAAGGATGTAGGTTGAATGGGAGGCGTCCAGAGGCCTGGGGTCACGGAGAAGCCACTTTCTGGAGAACAGCCGGGTCGCTGCTGGATGGATGCAATGGCTCTGTAAACAGCCGGCCAGAGAGCCCGAGATTGGTCCAGGGGGACATCGTCTCTTCTTCAGGAGCTCGTGGACGATCCTTGAGCTGTGACGCTGGACTTCTCTGTTCATCTGTGAGCCGATGTGATTTTTCTTGCCTACCAAGCTTGCAGCCTATTAAAAATTGCCTCTGGGCAAATGCATCTAGGTATGTTTTGGGTAAATGTGGGGGTGTCAGAATCACCCTCCAATGAAAACACAAGTGTTTATGGCCTGGACTCCCTGGGGACGTGGCCGCAGACCCCTTATAATCTTGGTGGTCAGGGACGTGACTCCGGTCCTTCCCCTTCTCCCCCAGAGCCCTGGCTCACATCCACCTCTGTGCCTCAGCAAGGGAGGAGAAGGGTGGTAGCTAGCTGCTCGTCTCCCTCCAAACAGTGATGGAATTCCTTGGCCCGGCTGTTCAGTGAGCCTCTTCCAGCTGGCTGCCTCCCTTCTCTCTGGGAGCTCAGTGAATCACACCTCCGCAGTGTGTTTGGCTCTTGCAAGCCCCGAGGGCCCCCAGCTCGAGGATCCGCAGCCCAGCTTCTGAGCGGGGGGTCACGTGGGGCCCTAGCACTTAGAACTTCAGAGCCTGGGAGGCTTCACAGCCACAGGGGGACAACAGGGATCCTCAGACCCGCAGAATTCAAACCGCACCAGGTTGCTGGCTGCTCAGCGCGGGTAGGCCTTCCCCTGGGAGGCCCCTGCAGGAGTGGAGGTCCTGGAGGGTCGGCTGAGCAAAGGAGTGGACCACTGAGTTCTCTTCCTGCATCCCCTTCAGCTGCCCTCAGAGAAGGCAGACTTCCATCTCAGGAGATCTCCAGTGGCTGAGGGCATTTGCAGAACACTGGGAGTGACGCCTTGGGTCCTAAATACCACCAACGCCCATCTGAGGGTTTCCTTCAATGGTCTGAGCATGCAGAGCTAGGAGGGAGGTGACTCCCACAATATCTCTCTCACCCCTGGTAGCAGAGGCCCACATTTCAAGGCTAGACCTTTCTCAAAATCAGGGACAGGATAGGGTTCTAGCTGCCTCTAACTGGAGTGACCAGGGGATCTTCTAGATGGAGCTTGAGCAAACATGCTAATTAGACAGAGCCTTGTGGGAAGAGCAGAGCCAGTCCACGCACCCTGCCCTCCCCCAGCGTGGTCATGCAGCAGGCCCTGGTCCCCCAGGAGGCCCTCCGGTGAGGCGGGCCCCGCTGATGGTGCGCCCTCCAGCCTGCCAGGCCATTTCCCGCTGCTCACTCAGCTGGGGCCTGGGCAGGCTCAAGCAGAGGGGACACCAGAAGCAACACAGTGGTGTGAGCTGGGCCTGCAGACCTCTGGCAGGCAGCAAGCCCAGGCAGGAGTGGGGAAGTGGGTACTTTATTAGAACAGTCCTATAACATGAAAAACAGTTAAGCCCTATGCACCATTGACCGGGGCTTCCACGTAAAGTTCCTTGCTTACTTGGTGAAGAGCCAGTGATGAAACCCTATGGGTCCTGGGCATCATTACCCTAGGCATGCTCTGCCTGCAGGGCAGGGATGGAGTCTGCCTCCTGGGGAGTGGGAAGAAGCTGGGGCCCATAGCGCAGAGCCCGCTGCAGCCCCTCCCTGGCCCCCTCTCCTGCTTCCCTAGAGCAGAGCAGCTCTGGGCCCTGTGTGAGTCCAAGGGTGCCTCTTCCCGTCCCCTCCCCTCCCAACTGTCCATACCTGCCAAAGGTGGGTTTTTTTTTTTTTTTTTTAAGATTTTATTTATTTATTTGACAGAGACATAGCGAGAGAGGGAACACAAGCAGGGGGAGTGGGAGAGGGAGAAGCAGGCTTCCCACTGAGCAGGGACCCCGATGTGGGGCTCGATCCCAGGACCCTGGAATCATGACCTGAGTGGAAGGCAGATGCTTAACAGACTGAGCTACCCAAGGTGGGTTTAAAAATTAGTTTCCCTGGGGGCGCCTGGGTGGCTCAGTCAGTCAAGTCTCTGACTCTTAGTTTCGGCTCAGGTCATGATCTCAGGGTCCTGAATCCCAGGGCGGTGAGATCGAGCCCTAGAGTCTGCCTAGAGTCTGCTTGAGATTCTCTGCCTCTCCCTCTCCCTCTGCCCCTCCCCTGCACTCTCTCTAAAATAAATAAATAAATAAATAAATAAATAAATAAATAAATAAATAAATAAATAAAATCTTTAAAAGTTAGTTTCCCCAACAAGATCAAAATAATTTCCCACTTCAGTCTTGTCCCCAGTAAATTCCATTCCACACATCTGTCTAAACCTGCCCTCATTCTCATCCCTATCCCTTTTTCCCAGAAGGGCAGGCGTCTGTCCAATGATCCAGTCAGTTTGGATGCTTGTTCTGTTCCCCGTAACATCAACCACCTCCTCTGTTCTGCCTCTTTCCTATTGGAGGATGAACCCAGGCCTCTTGTATGACAGAAGAAAGGAAGGAAGGAAGGAAGGAAGGAAGGAAGGAAGGAAGGAAGGAAGGAAGGAAGGAAGGAAGGAAGGAAGGAAAGAAGGAAGAAGGACGGACAGGAGGGAGGGAGGGAGGGAGGAAGGAAGGAAGGAGGGAAGGAAGGAAAGAAGGAAGGAAGGAAGGGGAAGAATCATAAGAAAAATCCCACTTTCCACCTCTCCTTGACCCCCTGTCTTTCCTTTCCCTTGAAAGTATGTATCTCACACTCTGCGGCGTGCCCATTTCTCCCACCTCAGGAACACCGCTCAGAAGAGGCCACCAAATCCCCCTGTTGTTCGGTGCTCAGCGGCGGCCACGTGGCTTCTGTTCCCAGGCACCCCCCACCACCACCCAGGGGGCCCTAACTCCCGAACCCGGTATTTGTCAGTCCGTGTTTTACGTGACCTATGTGTTGTTTTTGACCACATTGGCCTCCTGATTATCCGCCTCCCTGTTTCTAGACCACACCTTCCTGCGCTCCTCTGCCCCCTTTCCCATGTGCCCACCCCTCCTCTCGGCCCACGGGGCCAGTGTTCCTTGGGGCTTGGTCCTCAGCCTCGCACACCTGCGCCCGATAATGGCGTTCTTAGCGTTGGCTTCATCCGTCACCTGTGTACCGAAGGCTCCCGAGTCCGGGTCTGTACTCGAGTCTCTTTTGGGCACCTGCCTGCAGTATGTCCCTCTTGTATTTTGATCCCCTCTCAACCTGGAAACATTTTTCTCCACATGCAACAGGTGGCAATGTCTAGAGACATTTTTGGTGGTTACAACTTGGGATGGAGGATGCTACTGGCGTCTAGTGAGCAGTGGCCTGGAATCCACTAACCATCCCACAGAATACAGGGCAGTTCCCCCCACAAAGGTTCACTGAGGCACAATGTCAACAATACAGAGGTTGAGAAGCCCTGTCCTATGCACTTCCGAGGGACAGGGCCCCAACTGAACTCCCTCTGATCATCTTCCACTGGGCATGCCACTGTATTCTGTGGTTCCGAGTCTGTCCCTCCCGCGGGGCTAGACGCTTATGGGCACACTGTGCTTTGCTCATCAGATAAAACATATGTCATCTGAAGGAAGGGACCCTGCTACTCAGAAAGAGGAAGGGGACCCTTTAGAGGCTTTTATGGTGATCTCGAGTATAATACTGAAAAAAAAAATATAAGAAAAGACAAATTAGAGAAATAGCTTACATTTCTGCCTTCCTTCCTTCCTGTGTGGCCACACAGTGCGTGGGAAACTTTAAAAAGCGAAAATAACAGTTTAGATTCAAGGACTATTTCTAAAAAATATGAAGAAGTTGAATGCCTAGGTAGGCATAATCATCTAGGCCTGTGTTGGTAAAATGGATTTTTTTTTAAATAAAAACTAATATTAGCAGAAAGATGAGCCCAGATTGTATTTGGAACGGTAAAGGCATTATGAAGTAAAACCAAAGGGGGAAAAAAACTGCCAAGAAAAGAAGAACACTGGAGGAGAAAAGGATGAATGTGATATTTTGGCAGTGGACTGATTCTTCCATCTATCCTAGCACTCTCTTATGAAGTTCTCATTTGGGTGATGTATAACATCTTTGAATTCCCCAAATTACTTAAGCCTTTATGAAATACTGAATGGATTGTACCTCTACCATTTTACCCCCAACTCTGCTCCTGCGTCTCCTTCTCGGGAGGCGCGTTTTAAACCCCAAGCTGCGAGACGCACCTGTCCGCCCGCTCGCAGTTAACTGCATCTAAGGGATGTGCCCCATTCCTGGGGCATTCCATTTCCCTCCTGCCTTTTCCATGAGCCTCATTTTTCCTGTTTTACTCTGACTTACTACGTGGAATATATCTTTGTACGCTGAAAATTTATAACTAAGGTAGAGTATAAATTCATTTTTTCCCTCCTTTTTTTTTCTGAATTCATTTGGATGCCTTATGTGAGGGCTCTAGTTATGAAAGCAAAGAATTTTGGATTTAGGAGGGCAAGTCCTCCCTTGTGGATTAGGAGAGCATGAAGCATCCCTATGATTGCAGAATCCCCGCACGGGAGGACACATTTGTCACCCACAGGATGGGAGTCCCCCGGGGGCTTGCTGGTGTAGCTACAAGCCCATGTTCCAGGGCCACACTCACCATCCCGGGAGGCCTGGGGTCCTTACAACCAGGGGGAAGCTGCGGCTGCTGAGAAAGGAGAAGGCTTTAGAGGCTTTTATGGTGACCTAGAGTATAATATTGAAAAAATATATATAAGAAAAGACAAATCAGAGAAATAGCTTACATTTCTGTCTGAAGTCAGTTCTTTTTTTTTTTTTTAAAGATTTTATTTATTTATTGGACAGAGAGAGACACAGCGAGAGAGGGAACACAAGCAGGGGGAGTGGGAGAGGGAGAACCAGGCTCCCCGCGGAGCAGGGAGCCCGATGCAGGGCTCGATCCCAGGACCCCGGGACCATGACCTGAGCTGAAGGCAGACGATTAACGACTGAGCCACCCAGGTGCCCCTGAAGTTAGTTCTTAAAAGCCACAGAAAAGTAGGTTTCCACCACGTCAAACATTTTGGTAGCATGTATTATACCCCGTATCCTTTGAAAAGAGGATAATTTATAGAAGAGAAACAAGTTCAGTGGTTAGACACTGAGCCATATTCACACTCCTTCCCCAGAGTTTGGCAAAGTGATAAAATTAAGAAAAACAATGACAGTTACAACTGGTGTGCCTCCCAGGTATACACCCCCATGTCACCACCGGCAGGGTGCACCAGCATCTTATTCTCAGCCTTGGGGATGAGGAATCTGAGTCTCGGGGCGGAAGTGCACTCAGCTTGTATGTGGGGGGCAGGAGGAGGGTCTGGTCCCAATGCAGGCTCTGGGTTTTTCCCAAGGAAGCATCTTTCCGTTTAGCTAGGGATCAAATAAACAACCCCGTAACAATTTCAGTACAAAGTGTTTTTTATTGACATTGTAAGAAACATTGTTCTTTCTTTTTGTTACAAAAGGACTAGGTGGTTCTGAAAGCAAAAGTAGAGTCCACGTGTGGCAGGACTGTGGCCCTGGGCATGAGGTGGGCGCGGGGGCATCGCATGGCTGCAGGCTGATCTGAGAAGGCCCAGGGCCGGCCACATCCAAACACTATGCCTACAATACTTAAATGTATTTACATGTGTTTCTTTTAAAAAAGGATTACACATTTTATTTTTTAAAAATCTAAAAAAGGTGAAAAAAAATGAACTTGTCTTTTATTTTACACGTTTGCGGGATACACAACAGTAACTGGTCAGAAGAGAACATCCTCCATCAGTTCAAAACAACACGGGAAACCAGGTTCCAAGACAGCTCAGACTCCGCTCCGATCGTGTGCTCTTGGCTGGCCCGGGAGCGCGCGGCCTCGAGCTGCGATCGGGCAACACCAACTGGTCCCTCGCATTGACAAGATCAACGTAAAATAAGGCACATACATCGCAAGAATCACAACTCTGTGGCTCAAGAGGACGAGCCAACGTATGAGGAGCAGGTGCAGTCTCATTAGCTCTTTAGGAAATAAAACAAAACGGTTTAACAAATAAACACACGGTTCGCACAGACGTTCAATAGGAGTAGCATGTACGAGCCTGCATTGAGAAGTATGCTGGGACCCCAGTGAGTTGCTGTAGTCACCCTCCAACGCGAGGGTCGGAGAAGTGGGGAGGAGGCTGGAGGCTGGAGGCTGGGGGTGGGTCCTGCCCGAGGAGATGCCAAGTCTACAGACGGAAGGCTTCCAAGTGGCCCCAACAGACCTCCCTTCCACTGACTGTTGGGTCACATCGTGGCACTCCTGGAGAAGTACACTTTCCTTCTCCCTCCCCCCGCTTCCCCGTCTTTCTGAGATTTCCACAGAGAGAAGCCAAAGACTGCATTGAAGTAGGACTATCTCTGCAAACCTAAGGGCGGAAGGAAGGAAACCAAGTATGAAAAGGTGAAGAAAGGGAGCCACGCAGAGAAACACCTGAAACCACAGGACAAAGCAGAGGCACAGAATGACAACAGTCCTCCCCCAGCTGCTGTCCGTCCTTCCACGGAGGGCAGGCAAAGTAGGAACTTAGGGTAATTGTGAAGTGCAGGTCACATCTGGGAGTTTTACTGGGGAGGGACTCTGATGGAGGAGGAGGGCAAGGTGGTCCCGGGGACCACTGTCCTCACTCAGCAGGCTGCAGAACGCCCAGGTCCCAAGATTGGAAACCAAGAGCAGGGCCAGGCCAAACCGTGAGAGCTCATAAGATCAGATCAGGGCGCAGAGATTCTGCTGTTTGTGGAAAAAGGAGATTCAGGGAACGGACCACTGATTTTGTGACTGGGTCATGACCTGTTTGAGGAACACAGAAAGAGCCTGGCTCTTTTCTGTTGCGAAGTGGTAGACGCCACTCCACTGAGCTCACGCCAGTGACTGTCTTTTGCTTTGGGGCTCTGTTCCAAAGCCAGATGCGTCCTTTGACTTAAAAGCCGGTGCCGGATGGGGGTGGGGAGCAGTGGGAGAAGTCTCAGCACCCCTCCCAACGGTTTCAGGAACATTCGGTCGAAAGCAAACCCGACTTTCTTAGCCACAAAGTCCCAAAGGGCAAATTTACCTCCACGCTGAGTTTCTTGGTCCAAATGAGAGATCATGAATGTGAGAAAAATGGGCTGGTGCTAACATTTTTTCCTATCATTTCATGTTTTATTTTACTTGACTTTGTTGAATACTAATTTAAATGGCAGGAATAAAGGGGAAAAAGCCACACAACTGACTCATGAGTCACTTTGGATAAATCCAACTTCCAGGGTCAATGGGACAAAAAAGAGCAGGTAGTCTGAGGTGTTAGTACTTTATTTTTAATAGTTTACATATTTTTAAATGTAAAATGCTGGATAATCCATGTACTCTGTACACACATAGTATGTCTTTTATGTGTATTAGCTGCACATGGCAAGTAGCTGCACTTTTTTAGTCTTTAAATGTTTTAATCCAAAACGAAAGTACAAATTCAGTCCGCATGAAGGACTCACTGCCTAGAACATTTAACTTAAATGGATGCATCATTTAATAGCTAGGGTGTAAGAAAAGGCATCCACACATCTACTAACCATCCTCCCTAGTGCTTTCAAATACTAACAACGGTCAAGGTGATTTATTCCAAATGTCATTGTATGTGAGCTTTTTCCTTTACAACTAAGTTTTATAAATCCCTTAAAATAGGGTACTTAGAATAGAAATACTCCTTCGCTATAGTGGAATTAACGTATGTTAATGAAAGAGCCAGTTGCAGGGTCATTTATTAAATACCTAAATACTTAGAACTATATATAATCAATTCTCGGTTATCTATGATAACAGGTGAAGAGCTGGAATTATAATCAACAAATACAGCAAACCCACAAATGTTCCCCAAACTATTTCTATCCAGTAGCTTCACTCTACAATCTACCTAACTTCTTGCCAGAACAGATAGAAGTCACAGACCCACTGCCCTTCCCCTCTCTCCCTGGAGTGCCGAGCAACATGGAGCGGTCGTAGAGACAGAGGGAGGAGAAGCGACGTGGACAACTGAGACGTGAGCACATAGACGGACCTGCCCTGAGCACACAGACGGACGGGAGGAATTCTAAACCCCAACCGTGAGCAAACTCGTTCATCTGCCAGAGCCCCAAATTTCCGCTTGTGTGCAACCACTGAAAGCATGCCCTGACCTGAGTGGGGGTGGAGGGGTGCGTCAAAAATTGGTCATGTCTGCTAGAGCCCACCCACAAAGGATTCTTCAACTCACTATCCATAATCTGATTCTTGTGCCCAATGTGGGAATTACCAAAAAACAAAAACAAACAAAAAAACCCAACAACCAAAAAAACACCCAAGAAAACAAAAAACAAAAAGAAACATAGAGCACATGTAAAGGAAAATTTAAAAAGCTGGAAGCGTAACCCCTTGGTCCAAAGCACACCAACTCCGATTTCCTTTGAGTAACAGAGAAACATGTCAAATCCTCTCGTTTGACCCCTCTTGGAAAAGAAGAACATGCACATCACACATTTACACTGGTTTACTAAAAAAGGGGGAGGGGCGGGCTTACAGTTAAAAAAAAAAAAAAAAGGAAACAAAGAGGATGATTCGAGTGTAACAATACTGATTCAAAACTGAAATGGAAGACAGTTTCTCCCTAGAATACTTTAGGGTTGTTCAGAGTCCTTTTCCATAAAAGGAATATACTTGAAACACATCCCAGTTAGGTGAGATGAGATTGCTAAAATACATACAGGACTAAAAAAAACAAAAACAACAACAGCAACAATAACAACAAAACAAGAAACCAGCAAGAAACCGAGTCCATTTAATCTTTTAAACTGCTAAAGTTTCACGCTGGTTGGCAGCCTTTCTCCTAACACCTACTGCATCACTGCAAGGAATTTGCTTTCTTCCGCGAGGGAGGTCAGCAAGGAGCTCATGTCCCCGATGGCCATGTTGGTGGTGCTCACCGACAGCACGGGCAGTGGGAGGGACGCGCGCGGCGTTGTGAGGCGGGAGGAGCTGTGGGAAAGGTTCTGAATGATACTGGGGCTCAGGGCTCCTGACAGCAGGCTGGCGTGGTCCCCGTCGTCTATGATAGCGTCGAAGTCAATCTGCACCCCTTCCAGGTCATGGCTGTCGAGGCTGTCAACCGTGCTCGTCACCTGGTTAGCACCCGGGGAGAGTAATTCAGAGTTTTCGGCGCTGGCCCCCGGTAGCAGGCAGTTGGCTTCTGAAATGGAGAATGAACCAGTTTTCATGTCTTGCTGCTGACTGAAGCCAACGGTTTGGTCATAGAACTGACCAGAGTAACTCTGCGCGTTCGAACAGAGCGGATGGGGCTGCCCGTGCATCTCCATCTTGACGCCATTCACCCTGCAGGTCTGACTGGTGTCACTGAGCTGTCCCTGCTGCACAGTGAGGCTGCCCCTCAGCACGGCCTGGCGCCTGATGCCCCCGTAGCCAGCACACGCCTGGTAGCCCCTGGAAGCTGCCAAGCTGGACGGCTGGCTGCCGAGACAGGGGTGCCCCGGCAGGCCGCTCTCCGGCCCCTGACAGATGTTGGTGTGTGAGGTAGCGCTAACCTGCCCTAGCATCTGCTGGCCGGCGCGGTCACTGAGCAGCTGAGGGGCCGGGTACCCCTGGCCCACCAGGTCCTGGGGCGCCACGCCATTCACGGCACCGCCCGCTGATTCGTTGGGCGCCACCGACAGGCCAAAATCTGGCTGGCTCCCGTTCGCCGGCCCTGTGGCGCTTTTCAACTTTGCCGCTTGAATCCCGGCACCACAGGCCCCGTCGAGCAGGCCGGGGCCCCCGGGCTGCCTGTTGAGGCAGTTTCCATACGGCTGGGCCTTGTAGGGCTGTTCGTGGAAGGCGCTCCCGCTGGTGCCAGGCCCACCGCCTCCACTGCTGTGGCTCACCAAGTGCTCTGGGCTGCCGTAGGAGCTGCCGGGCTCAGCGAGGGCCGGGTACCCCCCGGTGGGGCCGGCCCCGCCCCTCAAGGGATGCTGCGGGTGGACGCCCGCGTTGTTGTAGAAGCCGAAGGCTCGGGCCTGCTGCGCCGCGGCCCGGTGGCCACATTTCAGCTTGGAAGAGCACAGGTCGGTGCTGCCGGAGCTGACCTCGTTCCACTGAATGGGCAGGTCGGATTTGCTGGCTTCTGGGCAAGGCTGCTCGAGCGGTCGGTACTGCTGGCTGGCGTGGCTGGCGTGGCCGCCGTGGCCGTCTGGCAGCCCGGGGGCGTCAAAGTCTCCATGCCCACTCCCCAGGCCGGGCCCGTGGGGCACTTTGCCGTCATCGGAGACGGCACTTTGGAAGGGCTGCTCATACCCTGCCTGGGTCTGGGCATTTAAATACTGCACCACGTCGTCGGGCAAGAAATCCTCCTCGTTCAGGTTCAGCTCGGCGTCCATGGTCAGGGACTCCAGGGTGACGTTCTCGGTAATGCTCGGCGGACAGGGAGACGCCGGGAAGTGGCGGGGCTGGCCGCCCTCGGGCCGCGGGTAGTTCTGAAGCACGAAGTTGCGCTTTTCCAGGGAGGGAGGCAGCGCTGGAGGGCTGAAGCTCTGCAGGCTGCTGAAGCGCTGCACCCGCGGCAGGGAGAGGCTCTCGGACACCGTCCTCACCGGGTCGCTGGCCCTCCTCACGCCGTTGCCCAGCCCGTCGGCGGGCAGCAGAGGGCGGCGGCCGTGACCGTGGGAGCCCCCGTCGCTACACCTCCGCGGAGGGTGCACGGGGGGCAGGGCCCCCGCGGGCTCCCTGCTGTCCCCGAGCAGGGCCATCCTGGTCTTCAGGCTCATCCTCTCCATGTTGGGCAGCGGGGGGGGGGGCGGGCCGCCCGTGGCTGCCGCGTACTTGGCTTTCAGGCGGTATTGCTGTGCTGGCGTGAGGCTGAGCAGGCCGGGCAGCCCGTCTCCCTGGCTGGCCTCGCTGGACCTGCGCGAGGCGTCGGTGGAGATGGGGTCATAGGAGTCGGCCACGCTCACGTTCTGGGGCCGGCCCTCGGCCTGGGACGCCTCGCTGGATCTCCGGCTGGAGAAGCAGGGGGAGATGCCCGAGGAGCGGCGGCTGCTCAGGTAGGCAGAGCTGATGGTGCTGGTGTTGCTGTCCCTCCGGTTGAGCATGTTCAACATGGTGATGTCCACGCCCGAAAGGTCGCTTCTGTTCGGGAGAAGAGTCACGGGCCCGCCCAAGCTGCAGCTGGTACTGGGCTGCGTGCCTGCAGAGAAAAGGGTGGGAGACGTGCAGTCATTTCGGGAGGACTGGAAACAGGTCAGGGTGCAGGATGGGGTGAAACCAGTTTCGGGTTCCCTGGGCCCGGCAGTGTCTGCCACAGCCCCCCACCTCTGCGGCGCGGCCCCGAAGTCCAGGGAACCGTGAAGGAGTGGGTGCGGCTGCGTTGCCAAGAATCTTTATTTACGAGTCCGCGGGAAAGTTTGCAGACCCCGGCTTAAACAGAACAGTAAACGCAGCCTGGATCACTTAAGCTCCTTCACAGGTGCAGGGCACAGTGCTCCGGGTCCAGGCAAGTCCAGGGCCAAAGGCATTCAGGGAGTGTCCTATCTACTCAGGGCTTCCTCTGACATCTGTGAAGGTGGAGCATGCCTGGGTTGGACGGTGGGGAGCTTCACCCTTAGGAATACGCTCCAGGCAGTGAGTGTCATCTCAGAAGCGAAACCTGACGTGGGGCTGCCGACGTGCAAGGCTGCCTGGCCTTCCTTGACCTGGGAACACATCAGTCAAGGTGGCTGCTGAGCTCCCAGGTGCAGACGGGAAACCGGATGGCAGTGCTAACCCCGGATGTCTCTGCTGGGGGAGTTCCTCAGCCCGGCCCAACAGTTATGATCTCACCGCGAGAACATGAGTCACACACAGAGTGAGCATACTGGGCGCTACCTTCTGTGTCCGCAGTATCCCCTCACCACCTGCTTTTAAAATACGGACTCTCCCAGAAAGGCAACACCGATGTGTGTGGTGACGGTAGAATTTCAGGACCGGGTTGGGGGGACACACCAGCACACACCGAGCGGCTCGGGTGCGCGGACCGCACAGACAGCCCGGGGCCGACGTGAGGTGGGGCACGGGACTCACCGTTTCCCATGAGAGGAGACACTGCAGGGGCTTTGGGGGGTAGGACGGGGTTCAGTCGTGGAAGCATTCCATTCACTTGTTTGAGCCTTTCTAGTTTTACGTGCTCCATCCATTTGGTCCCTGCCGGGTTCCTCCTGGCTTGCAAGGCCAGGGCGGTGGTGGCCGTGGAAATGGTCGAGTCCATGACTGGGGTTTCGTCGATGGCGCCGAGGTCCCCCACACCACCTCCGTCGGTCAGAGGAAGCTCGAGCCCACTGCTGGAATAGTTGCTGATGGGGGACTGTTGGTTGCTGCATGAAGACTGACCACCAGGGCTTGGCTGAGATGTCTGCTGGGGTCAAGGGCAAAGGCAAGAGACGTCACCGGGAAGGAGAAAGGCAGGGGAGCTCATGCAGACGCTCGACCTGCAGGGGGCTCCGGGGGTGGCATGAGGAGAACCGTGTGCCGGGGAATGGAGGTGGCCTCTCTCAACGACAGCGGCTGAGGGGATGCCAGGCAGATGTGCGGGGGGCGGGGGGGGAAATGGCAGCAGGGCGTGCTGAAGGGGGTGGGCGGTGACCGGCACGACATCAGCCACGGAACCCTGCCCCAGATGCCAACTCTGCCAAACAGGCTTCCTCGGCTCCAATCCCACTTGCACGACTTGACTTGATTCTTTGGGCAAAATACTCAGTCACTCTAGACCTGTTTCCTTATCTACCAAATGGGGACAACTTAATCAGTTTTCGGGACTGTGGCGGGAATTAAGTGTCAGGCTCAGAGAGCACACGAAATATAAAACGACCTGGGAAACGGTTCCTGATTGGCTCCGCAGGCATTCGCGGCTCACCTGACCCCAGGGGGCTTTGGTCCGCAGGTTCACCCTGCTTGGCTACAGCGTCCGTGGGAGATGGGCACTCGAGGCACACACGACCTCCTTTCCCGTGAGACCCTCTCTGAGCTGCTCAGGGCTGGTTCCCCAAGCTCTGTGCAACCTCCCCGCTTCTGTCTACACCTGCCTGCTCTGTAGAACCCCAACCAGGCTGTTCACAGAGGCAGCTGTAAGAGGCAAAACTTCAATCCCTTGGCTTCTGCTGTACCCAGAGGGGAAGAAAGGCTGCAGGTTACAGCCATCTGAATCTGGGGAATAATCTTACCGTTTCCCCTAAAGTGCCCTGGCGTTTCTCTGGGAGAACAGGGTAATGTTTCCCTCACCCCAACTGTGGACTGTATCAGCCAGTTCTGCAACTAGATAGAAACTTGATCCAGGGCACTGGAGCTCCGTCAGGGAAAGGAACCACCCACCCCAGGACTCCGGGAGATGGGGAGTGGAGAGCTGGTGATCCTCAGGTCTGGCGGGGTGGGGGGGGAACACCAGGTAAAATGGCCCTCAGTGACCGGTCTGCACAACCTAGAACTGCTCTAAAATTGCACTGGTGAATTCAACTGGCTGACAAACAGTATAACCCCTTTTGTGTGGATAAGGAAAGCAACGTTCAGAGAAGTTCAGTGACTGCCCAAAATAACAAAGTCACAAAGTCAATGCTAAGACTAGCCTAGACTCCCAGCCCGGTACCACAGGGCCCTCTCCAGCGTTACTGTAACAACTGGAACCTGAGAGCAGCCCCAAGAGCCCGTTCTCCAGGGAGAGAGAACCACAGGCACTCAGGTACGGACTCCCACTGTTGTCCCAGATGGGGTGCACAGCACTGTTGGGAAGGGCTTCTCGGCACAGGGCTTCTCAGTAGAACCCCTCACACTCGTTCCGCAACCACACTACATACAGCCAAGCAGATGAACACTTTCTAAGTGAGTGCCATGTGATACACCGAGTCTGTCCCGGGCAACCAAGCAGAGCCAGATGAGATACACAAATCTGATGGTGAGTTCAGGAAGCCTTGCTCACGTTTTGCTTCAGCAGAATCCTGGAGGGCCAGGCCACCTGCTCCTTCCCAAGGTACTTGGAGCATGCGGGGCTTCGGAGGTCTTTGACTCTTGGACTGTCAGCTCAGAGTGTGTGCCGGTGAATCTGTGTGTGCACGTGTGTGTGCGTTCACATGCACGGCAGACTCGCCTCCACAGGGCACGGAAGGGGGCACAAAGGCATTTACGACCAGAGAGCTGCTCAGAGGAGTCAGACATTTCCATACAGATTAAACTGCGAACAACAAATGGATCCAGATCGTCCTCAAAGAGAGTAGTATCGGTCTGGCCCCAAAGTGAATTTACATGTGTCAATTTGATAATCAAATAGTCTTTGAGAACATCTGCTTGGTTGGCCGGCTATGATTTGTTATGAAAACCTAGACAAAAAGAACAATGAATTTCACCATCTAACTCCACATTTCCACATGCTGAATGGTCAAAACACATTGCTTCTATGTTTGAAATGTAGCTGAGTAATGTTCTCTACCAAAGATATCACAAAGCACAAGAACTAAAGAAAAACCAAATGCATAGAAGTTAAATGTTAAAATGAACACAAAACAAAAAGAGCAGAGAAGCCAAAATTCCCTCACCTTATTACCCACTGTCCTTAGGAAGTGAGAACAAGACATTTAGGAGCATTACACAGAAGAGATGTGGAATTAATAAGAAAAAAGAAGAAAGAATTTAATTCATAGCACGATGATCAAAGACATGTTTTTAAAGAAAGAATATTAGACATGTAAATCTTATATGCATTAGTAAATGTCTACAAAGCGATCTATTCATATGTACATGTGTATGGACATATACAGACAAAATAATCCCCTGTGGGAAATTTGATTAATTTATTAGCATTACCTATAAAATATGGACCCTCGTCTCAATCTCTATGATCCCTCCCAGCCTATGTTTCTGTGATTTCATTACTTTATAAAATAGTTCACATCTTGGGGCCTCTCAGATGTCACTGAGCCAAATAACTATACGTTCTTATTTCTACCAATTTTCTTTTTAAATAGTGGGTGTTTAGAGAGGAGATGACAAGTTTTCTTGAGCTAGGGATGTACATTCAAGGTACAAGAGGCTCTGGGTCCTTAGGATGGCCGAAGAACATAAATCATTGTCTTTTGATGACATAATCTAGGAGACTACAAATTCATTTTCCTTGTTTCATTAAACACTTGAGGATAAACTGCTGAATGTTCTGCACCTTGTACAGGTGGACTTTATTTTAGGAAATGGATATGTGGTCCCCCCAAAAAGTATGTACAACACCGCTTATGAACTGATTAATTTTACAGTATGGTGATGAGTCATAATACATACATCAACTTTTGACTAAGGTGCTTTTTATTTATTTTTTTATTTTTTGACTAAAGTGCTTTATATTTATTTTTCTTTCTTTCTTTTGACTAAGGTGCTTTTTAAAAGCAAAATATAGCTACCCACTGGGAAGTCATGATAAATCTGGATAGCTTACCTGTATTATTTTTGGCTACACTTAACGTCACCATCTAAAACTCTTAAAACAAACTCAGTAAGTCATTAAAATTCAACCGGTGATTAAATTCCACTCAGTCAACTCTGGAATTGTACATGTGCATTATTTCCTATCCCTAGGTACTGCTGCATGGTGACATCACCCAGGAACTCCTAGGATGTCCATCCAATTGCTGGACTTTTCTAATTTTAAGAAGAAACTTCCTGAAACTGAGTACAGCTACATCGGGCTGACCACTCCCGTGCATCTGGAAATCCAAGCACACGACTTCTATCTGGTATGTTTCCTCCATATACAGAGTGCCGGACGAGACCCCAACACATTCGCGGAGCTGACTCCGTTACGTATGCTGCCAAATACAAAGGTACCGGAGCTCTTCCGATAGCTACTCTTTTCATTCTTCTTGTTGCCTTTCTTACAGTTTTAGACGTTTTAGTATGGCATGTCCTTAACCAAAAAAAAAATCACCAAGGGAGTTTGCAAGAAGCTGCAACAGTAGCATAATCCATATAGCAGTCTGGTGACTGATACGGCCCCAAACCAGAATGATTTCTCCTGATGACAGCTTTCTGTCATCCCCTACTCTTCACCTCCTTGGTTCGGGCACCACTGCACAAATGGTCTTCAGTCTATCAAGCCCATCCCGAGCCCGGCAAAGGGGGTTGGCTTTTCTAAAGATCAGCCGTGCCAGGTCATTCGCCGTCCCCAGTAAAATACAACCTCTGTCCTCCTCACTCCTTTTTACTCCTGCACATGGTCCTGGGGCCCCACGGCTCCTGTTGCAATGCCTTGCTCCCCAGGCCCTGCGCCTCCCCCCCACCTGAGGGCTAAACTTGAGGGCCACCCACTCCGCCGCCCCCATCACATCCTCAAGTGCGCTGGCGGTTTGCTCCCCTCTCGAATGCTCTCACACACACTCGTGGGAAAGACCCATCACACTGAGTTGTGAGTATTTGCTTTTTGGTGGTCTGTCTATCCCACGGGACTGTACACGCCTAAACAATAGGGACTGTGGCTTTTTTATCTCAGGGTCACCAGGGCAAAGCACAAAGCAAAAGACTAATTTACAGAAAGACGGAATGGCTGATTTTCTACATTACAGGTCTACTGAAAATGTAGACAGTCGTGCCTTTCTTTCTACCTGCCACGATGTGGTATGGTTCCAGACTGATTTTAAATACCAGTTAGCAAACCCTGACGCTCTTTTCTGAGTTATTCTATGCCGATGAACCTTAAGTAAGGAATCCGGGTCTCTGAGCTCCTGACCCCTTCAATCAGAGAGCCCAACGCAGTGAGGACCCGGGCAGTCTAGTCCCTCCTCGAGCCCTCGCTGACTTTCTAAAATGACCTAGGATGGCTTGGGGACAAGCAGAAGGAAAGTGAATGACATACCATGGGCTTCTCTGCCTTGACTGCTTTCACTTGGAGGCATTCATCCCGCTTTGAGGTAGTATTGCTGAGGTCCTTCTGCTCCCCAAGGGCTCCCTGAGTCTGCCGGCCAGGCGACCGGGACTGTGAATGGCTGCCGGAATCACGGGGTGGGGGGGGGCGAGGATGAATGTCCCCACGCTGCTTCTTGGTCACATGAGCCTCTGGGCCATGCACTGTCTTCACATGCTTCCGGAGGGAACTCGGGTCTGTGTAGCGCTTCGTGCAACCTGGGATTTTGCACACATACGGTTTCTGCCAAAAGCCACAAGAACAAAATAAGAGATTGTTATCAAAGTGCTAATGCCCCAGCCCAACAGTCTCATGGACGCACACCGTAGCTTTCTTTCAAAGCACTTCCACAAAGCTGGGAAGTATTCAGATACCTCTGGGTACTAAGGGTTTAATAAAGGCCATTTGAACACTGCTCAGGGGCCAGTGAATCTAGTATTAATAGACTATTATTTTAGAGAATGCTCAAGGAGAGCTACAAATGTGCAAATCGCCTGTATATGCTTGGAAACATTTATCCTATGAATAGGAAGAAGGATCCTGGTGTCGGGGTAGCTTCTCAATAGGTATTTGAAGATGGTGATGGGGAAGACGATGATGATGATGATGATGGTGACAACTATAGAAGGCTCAGACCCCCATCACCTCATCAGAAGAATGCTATATGCCTTTGGGAGAATTTGTATGAAGAAATTTCTTAGGGACTCCTGGTTCTCAGATCAAAAATCACGACACCCGTTGTGAAAATGTGCACATAGGCATCGTAAAAAAAAATTGCCTGTAGCCTCTTCCGTGTTAGATATGACTAAAACATGTCCATTTGGGTCACATTACAACAGTGTGGGATGTTTGGGGCTCAGAATATCCAGAACTTTTCTGATCCTCAAAGCTGTAAAGCCCTGTTCGACCGTCTATGAATGCTCACTCACAAACTGAGAAGGGCTGATGGATGGCATCCTGGAAATGAGGATTCCTGTCTGGCTCTGCTCCTGAGTACTAAGGCCTGTGAATTATTTATTCCATGTTCCATGTGGGCCGGTGACCAAACCTACAAACGCAGTCATTAAAAACTCTATGGATGCTTATAGCTACATTATTTACTCAAATCACAGAATCGTAGGCATTTACTCATGATCAACATCAAAACTGGGATTTTGTTTACCTGGCTTGAAATATAATATAGTCACGAATCCTTACAAGAATATGTATCTGTGTATGTAGTGAAAAGAAGGGCCATATGCACCCCAATGTTCATAGCAGCAATGTCCGCAATAGCCAAACTGTGGAAAGAGCCGAGATGCCCTTCAACAGATGAATGGATAAAGAAGATGTGGTCCATATATACAATGGAATATTACTCAGCCATCAGAAAAGATGGATACCCAACTTTTACATCAACATGGATGGGACTGGAGGAGATTATGCTAAGTGAAATAAGTCAAGCAGAGAAAGTCAATTATCATACGGTTTCACTTATTTGTGGAACATAAGGAATAGCATGGAGGACATTAGGAGAAGGAAGGGAAAAATGGGCGGGGGGAATTGGAGGGAGAGATGAATCATGAGAGACTACGGACCTGAGAAACAAACAGGGTTTTAGAGGGGAGGGAGGAGGGGGGATTGGTTAGCCCCATGATGGGTATTAAGGAGGGCACGTACTGGGGGTGCCTGGGTGGCTCAGTTGGTTAAGCGACTGCCTTCGGCTCAGGTCATGATCCTGGAGTCTCAGGATCGAGTCCCGCATCAGGCTCCCTGCTCGGCAGGTAGTCTGCTTCTCCCTCTGACCCTCCTCCCTCTCATGCTCTCTGTCTCTCATTCTCTCTGTCTCAAATAAATAAATAAAATCTTTAAAAAAAAAAAAAGGAGGGCACGTACTGCATGGAGCACTGGGTGTTATACGAAAACAATGGATCATGGATCACCACATCAAAAACTAATGATGTATTGTATGGTGACTAATATAATAAAATTTAAGAAAATAAAATAAAATTTGTTAATCATGAAAAAAAAAAAAAAAAAGAATATGTATCTGTGTAGACCAGAAGATGAGCTATTAGGTAAGCGATAGTCATAAAAAGCATGATTAGTATAATGTACCCATTATATTAAAAAAAGATGTCCTGTCTTATAGAATGTATGTGTCTAAAAGATGCTTTTTCACTAAAAGCCCAAGAACAGACTGAGTGCTACATAAAATGATGAAATGCCCTAATGTAGTGAAGACTCCGAAAATTATCCCGAGAGACTTCACCTCCAAATTTGAGATTCTTTTGGGGGAGAATTGATTCCCATTAACTATGAATTACTTCTATTCAGGGGCTGGTGTGATTTGCAGCACATATATAATGAAACGAGCGCACTGACTTCTATGCATTAGGGACAGAAGAATGGCTCCAGCAATGAGTGCTATTACCTTACGGCGTCCTGACATCGGCCCAACGCCGGCTCAACGTGCTGCCGTGATGGACTGTTCTATCAGTGGGCACGCCGGGATGCATGGCGCAGGTGTCGGGGGCAGGGGGCAGGGGGGCGCGGGGAGAGAGCCGGGCCCGCATTACACGCCTGAGGAGCTACTCTTCCCATAAGTATATGCATGTGTATACCCTGGGTTAGCTTGAAAAGGGGGACACAGATAGAGGTGGAAAGTCTTTGCTTGCCATCAATGACTGAAATGAAATATAAGTGTATGCAGGGATAATAAATGTTGTCAGTCTCACTGAGTTCCCTGTGTCTCCCGTCCTAGACGTTCAACTTTTGCCATGGTTGTTTCCTTTTTGACTCACTCAACTGAAAGGTACTTCGTGAAAGTAATTGCTGTGTTTTTTACTTGACTTTGTAGCATTTATCCAACTAAATTTTTCAATAAACGTTTAATGGTCCTCACTATAGGCAAGACTCATATACTGCAGGATTTAATGTCCAGGGTTACAAAATGTGCAGGAAAAATAAGACAGCATGTAATTATCACCAGGCCCAAGTATGAATGCCACAGAAGGATGTGGACGGAGGACAATCATGTTTTAGTTGGGATGATTGTGGGGAGCATTGGTTACTACGCTTTTATATTTGGGTATAACACCCAGCTCGTGGGGTCTGAGGGTGAAATAAGATGATATATGAAATGCTCATCACGATGTGTTTGTGGCACAGAGTAATTACTCAGTGAACCAAACTTTATTAGGAGAAGGCTCTGTAGCTGGGTCCTGAAAGTAGACCAAAATTCTGAGGGATAAAAATGAAGGTAAGAGGATGTGAAAGGAAAGCCACAGTCCAGAGGCAGGACCACTTAACGCATGCGGGTGTGGCTGTCCCGTTCCACTCATGGCCACAGAGGTCAGAGGTCAAGCCTGGAAGGGCAGGCTTGGGCCGGGTGCCGGCAGGTGCAAGCCGAGAGAATCTGAACTTTCCCTCTAGGAAAGAGGAAGCCACTGGAATGTTCTGGAAAGGGAGATACAACTGAGTCAGAGCTCAAGGATACTTGCCTAGTGTGGCTTTGGGGGGACATGAGCTGTGTGGTCTAGAGTCAGGATCCCTGGCAGAGGCCACTGCTATGGCCCCAAATGGGTGAGGCAGCCTAAGGGTGCAGGAGGAAGGCCAGACTGGCTTTCCGAGCGGGAATGATGCCCCTCCTGTTCAAGTCCATGGTATTCTGTTCTACACGCACAACAGCAAAGCGTGCGCCACCTAACTAGCTATCGATATTTGTTTAGGGAATGAATGGAAGTACAAATAAATGAGAGCAAATAAATGAAAGAAGATACCTAGATGTATCTAGGACCGGCTCATGACACAAATCTAGATTCTTAATTTTGGTGGATGTGAAGCCGTCCATCATTTACACGGAGGGCCAAAGCCTTGCGTGGTCAAGGTGGTTAACTTATTTTAGATACACTGCTCAACCCTGGCGAAAGATATGATTGAACAGGATAACTTTTAATCTCATAATGGATAAACTCTCACATGGCGCTACACTCTTGACCTCACGGAAGTGGACAAGCTCCACTCTAATGCATTTAAGCAAAGCAAACAGCTATGCACATAATTTAAGTCCTTAAGAAATATAAAAAGCTGAGTAAGTATGTGTGTATATGTTCACTGCTAATCCTAACACACCCACTGCCCCAATTTCTCCACAATAACAGGAGGGAAACTTGTCCTAAAATCTATAGGAATGAATACCTTCTAAATTTCTAGAGTGCAGTTAAATATATCAATTTAATTCTAACTTAATTGAATCCCCTAAAACATTTTAAATTGAGATATAATCCACATACCATAAAAAGAACCCTTTTAAGTTGCACAATTCAGTGGCATTTAGTACATCCACAATCTTGTGCAATTATCACCATTTATCAATCAAATTCCAGAATATTTCCAACATCTTCCAAAGAAATCCTGTATCTATTAGCAGTCACCCCCTATTCCCTTCCCTCAGCCTCTGGCAACCACTGATCTGCTTTCTATCTCTACGGATTCGCCTAGACTCCCTAAAACTTTGCACAAAACAAGAACAGCAGATTACATAGCAACTTCTACATGTAGTAAAGGCGTTTTTGACATAAAAAAATGGAGATGTGGCAACTCCCCTAAAGCATCCTCCAACAGCTGATTAATAATAAGAGACTCCAAATGACGTAAGTCTCCTTATTCTGCCATGACCCTTTCAAAAAGAGTCTGTACGTGTGAACCTGCATGTATGAGCTGAAGAGTGAGTGTGGTCTTTTTAAGAAAAGTGTGGCTCATCCCATTAAAGATGTTTGCTCTGTCCTGTAAGCTGAAGGGACACTTGGAGAGGACCTTACAGCCAATGGTCCCTGAGCTGCTGAGCCAGGTCATGTGCTCCTTCTCTCACATTGTCAAGCAAACTGATGACCTCCTTAGTAGGGCAGAACTATGTCTCATGTTAACAAATTCTGGCTAAATATCCTATTTCTATGCAAAAGGCGGGGAGCCTTTTTGTTAATCTCTGGATTCATTCAAGAGAAGGTTTCACAGAGGAGCCAGAACTTTGCGCTAGACCTTCTTCAAAGAGAAGTTGGAGGCCTTCAGGCAGACATGCATTAAAACCCAGGCAAAATAATTTGAAACCACTTTCATTCTTAAGGCTGCTCTGAAATTCTGGGGGGATGACTATGGACAAACCACAACACAACAGGAACCACCCACCAACCTTGAAGCTTTATCCAATATGCGATCTTAAATGACTGACTAGAAACCATTCTGGATTTCTGAGAATAGCTCAAGAGCCTTTGGAATTTAGAATGCCTGGAAATCATGTTTGGCCACGGCTGGCTGCCCTGTAAAGGTCTTTTTGGCCAGAACGCATTTGAAGATACCACCTGGAGAAAGCAAGGAAAAGCGGCCGTCTATCCTTGCTGCTTACGGGGTCGTCCTCTGCAGGGATTCATGCTATTCCAAGCAGAGCAAGTGGGTGGAATGCCAAAGTTAAATGCTCCTACTGTTTGACCAGTAGGTGGCAGTTCTGAACAAGGCGAAACTTGCTTGCCAGGGGTTTGAAGTTCTCTCTGGGTCTGCATTACTCACCAAACCAGGACCCTTTGCAGCCAGCCCCATGGCAGAGGAGGCTCTAGGCCTTCACCTGCAGCCTCAGCGCCCAGTCCTGCTGGGCCAAGAGGAAATGAAACGGAATGGTCCTTGTCTCCAAGTGCATTGCCCGTGAGGGCTCTTTGTTTCCACCCTGAGCTCGGGGCCCAAACAGTGTCTCGTGGGGGAGCCTCACCTCATTGGAATGCGTCCTGTTTTGGTGCTTGGCGCGATCGGAGGCATTTGAGAAAGCCTTGTTGCAACCTTCGTGCTCACAGACGTACGGTTTCTCTCCAGTGTGAGATCTCAAGTGCGTTTTCAAGTTTTCTAGTCTCGAGTAGGCCTTTGTGCAACCTTCAAACTGAGGACAACAGGTAAATCTGCATTACCCCACACAATAACGGCTTATGCCTAACACTCCCTCAAAATTGATGAAAGACTGACATTTCGAGGGTCAGCAGCTTTTCAAAACCGAGGAACAAAAGTCTACTAAACTCTGCATTTATTGGGATTCAGATGGGGCTCAGGGCAGTTCAAGAGACAGCATTTTCAGGGCTACTAAAAAGTCCTGGAGGTTTTTTTTTTTTTTTCTTTTTTTTTTAATAGACCACTCAATGTGGACAATGGGTTTCATTATCTGCTCATTGATGTCCTCAAGTTCCCACTGATTTTAGATTCAGCACAAAGTTCACTAATATGGCTTTGTGTCCATACAAAGGCATGGAATTTGATCGTGTTTGTAAAGGGCCTTTAAGATGTAAAGCACAGGGCTGAGCAGTGCCCAGTGAGCCTGGAGGCACCTCGGTGAAAGGCGGCTTAGTCCCAGCCCTCTTGTGGGTCTACACAGGGCCATGGGGACGGACTAGGAAGGCAAAGGAAAACTCTGAAGTCACGTGGGTTCTGTTTTTAAAAGTGAGCTTAAGGGTTTCAAGTCAAAGCTGGCACCTCCCTCTGCCCTCCGGGTCCTCCCGCGTGATGGGCATTAGTGCTAGGGCAGGATGCTGGCCACACACTCATTCCCAGTGCCCACCAGTGCATCCCAGCTGCCGCCCGCCCGCCTGCCAGTCTGCTGTCCAATGTGGGAGCCACGTGCCACCAGAGGCTGTTGATATTTACATTTTTAAAAAATGAAATTACAAAAATCAGTTCCTTGGTTGCTCTGGCCAGGTGTCCAAAGCACCCGAGGGGCACACGTGGCCTCTGGCTACCTTGTCGGACAGGGCAGGTCAGAGCGCTTCCGCTGTCCCCCGAAGTGTGGTTGTCAGGGCTCCTTCTCCACTTCTGGCCTCCCCCCCATCCCAGAACACCCTCTCAGAACTCCGGGCATTCATCACAGACCCCGGCTCCTCCCGCCGCCTGGCCGGGTCCATCCGCACAGCGTGCAGACGCCCCGCCCCCTGCGGGGGAACCCGAACCCCAGCCTGACAAGCGCCCCTGCCGGGTGGCCCCCCGCCCGCAGCTCGTGCCGCACACTCACAGTGCATTTGTGAGGCTTTTCCCCCGTGTGCCTCCTCATGTGCACCACCAGCATGTACTGGGCTTTGAAGGGCTTCTGCTCTCTCGAGCAATCCAACCACCGGCACACGAATTCCTTCTTCTCGCCGTGAATATGGTCGTTATTTATATGCTGGGGTGGGGAAAAAGAAAGGGAAAGTGCATGGGAATGCAGGACGCATTTCTGAAGGTGACAGAAGGGAGGGCAAGAAGTGCCCCAACCCTCAGCCCTAAGGAACATAGGATAACTTTATATATAGATGATCTTTTTTTTTTTTGGTATGTTTCTTAAGTAAATTTGCTCTTAGTAACCGTGCACGTAAATTTCCTAACCAGCAGGAGTGGTGCTATTTGGAGGAGGCCTGGTGGCCCAGAAAAGGTACCGCACACGGCCTCTGAAAAGGGGAGCTGTGAAATGGGGTGAGCCCATGCGTCCTCGCTGGGCCTCCCCCTTTTTCACCTGCCGAGTGGGGGTCAAGGTCAACAGAGCACAGGGGAACTCCCCAGCTCCCACCGCTCGGGTTAGCGCTGTGGCTGAGATCTCAGGAAGGGAACACACACACACACACACGTGTGCATGCACACACGTCATTCTGTGACAGGAGCACCAAAAACCGAAGCGCTTTCTCAAACTACACTTTAGTTCCAATTAGTGGGATTTTTTTCTTCGATGAATCACAGACAAATAAACCAAATACTGAAGAGAACCAGGAGACCAAAGAAATGCTATCGTCTCTGGATGGTAGTCTTCTTGATGTACAAAACACAGGGATGGCTCACCTAGGCTCCAAGGTTCCTTTCCAGCTCTATAGAACTCTCTTAACTTCATGTGTAAAACAAAGATGAATTTCCCTGAATGCCTCATTAATTCAGTTTTAGAACCATTTTTTATATAGTTCGTTGGGGTCATATCTCAAGGGTCCTACAACCGGAAGACACAAAGAACCCTACAGAAACACCCAAGGAAGAGAAGGTTCTCACCTTGGATCAAATTTAAGTCAGTTTAAGTAAGACGATTATGTGATTTAAATGTCCATTTAATTACTGAGGAAATCAATGTCCTGGGTGGATCCTTTCGGTTTTATTCTCTGGTTACCCCACATTCTGTTTGCCTTAATGTAAGATTCTTGCAAGGACTTTCTCAACGTACGTAAAAACACACCACAAATGAACCTGTTCAGTGAGAGAAAGCCCCCTTCGGATTCCATGCACTGCATGGTCATAACAGAACGTTTAATTACTTTCTTGCTTAGGCTCTGACTCATGAGTGAGTGGTCTCTGGGGGCCCCGTGGGTAAGATTCCACCCTCAGCCGGCCTTGCCCGGTTCCTCTAGGAGGGGGCCTGCCGCGGCAGGAAAAAGTGACGTGTGTTCTGCTTCCTGGACTTGAACACTGGGTGAGGGCAGAGAAAGGTAGTTGCTATGAACTCCCCGCTCCTCAAGCAGCTCCTGCCGATCACACGAATCCATCCCATATAAACTGCTCTTGGTTCACTTTTCCCCAAGCTACTGGAAATAAGCTCCTTGGATTGATGGACATGAAAGAACAAAGAGAAAGGATGGGAAGGAGGAAGGAAGAGGGAGGCAGGTGGAGCTGGAAAACGGAGTTAGAACTCGGGCTGAGTCTACTCCTAGAGGACAGGACCCACAGCTTCTAGCTTCATAGTCTCAGCAACTGGCCGGGGGTCCCTGGCACCTGGCAGGTCCTCAGTAAATATTTTGCTGAATTGACTGGACTCATGTGGCAAACTAAACTTTCACTGGACAAAAGAGATTGAACTTGATGCTTCTGCTTATCTTAACTTAGCTTCATTTCACCTAGTGTCCATACAATATGATTTTAATGTAATGTGTTTGATCACTTTAAGATGATACACTATCAAGAAGTCAAAAGGATGTGAATGATATCCAAACACGAATCCTACCTTGCTGGGTTGAATAAGGGAACACTGGGTGAGTGTACTCTTTTTGTTCTGCACACACACTTCCTGAACAGAACTGAGTGCTTGTTATCTAAGATCCCCAGGTCTCCAAGAGGAGACGGTGGGATTATCAGAGTATGAGCTAGAATATCTAGAGTTTTCTGAGGGGATGTTGCATTGAGCCGAGTCTCAAGTTTTCTAGAAACACTTTTTCTCATCAGTTAATAAATGCTTACTGTACATTACGTGATTGCAACACCCCATTCATCTGTCCTGCATTTACTCGTGCATACTGAGGTCCACTCCATACCAAGCCCCATGCTGGGGAACCAGACAGACATGCTTCCTGCCCTAAGAAAATGATAGTCTACCGGAGCCAAGCAGATAATGTCTTAAATTACTATACAATTATAGTTGTGATCAGTGTTGCGAAAGGAAGTAAGAGGGTTTTCTAAAAATAATTAATAGGGGGTCTCAAATCCGTGTGATGCACCGAAGAGGAGGGTTAGCTTCTTCAGTGAAGGGGCATTTATGGTAGGGCCCAAGTGATGCGTGGAGACCTGCCAGGTGTGCAGATAAGAGACAGTGTGGGGAGAAAGGGTCACCATCGCAGAAAAGCGAGACCAATGGGACAGAACAGGGTGAGGACCATGTGTGGTACGTAAAGAACACACATGGCAGGAGAGGGTGGGTCTAGCAGACCCAGGAGGCATCCAGCATGGCCACTCCCTGGTGCGGTAAGAAGGCATGAGTTTCCACGGGCTGGGTGGATGCCACCAACACCCCACCAGTCCCCTCAGGTGCACGCCTGGCCAGAATAGCGATGGAAGGCTCCGAAGCAGAGGTTGAAACTGGCTGGCTGGCCAAGTCCTAGAAGCTGCCTACCGAGGTGTGGAGGGACCCACTACTAAGCTGGAGGAGGGAGTGGACAAGAAGCTGACGAGAGAGCAGTAACTGAAAGATCCCATTTCCTATTTATACCTCACCAACTATCGTCGACCTTGGCCTCTGGGACAATGTCTGAAAATTCCAGGGCCGGGAATCGCATGCCGATCAGCCAGCCGATCTGCACGTGGGGAGGGACGAGGAAGAACCTTCGCTAGGCAGTAGGAGCAACCTCACTTTCAGAAAGGTTAGCGTCTGGGGGGTCTTCCCTCTCGGACTCCGTACAGGAGACCTGAGTAATGTCTAATAGGCTTTTGTAATTTTCTGAAACTGCTCTTGAGTGCAAACTTGGATTGAGACCACAAGTTATTTTTCTTGAAATGAGATTCTACCACCTCGGCTGGTGGGGACGGGGTCCAAGTGCTGAGCACGGGATGTAATCAATTACTCTAAAGAAATACGAAGACATCCTTCTGCCTACTTGGGTAGTTCAAATGCATTTTAGGCTGAACGCATTTCCTGACTCTAGATTTCAAGTGAAAAAAATAATTCTAAGAAATACATTTTACATGTCCATGTGTCCTAAACATTTACTTTTCTTTCACAAGCTGCTTGACCTCTGCAGCGAGGCAGACTCTACACTACAGGGGAAAGAACGTGCGGTGGGCATTGGAAGAAGCCTCCCAGACCAACTTCTGATGAGCTCTGTATCTCTGGACAGGTCAGTTCTCCTACTTGAACCTTAATTTTCTCATCTGTTAAATCCCGGTGATGAACTAGATTGGGTGTCGGCAAACTTTCTCTGTAAAAAGCCAGATAGGAACTATTTTAGGCTTTGCTGGCCAAAAGGTCATAGGTACTCAAACTCTGCCACTGTTTTAGGTGAATGGCCATAGACAACGTGTAAATGAATGGGTGCAGCTGTTTACCTTTGACTTTATCTTTGACGTTGAACATTTCACGTGTCAAGAAACAGTCTTAAAATTTTTTTTTCAACCATTTAAAACTGAAAGAACCATTTCTTCCCTCATGGGCTGTGCAAAAGCAAGCAGGGGGTCAGAGCTGGACTGTGGGCCATCAGTTTGCTCATCCCTGACTAAGCGATTTCAGTTTCCTTCTTGGGCTAGCAGAGCCCATGACGTTCTTGGTCAGGCATGTCAAGCCTGAGGAAGTGAAATTAGAGCGAGGGAGGTGTCAGTGCTAGGGAAAAGACAAAATCCACAGGAAGGAAAAAAAGTCAGGATCCTAGGCTAAACAAGGGGAGGGAGGGAGGCCAGACAGACTCCCCCTGCTCTGTGCTCCTAGGACCCGGTGGATCTTGCTCACCCAAATCCCCAGGTAGCTAAGAAGACTACACGCAGCGAATTCTTAGCATTCCACCGACAGAATGCTCCCGCGTGAAGCTGGCCTGAAATTCAATGGGCATGTGTTTATTTGTGGTTTCATCGAACATTTGACTTCCTAGCAATGAAACGTTAATCAAATATATAAATAATTTAATTGGAGGGAAAATAATGCATGATTAAAGTCCAAACTAATCCAACACAAAGACATGCAATTTGCCAGTGGCGCAAGTTCCAGAAAGAGATAGATGGCGTAAATTACAGTGCCGTGTGCCAACTCCCTCGGCTCGGCTGCTCGGAACTCTCCCCATCAGGACAACCAGGACAGGGACACCAGGACCGCACTGCACCACCCCCCACCCCCCCCACCCCCCCCACGCACAGCTTCTGCAGGATTCCATCTTCCAAGCAGGACTGGAAGCATCTGCCTCGGGAAACTGATGGCTGTTGGAACAAGTAAATCTCTCAGGCACCCACAGCAAACCAACAAAGTTGCTGTGTCCCCAGTGGGACGTGTCTGCAGCCAGGTGAGCCAAGACCCCACATTCCCATCCCTTCTGCTCCCCGCGGCACCCCGGGGACACAGGGAGGAGGGAGAAGCCTCCCTGTCGGCCTGGCCTGGCCATCGAGGCAGCCTGGGAGGCTTCGGTGCTGTGGGCAGAAAGACCTGAAGGAAAATGGGGGAGAGGTAGCTTTTCTGTCACGGACAGCAAAATGGATGCTATAATGGCCTTCGCTAAGCTAATCAGAATCATTCTTCTTGCATCGTTATTTTGCTCCCAGGAAAGAACAGGTAGTTCTTCCTCAGTCTAACTGCGAACCCTTCGGATGAAGTGCATTCGTGTGCGGTCTATCGGTCCCGATTGTTGGTGGCCCTCCAAATAAAGCTGCTAGTCAAGCGGTTCAGGAACCTGGGAAGCATCCTTCTGCTTGCTCTCTGTCTCCCTCACCTTCGGCCAGATTCCCCGCCGATTTCCACCCAGAAAGTGCAAGTTTTCACGATGGGTAAGCACCCTCCATCGAGGCAACTTCCTCAGAGGAGAAGCGACAGTAGGGCTCGAGGGGAGCGTGGAAGCTTCGCACACACATCCCCGTGCAAACTCAGTTCGAGGGGAGCGTGGAAGCTTCGCAGGTACATTCCCGTGCAAATTCGGCTCGAGGGGAGCGTGGAAGCTTCGCAGGTACATCCCCGTGCAACATCAGCTCGAGGGGAGCGTGGAAGCTTCGCACACACATCCCCTTGCAAACTCTGCTCAAGGGCAGCACGCTGATCAGTAGACAAACGCCCCGCTGATCAAGGTCAGTGCACTCCTAAAACCAGACAGCTCCTTCCCATGCAGAAGGTGAATTCCTCCCGCTGTTGTAATGAAAATATTACCATTGAGCACACCTAAAACCAGGGAAGGCAGGACATGTAAAACTTTAGACTCAGCCCTCGCCATGATCTTCCTACGCCTCCCCTGTGCATAGGCATTACACACCTGTCTTTCTGTCTGTTCCTACTGTTTCTCAGGTAACACAGGATTTTGTCACCAATTTATAAGTTTTCTACAAAGTACACTGACAAGTTTTTCACAGCAGGAGGTACAAAGAGCATGGTCTTCAGTAGCATGGTGCTCAAGGAAATATGATCTGTCTCCACACAAACACCCATGTGCATATGTACACATAAACACATACATGTCTGCACACACATACACAGTGCTACTGCTTTGACAGAGGAGAAAATAAAGACTGGGAGAGTAATGTATTTTGTATATGAACGCTCAAGACATCGGGATCTGCATTATGGGCGTGAAGCCTATGGATGCTCGCTGGACCCTCAGTTTTATTTCTGACTCATCCCTTTGCTACATTTCTCTGTATCTTAACCCACAAACACGCCACTATTTGATGCCATTATTTTATTTTAAAACTGAAGGAAATAAAACCGAAACCCTGCCTTCTCAGAAACTAGAAATGCTTGATGCTTTCTACATCTTTTCACACTGCTACCAGCTGAGCTCAGAAACCAGGCTCAAGTCAGTGAATATGTTTCGTAGAATTCAATAATTTGTAACTTTTAAGGATGTGCTGAGAGTGTATGTTAAGAAAGCATCCTATTTTAGCAGAGGATGGGATACAAGCAAGTAAACAATTTTAAATAAGCTCAATTTTCAATTTGTTTCCTGACTTTATATTATCAATTTATTACAGTTGATTCTTGGACAACACAGGAGTTGGGGTGCTGACACCCTGCACACCCAAAAATCTGCATGCAGGTTTTCACTGCTCAAAAACTTAACTACTATTAGCCTACTGTTGACCAGAAGCCTTACTGATAATATTAACAGTCAATTAACGCATATATTGTATGTTATGTGTATTATACACTGTATTCTTTCAATAGAGTAAGATGGAAAGAGAAAATGTTATTAAGAAAATCGTAAGGAAGAGAAAACACATTTACATGGTTTTCCTGTATTTATCAAAAAAAAAAAATCCACATGTAAGTGGACCCATGCTGTTCAAACCCACGTTCAAGAGTCACCAGCACTATCTCTTAGTAGTCCAGAGATATTTCTGTAAAAGAGAAAGAGAAAAAATACTTTATAAGGCATTAAAGCTTCATGTACATTAAAACTGATTTGAGAGAGAAACTGGCATCGTTTGCCTATAAGAAACTATGCAAGAATCCTTCAAAACTTTCTATCTGAAAGGAGGCATATGCCTTCTTTTATTTATTTATTTATTTATTTGAGAGAGAACGAGAGAGAGCATAAAAGTGGGGAGGGTCAGAGGGAGCAGACTCCTCACTGAGCAGGGAGCCCGATGCAGGACTCGATCCCGGGAGTCCAGGATCATGACTGGAGCCGAAGGCAGTTGCTCATCCAATTGAGCCACCCAGGTGCCCGGCATGTGCCTTCTTGTTGCGGGTATTTGATTCATGTGCCATATCTGAAAAGTTATACAAGTTTCATGACACAGATTCTATTAGGGACACACTATGGATTCCTAACAGCTTCATTAGGCAGAAGTAGGAAAAAGCAGCAACCACTGACGATCAGGGCTGAAATAGGCCTTTTATCTCTATATGTGCTTTAATTTTAGATAAATAAAATAATTTAAAGGGTTTTGTTGGCACCATCAATCGTCCTAATAGTATTTACAATGTGATGCTTGCTGTGGGAGGGATCGCCCCAAAGACCCCCCAACACAACTGCTTGAATCCGTACTGGTTTATAAAATATCCAGGCACCTTAATCAAAAACAGGGGCTCTAACTGCTAGGATAAATGAGGCAGAAGAGAGAATCAGTAATATAGAAGACCAAATGATGGAAAATAAAGAAGCTGAGAAAAAGAGAGATAAACAACTACTGGATCACGAGGGCAGAATTCGAGAGATAAGCGATACCATAAGACAAAACAACATTAGAATAATTGGGATCCCAGAAGAAGAAGAAAGAGAGAGAG
>NC_138380.1:84963930-84979989 GCF_054177405.1 Leptonychotes weddellii
ATATGTTAAGAAAAAAAAGAAGAAGGTAGCAGGAGGGGAAGAATGAAGCAGGGGAAATCGGAGGGGTAGATGAACCATGAGAGACGATGGACTCTGAAAAACAAACTGAGGGTTCTGGGGGGGAGGGGGGTGGGAGGATGGGTTGGTCTGGTGGTGGGTATTGAGGAGGGCACGTTCTGCATGGAGCACTGGGTGTTATGCACAAACAATGAATCATGGAACACTACATCTAAAACTAATGATGTAATGTATGGGGATTAACATAAGAATAAAAAAAAAATCTTAAAAAAAAATATCCAGGCACCTTTCAGTTTTCTGAATATTTTATTTAAAAATAAAATATTTGCTTCTTTCTGGTCTGTGAATATTAAGAATTAGAGATGAAAAACAAAAATCTGCTTCCTGGTGAAGAAGGAATAAATAAATGGAGTCTCTCTGACAGGTAATCAAACCTTGTGTCTAGGTACAAATCAATAACAAAACTACTTTCTTTTCCATGTGTAAGAAAAGACAAAGTTCTCTGAGAAGGTAAAAGTCCGAACAGAGGGCTTCACAGTGTTGGATTTAGAGAATGGACGCTAACGCAGCCCCCCACCCCACCCCTGTAGGCTGGACACACAGCTTCACTACAGTGGAGGCTCATCACGCTCTCGACACGCACCACCATGTGGGTGAGCTAAGTGAAGGAAGGCAGCCACCAAAGGACGCAGATTGTGTGATTCCATTTATACAAACGCCCAGAATAGGCAAATCTATATAGAAGGGAGGTAAGACTAGTGGTTCCCTGTGGCTAAGAAAGTATTGGGAGGTGGGATTTCTTTTGGCGGTAATGAAGATGTTGTAAATTTGGCTGAAAGGATGGTTGCACAACTCTTGTGTATACACTGAGCTGTAGACTTTAAATGGGTGAATCACATGGTATATGAATTTGGGTTTCCGTAGTGCAGTGGTTATCATGTTTGCCTCACACGTGGTGTATGAATTATATGTCAATAAAGATGTTAACCCCTCATCGCTCCCCCCAAAAAAGAGAGAACCATGAAAGTGTCCATTTGACCTTTGAACAACATGGGTTTGAACTGCGTGGGTCCACCTATATGCAGATTTTTTAGAGTACATTATTATAAATGTATTCTCTCTCCCTTATGACTTTGTAGCTTATTTTTTCTAGCTTATTTTATTGTAAGAATACAGTAAATAATACATATACAACATATGTCCTAATCAACTATTTACATTATTGGTAAGAATTCCAGTCAATAGTAGGTTATTAGTAGTTTAGTTTTGGAAGAGTCAAAAGTTATACACAGATTTCCCACTGCACGGAAAGGTCAATGCTCCAACCCCCCTTGTTGTTAAGGGTTGACATATTTGGTGAGGGACTCTGGTGACAGAGGGGACAGTGGGGGGAGAAAGGAAAAGTGGGTGAAGAACAGGGAATAGCCAGGTTGGATCTGACTTTGCCCTGCATCCAGCCCTCAGACAGAGGTCAGCCCTAGCAAATGGTTTCTCATGGAAGGACAAGGGGGCACCTTAATCACAACTTCTACTATAGAACATACACTAACACACACACAAACACACACACACATGATCCACAGACAGAGTTAAAACAGAACATACTTCTATGACACAATATTTCCTGGTGGATTTCACACTGGACTCAGAGTTAACAACCTGAGAACGTCACATAAATGACAATTTCTCCTTATATCCCTTCCTCATCTTTCAAGTTGTAGAGATGAGTGGAAAGATGGACAACACTGAACTTTGTGCAGAGTTGGAAACAAAGCTAAAACAACATACGCTCATATTAGTTCAAGTGTGTGAAGCAAAACAGTGTATGATTTGCAAAAACTGGTATTTTCTAAGACATGATACAGTCTAAAATTTATTAAAACCTCATGGAAAATTCAAGTACAGTTAATTCAGAATCTGTAGTTTTGGTTTTTTTGTTACCTTGAATTATAAAATTATTAGGTGTAAGTCTAATTTGTGATATAATCTTTTTAAAGATTTTATTTATTTGAGAGCGAGAGAAAGAAAGAGAGAGAGAGAGCATAAGTAGGGCAGAGGGAGAAGCAGACTCCTCGCTGAGCAGGGAGCCCAATGCGGGGCTCGATCCCAGGACCCTAAGATCATGACGTGAGTCGAAGGCAGATGCCTAAACGACTGAGCCACCCAGGCGCCCCTAGCTTGTGGCAGAATTGACCTAGCCTGTAACTCCTCCCCCTCCAAAAGTGCATGTGGTACTCTTTCCAAATCATATACACACAGGAACAATATGCTGACCTAATGTTAAGATGACCTCAAACATCAGGAAATTTTAGTTTTTGAGAAGAATTTTAAAAAAGCAAAATGTAACCATTATATGGATTAATTTCCTTACACTAGTTCTGTAAAAAGAAAACATCCTCATTCTTGAAAGTGGGTTAAGGGCCTCTCATTCCTTGTAAGAAGTGTAAAAGTTCTCTTTCTCTTTCAGTTTTGTTCTCTGACTTCTAAATTATTTTACAAAACATCATTGTAACTCTTCTCTTTTAATAAGGTTCTCTTACAGTTTATTAAAGGTGTGTTTTGTTTAAAAAACAAAAAAACTGAGAACTTCTTTTCTGGAAGCGTCAGCATTTACATCCCACTGAGATTTTAAAAAGAGAGGTAAAGTGGCTTCATCACATCCTCCAAGCAATCTAAGACTGTTTACATCCTTTCTACAAATTACTGGGCTCACCATTTTATCTTATTCTTAAACAAACCAACTTTTGTTTCAGTCAAAATAACAATAAAAACACAAACTCTTCTTAAGTAAAAGGACTGGGGCCCTAGTTACCAAAAACAAAGATACAAAGAGTTAAGCAAGTAAGGATTTCATAGCATCCGTTCTGGAAATAAGAAGCATGCTAACTGCAGAGTGGCAAGATAATCTTAGTTGTGTAATCACAGGATGAAATAGTTTGGAAAACGAAATCTCCAGAACACTCCAAAACATTTTCTTTTTTTTTTTTTTAAAGATTTTATTTATTTATTTGACAGAGACACAGCGAGAGAGGGAACACAAGCAGGGGGAGTGGGAGAGGGAGAAGCAGGCTTCTGCCGAGCAGGGAGCCCGATGCGGGGCTCGATCCCAGGACCCTGGGACCGTGACCTGAGCTGAAGGCAGTTGCTTAACCAACTGAGCCACCCAGGCGCCCACTCCAAAACATTTTCTTTTTCGTCTTTTTGCAATGAGCCCATCCACCACATACAGCGAGCACCAAGGTTTCTGATCACACCACTAGGCCCAAAGACACAGTGAGAGCCAGGTTTTCCTGCTCCTCAACTGGCTTCGAATGGGAACAAGAGCAAGGCCGGAGAGTCCAGCATAGGCGGCCACAAAATGCAACCTCTCCCAAAACCCAGATGAATTAGTCACTCATAGGAATGGATCATTTCTACGAATCCAGGATATCTGGAAAGCATTACCATCCACAGCAAGGGCACAGATCACCAAATTAAAGATTTCAGAAGCCAAACTGTGTCCTAGAGGATTAAAATCTTCCCACCTTGTGGGCTTGGATTTCTGTCATGAAGAGAAAAGAAAGTTAATGGATAGTTTCTCTGTAGAATAATAATTCCTGCTAGTATTTACAGAGCAGCTATACTCTTCAACCTATTGTCAAAACAATTCTTTCTTTTGTGATAAAACTTTAAAAGGTAGGTTGGCTTGGTACAACAATATAAATACAATTATAACAGGACCCCTTGCACTCCTAATTTTAAGGTGACAAATGCTTGCACACACACACGCACACACACACCCCCGATTCAATTTTAAAGTCTCCCTGAATGCAAAGGTAGATGCAAATGTTTCCTGTTTGAGATGACAGATATTAAGAGTTCCATTATCTAGAAGTATACAGAATTTTAGCCTTTAATTATTCCTTAATTTTTATGATCTTGGCAATCCCCATGGAGCCTGAGCATATAGACCCCGCTCTTTGTAAAGAGCCTGAATATACAATGTGGTTATGAGAAAATTTGAAATTCAAGAACAGCATAAACAGAGACGAGTGACAGATGTGATCGGACTTGAATGGGTGGGCTCTGTCTGTCTTCACCGCCCTTTATAAAAGTGACCTCACTCCCTCTATACTCCCAAAGGCTGATCCAGAACATCACAACAATCAGCCTTTAAGCTCGTGTACGGTCTTACAAGTTTTTAAATCATAATTCTGATGACTAAAATACTTGTTAAAATAATAACAGATAAAATAAAATGTATCTGAATTTCAAATGATAGTTTATTTTTGGAGAAATTTATTTGGAGAAAATAATTTATTTTATTTTGGAGAAAAGTCAAGAGTCTTTTTCCCGGGACCCTTTGAAGATACAAGGTAGCAGAGTTATGCTGATGCTAGCCCAGACCAATCCTCATCCCCAAGGGTTTCTGCCCATTAGGGCTAGGGGAGGTTCCTGCCTGGAAACCGCTAGGAGTCTTCCTTCAGAGTCAAAAGGAGGTTAGGTGAGTGTGTGTGTACGTGTGTAAAGAAGGGTCCGGGGCCGCTAATGACGCAAATCCAGTCAAATCTCAAGAGCTACTGGAAGAAAGGAAGAAGGCAGGCAAGCAGGCAAAATTATCCACTTGGAAATCTGCCCACATGTCCCCACTGAGCTGACTCATTCATTCACTATTAACTCAATGCTTATTTATGATATCACAGTTACTGTGCTAAACTCTGAAGAGGCAAGACTGAGTAAGACATGTCCACTGGATGTCGTCCAAGATTGGCTGTAGGAATGCAGAAAGGGGTACTGTTTAAAAATCAGCTTTCACCTCATGGACACCTCTGCAATGAAAAAAGCAAGCTACCCCCCAAAATGCATGACTTTCTTCCTCTCTCATGGTTCCATGTCACAAGAAAGCTAGCAGCCAGTGCCCAGGGCTTTCCTGGGTTTATCTCCCCAAAACAGGACAGAGAAGAAGCCCCAGGACATCCCCATTTTAGCAAGCTTTTCAACGTGTGGAACTATTCTGCTGCTTTTCAACGAACTCAAGTTGAAGTCCCCCTTCAAAACACCTTCATCCCTGATTGCCGGCACATGTAAGAATATCAGAATAAAATATCCTATACAACATGGGCACACACGAATTAGTCCACGTGTAGATGACAATTTTCTTTACCAAGTTAGTATCAAGGCATAGAGTTTATAGAAAACAAACAAACAAACAAAAAACATTGGCCCAGACATTAGGATACAGGAATTCATTCATTTGTATTTTGGGGGCAAAAGGAATGTGAGTAAGACATGGGCACTGTGTCTGAGAAGATGATATTTTACCATTTTATTTACTTATTTTTTTAAAGATTTTTTATTTATTCATTAGAGAGACAGAGAGCGCACGAGCAGGGAGCAGCAGAGGGAGAGGGAGAAGCAGACTCCCCGCTGAGCAGGGAGCCCAACGTGGGGCTCGATCCCAGGACCCTGAGGTCACGACCTGAGCTAAAGGCAGACATTTAACCCACTGAAGCACCCAGGCACCCCGAAGATGCTATTTTAAATTGGGTGAATGGGAAACAAGTAGTTTAAAGAAAATGGGATAGGGGACAGAGTGAAGTCAGGGAAGGCTTCACAAGCAGGTACATGAGTTGAATCCAGAATAAAGAGAGGGAACCTGACCCAGAGAACAGTGTATCCTAGAGGAGGGACTAGAGCTACAGAGGTCCAGGGTCAAGGAAGAACATGATGTGTGGGCAAATGCCACCCAGTGTGGGGTGAGGGTGAGGGTGCGTGTGCACACTTACACACTACAGGAGGGGTGAACGAGGGAGCAGGGAGGGCGCCTTGCCGTAGTACCTTGGCTGCAGCGAAACCACGAGGGGTGCTGAATGCTCGAAGGAACCTACATTATACCCCCGGCAACCAAGAAGACAATGGAGAGAAAGGGCTAGATTGAGAGACAATTTGGGATAGTTTGTGGATGGTGAATCAGAGAGAGGAGTAATAGGTGATACGGAAGTTTCTGGCTTGAAAGATTCAGAGAGAATTTGTGAGATTGGGTGTCTGTTTGGGACACGGCATTTTGGAAGTGCCCCCAGGACATCTCCATAAGGAGAAACAACAGAGAAGACATGTCTGAAGAATTAGGGATCTAGGAGAGGTTGCAGCTGAAGGAGGAGGGCCGTCCCCTTCCCTACCCCTGTATTATCTTTGGTGAGCCCCACCCACAGAACTTTAAGGACTTTGCAAAGCCCAATGTGAAAAGCCCAAGCTATGGAGACTGCATGGAGGAGGAAGGGGAGCCGCTGGGGATGATGATGGGAAACTGGTGTTTGAGAGACAGGGAGGGAAATGAGGAAGCGGAGGAGAGACAGAGCAGACGGCACGCAGTGGCTGGGACTGGGGCGCAGGGGTGTATCGGGAAGAACCCTGGGACCTGCAGGGCTGGAAGCAAAGACGGCTCCCCACATCTTGTGGTCCGGTCACCAACACCTGAGTGCCCAGCAAGATGCGATGGAAGCGGGGGGCACCCAAGGACCACGGAGACCAGGCGTGGCAGGGTGCGGGTGGGGACACCCGCCACCTGGTCCCTGCAGAGCCAACGCCGTGAAGGCAAAGGCCACCCCAGAGGCTGAGCAATCTGGACATGCAGGAGGAGACGCCTGGCTGTCCTCTGGGATGGGGTCACTACGCCGAGATTATTGGACCTCCTTCAAGTCCTCCTTCCAGTGTCACCTCCTTAATGAGACTGGTCACCCCATTTATAGTACAACCTCCTCACCCCTGAACTCTCCACCCCCTGGCCCTGCTGCTCCCTTTTCCCCATGGCCCTCATCACCTTGAATACGCTCTCCTCTATGTACAGACCGTTCCTGATTTATTGCCTGCCTCCCCATGAGAATGTAAATTCCGCACAGGCAGAGATTTTTATTGATTTCGCTCACTGATGTATTCCAAGTGCCTGAAACAGTGCCCAGCATATAGTAAATGCTCAATAAATATTTGTTGGAGGCATTTGTTATTGGAAATACCATGCTGAGCATTGAGGTGGGCCCAGGTCTCAGCATTACCCCCAGTCCGCCGCTGTCGGTTTGTGCTTTGAGAACCAGAAGCCCCAGGAAACAGAAGCAATTTCCTGTGATTCCTCTACTCTCAGCAATCTGATAAACCTCAGCCTCTCATATGCCTTCAGGGTCCACCAAACAGCCCTTTTTTACTGTGACTGTAGTTTGAGGTTTTGAGCTAGTAGTGACATAATTCAGTTATCTGAGTTGGTTTCCATACATTATCAGTGAAAAGGGATTCTAAAATTTATTTTTGCCCACCATCGCCATGTTGATACAGGTCTGGGGTGAGAGTTCTGGCGTCTAAGTGCTAAGCCTTCCTGTGAACGTTCGTTCCACTGGCCGTGGAAAGCACGTAATTTTAGGTTTTACGATAGGTTTCTCTTGAAAATAATTCAATAATGCTTCAGACGGACAGAAAAAAGGCCAAGTTACCCTTGTGATCAGGCTATACACTGGAATTCTGCCCCTGGCTATTGTTTTTGTCAAGAGTTTATCCAGAGATTTCTTCCTAATGCCCCGCTGTTAAGTAATAGAAGACCGAAGGGCAGATTTCATCTTTAATCTGCTTGTGCAAATCTCATTAAGGTCATGGAAATCTTGTCTGCACCATGACGAAAGTGTTGGAAGAGACAGCAACGAGGAAGTAAGGTTGCTCATACATTGTTTCAACCGGAGACATAAATAAGGAAAACACAGATTTAAACTTGCAACTAAAAACACGCACGTGTGTGTGTGTTTGTGTGTGTGTGTGTGTGTGAAATGATCTGTGGCCCTTCCAAAAGAGAAGGGGGAAGCCAGCCCACCTAGTGCTGAGCACCATCCTTTCCATGGAGAAATAAATCACTCTTGGGGGAGGTGACTTTCCTTGAATTTGAGCCATTCCTGCATTTTGATTTTTTTTGTTTTTGTTTTGCCTTTTACCTCCCTAGCAAAGTAAAAATTTCACTTCTCAAGAAGAGCTAATTTATTCCTAAAAATATGCTTTTAATTTGGGGGCTTGATTCTATAAAACATACTTTCCTAAGCACATTTTCCTAGGAAAACATGGCCAGTATATATTGTGTAATCGTGCAACTTTTAAAAAGTTTCATTTGAGACTTCAAGCGTATGCCTTCAACATATAGGTGGCTTTCATAATTGTCTCCACATTGCATAGGAACAGAATATGAATACAGTGTGATTATAAGAGTGCAGAAATGGGTTAAAAGGTTATGAATTTTAACACTCTGTAGGGAGAAAATAGTGAATGCATTTGCCAGAAAAACCCAGAGACTGAATGAAGCTAATTGAATCTCAATGTTTGGTCCACATTTTGTCACCTGGGTATTTAAAGTAAAAGCATACTATTTGTCATCTTATCTAAATTACCTGCAAAGTGACTTCTATGCATTTCATTTTTCAGGTAACTCAAGCACAACAATGAGTATCACCAGAATGTTTTAAGAGTCACGTAGGGCGCTGGGGCTCCAGGCTATCCTCTTCGAGGTCCTTCCCATGAACCGATATAAATCCACTGTACAAGGCCATGGGAAGGTGAGGACCAGCGTTATGATCATTCTTGCTTTGTCTTCTCCTGCCCTCTGTTTCTAGGGATGGGGCAGGCAGGCTGTGTGCACTGCTCCCTTGCTAATGCCCACTTCTGTGCTGGGCCTGCTTGACCTATGTCTTTCCATGTGGTTACTCCTCTCTTATCCTTTATCTCCTACAGGAGGATGTTCCTGATGCTCAGAGAGGTTCAGAAACTTACCTACTAGTGCACCACAAGTTTGTGGAAGAGATCGGAACAGAATCCAGTGCAAAACTTTTCACCCACACATAGATGGGCCTGAGGGGAAACAGCGGTAAACTCAAGGTCAAGAAAGAGTCATCTGTCAGAAATAGCCAAAGGGTTCACCAGAAGGGGAGTTTTTCTTTTTAATTAAATGCTATAAAAAGTGCACTGTCAAGAGAGGGTGGAGATGTATGCTTCATTGTAGCTATAGCATGATTTTTATTTAATCTGAACGCATGAGACTGCACACGAAGGAAGGAGGGAGGGAGGGAAGGAAGGAAGGAAGGAAAGAAGGAGGGAGGGAAGGAAGGAAACATATGCATTGTGCACACACACATACACACACACTATACTGCTTAGATTCTGTATGAATTCCAAGATCCTAGACTCTGGGGTACTATGAAAACCAATAACCAACATTACGAGGGTTAAATAAGTTATCCTCGGTTGGAAATGGCCTTGACCTCTGGCAACTGGTGGTCTGGAAGGAGAGAGAAAATCAAAGAGAAATTGCCCTTTACTTCAAATGGCAAATTTGCTGGTTTTGGATACCAGGGACTGTGGTTCAACTCCCAGGAGGGATGTGTTAATAATTCATACATCTGATGGGGAGAAAACTGCTATTTTTAGGGAACTCATTTTTTTGGTAGCTAAATGCCTTTAAATTATATGTAACCTACATTTACACAAACTGTAATTCCTCTTTATTCCTGTCTTGAACCATTATTATTAAAATGAGCTGGGTAATTTTCCTGACTTAATTTATCATCAAAAAATTATTGGTTAGAATAGTGATTTTTTTTTCCCAAGACCACGTGAGAGAGAAGGCATCTCTTCTCAGAGCCATGGCCAATCCACTCTCCCAGTGGCTTTCACTGAGCTTCAGCAGTTCAAACATACCCAACTTGTACCTTTAAAATGCTCAACACAGAGAATTCCCTGTGGGTTAGTCAACTGCTGGCTCATATACAAAGAAAATACTGTATTTTGCTCTGAAGAGCTTTCTGCATCAATTTAAACACAGTGAGACAGACACAATATCCCAGAGAGAGGAAAACCTACCTTATTACATTCCTGACCCAAGAGAAAGGATTTGCCCTTAGGACATAAAAAGAACCCGTGGGGGTATGGAGGAGAGTTATCTAATCCCAAACATAAGAACAGTTCATAATGCAGCATGACAATGCTTTTAATCGCTGACATAATTGTAATATGTGTATATAATATGATACAAGGAAAGTCAATGCAGCTTGCTTTTGAGCCTGAGAGCCTTTCTTCGGTGTTCTACTTTAGGTCTTTGGGATTTTATACGTGCTTGGGGGAATTTCCAGGGGGAGGTAACGTGATATTGTAAGGATTCTTTCTCAGTAAGATCACATCTTGTTCCGATTTGAGCCGATGCGTCTGTATGTGGCAAGGGTGGTAAAGTGAAACTTTGAGCTCTGTGAATGCAGTGTTTTACAAGTCTTCCTTGATTTCCTAGGCAAGGCCACGGGGCCATGAAACCACGGGCAGAAGGACTGGGATTTTTATTTCTTCATATTGGAAAGCTGCCGGCAGACACACTCTCTTCATCTCAGCTGAGAGTGGTGTGGGCGTTAGCCATTTCCCTTTTATGGCTATATAAAAAGATTTTTTTTTTTCCTAACAGAGGTTTGGGTTTTTCTTCCCTCTGATGTTTCCATACACAATATAATCTAAGTCTAAGATGCCATCCCTCAGGGAAGAACTGCATCCTTGCCTTACAGGTTGGAAGGCTGGTAAAGAAACCTGACATTCTGAGAAGTTCACCTTTTATTTTTTTCCCCCTTAACATTATTTATGGAAGGAATTTTACAGCATCCTTAAAAGCTGCTACGTGGTGGCTGGACTTGGCCAGCTGTGCAGCTGACGTTCTTTACTTCCACTGGGCTTGCCTGTGACGGGGGGGTTGTCAATGTTCACATTTTATTGAAGTGGAGGCTGTTGACTATTCCTGGCAGAGCCAACGATCGTTCCAGATCACGGCCTCTCAGAACCACTGCTGCTCCGGGCATGCATATGAGTAGACGAGCCAAGGAGAAGAAACATACAACGAGACGGAAATTTACAAAGAAAAGAGGGAAGGAAGGAAAGAGCCGGATGGAAAGCGTGTCTCAACTCTCCTGACCACTGAAACTCCCCTAAGGATACCTTCTGCTCTGCATTCTTGATGGGTTTATCATGCAGGAGCAAGGCTGTTAGCCTTCCTAGCCTGTTTCCAGAGAAGAGGGACTATGGCTCCTTCATCTGGGCGCCCACAAGCGTTCCTTGTGACCTCCACACAGCAGGTGCTCAGGAAATGGTGCTGGGCTGAACGACAGGAACCCATAACGTGATGCAATCATGTCAGTTTTCTTGTATTTCACTGTGGGTGGCGTGAGGCTGTTCACCCACCCACATGCACTAAAAAGATGGTCCCGATCCAGCTCTCGTACAGATAATTTTTCTTGCGGTACTTTGCAGGGAAGCTTATGGTCCAGGGCCGAGGACATCTATATGCCTACTGCGCAGAGACTCCGTTTTGTTTGTTTGTTTTGCTGGCGAGAGGCAAGGATCAGGAATTCTTTTTCCTTCAGATGTTGTCATTAAACTGGCCCCACCAGGTCGTCCTAAGGTAATGCTTGGAAAGAGGAGGTGAACGAAGGAAGTGGTCATTAGGGAGTTAGAAGAGCCAAGAGCTGACTTCATTTATTTTATAAGTAAACGGAGACAACTGAAGTAATCAATATATGACAGCTCTTCTAAGGTATTCGCACCACAGGCTCAAATTCCAAGCATGTGACAGAGAACGCTGTATTTTCTTTATACATATTTAAAAAAAAAAATAGCTCTTGCACTGCGTCTTATCTGAAGTGTCCAGAAGGCCCGTAAAAACTGTTCAAAGGATGCCCAAGATTTGCTGCAACCCAACTGCTTCTTGCTACGGCAACACATGGGTTATGCCAAACAAATTGGTAAAGAAGAAGCATTGATGGGCCTACTGCACAGCCATCATTTATAGAATTTTTGCCTTCTTTAATGCCTCCAAAATATATTCCAGTTCTAACTTTTAAAACCTCTCATTGGCCTATGAAGTCCAAAATGCACTACTTTTGGCAAGAAAGTAGAATCATGAACTGCGGCATTTCAATAGCGTATTTAATTTAATTGGCAGAGGTTGGGAACTGTGTTAACATGGTATTGGCTCCATACAAATTGCAGTGATGGAGCCCACTTGGTGCTCAAGCTATGGATGTTTCCCCTTGTGCACGACTCACCAAGTGATCTGTCAAACTTTAGACATCAGCAGTCAAATCACTTTTTTGCTAAATAAAGCTTGCGGTGAATGTGGGCTCACATCTTCAATTATTTTGTTTCTTTCTGCCTAAAAGTATTTTTTCAACCAAATCTATTTCGATGTCCATCTACTTTTCCGTATCTCCCCCCATATGGCTTTTCAGCCTCCATGGAGAGCATGAGCACATGGATTTAACTCTTGTTCAAGAGGATCCAAAGTTTGCCACATTTAGTATGGAGTTCTTTGAAAAAGTTGGAAGTTGGCTTTGGGTATAAATCACATTATTCAGATGAGTGGAGCTTCTTGCTGAAAGAGGGTGGTGCACCATTTTCCTCACTTTCCATTGGGCACAACGGCATGGGAGACACTACTACTAATAAAAGTCTAGCTTCAGATGGCAAAAACTATGAAGAAACAAATGGAACCATCTGGAAGAACATGGGAGCCGCATGAACGTGACAGAGAACACCTGTTTCCACTGTTGCATTCAGAACAACAGCGCTGAGAACACAGGCCATGGCTGACCGTTACTGACGAACGTGGTGTGGTCTTGAATCAAGTCACATGGCCCCCTGGATACATCTGAACCAGGAGGCAGACTTGTTTGAAAAGGCAGAAAAAGATGTTGATTGATTTTACTGCATTCCGTTGGCTCTGGGTATCGGGACTGCACTGGCCACAAAATTAGGCAAATACCCTCTCCCATAAAAACCACAAGTCCTTTCATGTCACCCAGTGGTTCTTCCCGCCCTCACCAACCTCTCTCTTTTATGTTCGTCAAACACTGTATCTCCAAGTGTCTTCGCCTGTGGTCCTCAAACTCTGCGGGGAAGGACCATCGCATCCCCCATCTGTTGCTGAGGGAGGTGTGGACCCAGGTCCCGTTACAGTCGTGCACTCACCCCAAGAGCCTGACAACACCCACACTGGTCCACAGGCAATTGGAGAGGAACCACTGATGACACACCTGGATGCCAAACTGGTGGCAAGACGAAAATGCCACGCAAGTGTGTAAGCGAACACCGTCTTTTCTGTCCCAGGGCATGCTACAGTCAGAGAAGTGGGGGTGGTCAGCAGCACACGGTGTGGAGCGGGCTGTGTCTGACCCCAGAGCCGGGTGCGGGGGGCCACACCACGACATGCTGCCCCAGGACAGAAGAATGAGGCTGGATGAGTGGAAGGAATGTCTCCCCTCAGCCCTGCAGAGGTGAGTGCCTGCCGAGCACGGAACTGGTTTGTGCTGAGCCAAGCGCACGTCTCTGTCTATATGGTTAGATGCAGAGAGCATGCAGAATGAGAACTTGTATTTGCGTTTGCTTGTGTCCCCATAAAGGAATTCCAGAAAGATACAGAAATTAACAACAGTTGTTACTTGTAGAGGATGCTGAGGATTGGGAGACAAAGAAGAGGAGGTTTTACAGCTTGTGGGGTTTTTTTTTTTTTTTAACACAAATGTATTCCGATTGAAAAAAATCTAGAAATAATGAGAAATAAACCAGAAAAAACCAAAATAATAAACCCAAAACTACAAGATCTGTGGGTTGAGATGGGAAATCCACCACCACCGCAGGGCGCTGACCGCACACCTTACCTACAGACCATTTCCAGAAACATCTGCCGTCACATGAGGTCTACGAATATTCTCTTGCTGAGGAAAAGGGCAAAGGCTGTTGAAGTCTGAGTAAAACAGAGTCTCTAAATAATGAATTACAAAACAATCAAGAAAAAAAACCCCTAGAAATATCTACTTGCTGTTCCCAAACAGGATAAAAGAAGCCACGCTGCCTCATGAAAAAAACAAAAACAAAACAACAAAAAAACCCAATCAAGTGTAGAAACAAGCAGGTGGAAGGCTGAGGAGAACAGGGGGCCCTGAACACATGCTCCCGCAGAGCGCGATCTGCAGTGGGGGCAGCAGGGAGCCCAATGGAAACCGGAGAAACCAAACCAAATCAAATCAAGGTGCGTCGTGTGAACACAGAGATGTCCCAGAAGAAAAACGGTAGAATACTGAAAGTAGGGATAAATCTAATTGTAGCAAACAAAGTGTTCTTAGCACAAGCCACACCTGAACTTAATAAAAAGACCTAGCTATAAAAAAAAAAGAAGAAGAAGAAGAAGAAGGTAGCGGGAGGGGAAGAATGAAGCAGGGGAAATCGGAGGGGTGGACGAACCATGAGAGACGATGGACTCTGAAAAACAGGGTTCTAGAGGGGAGGGGGGTGGGAGGATGGGTTAGCCTGGTGGTGGGTATTAAGGAGGGCACATTCTGCATGGAGCACTGGGTGTTATGCACAAACAATGAATCATGGAACACTTCTTCTAAAACTAATGATGTAATGTATGGGGATTAACATAAGAATTAAAAAAAAAAAAAAAAGACCTAGCTATATTTGGTATCATTAGGAAGTTAAAAAAAAAAAAAGACAAAATACAGAAATATCCTTCCATAGAAGAGAGCACAAGATAACACAGTTGTGCTACGTCCTAACCAGAAAGAGGTTCCCAGATGTCAGGGCCGTGCCCACACACTGCCCTATGGACGGGTCACAAGAGTCTCAGCACACAAAGGCATGGGTGAGTCTTGGGACAAGAAAGGATGTATTTTATTTATTCTACCTTTTCACCGGGCACCTGCACATGTCAGTATCCCACAGAACTAGTTTCTGCAGAACATGGGTTAAGAGAAAATAAAATTTTCTCCTGCAAATATTTGACTCATTTAAATTGTTATTAATGCAGAAAGGCAGATTTTTTTTTAAGTGTTTGCTGTTGACAAAAAGATGCAAAAAAGAAATAAAATAAAAGAAAATCCTGAGACAGGAAAAGCCATTGCATGAGAGGACAAAGCACCAAAATCAGCTGGACACAAAGAGCAAAGTAGGAGATCGGTGAAAAAGGTGTTATAAAAGTAAAAATATGCAACAATACGCAGGTGACTTACATGGCAAAATTAATAATTGTTTAATAATAATGGTGTCTATAAGTCCTAATTAAATTGATAACGGCAAGAGAAGAAAGAGGAGGAAAACAATCTTTAAGATGATAAATTACTTGTTCTGCAAAACAATGTGCATGTGGTTTACTTTTGGTATCAGTTTTTTGGTAATTAGAAATCATACATTTACTTATGCATTTAATAAACATATTGGCAAATGTACTCATATTTAAGACATTATATTTACTTTCAAATTGGCCATGGTAAAAATAAGGAAAACATGGCAACACACACACACAGACAAATAAAGAATGGAAAAAGCACACAAAAACTCACATTCAAAATAAATGTCTCCAATGGACCCACTATAGGCAAAATCCCTCAGATGATTATAAACGGAACCATAAACCTTACGAGGGGGTCACTGGAAACAACATTATAGAGAATTGTTAAAAAATAAATGGATAGGCTGTTAGTGATGGTAATCTTGACATTAAAAAAATTAGACTTTAGGACAGAAAGATTTAAATGGAGGAAAGCGAGTTGTTTTTTCTTGATAAAAGTATAATCCTTAAAGAAAGCAACATGTTTCTCTACCAGATAACAGAGCATCAAAATACATAAATCAAAACCTGTTAAAATTATGAGGAATATAGCTAGAAACATAACCATATGAGACTTAACACACCAGTGTACCCGTATATCATAGAATAAGTAGACAAAGAAATAAGTAGAGACAGATCTGGAATAACATCATTAGAAAGGCAGAATGAATGAATATTGCCTTGGACCCTTGGTTTACTTTCACTTGCCCACAGAACGTTTAAGGAAATGAACGTATAAGCATGCCACGAAAATAACCTCATTAAAAGCAGAGACTGCACACCAAAATCTCTATGATATATAAAACTATGAAATAACACAAGCTTAGATGTACTAACAAACATACAAAATCCCACGCCCAGGGGCGCAAGTCACAGCGTCTTCGTTAGAGCCCTTAGGAAGA
>NC_138380.1:84980489-85004361 GCF_054177405.1 Leptonychotes weddellii
GAATGACAGAAAATCAAATAAAATAAAGGTGATACAACTAAGCACACAGAGGGCACTTATAAAAGCGTTGAAGTAACCACATCCTGATAACACGATACTGAAAATCTCTAAGAAATGGGTGGCTTTCTAGAAAAAAATAAAAATAACTCGAATTAACTTGGAAAGTTGAAAATCCATATATGCCCCAAGCCATAAGAAGAACTTTTAAAAGTTATTCAAGGATTTTATCCTCAGAAGACTCTAGACCCAAGAAGTTTTATGGGACTATTATTTCAAATATTCAAGGACCAGATTACTATGCTATGGAAAGTACTGTGGAAGCAGAAATGATAGAAATTTGAATATTTAAAAAAAAAAAGTCTGGCATAACTTGGATACCAAAGCGGCACAAAAAAGAAACAGAGATATAAATCTCAGTAATAAAAATATGGAAATTATAAACAGAACAAACTGATCCGTAACATATCTAATAACTTGACTGGCACATTCTAGGGTGACGAAGAAATGTATCATACCACATGGCAAGCTCTTCAGGTAGCAAGAAGTTAAGCAAGTAACTAACATAACAATCTTCTGAGATAACATTATCAGAAATTTAGAATAGAAAGATGGGCACTTCATCACATGTCCAAATATTACCCATCTTACATGAATTATACGGACTGAACACATTTTCATCAAAACCAGGTACAAAAGAAGGGTTACGGCTATGAGCAGAATTATCTAACGCTATTTCAAGAAATCTATCCAATGTAATGAGACAGAAACAAAATCTCTCTCTATTAGAAAGAAGACAAAATTATTATTACTGGCAGATGACAGGAGTGTGTTCGATAAGGACCATCAAGAACATTCAGGAGGTAAACTGCACACGAAATATGAGCCAACACAAAAACCCAGCACCTTTCCTATTAAGAACACTAGCTAATTGGGAAAAAAACGTGGGGATAAATTTTCATACCTAAGAATGGACAAGGAGAGAAATGCAAGAAGAGAAATACTAAGTTAGAAAGCTCACATATAGGGGCATCTGGCTGGCTCAGTCGGTAAAGTGTGCGACTCTTGATGTCGGGGTTGTGAGTTCAAGACCCAGTTGGGTGTAGAGATTACCTAAAAATAACATCTTAAAAAAAAAAGTTCAGATATAAAACATATGCCATTATGTGGGAAAACTGAATTTTAGAGAATACATATTCTTTTAAATTTAAGGTTTTAACAAAATCCCAGGCAAAATTCCAGTGGTATATGCTTTTTTTTTTTTTTTAAAGATTTTCTTTATTTATATGACCGAGAGAGACACAGCGAGAGAGGGAACACAAGCAGGCGGAGCGGGAGAGGGAGAAGCAGGCTTCCCGCCGAGCAGGGAGCCCGATGCAGGGCTCGATCCCAGGACCCTGGGATCATGACCTGAGCTGAAGGCAGACGCTTAACGACTGAGCTGCCCAGGCGCCCCTCCAGTGGTATATGCTTTTAAATTGAGTCAAAATCATCCTGAAGTTCATCTGTTTAACTCAATTCCTTCATTTTAGAGATTATATTTGAAAAAGAAGAATCCAAAATAGGGACAAAGAACTTTACACAAGGATGTTTATTATTTCTGTCAGTGCAAAAAAAAAAAAGTCGGGGAAACCCCTAAATGTCAAACAATGACAATGAGGTGATTGCGGTGTATCCATACAGGGAAAATAAGATCCACAATGTAAATTGGCATTGCAGTGCGTTTGGTATGTTCTCTGTTGGAAAAAATACCGTTAAGAAGAGAGAAACTCTATAAAAATTTTAATAAAAGTTGCCTTTGTTTTTTTAAAAGGCATTATGGATAATTTTAGTTTTTTTTAGTTATCTGAACGTCAATGCTTCCATGTTGCTTTGGGATTCCTCCTTACTTTCCCCCATTTTTATAGCTGAGGCGGGTGTAGTCCCCTCATTTTAGAACTTTGAAGTCTATTTTAAGGATGGCTAGAGAGATGGATGGGTGGGTAGAAAAGTCTTGACCTGCTTAAAAAGTATTCTTCATACCCTGAATTCATACACAAACACACACACACACACACACACACACACAGAGTTTTCTAGCCATTGGATTAGGGAGAAAACCAGTCCTCATTCATTCAACAATATGTACAGAATACCTATGATGTGTCGGGCCAGTCTTGGCCCTGGGAGTGCGGCAAAGAATAGAAGTTTCCAAGTTCATGGTGCTCACAGCTTTGTGGTGGAAGGCAGACAATATGATGTTTAAGAAAAAAAGTACTGTTTTCAAGTGTGGGATGTGTGAAAAATTAAAAAGCAGGGTAAGGGGAGTGATGGCAAGTGTGCATATGTCAATGTCCACAGGCAGGTGAGGGGAGACTTCTCAGATATGATGGGAACTTGGGCAGAGGCCTGGAGGAAGGTCTGTGGATTCTACGGGAAGATAGATCCAAGCAGTGGGAATGGCAAGTGCAAAGGTCCTGTGGAGGGCATGTCCTTGGTGTATGAGTAATAGTAAAAGAGGCCCATGGGGCTGGAAGGGATATGGAAGAGAAACAGTATTTGGGCTGTGAAAACTAACAGGAAGAGCCATTATACACTACATTAATTGCATACATTTAATTACCCCCAAAAACCCTTTTAAATTTTACACTGCGTTGCAATTAAAAAATTTGGAAAGAAACTTCCAGCATGTTGGAACCAACTGACTCTTTGAGTTTAAATGCATCTATAGAGGCCAGGAGCTTTATAGCATTTTATGAGCACAGACAAAGCACTTAATCCCAAGAGCCAAATTACAGGTTTGAAAAACCTCATGAAGTGTGGTGGAACGGAGATTTCCAGTGAGGCTCAGGAGCTTTGAAAACAAAATAAAACGCTGGAGTCCTAAGTTCTCATCATCCTCTGTGATTATTCACTGTATTTACAAGCCCTTCGAGAGGGGGCCATCAGGGGCCCGCACTGCCCTGCTTGTTTCTGTGACAAACACACAGGGATCCATGGAGCCTAAGGGTCAACAAGTGTGCCCAGGAGAGGCACTTCCAAATTCCCCCGGAGCCCGGGCTGGGGGCACCGCCGACCTCTGCACTGTTGCCGGGAAGTAGCAGACATCCAGCCCTGGAGAAAAAGCCCACATACCACCAGGCGCCTCCTTTTGTCCATTATTCAAAGTCCCCCTTGGCTCTGCCACGACCTAACGAGCCCTCTGCCCAGGGTGGGGAGGGAGGGCGGGGGCTAAAGGCAAAGGACATTTATTTTACTACGTCCCTGCTTGCTGCTCAGTTTCTCTTTCCTTCTTTCACTCATTGCTAGTCTTGAGTCCAAAGTCAACTGGCGGACTCCAGCTGGTGAGGGGAGCTGAGGAGGGGAAAGGGGAGGGTGGAGGAGGGAATTAGGGAGACAGTGGGTGGGGGGAGGGGATGGAGAACTCAAATCACTACCTTCTCAAAGCCCCAAGTTCAGCACAGCCTCTAAGCCAAAATGATGCTACTGCTCTGAGAACCGAACTGAAGGCACGTTTCCACCACTGGGAGCCTAGCTGTTTGACCACTGTGTCTCATTTGAACGTGTCACCCCTCCAAAGATAGCAAATAGGTGAGATTTTCTAAGCAAAATAAGGGGCGGGAGCTGTAAGTAAGCCACACGACCCGGAGTGGGGCTCTCCAGCCCCTGATGGCGTGCCCTGCTCCGGAGAGCCCACAAGGCCAGGTATCTGAGCCTTCTGCATGCACACAGATTACCCGGGAGCCTGTCAGAAATGCAGGTTCCCAGGCTCCCTCCACCCTGGCTCTAGGGCGAGGCTCAGGGTGAACAGAGACTGATGCTGCTTTGGGCTCTGATGAGCAGTGAGCAAATGACCCAGTCTCCCCAGGGAAGACTCAGGAAGGGCAGCAAGAACTCTACCTCTTCAGAGTTTTTCCAGGCAAAGAAGGGAATGTGCAAGGCATCCAGATGAAAATACAGAAGAGATCCTGTAACATGGTTAAGAACCCCAAAAAGGACCTGCGGGACCCGTGGAAGCCAAGATCGCTGAGCAGTTCTGGTGTGAGACCCAGCGGACCTTTGCTACTCCAAGTGTCGGTCACTGACAAGAGAAAGCTCTCAGGTCTGATGGTAAACCAACGAAGCACACTGCTCATTCTGCGGACATAATCCATTTCCGAGGCGGGACTTCCTCGATGGAGAAGCAGGTGCTTTGATCTCGATTCGGCACAGCCTTCCTACCTTACTGTAGACCAGGGCTGTCTGCAAGCCGGCTGTTGTTCTGTGGAACACAGTCCGGGTGATACTACCTCAGAGGGCCTTGTCCTGGCCTCTTCCAGCCACATCCCTCCCCAAAGGGGTGAGGAGTCAGAGCGACCTGGCACCCAGCCGGGATTCTGGAACTCTCCGGCCAAACAGAATCCAGGCATGCTTCCAGGGCCTGGACAGACGCTTCTTGGGGCTTCTCCTTCTGAAGACGAACCAGGCCATCACCTAAAGTACGTGTGTCCCTGGGCCGAGGACTCGCTGCTGGGGGGCCGGGAAGGGGGCCAGGACATGCAGGTGCGCGTCTCCACGCCTCCTCAGGGCCGGGAGTGGGAGGATAAGGGAGCAGGCAGGTCACGGCCATCCTGGGCCACCATCCCAGCATAGGACTCGGAGAAGCCCGAGATTCTCTAGTAACTCTGGCCTTCTCAGCTTTTCTGAAGGTATATTAGACAAGATCAAGAATAAAATGTTTAACAGTTCAGGGCACCTGGGTGGGGCTCAGTTGGTTAAGCGTCTGCCTTCGGCTCAGGTTATGATCCCAGGGTCCTGGGATGGAGCCCCGCATCGGGCTCCCTGCTCAACAGGGAGCCTGCTTCTCCCTCTCCCTCTGCCGCTCCCCCTGCTTGTGCTTTCCTGCTCTCTCTGTCAAATAAATAAATAAAATCTTTTTAAAAAAAGTGTTTAACAGTTCGTTAGCTTGACTTACAGCTTCTAAATATTTAAATAAACAACACGTGAGCCTCTGTACTTTTGCAGATATTAGGGGGCAGGCCTAAAATGACTCCACAGGGACTAAAACTCCAGGTTACAGTTAGGTTATTCCCACACTGGGATTGTGCTATTCCAAAGGAAACATCTCTCCCTTCAAGTGGACCAGACAGACAGCCCCAGACTCTGCAGAGCAGATGTTACTGACACGTACCAGACCCCTAAAGGAGGTGGCCAGGAAAACAAAGGTTACGTGCATTTTAAAATTCTTTTTCAGTCCTTAAGGTAAAGGACAGTTCATTTTTATTTGGTTCTTTTTACTCATTTCTCAATTCCTCAACATTTTTTCGGGAATTTCGGATGATAAGAGCGTGCTCCAGGTAGGAGGGGTGATGTTGTCTTGTCACTTCTCAGGGGACAGAGGGCTGCTGGTTCCTCACGTGGCAGGTGAGGCTCCACCAGATGTTCTGGGCTCTGCTGGGGCTTACACCATGAAACGGTCATTCTTATGCGGGATTCACAAAAGAAAGGGGGAAATGAAGGGCGGGTGACCTAGCAGGAAATGACCAACATCACCCCAGAAGTCTTAGCTCAGCCCAGAACACCAGATGATGCATTGAACTGAATTCTCAAGCTAGTGAAGCTAAGGAAGGAAACTTAAAAAACAAACAAACAAAACAAACAAAAAACAGGAAAGAAGAAAGGAGAAAGGAGAAGCCCACAAGAGCCACTTGCCGCCACAAAATAAGGAAAACGAGGAAGGGCAGGAAGGTTGAAAGTGTATTCTGCAATCTCTACTTCGTGTGAAATAATTGCAAAATCGAGGCTGGGACTACTCACAAGACTGCAGTCTGGAAAAAAGTGATGCAAACACCGAACCATCAGGCAGTTTTATGTCCTTTAAGCTGCAAAAGACGTATGTCACATACCCACAGCCCGAACCCGAGAGAGAGCTGAAGTATTTTTTGAGGAAAACATTCCTTTTCTAGTATTCAGAAGTATTTGATTATTTACCTGTCAATCAGGTTAGCACTAACACCTTAATCTGGAAGTATCTTGGGAAAAAATATAAGTGATTTATAGATGTGTGGCCCGTGGTAAACCAGACTGATTTCTGCAAAAAGTTCTAAGGGAAATCTTCATATATGAAAATCACAACAAAATAACATGAAGAAAGCCCTCCAGAAAACTCTTGGGTTTCTGGGTTACATATAGCTCCAGCAAATAAGGAAGGCCTCTGTTCTCTCAACACCCAAATTCTTATCCCAAGTTTGTCATCCGAGGAACTCAGGGGTCCACTTTTCAAGTGATGCATCAGTCGAGTTCATTTTATTCATTAGTAATATGTTTTATAAGAAAAAAAAACGTTAAGGAAGTTAAAGCTTGGAGTAGAGAGGAAATACTGTTAGGAACAGACAGAAAACGGAGATGATTTTATTAATTATTCTTAGTTAAGCCCAAATGCTAACCTGCCCTCCTCTGAACACAGCACATAAATGGTTTCGAGAAACATCTGTAGTAAGAGGATTTCTCTCAGCTTTGAGCGGGACTCAGGTTCCTCGAGTCCAGAACCCACTGGAAGCTCTGAGTTACCTGTAACATCCCACACCCAGGACCGTCCAGCTTAAATCCCTGACTGTCCTGTTCAGGGACTGCCTCTCTCCTGGGGCAGCATTGTGGCCAGCCCCGTCAAATCAGTTTTCCTCACACTGAATGTAGATCTGTTTCCCTATAGTTTCCAGGCTGTGGCCCTCCATCTGATCCTGCGAACAAGTCAGATCCACCTTCCACAAGACAGCCGGCGCACCCTCAAATGTGTGAAGGCAGTTATCATGGCCCCAGCTCTCTCTGCCCACCAGAAAACCCCAGATCACTCTCCTGTGGTTCTAGCAACCACCCTTAGAAGGCACGTTTGGACCTTGTTCTGCTCAATCTAATGATGATAAATCAGTGTGTCTTGAGAACACAGAACCCTGGGCTGAGTGGTGTCTTCCAGAAACAGTTTGAGCATGATTGTAATATGAGGTACTTTTATTTCTATAGTTGAGAATCCCATTAGCGAGTTTTGGCGGCAAATCTCAGTGTCTAGTCAAAGTGAATTTATAGTTAATTAAAGGCTTATGTTATTATCATAATTTTTAATCTCCTTGGAGCTATTTCAGTATTTTGATTTTTCAAGATCTTTGAGGACCCTGATTCAGTCATTAACTGGATTTGAAAATTCCTTGTAAACATCTTTGATGATAATTGCACTCGATGACTTCGCCCTGGAAACAAACAAACACCAAATTGTTAAGTAAAACAAGGCCGGGGGCCAAGCCCAGCAGACTGCTTCTAGAAACAGCTCCCTTGGCCAATGTCCAGCTGTCCCTTATCACCCATCCAGCGACTCCGTCTCCTAACTGCTGTTGAACACATCACTTTCTGTCTTGGCCCAAGTTGTTTTGCTGAAGTCCCAACTTACTGCATTTTCCTGACCAACCAGTCTAACAATATTGTCAAAGAAAGCATAAGCCCGGTCCAGAGTGATGCTTTTCTCGGGGAGCCTGAAAGTCCCAGTGATAATTTCATCTTGTAATAGGAGGACAAATTTTTAACAATAGAAGTATAGTTTCTTCTGGAACCAGCTCACCATGCTCCACCTGTAATTTTCAGAATTCACTTTCTTGCCGCTTGGACACTCACCACCTTCACCTCCCAGGACCTCCTCCATCTTTTATGATCGCTCACAACTGTCTGATACTGGTCGGCGGTTTCGTGCATCAGGAACCTCAGCCCTCTGGGTCCGGAGAAGCCCATCTGCTTGAGAGATTCTGCCTTTGTAGGCCATGGGGTCTTACTTCCCATTTCAGTAGGAAAGACACTCTTCTTCATTCGCTTGCTGCCCCTGTTCTGGAAAGGGATCCCCAAGGACAGGCCTCGGCCACGTCCCTGCTCCACCCTCAGGCCCTTGTCCCAAGTGCACGCTCACTCAAACACACAAAAGAGCAGAGCAAAGTAGGAAAGATGATGTTTGGCTTTCACTGCCATGTGTCACCTGGAAGCCATTGGCTCTAAGGGAACGTGCATCCCCAGACCCCGCCACGGCCCATGTATGTACTTTCTTGCCAGCTTCTGTATGTAGGATTCAAAAACCTGACTTTATCAAAGAATTCCACCGGGACCTATATTTTTCATGAACCTAAGTTGTGATTGCTCAGTCAGCATGGCTTTCTTGAGAGACCCCCAACTCTCTTGCAGGGGCTTCCACTCCCGAGAGTCTCATGTTCTTTAGCCCGATCCACCCACCGGGAAGTTAGGACGTACGGTCTGTGTTGTCACTTTGTAGCTGATACTGCGCCCCGTTGCAAGGCACCAAGGACCCGCAAGCAACCGCCAGCCCAGAGAAGTCCTGTCTCAGCTTCTTGGCAGCTAGCAGCAGTGCTGGTAAGCAACAGCGGGGGTGGTAGGACAGTGGAGAGCTCCGAGTTTCAGGTTCCAAAGTGTTGCCTCGTCCCAGAGCGTAATATAATCAGTAATACACATCTTCTCTAAAGCGTAAGACACACGCATGTTCTGGGGGAGTTCACGAGTTCGATCTTGAGTCTAGATGTTCAGCCTTCGATGGGCGTCTGACTTTCACCTCTGTTTTGATAAGGGGATCTTAGGTTTGTGAAGAAGAGTTATATTTACTTTCATTGGTAGTCAACTTGCGGGAAATATATGGTGGGGGCGGGGGAGGAAGCCTAAGGCGGCTTCCTCTTGCAAGAGTGAAATGGAAAAAGAGAGGGACAGAGGCAGAGACTGTGTGTCTTGGGGGAAGGGGTGAGGTGGGTGGAATAAGGGTGCAAAATGTATACATTTAATAGCTAAGGAAGTCGAAAGACCAAATCTTCATTATATGCACCAAACGGCCATTTAAAACAAGATGATTGGTGTGTAAGTGAACAAATTTAGTGGTCTTAAATAAGTTTGTTAGCCTTCCTGGACCTCACCGTATCTGGTTTAAAAAAAAAAAAAAAGGCAGGTAATGAGTTAGGTCATTTTTAAGACCCTCCAATTAGAAGTGATCCTAACGGTAACATCCAGCAAGGAACCCCTAAAGTCGCTATCGTGAGAGGTTTATGTTCATTCCACTGAACAGAACATCAGCTGCAACCCCATTCATCCAAATCACCATTTGGAAATGAAATTTGGTCAACCCATCGGTCTGTTTTATTTGTCTAAGCCCACCTGACCTAGTGCCTTGAATATTAGTCTCTGCATTTGTCCAAAACAGTCCTACCCTGTTTGGGGAAAAGTAGTGGTGGATGTATGGGGCTCTTTGCTGAGTGATGCCTGTTGAGCCCATGGATGGCAGGGGCACAGGGCACTCTATAGAGGAGCCCCCGAGAGCAAGTCTGGTCCACAGCCCCAGGACACGAGGCAAGGCCGCAGCAAGGCAGTGAGGTGCCGGGGGAGGCCGAACGGTGAGTACTTCAGAGAAGCTAAGGAGGTGAGAGGAGAGACCACCCGGGAAGGCAGAACCTGGACAACACAACTTAAAACCTGCTGTAGGTTTGGCTGTTTCTAAAATAAGTTAAACACAGAATGACCATATGACTATGCAATCCCACTCCTAGAAATATACCCCAAAGAAGTAGAAAGAGTGTTGAAACAAAACCTTATCCATGAATGTCCATGACAAAACAACAGCTAGCAGGTAGAAACAACCCAAATGCCCATCAACAGATAAAAGGACAAGCACAAAGTCATAAATGGAACACTATTCAGCCATAAAAAGGAACGAAGCGCTGACATGTGCTAGTACACAGATGAATCTTGAAAACAGCCAGACACAAAACGTCATGTATTTTGGATTCCACTTCCATGAAATGTTCAGAATAGGCAAGCATTCCACAGAGACAAAAAGCAGCTGAGTGGTTTTCGGGGGCTGTGGAGGAGGGAGGAAGGAAGAAAAGTGACTGCTTTTAGTGGGCAGAGTTTCCTTTTGGAGTGATGAAAATGTCCAGGAATACGCAGTGGTGATGGTGGCACAAAACTGGGAATGTGCTAAATGGCAATTTACTGAGCATTAACATGGTCAATGTGAGTATGCCCGGTCTCACCTCTTCTATTCATAGAGTACTGGAAGTTCGAGCCACAGCAATTAGGCAAGAAAAAAGAATGAAAGGCATCTTGTCTCTGCTTGCAGATTACATGATCTTATGTATAGAAACCCCGGAAACCACCACACCGGAAAACACCACACCGAAAAACTGTGAGAAGGAATAAATGGATTCAGTAAAGTTTCAGAAGACAAAATCCACGTACACGAATCAGGTGCGTTTCTATACACTAACGATGAGCTATCTGAAAGAGAAATCAAGAAAGCAATCCAGCTTACAAGAGCAGCAAAAATAACAAAATATCTAGGAATAAATTAAACCGAGGAGACTAAAGACATGTACACTGAAAAGTATAGGATATTGATGAAATAAATTAAAGAAGGTATGAATAAATGGAGAGGCAGTCCATGTTCTTGGGTCGGAAGAATCAGTATTGTTAAAACATCCATAGTATCCAAAGAGATCTGCAGACTCAATGTACTCCCTATCAAAATTCCAGTGGCCTTTTCCATAGAAATAGAAAAAAATTAACTCAACATGGATTAAAGACCTGAAACCATAAAACTCCTCCAAGTAAACATACAGAAAAGGCTCCTTGACATGGGTCTTGGCAATGATTTTTTTTGGAGTTGATACCGAAAGCACAGGCAACAAAAGCAAAAATAAACACATGGGACTACATCAAACTAAAAAACTCCTGCATAGCAAAAAAAAAAATAATCAACAAAATGAAAAGGCAGTCTACAGAATGGGAGAAAATATTTGCAAACCACATATCTGATAAGGGGTTAATATCCAAAATAAATAAGAAACCCAGAGAACTCAAATGGAAAAAAAAAAAACAAATAATGAAATTTAAAAATGGCCAGAGGATCTGAATAGACATTTTTCCAAGGAAGACATACAAATGGTCAGCAGGTACATGAAAAGGTGCTTCACATCACTAATAATTGGGGAATGCATATCCAAACCACAATGGGATACCATCTCACAGCTGTTAGGAGGTCTTCTAGAAACGACAAGAGATAACACATGTTGGCAAGAATACGGAGAAAAGGGAACCCTTGTGCACTGTTGGTGGGGATGCAAATTGGTGCAGCCACTGTGGAAAACAGTATAGTAGTTCCCCACAACATTAAAGAGAGAACTCTCATCGGATCCAGCAATCCCACCTCTGTGTAGACATCCGAAGGGAATAAAACCAGTATCTTGAAGACACATCTGCATTACCACGTTCATTACAATATTATTCCTAATAGCCAAGACGTGGAAACAACCTAAGGGTCTGTCAACAGCTGAGTGGATAAGGAAAATGTGATGTGTATAATTGACCCTTGAGCAATACAGGGGTTAGGGGTGCTGACACCCAGCACATCTGAAGGTCCACGTATAACCTCTGACTCCCCAAAACTTAACTACCAATAGCCTACTGTTGACCAGAAGCCTTACCGATAACACAAATGGTCCACTAACACATATTTTTTTATGTTATATGTATAAGTAAGCTAGAGAAAAGAAAATGTTAAGAAAATTGTAAGGAAGAGAAAATACATTTGTAGTATTTATTGAAAAAAATCCAAATATCAGCGGACCTGTGAAGTTCAAACCTGTGTTGTTCAAGGGCTAACTGTGCGCGTGTGTATATATATAAAATGGAATATTATTCAGCCATAAAAAAGAAAGACATCTTGCCATTTGTGACAACATGGATAGACCTTGAAGGCATCAGGCTAAGTGAAATAAGACAAAATAAAGGGCTAATACGGTATGTGAAATCCAAAAATAGGACGAAGAAAAGTCAAACTCACAGAAACAGAGACTAGATTGGTGGTTGCCAGGGGCTGGGGGTGGGGAAATGGGGAGATGCTATTCAAAGAGTACAATTAAGTTTTGATGATCTATGTATAGCATTGGGACCGTAGTTAAGAATACCGGATTGCAGGCGCCTGGGTGGCTCAGTTGGTTAAGCGACTGCCTTCGGCTCAGGTCATGATCCTGGAGTCCCGGGATCGAGTCCCGCATCGGGCTCCCTGCTCGGTGGGGAGTCTGCTTCTCCCTCTGACCCTTCCCCCTCTCATGGGCTCTCTCTCATTCTCTCTCTCTCAAATAAATAAATAAAATCTTTAAAAAAAGAATACCGGATTGCATACTTGAAATTTGCCAAGAGAATAGATCTTAAGAGTTCTCGCCACATACCTGAGAAAAGATAACTGTGAGGTGATGGATGTGTTAATTAACTTGGCGTTAATCATCTCACGACGTATATGTATATCAAATCATCACTTTGTACACTTAAAAAATACACAATTTCATTCATCAATTATACCTCAATAAAGCTGGAAAAAATAAATTGGCCAAATGGTAAATTTCATGTTCTGTGTATTCCATCGCAATTTCATTTTTTCAAAGTTGAAAAACCAACCAACAAACGTAAAGGGGGCTGCAGCCCAGTGAGGGAACCAGCCGGACCCCTAAGCAGGACCACCGACCGCCCTTTCATCCTCCCTCCGGCCAGGCTGTGCCGCTCCTGCCCGAGCTTTCCTGCCTGCCAACAGAAAGGAGAAACCTAAGGAGCTCAAGTGTCAGTGTAATATAAATTACGGCGAGGGAAAAAACAGAAACAACGTGATGCATGGCTGAGGATCTAAAAGAGGAATGTCCACCATTGTTTGTGATTATGGATCACATCACAATCTAATAGCAATTTTTATTTAATCAATAATTTCCATGCTGAACAGACAGCCCTGCTACAGAGAATCGACAGGCAGGTACAGATAGTGCCAAAGCCTCGTTATTAATCTTTCCTCCGTCGGCTTATCAGCCAAACTACTGTAAAACGCACCACCGAGATGGATTTTAGAAGCCACCTTTCTCCTCTTGCTCCCTTTTCTTTTCCTCTCTCCCATAACATATCACAAAAGGTAGACTCCACATTTATTTGAGTCACCTGGGGCTTGAGTGGCATAAAAAGGCAGTCCACGTTAAGCAATTTCACAAATCAGTGGGACCTCGACCATCGCTCAGGGTTGGTCATTATAGGCTAATAAATCATACTTTCTCTTTGAGTTGTCAGTCGCCAAAAAGCTTTGTACAAACGTTGGCATCTGTAATTCCGTAAAGGCTTTTCATCTCGAAATAAGATGCTCTAGACTGATAACAAGAATAATCCCCTCTTGATCAAGGAAAAAAAAAAATCTGCATTTTAGCAATTAAAAGCTCCTGCCAGAAGCCAAATGGCTCGATACTGAGCCCCCAGTGAAGTTTATCTCCACTGAACATAAGGAGAGTACAGCGAGGGTTGTGCTGTGTTTGTGGTAGGGACTGCTTTATCTTGCCCCGGGGGCTGCACCATCTCTCCCCAAGTGGGACAGGAGAGGAAGGTGTGAGAACTTTCGCCACCTCCCGGAAAAGCCACTGGGGAGACCTGCACGTCCTGAACCAGGGCTTTCCTGCCTGTCCTGGAGAGAGGGCTCGGCCAAAGCACAAAGGTTAACATCATCCCAAGAAACAGGAGGTGTTTGGGGCACCTGGGGGGCTCAGTCGTTAAGCGTCTGCCTTTAGCTCAGGTCACGGTCCCAGGGTCCTGGGATCGAGCCCCACGTCGGGCTCCCTGCTCAGCGGGAAGCCTGCTTCTCTCTCTCCCACTCACTCTGCTTATGTTCCCTCTCTCTCTGTGTCTCTCTCTGTCAAATAAATAAATAAAATCTTAAAAAAAAAAAAAAAGAGAGAGAGAGAAAGAAAGAAACAGGAGATGTTTGAAGGTGGCGTGGAAGGAACAGGTGAGACAGGACTGGGCCAGGCACATAAGGCAGCGCGCGCCTTCCCCAGACGGCAGTTTTGTTCTCCTGATTAGGAAGACATTTTCAGAACCTCAGATTATGAGGCACACCAAAAACCAAAAGAATGAAAAAGACATATGTTTACTAATCACAATAAAACCGTCACTAAGAAGGCCCTAAAATCGTGGGGAACACTGTGGCTGGCTTCTTCTCTAAGTCATCAGAGATCATTCTCCAGTGACCTTGACCAGCCTACTTTACAGAGAGACACTCTTGGGGCCCTTAGGTAATGAGCCTGGGGCCACACACACAAGTTACGGGGATTCTATGGGCAAACCACCCTCCAGGTGCTCAGCTGACAGCCCGGAAGCTGCTGACTGCTCTCTGAAGGGCGTCTACGACATCTGCACAAACTGTCACTGAAACATCTCCAAACTGTCCTCCCAAGTTTTAAGAAATAACTGAACATAATTTCCACGGCAGAGGCTCACTTCTGGCCCCGCCCCTTCCAGGACATCGATGGTACCGCTGCTGGGGCTCTGCAAAGCTCAGCCCCGAACTTTCTAGGGCTCATACCGGCTCTTGCCTTCCTTGCATCGGAAACATGTGATTCTCCTCGCTCCACCTGGATGGGAAGTCAGACTCCCAGTGCAGCAGGTGGGTCCCAGGAAACCGTCACTCTGGGCTTTAATCTCGCTTCCCACAGCCCCCTGCCTTCCAGGAGCTTTGGTTCCACATCGGTACACTACTTACCACTCTTCAATCCCCAAAGCATGGAATGAATCATTCTGCAATTATATTCCTAACCCCACGGAGTGTCAAAAACCCCAGCCTTTTATTATATTAGCTACTATCATAGATAAAATTCTCCTATACTTTCTGCTTCCGTTAACTTCTTCCCGCTGTTTTTTCCACATGGAAGCCCCAACACCTCCCTGCAATGGTCTTTCCCTATTCATATCAACCCTTTTTTTCAAGACCATGTCCAAACCCACCAGACTTTTCTCTTGTGACTTCTGCCACTTCACTTTACCTGTTTTCTTGCTGCTCTGCTTGTACTTCTCTGGTCCTCCCAGTGGTCTTGCCCCTATGTTCCCCTTACTCCCAGACATAAAAGATGAATGTATCCGGTCTTGTTCCCTCCTCTGGCCCTGACCCCGACCCGGGCCTCAACTCTGGAAGTCTGACACGCAAGAGGCTTTTTCCAACACTATGCCTGCAATTTGTATCTTGGCCACCAGGTGGTGCTAATGCATCGTACCGGTAAAACCACCAGCTTACACAGGTGAGCAGGTGCAGCTGAATCAGTGACATGCTTACATTTTTTTTTTCATTTTGATGGAAAGTCTTTATATATTCCTTTTTAAAATTTTGATGAAAAGTCTTAATCTCTCCATTCTTTAATTAGGCTGATTAGTACTACTTCTCATTCTTCCTTATATTTGAATATATATGGGATTCCTTATATATGAATATATGTATGAATATATGATCTCATTCTATCCCTACCAAAAAAAATAAAAGTAAAAAATAAAAAACCCTGTGAGGAGAATAGGATGGATATTAATATCTCCACCTTACAGATGAGAAACTGAGGACCAAAGCTGTAGATTGACTTATTTAGATTCAGAAACAGTTCTTGGCAGATGTAGGAATCAAAGATAAATCTCCCTCCCCCCTCCAACTCACTGATTAATGCTAGTTTTACTGGTAATTGGCTGGGGTGGGGAAGGGGTGGCTTACATTTAAGGCCTTGGCCTCTCTTTTAAGGATATGTCACTTACAGCTCTCTTGCCAACATTAATTGTTCTAGAAATGAAAAAAAAAAACCATCTATGGCAGTATTTAGCTAATCCCAGGAAAGCCTAAATGTCCCTGAATTTTCAAAAAAAGTCCTTGCATTAGAAAATTGCTTTCTGTTTCTGGAGTTCTGTTTTCTGTCAAAGCAGGAGCCTGATCTCCATGCTTGCCATGATCTCAGAAGCTGAAGTCTGAGTGACTTCCCTTGGTCTGCAAAAAAACAAAACAAAACAAAAAAACCACCAAAACCCAGTGATGGAATTCTTCACCGAGACAAAGGACTTGGCTGGTTATAGTCCTTGCTGAGAAGTCCTGAGTACCTAACCTAACAAATACGGCTTTAAAATTAAGCGCGCGTTCTCTCTCTCTCTCTCTCTCTCTTTCTCTCTCTCTCACACACACACACACACACACACACACGTACACACATGCAGACACACAGGGGCATGCACACCACATACACCCGTGGATGCACACACACAGGCACACATAAATATCTATTAAATAGCCTTTTGTTAGAGACTAACAAGTTCACCTTTTCCTTATAATTTGAAAATTCTACGGCACACTTAAGGAGAAAATTAATCTTAAATCACAAATACACTTTTGTTGTTACTGTTTTCCACACTGCAAGAGGAAAGATTTGGGACAGAAGAGGGGCCAATTCTGCCCCCCAGGGGACGTTTGGCAACGTCGGGAGAAATTTCTGGTTGTTACGATGGGGGGGGGTAGATCCCCCCTGGAATCTAGTGGGCAGAGGTCAGCAGTGCCGCTAACAGTCCCACGACAATGCAAAGGATGGCCCTCACGACAAAGAATTCTCTGCCTCAGTGCGTCCAGGGTGAGAAGTCCTGGTTTTGGGTGCCCACCGAGGAGAACTTTCAGAAGGACATCAGGATAAGAGAACACATAACAGCATCAGGCTCTGAATCTCGACACTGCATATTTGAGAATAAGGAGGGATCCAGAGTATAAGGAACAGAGCCGGAGACCCCACCAGTTCCTCTTTCTTAGGGGTTCACGAACCAGGGGCCTAGTCAGAATCTTTACACAATTATTAATTTCATGGTGACATGCCAACCCCAAAGCTGCCTGAATACCAACCTAAACCATGTTCTTATAGGCAAAGTGCATGAACTTATCAGCTAGTAAATGTCTTTACACTTTTCCCTTTTAGAAAAATTATCAGTAACATTTTCTTGAGTATAATTTTTAAGTAACTCCCCCAGCTGTTTCGTCAAGTAAACACTATTATTACCCTTATTTCAGAGAGAAGGATGTGATGTATCTAGGGTAGAAAGCAGCAGGCTTTGAGCCCAGGTCTGTCAGGTTTGCAAGGGACCTTGTACCGTCACAGGAGAACAGCGGCAAGCCCGAGGATTCTCTCGGATCAGGTGCTATGTATGCTTACAAAGTCACGATCACCATCATCACCATCATCGTCCTCATCCTCGTGCCTCAAAAGTTGACCCCCATGCTTTGCTTTGACCTAAACCTGTTTCCCTCCCGTTTCCCAGAGGCCTTTTCCAATATTCCTTACGCGCTTCTCCCCTCTTCTAAGCCCCCGGTATCTCAACCACACAGTTCTGGCATCATTATGTTCTGTCTCATATGCTACTCACCCTATGCTTTCACGTTTCTTTGTCTCGCCCTTCCCCTGAGAATGACCAGGCGTGGAGGGTCAGGGCTAGGCCCACCACCAAGCAGGGGCAGTGGGCAACATGCAGGCGGCTCCCGGAAGTATTCGGGGAGGAGTTGAGCGAAAGCCTGATCGGCTACTATCAGCTCATCCTTTTTCCCGACACACAAGAAGACACACAGCTACAGGCAAGTACGTTTCCACGAGGTACGCAGCCCAGCCCGAACTGACCATCATTCCTTCTTGTACAAAGTGGGCCCGCGGAGAACATTCCAGGGAATCTTACCCAAAGTAGCATTCAGAATCAGTTCAGAGGAAAATCCTCTCCAAGTGGCAGGAAGAGTTAATTGGCTAAAAGTTCTGATGAAGTATTCTGGGGGGGGGGGGCGTGCAAGAAAACATTTCTGGGGTACCCCAGAGCAAAACAAACTTAAGAAAGTAACTAACACATTATTCTGTACCAGTGACATCTCACTCGAAATATTGATTTCTTATTCTTCGTTCAAGGGGTAAGAAAAGGGGAAATTAGTAAAGGGAAAATTTTAATAATTCCATAATTACTCAAGTAATTAATAAACCACATCCTAGAAATATTAAATACGATTATTCTGGAGGGCACTTAATCTACGGGGTGGAAAAGATCCTGGGAAAAAGATAACATGTGACTGCCTTCTCCAAAACCCCACCTGGGGGCAGCCATCCATAACCGACCGTGCATCCCCTCCACCCCCCTCCCCTGCTGCAGGTGCTGGGGAGGGGGGTGGAGGGGGGGAGCTCAGCACAGCACCCAGGTGGCTGCCAGCCAATACGTGGGCCCTTAAGAGGAAACCTGTTTGCCATCCCTATCCTGAGGACTATCTAATTCAAATCTTTCACTTGCTTTTACTAAAACTGAGGTCCAAGGAGGTGAAATGGCTTGGCCAAGTCCCATCTATCAGAACTACGCGGGGAAGAACGGGGTCCCCGCCTCAGTCAAGAGCAGGTTCGGCAACAATGAATATAAAATAAGCCTGAGAACCGACATGCAGAAGCCACAGACCCAAGCGCCATTCCCCTCCCCTCCCCAACGCAACCTGCAAAAACAAATACATAAAACAAAGGGAGACGAGGCACTCTTTTCAACCCTCTGTCTGTTTCTCATTAGGCCTCCTGCATGCGATCTCCGTTCGGCCTTGGATGTTGGGGAGGGCATTTATTTTCACGGGTGTTTCACAGTATGAAAAGTGAGAAAATAGCATTCTAGAGGGTCAAATGTTTCCAGGGAGGTCATCCCAAGGGTCAGGGCAGAGATGGTGCTTCCATGCAGAATCCCACTGGCCCCAGGAGCCCACACGGCCCCTCACGCCACCCCCCCACCTCCCACTCAGGCTCTCTCCTTTCTCTATGGAAAGTATTTCTGCAGGTGCAATTCAGTTCCTAGCTTTAAAAACGTGACCCTCAAGGCGCAATTGTCAAAGGATGGCTTTGAAGTTTGTGGTTCGGAGCCTGTATTTTACATGCAATATTTCCAAATAATTAGAGTAACTAAATTAACTAGCAACTCCATGTAGGGAAAAGAAGATCAAAATCTCCACTCATTCGTTTTACGTTTTATGTGCACACAAAACTAATTTCTGCCTCGTATCTGAGACCCCTATCGCATCTTACACTCCATTTTCTCTTAGGTAAGGATATACAATGCAACTTTAGCAAAGGGATCAAAATTAGATGGAAAACATTTAAAATGCAAATTTAGGATCATGGTATTAATATGAAAATAATGTCTTCAACACATCCTAACTTCACCCCGTTTCTACGGATCCACCAATTCTTCACAGATTAGATGTGCCTTCTTTACATCTAAATCTCTAGGATGTTAAAAAGAAAGCCCTTCGTTTTCATGCTGCCTATGTACAGAATTTGTTTTCAAACGGCAGCAAAGGTGATTATAACTGTATTCTTCTGATAAAAGAACCGACAGCAGGCTTTAGAGATCAAAATTCATGGCATATGAAAGCATTTAAAATCCAAGTAGGTGGTTAATCACTCTACAAAAAGGTGAATTTCTGACACCCAGCTTAAAAGATACAAAGGAACACAGGGACTTAAATGCCACCCAGTTGAAGCTGGGACTCATATAAATACAACTCACATTCTCTGCCCTTCCGCCCCACTAGCAGGAGATGGGTCCCTCACCTGCCTAAGGCCCTCTCCGCAGACTCATTTGGCTGGGGAGGGCGTGGGGAATAAAACTGTTAAAAAAAATAATTTGACGATTTTTCAGACCTTGGAAAAGAATATTACAAGTATTACTTCGAAAGCAGAAAGAGGGTTCCGGCACTGAAATAGAGGGTCAGGGAATACAGTGATACAGCAAACAGGTGGACGTTAGGGATGGTGAGGATACTACTTTCATTCTCCGGGTCCTGGAAGTGACATTCGCAAGCATCACCAGCCACCGAGCGGTGATGACCCATACTGAGGTGCACATTCTTCGCATTTTTAGGAATAAATCTCCTCTTTTGAAAAAGCCTCTCAAATCAAAAACTTTGATGGGCCGTATCATGTCATTCAGAAACAACGCGGGCAGGTTTCGGAGAACCTAGAAATGACTAACTTGGGCTCACGCTGTGCATTGTTTCAGACCCCTCGACCCTCCTAGAGCCAAAGATGGGACTGAGTTCTAGGACAGAAGGAATGCAAGCGGGAAATGGCTCTCAGGAAGGTTTGGAAGCCTCCCTCATCCACGCGCGAGGCCAGACCAGGAGATGGAAGTTGAGTTTTTTGCATGCCCTCCCCCCCAAAAAAGCCAAAACAAAACCAGAAAACATGTTGAGAACCAACATTCTGCCACCTTCAGAAATAAATTTAAATGTAAGATTCGTGTCTTTTGTAATATGCCGTGCACAACAGCAAAAAGAGAGTCTAATTACTTTGGAATTGAAGGGAAAATGTGGACTTTCCAACTTACTTTGAGGTGTTAGAATACGTACTTTCAGATGCCAAGGAAAGAGAAAGCGTTTGCATCTCAACAAATCAATAATCAATTCAGTCTTAATCAAAGGTACTTTGAATTCATTTTTATACCGGATCTCCTTTTTACTCTCTTGTTCTGTTCTATTTTAACTGACACCAAGAAAGGGACAAAGTATAACAAAAACCTGGTTAACAAAAATATACATCTGTCTTCTTAGCTTCTGGGCATAGAAGTAAATTTATGACAAATTTAATACTAGCTTGAGAGTAACTAAGCCCAATTATAATTATCTTGCTGGGAAGAGAAATTAATTAAACATCTCCGTGATAAAGACCCTACAGCAAACCTAGAATAAACACACACCTGGCGGAGGACAGGCGCTTGCAATAAAGGAGAAGAGAAGGGAAAGGCAATGGTTAGCGCATCTGTTGGGCCAGTAATGGGACGAGGTAATGTTTAAGAGAACACGGAGTGCATTACGCTGGGAATGAGACTACCTGGCGGGCAGAGCCCGCCGCGTCCCTAATTCTCCTCTTCAACTTTGTGATTTGCTAATGTGAAACACATGTCTCCCTTTTGCACCAAGTTCAAATGGCTCTGGAATTCCAACCGTGCAGCTCAGCGACTGAACCAGAACAAGGGGAGAACTTGTCAGGATTTAAGAGCTTTCAGCAAAGCCCTTCAATTGCAGCCAGCACCCTATTCCGCGGAAGGATATCAATTATAGATAGTGACTTGCTTTAGCAGGCAGTCGGGCCTGTCAGGCCCTAGATAGACAACCATGAAGAATCATGAATCTTTCTATTAACTGTAAGAGGGGGAAGAAGAATGGGTCATGGCTATAAATAAGGCAGAGCATCAGAATGGTTTAACACCTTGCCTCTTGGTCGCATGGAGCATGAAAATTCAGCTAATTCACAAAATGCCGTCTCTCCAAGGAGAGCCATGGGAATGGAAACAGTTAAGACTTCCCTCCGTCCTTAAAAAAAAACTGGGGTTTGCCACTGGTATTTTTTCCACCTGCCACCAAAATAATTAGGTGGGTATGGAGCTATTCCTTCAATCAGCAAAGAATAAAGTGCTCGTGCTATCCCAGGTCACTGCTGATGCAACCAGATAACGCCCACCGGGAGGAAGGTACTTGCATGTCATGCAAAGTAAAATCGACTTAAACGCACACATTGGCAATATCCGCACTTCAGGTAACGAGTAGAAAGGTGGAAAATAAGTGACATGCCCTAGTGTTTTTATTTAGGTTGTGGCCAAGTTATAACTGTAATCCACTTAATGTATGTAATTTATCTCAGACTAAAATTAACATCATAAAGGTACTACATTGGATTTTCTCCTACTCCTGACATGAATTCCTTCTAGCTGGTTTGGAATCAAAAATTTCCCCTGTATGTGGATTCAGTCAGATTTTTTACGATAAGACACACAACACGGTGGTCATTCAAGTTGATCGTTTAAGCAGATTTACCGCAAAACTACTCAGGTCTCTGCTAAAACATCATCACTCCCTAAAGCCTTTCGCCACTGAGATTAAATACACCTACAAGAGTCACTGTCTCTTAAAAGCTTTTGCATTCAGTAGGTAGCAGAAAGGTTAAAAAACGCTACATCAAACCTGGTCTCTAATGAGGAACACGATTCCTTTGAAATGTAGACTCCGAATAAGCTCTTGCTCCATCCCGCATGTGGTAACAGCTGAACCATAATCACAGCCCTCCTTGGAAAATACAATGACTTATCCTCAGAAAAGACACCATGGGACGGTGTCACCTCTCAGGACGCAAGCAGCTCTGGTAATATCTCGCTCGCGATGGCAGTTTTCATGCAAACCGTTCCCCTCATGTGGGTTATTCACTCCTTCTATCACTAAGGGTAGCCCTGGCATACTGCACTCTTTGGGAATATCTCCCTACACTAGAAGAAAAATTCCAAACTTTTTCTTTTCCCCCTTTGGTAGGACCATGTCTGTGGTTTCCATTAAAAGTCAGCAAGAAGAAAGGGCCATTAAGTAAGGCTTGGCTTAAAAATAACACTTGCCTCAAATTAAAGAGAAAGAATTGAATTAAGTTCATGGAAAAATCTGGAAGTCTACCTTAATTAAAAACATTTGACTTTCTAGGTTTCTTGCTGTGCTGAGAAATCTATAATTCTTCCTACACAATTACAAGGAGACATGATTAAGAAAGAAATGTGGGTGGGGGGGAGCCCTGCTGATGTCATGTTAACTCCTCAAAACATTCTGTACCTAACGGATCGCAAATCCTGGCAAACGGTCTATTTAACACTTTGCCGTGATGACAACGTGTGGAATACATCACAGAGGAGGAGCCAAGTTGCAGACGACACCCTGGAGAAGTTCCTGCGGACGGTGGAAAATGTGGGATGTGTCAAGAATTGTATAATTTTAGCGTTTAAATGGAGAAGTGTTATCAAGAAATATGGGTCATCTAAAATTAAAAGTTACTAGAAAAGAAGAGACAACGGGGCGAGTGTGTGCGGTGTGTGCGTGTGGGGTGGGCGGGGCCCTGCTTCTCTGTCGGATCTTCTGTCACCAGACAAGCGGGTGAACCGGCCACACACAGCAGACCATCCATAATGCCTCGATGAGCCTATGCTGTTTAGTCTCGATGATCGAGAGAGAGAGACCCTTCCGTCTCAGCTGCTCCCGGTCCCATCGGCTAAGGAGACTCCTCTGGCATGAAAGAAAGCGCCAAATCAAATGAAGCACTGGCAAAGGAAATACGCCTCATCAGGTATGTGCACATGGGTGTGGGGAGTGCACTGCGTTATTGGAAATAAAACCCACGGGGGCAACACTTCTGGACATCGTATAGTAAGATGAGGTGTGGATCTCAGTCTGACCATGCTGCAGGTTTCAAAAATCCATGCCACCGGACGCATTTAAAAATACACATCACTTTTTCCATGGAACTACCCGCCCTGCAAGGGTTGGCCTTCAGTCAAGAAACTGTGTTAATGGCTTCCCCAAGCATCTACCTATCTCACGCAGAGTACTAATTGCTGCATAAAATACTGGGAGGTTCCTTGGCCTTGAGGGTTTGGAAAAAGAAGGCAGAACAAAAGAAAAGGAATTCCCCACCTCTACAATTTTTTTTTTCCCTACCATGGCTGGGTCTAGGAGAGGAGAATCAAACTTGGTTAAAAGGTTAAAAATAATTCATGTCCAGCTTACTATTACTCAATACCCATCAAAGACGCAAACTCAAAATAGTGTTTTCTGGCTTACAGGATCAGAGTCATTACGCTCTCTATTGAAGACTTTATTGAATTTTACACTAAGCTTTAGCTGACTGAACAGGTCAAGCACCATGGCTCAGAGTTTTCTTTATTCTCAAAAAATCATAAAGCCCTCTCCAGTTTGCAGCCTGCTAGCTAAGAAACCTGACTCAGCGCAGGGTCAGGGAAGCCGACCCCACAGGAAAGGTCACGTAGTTGTAAAGCTCACTTCCCGAGTCCCCCCGACTTACGTGCACCAGCTGTTCCTGGGTGTCAAACTCCCGTGTGCAGCCTTCCCAGTGGCAGTTGGTCTCATAGATGACTTCAGGCTCCTGTTTGCTTTCGTCTTTGTCCCCTTCCTCCTTCACCAGGGTCGTTCCTTCGGGCTGTTCCTGGGTCGGGGTGGGGCGGGGCGGGGGGGGGGGGGGGG
>NC_138380.1:85004861-85035245 GCF_054177405.1 Leptonychotes weddellii
ATATGTTAAGAAAAAAAAAGAAGATAGCAGGAGGGGAAGAATGAAGGGGGGGAATCGGAGGGGGAGACGAACCATGAGAGGTGATGGACTCAGAAACAAACTGAGGGTTCTAGAGGGGAGGGGGGTGGGAGGATGGGTTAGCCTGGTGATGGGTATTAAAGAGGGCACGTTCTGCATGGAGCACTGGGTGTTATACGCAAACAATGAATCATGGAACACTACATTAAAAACTAATGATGTGATGTATGGTGACAAACATAACATAATTAAAAAAAAAAAGAAGAAGAAGAACCTTCATACTGCAATTTCTGTGTGAAGAATCCAACGGGGAGAGTTGCTTTCCAGTATCGCATCTCTCCGCGCTCTTTGGCTCATGAAACCATGAGCGACGGTCAGCGCTTGGTAACAGGACAGCCCCACAGTGTGAGACACTGGCTTCAAGAACAGAGAAGGCAGTGGGGGAGGGGAGGAGGGGGAGGCTTTCTCATCAAAACCGACCTTGTGGCTACGCTGGGGCGGGGGCACTAACGAAGTTGTCCACTCTCTGGCTGCAGCCGCGCAATTTACTGCCCCACAGCTGCCATTCCAAGTAAGAACAATTCTTCCCAGTTTTGCTGCGAATCGGCCAACACCTATTCTTACTTGTCTATGCACAGACCCAGGGACACACATGCCTGCAGGGGCTTCTATTTGAAAGGAGAGAAAGAAAGCTTCCACTTCCGTCCAGAAAACCTCCCAGGGCAAGTTTATTGGAAAACCCAGCAGCCTCCGAAGCAACGAGCACATGAATAAGGCTCACACCCTCACAAAACAAGGAAGTACCACCCCAACATTTACACCGAGGCATACGCACTCCGTGGAAGCTGCTTTGGACAAAAAAATCCATTTGGCTTTGTATGACAAGTGTTCTAACAGGCTTTAAAAGCCACTTGCCATTAAACAGACAAGACCTCTGGGAACATGAATAGCAGTGACACCCTCTCCAATGAGGTTAGGCTGGAAGCACCTAAATCATGTAACTATTCAGCCATGCAGAGATGGTTAGAAAAAGCATAAATCAGGGGCACCTGGGCGGCTCAGTCAGTTAAGCATCAGCCTTCGGCTCAGGTCATGATCCCGGGGTCCCAGGATCAAATCCCTGCATCGGGCTCCCTGCTCAGCCAGGAGTCTGCTTCTCCCTCTGCCCCTCACCCTGTTTGTGCGTGCTCTCTCTCTCAAATAAATAAATACAATCTTAAAAAAAAAAAAAGACAAAGAAAAAGCATAATCAGTTTTTCAAAGACATCATCAGGAATTATTCCTCTCTTATGAAGAGCACTTCCTACCAATCCTTATGGCCAGGCCTCCCATCGGAGAGTCCTCAGAGAGAAGCCTGGGGACAGAAAGAGGAAGTGCAGAGTCAGCCGCACCAGGTTCAGCCCCAAAAGTATCGGAGTGCCTTTGATCCAGCCCACTGGCCTCCCTGAGTATCAGCTCCCTCCACCCGAAACCAATGCAGCCTCCTTGGGAGCTTCGAAGGCTTCCTGCTCTTCCCAGATCAGGGGCCCAGGGCTGTGCATAACCGAGCCCCAGCCTGCCTTTCCTGTTTACTACCATCTGGCCCCTGGATTCCTGACACTCCCTCAGCACCCAAGCTTCTCCATCCCACGGCCTTATCTGGTCCACTCATTCATTCGTACCTGATTGGAGGCTCTTCCCCTTCAGGAGTTCAGTGAGGGCGGGGGTCCTGCCTCTCATCCATCCTGGTAGCCCCCATGCCCAGCAGTGACTAGCACAGAGCTGAATATGCAGCTAAATATTGGGGGGGGGGGGATGAACGAGTAACTGATGAAATGAAGTGCTCTCTAAAACCAATGACCACATATGGGAGGCAATAAAAACTATCTTTCTCAGTATTAATCACTCTTGCGGCTGCTGGGGGAGAAGTTTGTCACCACTTTCAGAAAAAGTAATCAGAGTTTCAGGGCACTGCTCATCTGGCACTGTATTCCCCTTCACTCTGTTCTTCGCTGTGTCCCACCCAGCCTGTAACAGGCATCAACAAGCCTAGAGCCAAGCTGCCGTGGAGGCCGAGCTGGTCCCTCTCCTGCCTCGGGAAGTGGCAACGGACACCTGCTTCCTCCAGGGGCCTGGGACGCGAGACGGTGGCCGCTGCAGGACACGGAACACAGCCCACAGCCCCGACCCCAGCCACAGCATACGGTGCCGGCCACGCAGCCTGTCCCACTGGTGGTGCCCGACTCCCACTTTCATCGAGGTGTCTGTCCTGGCCACGCCAGACCCAAGACGACTGAGGACACAAGCCCATCTTTGGTTTAGCCATAAACTCAAAGCGAGAACGCTGTAGCTGGTGGGTTGGAAATGAGCGGGTTACTCATTTCTTCATTCCGTTTACCTTTGGCAGGAAACTACAGGAAGAGGAGGGTCGTCTGAAACCCTCTCTTCTGACAATGGTGCAAGTTCTAGGGGAAGGTATTAGCAGAGGCAAAGGTATTTCTACCATGCTGCCATTAACTGGGTATTTATAACGTCCACCCTAACCACAGAGAGTGAAGGTCACAGGTTGTGTTTGATAAATGTGAATCATCTAGGCTTAGATGGGAGTCTTCAGGGAGATGGACAAGTTAAAACTTCTTGAGACGGCCAAATATTTCACAACGACCTTTCCAAGTGCACGGGTTTTTTTCGGAACGGTCATTTTAGTTATGATATATAAAAGAATAAGATTTGTGATGTACACTTGGACAACAGGGTTGAAAAGTGAGACATAATCGAGTACGCCAAGGGGCTTTTGTGAATAAATATGTGCTTTCTACGGTATTTTTATAGCAGTCTGAATTATTAACTAAATATATAAACACAAGAATCATACACAAAGGTAGGCATTTGCTTTTTTTATCCCTTTATTTTGTATCATCCCTCTATCTCTCTGTAGCTCTCAACATATGGGCATTTAATATACTATTCATAAAGACTGTAACATTCTGAAAATCAGAATTATTCATCCGCCATGCAGAAAGTTCCTTTAATAAAGGGGCTGATGAGAATTCTAATTACACGTTAAAGAGCTCCTTCAGGGGCGCCTGGGTGGCTCAGTCGGTTAAGCGTCCGACTCTTGATTTCGGCTCAGGTCATGATCTCAGTGTTGTGAGATCGAGCCCTGTGTTGGGCTCTACGCTGAGTGTGGAGCCTGCTGAAGAGTCTCTCTCTCCCTCTCTCTCTGCCCCTCCCCCGCCATGAGTTCCTTCATTTCTTCATGCAAGAAATATCCATTGAGTGGTGTCAAGGTGAGAACACACAGGTGTTGTGGGGGGCAGTGTGCAGCCATGAAACTGCCATCTTGGGGCGCCTGGGTGGCTCCGTCGTTAAGCGTCTGCCTTCGGCTCAGGTCATGATCCCAGGGTCCTGGGATCGAGCCCTACATCGGGCTCCCTGCTTCGCGGGAAGCCTGCTTCTCCCTCTCCCACTCCCCCTGCTTGTGTTCCTTCTCTCTCTGTGCCTCTCTCTGCCAAATATATAAATAAAATCTTAAAAAAAAAAAAAAAAGAAAAGAAACTGCCACCTTTACAACTCAACCAACAGCGTTACTCTGCAGGCCAATACCAGAAGCAGGTCAGGCACCAGAAAATGGCGCAAAAGTCAAATGCAGTTTGGGGTCCGGTACAAGGCAGGGGATTGGGATATTGGCACGTGACCTTCTCCAACTTCCTCCTGCAAAGACCCACTACGTGGACAAGTAAAACAAGAGCGACAGTACACTCTTCAAATCTCTGTGCTACGGAAACAAAGCGTGCCTCTCGCCCCAACCCCATTGCCTGGTCCACGGCAGAGACTGCACGCACCCTCAATCCACGCTCGCTCCTGTATCTTTCCCTCCCGAGACAGTTAGCTACCCTTTGTACCTTTGCTCGCCCTTCCTCCCTTTCCCTACCACTTTTCGGATTATTCCTCAAGTCAGTTTTTAGTTCACAGAATCAAACTAGGAACAGGGCCAGCAAAGCACTAACATCGCTCCAGCTACAGGACAGGCAAATGGTGCTGATGACAATTATTCTAATTATCATGTTATACGGCAAGCTGATGTCATCCTGGGTTATCTGAAATACTTTATGTGCATTAAAAGCTACCGATGCTCCTAACACACACTGGGTGGATACTGAAGAGTGAGAGGTCAGGCTGCCAGAGAGAAGACAGAATGGAAAGGCTCCAAAGGAAGAGCAGGAGTGCATGGTGGCCGGACCCCTGACCATAGCAGGCTCTCCTGGGACCTGACTGGTCTTGAATGCAAACCTCTTCTTCCAGCTGTAATGAGAATGGCAGGGTCTGTGGAGCTCCTTGGAGGCAGGGGAAAATGATCAGTCCCAGTCAGGATCCGGTACTAGGTTACCTGGGCAGAGGTGAGCAGATCAAGAAGGCAGAGAAGGTGGGGGGTAAGAATAAAGAAAGACAACATTGTGACCATCTGCACCATATTCTATTCTGAGGCTCTGAGATGCTGGAGAAAGTCAAGCTAGCTGGGCGGAAAGCCAGAGGGGGAAAAAACAAAGGAGAAGCAAGAGAAATAAATGCTCACCGGGATTCTGTGTGAACGTAAGTTTTGTGAATATCCTGGTGTGCCATATTTCTACTACTTTGATGCTATGACTGCTAGTCAAGCCACATAATAGTTACATAATTTCAGCAAACCGAGATATGGTCATTGGCAGTCTGCATGATGCCGGGAGTATCTGCCAGGAGTGCAGGAACAACCAGGCCACGGTTCGGAGACGGGCACACTTCCTCAGAGCCAGCCTGGGATGATCGTGGGGGTCACACGGCCGGGCCGCACTAGCTCGTCTCCTGGACGGACCATCCAGGATCAGCTCTCCCAAGACTTTGCCCCATGGGCGGGGTCTTCATCCTGGCACTGCGCATCCACGCCGGCTTTAATAAAATGTGTCCTCTCCTACACGGGGTGTCGGGTCTGTTGCTTACAAGTGTGAAGACTGAGCTTCAGAGAGCCGACGGGCAAGGACAGTTTGCAGAGCTGGTGGCAAAGCTGGAATCTGACTACAGATGTGCCCAACTCCAAAGCCTCCATTGGTGACGACTGTGGCTAATCCTGAAGACATCCCGGCACCCCCTCTATGTCCTGACGACTATCACGTCCGCAGAGTTTTTTGCTTTGCTCCATGTTTCCACCCTTGAATGACCATATTGAAAGCACATCACATCAACATGAGGCTTATAATACTTAAACACTAACTTGTGTGCTGAAGAGGATTGTTGATAATTGAACAAGCAAAGAATTAAAACCGTAATTGAGAATGTTATGGAAAAAACGATGTTATTCATCATTTCTAGTAAATATGCTGTGTCCCTACTGCTAACATTTTTTTCCCCACACTGTTGGGGTCTCCCTAATGTGTATATCCATCATGGAACACCCATCAACTAAGAACGAAAGCTACTGTCCATTTATAGAAACACACCAGTAACAAAACCCTCACTTATCTAAAGCAAGCCTGGTGAAAACAGCCTTTGCTATGTCCTTCTAAAGCAAGGAATCACCCATAGTTTGCAAAACTCCAGTTCAAAAAGATTGCTAGGAACTGAACTCTTAAATTATGGGAGGAAAAACTCAGGGGAAGGGATAACTAAAGTCGATAACCACGGTTGCCTAGTTAATGAAGTAGGACATGATCTAATTCAATGCCTACAACAACCGTTTGGTAACTAGCACAGCTCAAAACAGTATGTGCGTGATTAGCTGACAAAAGCAGTGTAAGCACGCCTAAAATTCATCACTTGGCTTACTTTTATTCCCTGCTTACTGACACCAGCCCACGTTTGATCATTAGCGGGAAGGAGTGTTTTCAAGTAAGCATGTTTACAGAAACCTGTATTTGTACATTCACGTGCAAGCACAGATATAATGCACTTCACCAAAGGAAGTGTCAAAATGTTCTCGTCGTACGTCAAGGGAGGATGACAAAACAGAGGGCTTTCAAATTAAGCTAAAAATACTTAATAGGAAAACAAGGAAATCTTCCTTTGCCCCATTTCCTCTGACAGACATGCCTTCCAATGTCATCACGTCTCTTCCCTTAAAAATCCTGCTCACACCTTTTCTTCCTTCCTGAAATGTACCCCTCTCCCCCCATCGTTAACAAGTGTGAATTACACCAGGCCTGCTCTTCTGCTTTCTGCTCCTGTCCCTCCTTCCACGTGCTGCACGACCAGGTATGAAGTGGGTTTTCTCTCCAGAGAACTGTAATTAGTAAGAGGCGCTCCGACGAAGGATTTGCCATCCTCACTGCCTCCTACAAAGCGGACTCCACCGTCACGGAATAGCTACGTACCTGCATACGGGCTACTAATCAAGTCTGCCAAATGATGATCTTTGGCCCAGGCCTTGGCTCTGGAATTCACTGTAGTGTTATCTGCCTGGCCTCCCGGGTCAGGCCCGGGGTCGTGCGATCATAGTCATCCTCAGAGGGAGTCAGTCCCGCAAAGGCGGGCCAATCGGGCACTGCCCCTTCATTAAAGAGAGACACCGTGGATTCAGGAAAACACATACCTGATTGCGCTCGCAGACAAGTGGCCGTAGGAACCGCTTGCCGAAGAGCTGCTGCGAGAATTATTGAGAATCGTGACCAAGGAGTTGGGAGACGTCCTTATCATCGTCTGAAGGTCAAAGCTGTGATCGGACAGCGGTGATATGGACAGCGTACGTTTTCGGCTCGGCCTGGCTGACAGCCTGGGGCTGGGGAATCTGGTGCCTGTTGCAGAAACAAAACAGAGCCCGGTTACCTGTGGCTCTAACTCTGTACCTGTGATTCACTGCTATGGGCCTGGCTGGAAGAAGGGAAGGGTAAGAAGCCAGCAACTTGCGGTGACAAGTGCCTCTCCACCCACTTGTGATCTACTGGCTACAACTGAGGAAATTAGGGAGAAATATTTATCTTCCAGGGCTTACCTCGGGGGAGCTCTGTTTATTAATGTGCAGGCAAAATGATAAATTGCTAAACAAAAGGGAAAGACTTTTATGTGTTATCCCTCTCATTTCCAGTGATTTATGAATCTGACGGCTGCTTAGATATTCCCATCATTAATTCACCACAAGCAACAAAGACAGTGGTCCCCACAGTTACACAACACACCCCTCCCCATCCCAATGCACACCATTTTAAGGCAATGAGCCAAAGGAGAAAATGATTTAAAGCATCCGAAGATTAGAAATTCAGCTTAGTTATGCCCTCATTTCCCCATGATTTCTGTAGTTATCTGATCCATGTATACGTAAAGCTTTACTAAAACAACTGATAAATGCATTATCCGAAATTAATGGTTCTCAGTGGGGGGCAAATTTGCCTCCGGGGGACATGTGACAACATCTGGAGATGCTTTGGTTATCACAATTCATGGGGTGCTACTCCCATCCAGTGAGTAGAGGCTGGGCGTGCAGCTGAAAACCCAGCAATGCCCAGGACAGCCCCCAATGATGAAGAATTCTCTCCCCCCAGTAGTGCCGAGACTGAGGAACCCTGTCTCAGTTCCCTACAATCTAAAAGCGTAAGTCCCAATAAACATTTCAAATCTCAGGACGTGGTTTGTTTGGAGGTGCTCCAAGGTGGGGGACGGGGGAGGACCATGTAAGCATTATAATGAGATTTGATGGATCTATTTTAATGCTCTGGACCTCGCTTCTTCAGTCAGAACTAAGAGGGAATAAAGCATTTGTTATTAGAAATCTATTAAGGTTCCTCCAATGAAGTTCTAATCTGGAGGTTAGTAACACAGTTAAATGCATGCCAGCTTGGTACAATGTTTTTACCTAAAGAGTTAAAAATGAAATGCCAATTTGCCTTCAATTTGTTAGATACCAGAGATGTGAATTTCAGGGACTAGCTATGCATGTGGCCCAGAGGCCCACATTCCTGCCTCTTCTAAGGTTACATGTACATTATGGAGTCATCAAACCAAAGTTGAATGAAAGAATGAGGACATAATCCCACTCCGTAAGAGGCAAATCAAACATGATTCCTTTTGAGTCATAATGGAGGGTTTCTATTTTACAGTACAGATATATTTGCATATGGGGACACTACAATTTTGTGGTATGCAGAGCACTGAAGTAGAAGGTAAGTCTTCTTTATAGAAAAAAGCCTAGCCACTTGGTCTCTGGAAACTTCCACGGGAATATTTTCTTCATCATGGACCTTGACACAATCCAACATGCTTCGAGATCATTTAATGAAATGAAATCGATGAATATGAAAGAATGTATAGGTAATATCATAGAATAGAATAAATAGATATAGTTTATAGTTAAAAAATAAATCACAAACTGGAGCTTAGGAAGTTAAGTTAGTACCATCCATGTATAAAACTGGAAAACCAATTTGAAAGATGAATATGGTGCCTAGTCAAATTTTTGTTTCAGACACATTCAAAATTGAGTTTTTCATTTAGAATAATTTCATTATCAGCCTGATTTAGGCCATGCTAGTACCAATATAGCCACCCCAGCTAGATACACATCTTTTAGTGTTTAAATCAGCATCTCACTTTTATTATGGCATCTGCCTTACACAGAAATGTTCCACATTTACGCACTCGAGAGGCTAATTTCATCATAGTTTTTTTTTTTTTTTAAAGATTGTATTTATTTGAGAGAGAGAGCACAAACAGGGGGAGGAGCAGAGGTAGAGGGAGAAGCAGGCTCCCCCGCTGAGCAGGGAGCCTGATGTGGGACTTGATCCCAGGACCCCAGGATCATGACCTGAGCCGAAGGCAGACGCTTAACTGACTGAGCCGTTCAGGCGCCCCTGGTTTTTCAGTGAAGAACTACATTCCACTTCCAAACGACTCCAAGGACTCCAGACTTACTGTCTACTTCCATATAATCCTCAGCAGTAACCCTTCTCAATGGGTCTCAGTGATCACTGGCAGAGTTAAGAGTAACAGGACATTCTAGACAGAGATGATCCCTGGAACACCTCTAATTTTTTAAATCACTAACTAGATAAGGTAGCCATCTGATGTTACGAAGCAACACAGGTCTTAGGGGCCCCTTACAACGTCCAAAGACAGAGCCCAGAGGCTTCCCTTCATCCCTTCTGAGGAAACCTTCCTGTTGCCCATGGCCTGGTTGGTCCAGCTCCTCTGTTTTTCCCTCCAGGATGGGCTCTTACATAAGTCAGTTTCCACCATACAAATAATGTGGTTTTTGGGAGCCCGCAATTCTAGAATGTTCCTCACAGGGATCACTTGCTCTCCTGTCTTCTAAGGTCATTAATCCCGAAAGACAGAATTAGATCCATAAAGCAGACTTGCTTATTCTTTTATTTTAATTATTTTATTTTATTTTATTTTATTTATTTATTTGAGAGAGAGAATGAGAGAGAGAGAGCACGAGAAGGAGGAGGGTCAGAGGGAGAAGCAGACTCCCCGCTGAGCAGGGAGCCCAATGCGGGACTCGATCCCAGGACTCCAGGATCATGACCTAAGCCAAAGGCAGCCGCTTAACCAACTGAGCCACCCAGGCACCCCCAGACTTGCTTATTCTAACATGCAACATACAAGTACTCTGTCCTGTACATGGCAGAAACTCAGATATGCCCATTGTTGGCATATTTAAAAGGCAAGTGCTCATCTAAAACCAGTTTCTTGGGGCGCCTGGGTGGCTCAGTCGGTAAGTGTCTGCCTTCGGCTCAGGTCATGATCCCAGGGTCCTGGGATCGAGCCCCACATCGGGCTCCCTGCTTGGCGAGAAGCCTGCTTCTTCCTCTCCCATTCCCCCTGCTTGTGCTTCTGCTCTTGCTATTTCTCTCCCTGTCAAATAAATAAATAAAATCTTTAAAAAAAATAAAATCAGTTTCTTGTGGTTTCTGCCAACTGAAGAGTCCTGAAGATCCGTTAACAATGGAGGAGAGTGACCAGCTAGATTCCAGTTGTGCTTGGCCACTGCACGTGCACATCCAAGGTGGTGATTTATAATTGTTTTTGCTTTTCTGTTGGAAAAGTCTCCTATGATTTAAATTCTGAGTACTCTCCTTATGTTATGTTTAACTAAATGCTATTTCAATTTTTTTTAGAGGGAAGATAGTATTTTAAGCACTTTCCAACCCTTTAATATACTCTTTCTAACCTCCTAATAACCAAGTGAACAGAGAAAGTCAGCATTTTGGAATGGTGATTTGGGATCCCCTGTTGAGGGGAGCAGCTAAAACACAAGGTGAACATTTTCGAGACAGCTGAAAGAGAAGTCACCCAGTTCTTCACTGATCATACATGGTTTCCTTCTAAAACATAAGCCCGAGCGTTCTTATTGTTCCAACACAGATATCTCCAATCTGGCTTTCTGTTAATTGTTTTGTTTCTCTGTTCTAATAAAAAAATCTGACAAAGAAAAAGGAGTTTTCTTTTTATGTGATGAATGATAGGACATCTAAATTCCTACTTAATGACAATCAATTTACCATATAGTCAGGCAAATTAAAATTCCTTTAATTAGTTTTTACAAAGTAAAAGGGTAGCTTCATCCTTTATTTAGATAAAAACCACCATTGCCTGACTGAACACATTCTCATCAAATATAGAAGGTAATGCGGGCTGACCTTCCAAGGATTCTCCCCTATTTTAATTCTTTATTTGCAGATTTTTAAATAACTAATTTGCATAATAACACTGAACTTTTTTTCCCAACAGTCCCTAATTGAAATGTGGTTATGATGAATCTGAAATGTAAGCTCTTGACTCTACAAAGCCAAACAACAAAAGCCCTGCAGAAGATAGAACACATTTCTTTTACTTTGTGTGTGGTAATGAACTCCCCAGTGGAAACCATCGCAAGCAGGGATCCCGGGTAACTCAGCTGAGTTTGTTCATGGCCGTAAGAAGACGGAGCTGTGGAAAACAATCACCCTCTCTCCAGTCCAAACATGAAGGCTGCATTAGAGAGCTGACCAGTGCACACCTTTGTCACAGAAGAATCCAAACAGACTGTAGATGAAAAAGCTCGGCCACCAGGAAAAACAACCAACCAACCCCCAACATATGCCCTACTCAAAGCCGTTTAGTTGTCATAGTCAAGGGGTAGCGGCTTTCATTGATGGACACCTCAGACAATGCTTCCCATTCACTTCCTGGCACCTGGCAAATGGAACTGAAAGAATCTGAATAAATAAGAACTCTTGGATGTTCTGAACCGTGATATTCATAGGCTCATTTTTCTATATGTCTAGATAAGTGACCCAAAGGATTCACCATAAGTCTTGAGGGATCCAAAAATAAGTGATATAAAAAGCATCAAAGGATGCCATTATCTTCTACTGTTATGTGCTAAAAATAGCTCTTTCTGATTTGGAAATGCTTTTTATTTTTCCTAGATAAAAGGTCTTAGTGAAATATAATTTTTAATGTAAAGAAAACATATGAGGCAAAATAAATCCATGGAAAAAATGCAAAAACCAACTCTAGGTTTTTTGTAAAAATTAAGTTTTAGGGGCTCATAGGTGGCTCAGTTGGTTAAGCTTCCAACTCTTGGTTTGGGCTCAGGTCATGATCTCAGGGTCGTGGGATCAAGCCCTGTGTTGGGCTCTGTGCTCACCGGGAGTCTGCTTGAGATTCTCTTTCTCCTCCCCCACTCACATGCATGCACATGCTCTCTCTCTCTCTCTCTAAAATAAATAGATGAATCTCTGGAAAAAAAATAAAAACTTTTAAGCATAAAATCTAGAAAAACAAAGAGTGACTGGGTGAAGTATGTCCATGTCATCAAACACATTCCCTTATTTTGTTCTCAGGACAATCAGGGCAGGAGAGTTCTTTACATATCTGCCAAATTACAATCACCTGCATCTTCCACTTTGTTGGTATCCCGGAGCTCTCCACAAGGAGCTCCAGGATGGCCAGATGCGTAGGATCCTCTTAGAAAACCAAGGAAAGCCGAGCACCAAATATGCTTCCTCCTTCTCTGATTTCAAAGATTAGACAGTCACCTAATTGTTGCATCTTTCTCTACAATTCCCGAGTTAGCATCCGCCACTGCCAGGATTACAGAAGAGAGCCCTCTCACTTACTGTCCATGGCGTGAAGATACTCCATGTGGATGGTCCCAGCACTGGCTGTGGCGGCCGAGGGAATGATGTCCGCGTAGGGGCTGCGCTGGCCAGCTAATAGAGCCATCTGATGATAGTATTCCGCGGGGCTGACCCCGGCGTGGGGGGCTAGAAGAGCAGACAAGCAAAGCATGGTGACTAGTTGGAACAGGTCAATAAGACACGTTTCTTCAGACATCCCCAAGTCCGTTGGCCACGTAGCCCAATGTCAGCAATTCCTTTCATGGGCTCATTCTAGTAAAACTTCTGTAACTCAAACTGTGCTTTCCACTGAAGCCTACTAGATACCTGTCACTTGAAAATAAAACTGAAGAAAAAGAATAGGAAAAATAAAATGTATTATAAAATGTTTGAGGCTAAAGAAAGAGCCAAGAATTCTAAATGATTAAAATATAGGGCGCCTGGGTGGCTCAGTTGGTTAAGCGACTGCCTTCGGCTCAGGTCATGATCTTGGAGTCCCTGGATCGAGTCCCGCATCGGGCTCCCTGCTCGGCAGGGAGTCTGCTTCTCCCTCTGACCCTCCCCTGTCTCATGCTCTCTCTCTCTATCTCATTCTCTCTCTCAAATAAATAAATAAAATCTTTAAAAAAAAAATGTATATATGTTCTCCTTCCCATATGTGCCCCCCCCGCCCATTAAATCACTTCTTAGATAAAATCACATTTCTTACAGTGGTAGACAACAGAGACAACTGTGATATCTTTCTGGACACACTTCCCTCAGCTCCTGGCCAGAGTGCCTGAGTCAGTTCTCACTACCTGGAGGGCCCAGGGCTTACTAGGGGAAAACACAGCGTAGCTTTAACCATGCACACCTGGGTGATAAGCTGCAATTTTGTGTTCCATAATTTTAAAGCTCTTTTTTCCCCCTTTTTTCATTACAAAATCAAAAAGGAAAAATACCTATCAATCTGGAGCAATTTACTGGCAAGAGTCAGCTCTGTAAGAGTGGGATAATAATCTGTTTCCATTGCCAATTTATGTGCAAAAGCAGCAAGATACTGTAGCAGTTCTGAGGGTGGTCTCCAGATTCTCCAAGATCTGGATACAAATCCCAGCTCATCTTACCACTCCAAAGGGCTGTCGGTAGCAATGAATCCAACAGTATTCAGCACATAGCATTCCATCAGTAAAAGTTAGTTTTACAATTATTATGTAGAAACAACGGGTATTCTGGGTGGCTCAGTTGGTTGAGCGACTGCCTTCGGCTCAGGTCATGATCCTGGAGTCCCGGGATCGAGTCCCGCATCGGGCTCCCTGCTCGGCAGGGAGTCTGCTTCTCCCTCTGACCCTCCTCCCTCTCATGCTCTCTGTATCTCATTCTCTCTGTCTCAAATAAATAAATAAAATCTTTAAAAAAAAAAAAGAAACAACGGGTATTCTAGCAATAGGTCTGTGTATGTTTAGATCTGTGTCCACACTTTTTATACACGATAAAAATATCTAGACACACAAACCTCTTAGCCTACATGTGAGAGTCATCTGTGACTTGACTGCATTTGATTATTAATTAGACTCTTGAAAGGCAAGAAGAGGAAGGCAGAACAAACCAACCAAAGAATGTTTTATTCATACTCATCATCAAATACTATGGAAAACAGATGACACGATGTTTTAACTCAAGGTTCCACTTTCCCCGGGCCCAGTGAAATTTCTGCAAGCCATGCATAACTCCAAGTGTGTTGTGAGCTGGCCTCCCCTACCCCTCTCTTCCTCTCTTCTGTGTAGTCAGTCATTTCTGCGAACTCCTAAATGCTCCATGGAGATGGCTCCATTTGTCCCCATTGTAACACCACATCCAAAACAGGAGAACTAACTTGGGTCTGACTCTCTTACAGTTTCATTTTTGTGATGTGACTCTTGTCCAAATGGCACAACGTATTCCTTTGGTACCTCCTAACTGTATCTGCTGAGCTGAATCAGAAAGAGATGTGCGGATAGCTACTGAGGCAGCACAGATGCTCCTGGAAGTAGAACTGAGCAGGGATATACTGAGAAATCCCACATGGCTTCCCACCTCTCGCCACCACGCATAGCCAGCTCCAAGAAGGGTCCTCAGGGAGGAGGTGGGTGGTGCAGGGTCACACCGCTCAGTGAGACAGGACTGCACGGGGGTTTCTAACACAAGCCCCAGCGATTAGTGAGCTGCTGTAGAGAACCCCTAATCTGCAATTTCTAATTAATATGGCTTATGCAGTTCTGGACCTTAACTCAGATTCCAGCAACTGTGGGCAAGTGAAGTTTGTGCATGTGTGCAAGAGATGGGAAATGCTCTTCCTGAATCAAAGGAGTGTTTTATAATTTGACAGTTATGGGATACACAGCTCTAATTAGTCTTGTGAAAAGTAATTAATTGGGAAGCTAATAGAACCAACAGGAATTTGACCCTTGAGAGCTTAAAATGAGCATTGTGTATAATAAAATTAAAGTCAAAGTTGGTTTCTTTTCCCATCATATCCCTTTTCCAGTTTTCACGGGGCATGATCAAGGGTGGAGGGCATGTGCGACGGACCTAGATCATCATGTTCTCTAAGAATTGCTACTCAGAGCGTGGTCCACGGACCAAAGCCCTGACACCACCTGGGAGCTTTCCAGTGTGCAGAATCTCAGCATCCCCCCCAGACCCACCCCACACAGAATCACGCTTTATCATCACTCCCGGGTGGTCCACGCGCACAGTGGGATCTAAGAAGCGCCAGTCTAATAGACACATCTGTATAAACACGCCTCTCAGATGTGCAGAACAGAAAAGCGTTCACTGGAAGGTGAGCAAATGGCTGGGTATGCCTGCATGCTGTGTGAAGGGCGACCAGGCCGACTAAGAACACAACAGTGGATGGAGCCAGATGTCTGGAGTCAGTGAGCTTGGGCTTTGAGTTCCAGTAGCCAGTGGGCCACGTTGCAAGTTACTTGGCCCCTCTGCTCATTGCTCTCCTCACCCAGTAACAAGACAATAACCCTACCCTCACGGAGATGTCCTAACACTGACGTGAAGCATGCTCTTAAAGCACTTAGCACAGTGTCTGGCACACGGGAAACGTTCAGTCAACATCAGAGCTGCTCCACACCACGTTCCAGGTGGGGCATGAGGTGGGAAGCAGAACGGGTCGGTTGGGGACTGACTCACCGTCTGTGGGGCTGAGCCCCCGGGCTGCCGAGATCATGGAGAGGGACGGGCTGTGAAGAGACCGGATGTAGTCCATGTAGGGGTTGATGTAGGGGTGTGGAGGGCTGAAGGGGGGTTCAGAGGCTGCAGCGGGGTTCCGGTGTGGGGAGATCCTGATGAAGGGCAGGTCTGAATACGTTGGGCTACTAGATAAGGCAGAAGGCCTGGGTAAAAAAGAAAAGCAGACACAAGAAGTATGGGTGAGACAAATATCTCCACAGGAAAATAAGAAGGATTTTAAGTGAACTCAAGGTGTCTTGGGGAAAAGACATCAGGCATATATGTTTCCAGTACAATGACCTTAAAATCATGGTGACAAATGCAGGTAGAATGGTACTACACAATTATTTGGGCCAAGAAAATGAACCTCTGAGAAATTTCATGGCACTCTGAATACAGAAAAATAAAGGCTGGCCTTTGGCTTTCCTGATGACAAGAAATTCTGAACCACAGGCATCTGAGTTTAAGTAGTTCTGTGATCATATGTTCCATTTGACCTGAACATTAGTTTCACCACTGAAAGCTTACCTCTTACCATCACGGTGTTGCAGAAGGAAACGAGAGGAGAGGAGAAGAGAGGAGAGGAGAGGAGAGGAGAGGAGAGGAGAGGAGAGGAGAAGGCAAAGGCAAAGGCAAAGGCAGGGAAGGGAAGGGAAAGGGAAAGGGGAAGGGAAGGGAAGGGAAAGGGGAAGGGAAGGGAAGGGAAGGAAAGGAAAGGAAAGGAAAGGAGGAAGGAAGGAAGGAAGGAAGAAGGATGAAAGAAAGAAAGAAAGAAAGAAAGAAAGAAAGAAAGAAAGAAAGAAAGAAAGAAAGAAAGGAAGAAAGAAAGAAAAATGAATGAATTGCAAATTCATGTGGTCATGCACACAGCGGAGTTGCCCATAAAGGAAGGATGCAAACTGCAAAAGTCTGTAAGAAATGTGCAATCAGACACTATATATCTGTGCTTGAACCTTTACTGCAAGGGTCTTGCAGTTGGGGGTAAATCCAGTTTCACAGATCTGGGCTTCACCGTTGGGAAGACATCTCCTCCTTTCCATGAGCCAGCCCTGACAGCGCCCTTCCCTTGCTACTCATCTTTCAAGTGCCACCTCATTAGCCACGTCCAGGAATTAAGTACTCCCGGGGCTACAAAGTTGGAAAAGAATGAGGGTTTGATCGAGCCTTGGTTCTAACGAATGAGCTGATGAAGATAAATTCTAAAACACCTTGCTGCCGCCCTAGCCTGAATCGCTCCTGGGGATCCTTTCCCTGGGGACCACTGTTTCCAGAACGGCCAATTTGTGTATCTCCCCCACCCCCACCCCCCACCCGGCACTGCCTTGTTTCTTCTCTAATAGAAAATGTGTTGTGTGGATAATCCAGTGAACTGCCTCCCTTCCTCATTCACAGAGGGGATGGCCACAGGAATGAGAGGCCGTGATAGAGACGGATCTACCGAGCACGGCAAATTCCTCTTACGCCACCGGCTTTCAGTGCAAAATGAAAGGGAGGGGAGAAGGGAGGGGAGACGCATTTTCTCATCATGCCTGTTGAAGCAAAGGCGCGCCCCGGCTGGGTGCTGGCCCCCATCACCCTGTCAGAACACAATCTTGGGAGCAGCCAGCCCCACCAAGTGCACAGTGTAGACACTGAAATATACGAAGCCACAGATCAGTAACACATTTTCTCTCAGTGGAAAATAAGAGGTTGAAATATTGGGGGGGGGGGTGTGCTCACTTGCTGTTTCTTACTCTTTTTCACTTTGAACTAAAAAAAAAAATGAGGCTTTTTATTTGTTATTCGGATGCCTCCGTTGGTGAAGTAAAATAAAAATCTAGTTTTCTAAATTTACACGTGGGCAGAGTGAGCACTCGCCACCTGAAAACAGCTATTTCTTTTCAAAACAACTTGAGGCTTTCCATACCCACTCAGAAGTTAGTAAAATGACTTATGCTTAAATAGAAATCGGCACAGCCTATTAGCCTGTCTTATTTTAGCTCTTTATGGCAGAACAAGTTAGCTCTGTGTTGTTGGTTCAATCCTAAGTTCCACTTAGACATGTTGCTACTTTAGAGCATGGGGATGCTCCAGTTCCTTAATTTTCTTTTGACTGGAAAGGAAAATCAATCTTTCCAGTCCGATTCAAAAGTAATTACTACAAAATACAAATTTATTTGCAGATTTATGATGAGAGACCAGCAGAGCAGAAAGGTGGAAAAGTAGACATTTCCAGAACTCTATGAGATGCTAGCTTCCAGATAAGCTCGTCTTGTGAACCACAACAGTATGGACTCAACATCAATGAGGACAGTGGCACATCTTACTGGGTTGTTTTTTTTTTTTTTCCTTTTAGACAAAAATCGCAACCTGTAATTTTTCTGAAATCCCAGAATTGTTGACAAGGGTAAGTAAGAATATTCCTAGAGGCCTAGATTCCGTTTTGAAGAATCATGCACAGGAAAAAGAAAAAGTCAGCATCCAGAACAACATGAAAATCACAGAGGCGGGGCCAGCTTTCAGCAATCCCAAAGAAACAAGGAAGCCGGGAGACAGGCAAGGCTTTCCTTCTCTCACAGGTCCCAGGACGTCTGACCCGCGTGGCCCTTTCCCACAAGAGGACTGAAGATAACTGTTCCAGGAGCGGCCATGAGTGAGCAATCATCCTGGTCACCGTGTCCCCACAGGACGCCAGGGCCCCACCGTCCCTTACACTCCAAGAAGAAGCGACAGCAGAGAAGAGGGCTGGTTCCTCGCGGAGGTGAAGTCAGGAACCTATTTCACCTATTTCCAAACAACACGGTAGGACATGCCTTCAGACGGGAATGCAAAAGCTATAAGTTAATTAACTGCCCTAAAGTAACAAACCACCTAGTACTCAAAGGCCAGCCATCCCCAGGATCCAAATAGGAACATGCTTAATAAGGGTTACCCAGTGAGGGGAACTCCCATCAGGAATTCCGGAGACAGGTGAGTCAGACCCCCAGAGCAGCGGTACCACGGAAGGGTCCGGGCACCAAGGGGAACCGATGTGGACAGCAGCTAGCTGTGAGACCTCATAAGCAATGCCCACCCTATCCTAGTCCGTATTGGTACAGCAGGGAGGATTCCTCCTCCTGGGGGGCTTGGCAAGTTAATCTAAGTAAAGCCTCATGTACTGAGCCTGGCATCAAATAAGTGCTCAATGCACGCACACATACATACATATTATACTAACATGTTCTACTCCTAATATACACACACATATGACACAGACATGCGTACATGTGTGTATGCACATATATGTACACACACACATATAAACACACCCGCACATATACGTACACATAAATAAACACATGCATATTAGGGATGGCAAATGTGGCATGCTATGTGATTCTCAAACACTGAAATACTGGAACCCTCTTTTCAAAGCAAATCGTACGGTGAAATCATCCCTGTTTGCTTTGCTCCCCAACCTGACAGAACCCTGGACACACCTCTTTGGATTTCCAGGTAAAATCATGAAACCACACGAGGTGGTTAAAACATAAACTCAGTAATCATATGCAGGAGCTTTGCAAGAAACTGGATGCGACTGTAGTCTGTCACTCAAGATAAGTTGCCTTATACATAAAATGGAACAACAATAGCTCCCTCCCGGGGCTGCCCCCGCTGAGATGCACTGGGTACTCAGTAAACGGCGGTGGTTGATGTTCTCAGGGGTTGCCAGAACCATCCAACAAAACTCGTTTGTGTGCGTGACTCTAAACTCAACAAAGAAAAGTCCCCATGGCAAGACTTCTGGAAACTTGTTTCCAATTTCCTTGCTGTTCCCAATTCTTGGCGGCTAGATCATTTATCGGTTATTTTGTTTCAAACAGTAAAGCAAATTGGAGAGAGCAGGTCAGGTTCTTTAAATGTAACAGGTGGCAGGGGTCACTGCAGTATGGAAGCCAAGCTGAAGATTATGACAAGAGGGATGGATTCTGTTGAAGGAAGAGGACGGGGGAGGGGTGGAAACGGCACCCACAGCATTTTCCATATAAACGACATAGGTTATTTCACAAAACATCATAAACTTTACCAAGCTCGCTAAAGATCTTCACTGAGGATTACAGTACCACCAGGAAAAGAAATTAGAAGCGTCTCTTTCTTGGTTTGTATTTTTAGTAGATACACAGAGATGGAATTGAAGATTACAGTTGGCCTTCTGTGCCTTTCTCTGCCTTTGTAGCTTTCTGCTCTCCCCCGGTTCTGGGGTCAAATGTGGCCTGGTCACTGAACGTGGCACAGACCATGGAGAAAAAAACCAACACAAGAAACAAACAGACATTCTGGGAAGACCACCGACACTTGGAACTGCACCAAGAACAGAGATGCCGTGCTATTTATGTTGTAGCCAGAGTATAGAAATATGCCTGTGGCCCTCCAAATTAAATCATACACACTACTGTCCAGGAAGCAGACGCCCAAACTGCAGAGGGTTGTCAGGACGCAGTGGAGGAGAACAGCTGATGTCTTATCACCTCTGCATGTTGTCTCATGCATGCCAGGCCCGGGCACCCACTGAGGGATGCCGGCCCCTGTCCTATTTCCACCCATCTGTTCTTCCCAGGCCAGGAAGACCCGGTGAGGGCTGTCGTGTTGTCTCTGTATTGCCCAACAGATTAATGAAGTACAGTTCCAGACAAGATAGAAGGTGGGGATCATCTTGGTGTTCTCCCAAAAGCCAATGAAGCAATATAAAGTTGTATCTGTGGAGATAATTTGACTTCAGATTATTTTTTTTTACAAGGTCATGAAAATAGATTACAATGAAAAGAGTAGAGGATTCTTATTAGAGCATTTTTTTAACACTATTCCATGATAAACTTAAAAAACAAAACCACAGGGGCACCTGGGTGGCTCAGTCGTTAAGCGTCTGCCTTCGGCTCAGGTCATGATCCCAGGGTCCTGGGATCGAGCCCCGCATCGGGCTCCCTGCTCGGCGGGAAGCCTGCTTCTCTCTCTCCCACTCCCCCTGCTTGTGTTCCCTCTCTTACTGTGTCTCTCTGTCAAATAAATAAATAAAATCTTTAAAAACAAAAACAAAAACAAAAAAAAACAAAACCACATATTGCAGAGAATAACTGGATTTCTTGGTTAGAATGAAATATCATTATATAATCTAATTTGTTACTGCCTTTTCATCTATCTTATTGGGTTACTAAAATGCCAAGATTAAAATCATAGTATTTAATCACCTGCATTACCCATTATAAGAGCATTAAACCAGGTTTATATGCTGGATTATTACAATTGCTTTCGCATTGCTTGGGACACTGGAAATGTACACATACCCCTTGCATCTTCACACGAGGGCTCCAACTACCTGAGGACTGAAATGTCGGGGTTTTTTACATAACAAGTTTATTTTCTGTTTAATTTTGTTCTTTGTCTAACAAGTAGATACGCTTCATATTCAGGAGGTGGCCTAAGAGAGAACAAAGGGGAGTCATCCCTTATAATGTATTTTTAACCAACTAATTAATTATTCAATAAGCGCAATTTAAATAAATCAAAATGTATAATAAAAATTAGCTTTCCATCCAGTGAAGGAAACAAACAAAAACACCCACAGCTAATATGCTGCACAGTCCTGGACTTGATCTCTCCCTCTCTTCAAGGCGAGCTTCCAGATAACCTCTGCCCCAGAAGCATCCTGTGACCCTGAAATGTACAGATGGCCATGCCTGACTCAGCGCGCTGAGCCTCCCTCTGGAGTCGAGTAATGAGCTGGAGGTGGAGGGAAGAGTCGAGGCATCCATTCTGCTCACTTCCGCTCACTGGCTGGAGCTCTGCTGGTGGCGTTCCGGTCCCCACGGCCGTGACTGCGCAAGCGTGACCCCTTCCCGGGCTCTAGACTTTGCTGAGCCACTTTTCCCTCTGTGGGCCCCTTCAGATGAGGGGTGGTCACCGCTGGAGTCTACTATCACTTTGGGGGCCTTTAACCTTGTCCACCCCTGTGTAAACACCTGCTCCATTAAACATGCTCCCATGGAGGTGGAACTGACTCCAGTCTTTTACAAACTTACATGTCGGATTTCCGTTTTTAGAAGCTACACGCATAACTACAGTGATGAATATTTCAATGATCTGTTCATTTGATGTGTATTTTTATAGAAGAGCCACTTACTAAGAATCCCTTATGATTTCAGAACTTGGAGGAATTTCAGTAAACATATGATCGTTTAGTCCCTGCTTCCAAAGAGTTTATAGCCAAATAGGATGAAAGGCACAAACACATGAGTGTCTAAGAGTGAGTGCTATCTGATGCGTCAGAAGGCACCGACGAGAGGCTTCCAGCATGCATGTTGGTTACCAAAAATACGGAATGTGAACTGCACTACAAAATGTAGATAGGATTTGAATGGAAGTGGTCACTGAAGAGGAAGGTTAGAATATTGCTTATTGTGCACATTAAGGCAGGGTGCTGAGTTATCTTACATATAAAATTTCAGAGCTATGGTTAATTTCTCTAACAAAACACAAGAGAGAGAAATACTTATTTTAATGGCAAAACATCATTTCAAAGGATTTTTAAGAATGACTTTCTTGTTTTTATTTTCTATTTACATCTGAGGAGTTTACATACATAAATGGAAAAGTTGAGATTATTTTAAACGAACACTAAAAAACAGTTATTCCTAATGCCCAAGCTCTTCGGATCTAACCAATGTCAATATTTCAATGTACTTAGTACCAGCATTTTTTCAGGCATTATGCACTTCTGACACAAAAGTATATTTTGAATTACACTTTCTCCCTCAATATTAAAAGGTTTCTCTAGTATCTTTTAACAGACTGTACATAAACATCGCCAATAAGTGCGGAGCAGATGAAAGCCATCATGAGGGATCATTAAACATCCACAGAATGGCTAAAATTAAAAAGAAGGGGCAGTGCAAAGTACTGATGAGGATTTGGAGCAACAGGAACTCTCCAACAACGTGCATACGTATGAGCCGTCACAGCCTCTTTGGAAAACAGTTGGGCATAATGAACACAAGTAAATGCACACCCTGTGATCTGGCCATTCCTTTCCTTGGTGTAGCCACAACGGTGGTGTGTGCGCAAGTCCCACAGTCTCCTAGGCTGTTCAGAGCAGCGTTACTCGTGCATGTTTAAACTGCAAACAACCAAAGTATCTATCAACAGGAGAATGGGCGGGGCACCTGGCTGGCTCCCTGGGGAGAGCCTGCAACTCTTGATCTCTGGGTTGTGAGTTCGAGCCCCACGCTGGGTATAGATATTACTTTAAGAAATAAAATCTTCGGGATGCCTGGGTGGCTCAGCCGGTTAATCAGCTGCCTTTAGCTCGGGTCATGATCGATCCTAAGGTCCTGGGATTGAGTCCCGCATTGGGCTCCTTGCTGGGGGAAGCCTGCTTCTCCCCCTGCCTGCCACTCCCCCTGCTTGTGCTCCCTCTCTCTCTCTGATTTAATAAATAAATAAATAAATAAATAGATAGATTAACCTTTAAAAAATAAATAAATAAAATAAAATCTTAAAACAGTAGAATGGGTAAATGATTCATACCACAAAACAGTGAATAGCTATGAAAATGAACAAACTGCAATGTGGAAAATCTCATAAACATAATGTGGATTGAAAGAAGCCTGACACAGAAAGAGTCTAATATACTGTATGATTCCACTTATGTAAAGGTCGGTAACAGACAGACCTCAACGTTACCCTTAGGATAGTCAGGATAATGTTTACCTCTGGGTATGTGGGTAAGTGTGGGAGGAGGGCTTCTGGGGTGCTGGTGTTCTATTTTTAGCCTTGGTTAGTGGTTAGAGGTTTTCACTCTGTGATAACTCATTATACTTCACTGAGCTGTATGTGTACATTCTGTGTGCTTTTCTGTTTGTGTCCTATTTATTACCACTTTTTTTTAAAAGGATACACCCATTCACATGTGTCAAATATATCAATATTTTCCACAGTGGTTTCAACCATTTCCATTCAATTCAGATAATCAAATACATATATATGTGTATTTTTCTAAATTTGCAAATTACTGATGCTTACGAAAATACCATAAATAATAACATATTCACTGCTGTTAAGCAGATAGGCAGATAGTGTAGTTGATGCATTAGTGTAAATTCAAAGTAAGTTATGGACGATGGGCTTCTGTATGATACTTCTGGGGCGGCGGGGGGGAAGGCCCTGCTTAGCCAATCAAAGGGAGAGGCCAAGTGAGTATTTCCAGTCCCTGTCAGTCATCTCCCTCCACAACTGAAATGATGTTCTACATCGATATATTTGTATCACGTGAATAATGCAATGGTTTGTGGCTAAATTTGATTTTGTCCCCTCCTGAGAAGAAGACTGCAAAAAACAATTTGACAAAATTTACCTCCATTCCGTACTAGAAATACAATTCTGTATTAACAGATTGAGACTTCAAGGTCAGGAAAATAGTCAAAGCATTTAGATATAAGGCCGTTCAAAAGGCACAGCCAAGGGAATATAGTTGATGGTATTATAATTATGTTGCATTGGGGCCACAGGGCGGCCACACTCGTGACGAGCACCGCGTAATGTACAGAGCTGTCCAATCAAGATCCTGTGCACCTGAAACTAATGTAACCTTGTGGGGCAACTGTACTCAAGTAAAAAAGTAAAATAAAATAAAAAAGAAAGTCCATTCAAGTAACTACAACATACGATGCACTGTTCTAAAAAGGGTTCGTAACAAACATACTACTGGTTCATATAAACACTCGGAGCTAAATGACCACATCCCATAGCATGAGTCTTCGTTCTGCCCCAGCTCTTGGATGAAGAAGACCCATGCGCGTCTGTAACAAGGGCAGAAGAGAGAGAACTAGCAGGGGAGGCAGGATCTCTGATCCGAATGGCAGCTGACAAACCGGTTTCTAAATAACCAGTCACCAGTCAGTTCCATGAATGCAGAGTATATTTAAATTATTATTTTTTGCAGCTCTCTTTTGTTGTCCTAATAGACTCCAAATATTCCATATAAAGGTGTACTTCTTTTTCCAATGTGTAATAAAGATGAAAAACCATCTTCTTTATCTTCTTGCCTCAATTACTATACAGTTTGTGACAAAAATAAGACCGTGTTAAAAAATTAACATTATGTGGTTTTAGTATTAATACTATATATAATTATATATTTTAATACGTAACTTACATGTTATATATTAACAGATCATATATATAATAGGATTAATGTAAATATAAGAACTAATTGTTAGAAGAACTAGTATGTTGTATCTTCCTTCACAAAGTCCACAGAAATACTGCTTCGATGAGAAAACCACTCTGGCTCCCCAGGACACAAGTTCCAACGTCCACCTGCTATTCTTTTCCTAACCTGATGCCTGGCAGATGGAGGGACTTAGAGCTGTTCTCAGAGGTCAGCTTCTGGGACATTTCATGGGGCCCTGTTTTCTAGAGAGCTTCCCAACGGGTTTGTGTTAACACAGCAAATGAACACTGTCCTTTTCTCCCCTCCTTCCCTAACACAACAGGTTGTCACTTCGAACAGTCACCTTTGCCTGTGGATGTTCTCTCTTTCTCCGGGGGGGTCGGGGGGAGGCGACAGGGGAGGCCAGTCCAGCCAGGCCCAGCCAGGGGTCCAGGGGCCTTCCTGCCTCACTGCTCCACACCCCCCCACACCCTCCGTTTCTCCCTGTGGCAGGTAGCGCCCACAAACACGTCGAGGTCGCAAGCCCTATGACAGATTTGGTGCTGGGTGAACCAGATCTTTCAAAGTCTGCTTTGCTCCCAGCTCTTTAGGCCTGGATGGAAACAAAGCAGTGCCGTAGTGTTGAACTGTTAATAAGAAAGTATTCGGAGAGCATTGAGCCTGGTGCCTGTCCCATGGGAAGGTCTCCGTAAATGGCCCCTACGACCAACACCTTCCTTGCTGCGGCTTATTACTGGTAGGGCTCTGGGTTGGGTAAGGCCAAGGTCACCCAGCTTTCATGGCCTCCTTGTTTACCGACTTCTTAGGACCCTACAGGGAGGGGGCTGCTCTCCCCAACTCAACTATTTGACACCCCTGGTATCATTCAGAAGCACCCCACCTCACCTCTTTTAACATAGCAAATAAACTACGGACTTTACTCGACCTCAGTAAAATGCACAGGCTTTCTTCTTTCTAAAAGTAAACTCAAGGGCATGGTGATTCTTGGTTTTAGTTCAAAAACTCGAGAAAAGAAAAAAAAATTGGAGGGGGATGACAAAAATTTCCAGGTCTGATTTCTCTGACATTCCTGCCAATTTTCCGTTCACTCTAACAGACCTTATTTTTTTTGGAATCTAATGAATTACCAGTTCTATCCAAAAGCAGCATTCAAAGTGGCAACGTAGCGTTCTTTTCCAAAAAGAAAATACAGAGCAAAATAGAAAGATACTGGAAGACAATAGTGTGGGTGACTCTGCAAAGGCCTAAGTCCTGTGAACTAAGAGAACCTAGAAAAACCCTGGGCCACGTGGCATTTACTCATCCAGCTGTTAGGTTTTCTAATAACGTAGAGTCCTAGCAACCATGACAACCTTCGGGAGAAACTCTTGGGTTTGAACCGTGACACCCCAAAAGGACCATAAAGTACATACAAGAAATTCGATTAGAACCGCTAGACTTAACCAACTCAACAAACAAGCCTGTGCTTATTTCATTTACCTGGAAATTTCAACAATTTAAGGGAAAGAGATACTTTAAAACATCTCGAGAGCCCCAAGCCAGCATCTGTTATTTAAGTGAGAGGTCACGGAGCAAGAGGCTTTAGATACCGCATGGAAATAACTAGAAAGAGGAAGTTAGGTTCCCACAGTTTAATCCTTGCTTCATGCTGGGTCCTCTTGCAGGTGGTATGGGGGAGATTTATACCAAAGACAAGGGTGCATCTGGAAATCTGAGCCAAGAAGAGGATGAGGCTTCTGTTTTAATTTCTGGGTTTTTTTATTATTTTTTATTTATTTTATTTATTTATTTGACAGAGAGAGAGACACAGCGAGAGAGGGAACACAAGCAGGGGGAGTGCGAGAGGGAGAAGCAGGCTTCCCGCGGAGCGGGGAGCCCGATGCGGGGCTCGATCCCAGGACCTGGAATCATGACCTGAGCCGAAGGCAGACGCTTAACGACTGAAACACCCAGGCACCCCATAATTTCTGTTTTGATAGGTTGCTTCAAGAACCAACTAGAATATCCCTTTCTCAGCAGCCTTCTGGCATGCTGAGCTTAGGCTGGTCTTCCACTAGCCGGTGTGGACGTTTCCCATATTCCATCTCCATTACAAATCCTCATAATAATTATTATTACTATTTACCACTGACTAGAGTGTTTTCAGGGTTGTCTCTTAGGCTCTTTGACTCATACTTTCCATCGTTCTTGAAATTATCCTTATTTTAAGGCATAACAGGGACGTCCATCAAGGAGCTATTATTAATTACCTAAATGGCTATCCTCCAGAATAAAATCCCCAAGATTTGCTAGGGCCCTCTGGCCTAGTAAAGTTAAAATGGTCCCTCTTTATTTGGCAGGCTAATTAGATTTAACTGGCAACGAACATTGTAGGACTCTACTACGTGCTAAGACTTTATATCCCAGTACACTTCTCAATATTCCAGAATTTTAATCCCTGGGAAGGTACCAATCAAACTTTTCGAAAATAAAATAATATGGCAAAGGAATACATCTAACATATAGGGAACAATTTGTCTACAGTACTCAGTGGAAAGGAAGCATTACCTTCCCTGTAAGGAGAGAAGAACCTCCCTAGGGCTCTAGCTCTCCTGCCTTCAGAGCCCGTTGCCCCAGGCATCCGGAGGAACACCATGGAAACACGGACAAGGAGCCTTGCCCCTGGAAAAGGGCCCACAAGGTCTCCCCCTGCATTCCCGTCTTCCCAGTGAAAGCCACTGTTCTGATGCCACAGTGGGGACAGACTGAAGGGAATACAAAGGTCTAACTGATGTGCTGGAATTACTTGATATTATTACCCTTAGACAACCGATGCCTAGGACCACACGCTTACTGCTAAAGGTTCCTTGGGCTTTACTTTGCTCACTGGTAAAATGTGAGCCTTCGGCAGAGATGATTTCCATTCTCCCCACCAGGCTGAAAAAGTCTCTTTGGTCCCACAGTCCAAATTTTTCTATGATTCAAATCACTTGTCCCTGTCTGCCACCGATTTGCTCTGACATCTAATATTGTAAAGTCTGTTACTTGAATAAAATTTGGTTGAAAATTTAGGGACTCTTCACTTGAGTGTCCCACAAATGAGATCTCATTTTCTTTCCTTTCTCCCTGTCTGGGATGGCGTTTTTCCATCACCACAGCGACTAATGTCTCCCCTGGGCCGCTCTGGACTTCAACCTTGGTATTACTCTCAGGAGAAATGAAAGGGTCTGGTTGTATGCTGATTGGATTTGGATGGTGATCGAATGGAGAAAAGTGGGACTGCGTAGCCACGCCAAAGGCTCAGAACTGAGCCACAGCTTAACCACTAAAGAAGCTTTTTTACCAGTGAGTTCACAGCTATTAGATATTTTTATATTAACAACACTTTTCCCATCCAGGTTTGTGCATTTTATCTTTATTCTTTCAAATCCTGAAATTGCTTGGATAAGAGGGAGGGTTTATATATTATACACACAGAGACACACAGACACACACACATTTCTAAGAGCAGCCTGAACTTTTAGGGGAAATTGAAGAGGCTTTGTGTCAAGTACATACAGCTAAATCCAGTCTTTCCATATCAAACCTCCGCTAGAAAATTACTGTGCAGATGATAAGGCAGAAAGATATAATAAAAAGTGACTCTACTCAATTTACACTGCAATATTGGTATGACTGAATATTTTTCATTCAGGTGCCTGATAAAATCGCTAAACTGTATTGCAGATAAATAAAGGAGGCTTCTGTCAAGAATAAACACCATTAATCATGAAGTCTTACCCTCGGAGAGCCTCTGCTACGCGTCTGCACAAATACACCAACAAAACCAGCACCCAACACACGCTTCCCTCCTTTATACTGTGCTAGGCGGAAGCTGTCCTCCCCTGCATTTTGTAGCATTTCCCAAACATTGTCTACATTTTAACTTTATAGTCCTGCAACTAGGTCCGTTATTATAACACTTAGGAAAAATTGGCTGTGCTCTTGGGGGAAAAAACTACCTTGACAATGAAACAGTTTTTTCCCTGCTGACTACATACCTCCAGATACAATATATACGTGCTATGTATGAGATACACCGTATTTCATCGAAGCTAAGATGCTTTTGATCTAAAGAAGCAACATTATTTTAGGTCCCACTAAGAATGACAATACTTACCACTTTCCACTTATACTTAAAAAGAAGTCTCTGAGACTTATCTACACATACATTTTATCACGCCTCATGCTAGCACTTGCACAAAAAGGAAAATATAAGGCAAAATAATTTTATTCTGAGATCCCTGAAACCTCCTCACGACCACGTCTTCACCAACAGCAACTTGGGAAACACTACAGATTGTAAGATACATTCCAATTTCAGAAGTGGGAAAGGATGTACAACTTAGAGTAGACAGATAGGGTAATAGAACAGATACGTTTTGGGCAATTCTGCCATTTGTCAAACGCCTGTGTCTTGGCAGACATGGTCTAAGTGCTATGTATCTGCTCCGTCACGGAGTTCTTGATATAAAATGGGATTGGATAATGAAATTGGGCTTGCATAGGACAAACACCTAAATTCCTAAGCTGGATTCAAACCCAGTCTATGATCTTAAACACAAAGGAAAACTACCCCAAACCAAACACAAATATGTGCATGTATGCTTAAATACACTTATATTTTGACATTACTGAGGCTCTTACTAAAACCAGAGACCTCTTCATTCCAAAGGCAACCTGTCTGAATTTCTGTTCAAATGGCTCTCTGTGCTGATGGCGTAGGGAGGTGCAAAGCATCCCTTGGCCAGTAGGAGAAATAGGGGGGGTAGCCATGCCCTGGGTGTGGGCAAGACTCTCTCAGCAGATCTTCCCATAAGGAAACAGAGGCAGGAGACAAAAATGACATGAGAGCATATACATATTAGGGCCATTATGTTTTCTATTCCTATTCTAAGTCTATTAGAATAGTCTATTCCTATTCTAAGTGCCCACACACAAGGGGAAAACAATGAACCAACCTAAACTTGCCCATAACTATGGGGTATTAAGAAGGAATCTGACAGATCATTTATTCCAAATATTTTATTTCACAGATGAAAACAAAGAGGCCCAGAGAGGTCAGGGAAAGTTCAAGGAGCCAGTTAATTTGTGGCAGAGCGGAGAATGGAACTTAACTGAGGTCTACATGTATTTCTGAAAATAACTTATAAACTGGTTTTAAGAAGAGGGTCATCAGAAGCCATATGCCAATGGAGTTCTATTTGAATTTTCTGAAATTACACTTTGAAACCCAAGAAAACAGCATTATGATGGGCTAACACAACCAACATCATATTGGGGTGTGATCAGAGGTGATTACTGAGCGAAACTGTAATCCGGCCCTACTTGTGAGAGACGTTTAATTGTGTCACATATGAAGTATCATGGCAGCTGTGTTTCCGCTCACTGGGGGATCTGTTTTCAGAGCCCCCTCCAAGGAAAAAGTGCCTCTTCTAGCCAAAAGAGGTTTAACTCCCACCTTCCTGACCAATCCTCCCTGTCTGAAGAACAACCTTGAGCCCACAGAGTGAATGCACTTCTTTGCCAAAGAGAAGGCTGGTGAGGGCCCCTCACAGAAAGTCTGTGGCCCACAGTTAACGGCCATTCCAAAGATCAGACACCAAGAGCCCAGTTCAAACCAGGCCCATCAAAGAAAGAAGTGGATCTCAAGGAACCAGAACCACTCCCTGGCCCCACTGTCTGAGGCCTTCCCCAGTTCATGAAGGAAGAGCTTCTGTGTATAAAGAGGTATTTATACTGCATACAGTTTTCATCACAGATTGCTTATGTTCAACCACTTCCAACAAATTCTTAGGTATTCATTTGGGAAGCTCCAAGTCAAAACTACTTCCAGACACATGATCAAGAAAATGCAGGCTCCCTGTTAGGGACAGCATACCCCACCTGCTTGTTCGAGTCAAGATGCTCGTG
>NC_138380.1:85035345-85061290 GCF_054177405.1 Leptonychotes weddellii
ATGAAGGTATAACTCATTAAACAAATGTTTAATCTTTATTAACAGAGGTTTAAAAAACCGTAATTCGTAAGTCTGCTCATTGTTCGTCTCTGTCTCAGTCATAAACCGTATTTCAGAAAATGACCTCTACTGCATGAGAAAATATAATGGCCAGGATTAAGACAGCTGAGCAATTTTTATTATTGTTGTTTATTATTTCTGCACAGATGTAAATGCATTTTATGCAAATGATTATGAAATTCCTTCAAAATGTACATTTAACTTAAATGATGCTAATGGGCTCTCCGGCGCTCCCCAGCACAGGACGATTTCTGTCACTGAACGGGGCACGAACGCCGTGCCCTGAACTTGCCTGAAATACCTCCTTCAACAGCCTCACACTGAAAGGAGACCAAATGACCGGGATTTTAGGCAGTGATTTTAAACCTAGTGGGAGTTCAACAGCAGCAATGCTGACACCCTGGAGGCCCGTGCCACCCTCTCACTAATGAGGCGACCAGCGTCTTTAGGTCTCCATGTGAGGGGCACTTGGTGAGCACCCTGCTCGGCAGAGACCCACGGCAGGTTGAACCGATGGACTAATCACACAGGCCGGAATCAAATGGGCCGGAAGAATCTGGAGACTTGTGGCTCCGAGGAATGTAATTCATGCAGAAAAGCGTTGTCAGAGCAAGGCCAGGAAACCTCGTGGGAAGAAAGCAAAATAAACAGTTCAACAAAGAAAACAAAGGAGGGCCAATAGCCTTTTCTAGAGCTTGAGTACACTGAGCCTTCAGCGGGGACCTCGGACAAAGGCCTCATCAAAGAACGCCCTTGCAAAGCAAACAGACCAAGAAGGATGTTTCTTTCCGATACACTTGGAGGCGGGGTAAGGGGTAGACTCCACTTCTCATGCCTTGCAGTTCAGCTTCCACATACCTCCCTCCTCCCAACAAAGAGAGAAACAGCAGACAACAATAAGCAAAATAACTGAAAAGTCCTACGTCTGTCTGCCTGGGTCAAAAGACGGGGCACGGTGGGGAGGTTAGCCCAAATTCCATATGGTCCAACACACCTTCTGACTGTTCTCCAGATCACAGGAAGGCCTTCGCCGGCTCATGAGCTGCCCAGCTCAGACCCACACAGCCTGAGAGCCCCATTCTAGAGGATGAGAACAGACCTGCGACATGCTCAAGGATTCCACGTAGAAAATCCTCTTGCACAGACAGCACAGGACTTTCTCTGACTCGGAGAGAAGCCCTCCAGAGGCTTCGAGCTGCCTTTTCCAGGATGTTGGACCCCTGCTTCCAGCCCCCACCCCCACCATTCCCGATTTCCACTGGAACGTTGACTTAGATTGTCCGTCTCTCGATACCGGTGTATCGCTGCATCCTGAAATCCAGAGTCTGAGGTGACCAGATTTGGATCATTAAAACAAGATCAAAATACTTTAGACTGACCTTCTCTTCCCCTCTTGGCTACTTCCATTACGATGGAAGATGGAAGATCATGTGGACTAATCCCAAGGACAAACTGAAACTACCACACGGAAAATGGACAGAAGTGAGCTCCGTGTGCGCATATAATACAGAATATATATGATTTGTAGAGTAAAATAATGAAATACATAGAATACTTACTTTAGATAAATAAATCCAATAAACATATTAGGTAACATAAATAATATATTCCAATATAGAGTTGACTTGAACAATCCAGGTTTGAGATGTGCACATTCACTTACACCCAGATTTTTTTTGGTAAAGCTGTACTATAAACGTATTTTCTCTTGTGATTTTCTTAGTAACATTTTCTTTTCTCTAGTTTATTTTATTGTAAGAATACAGTATATAACACACACAACATAAAAAATACGTGTTAACTGTTTATGTTACTGTTAAGGCTTCTGGTCAACCGCAGGCAAGTTAGCGATTAGGTATTCAGGGAGTTAACAGTTATACGCAGATTTTCGACTGCAGTTGGCAGGGGGTGGGGGGGTCAGTGCCCCAACCCCCACATTGTTCAAGGGCCAACTGTAATTCTAAGATTAATCTGTTCTATCCCAGGCAAATATGATATGAGAAAACTTTTAAAATCAGAGCCCCTTTTAGAGCTCTCATAGCCTTTGTTACTGATTGACAATTTTGAATTTGTATCTGAAAACTTTCACTGGTGTGCATGGTTTATGTTGAAAACAAAGTAGGCTAGGAATATGGGAATTTTGTTCCATGCGGGAGCCAACGACTCCACTGAATAGAGGCAAGAAGCATTTTAGCAAGCCCGGAAGGCTTTCTTTGGACTCTGTCTTAAAAATGGAAATCATATTCAAGCAACATGCTTTGGTGATTTGTTTTGCAAATGAGGCAGGTCATTTAACTGCCAACACCTCCCCCCTGCCAGCCCCCCTATAATAGAGATGCTGTTCAGTTCTGATGAACTTGGCAATATTTGGATACTACTTGAATGTAGTGAGTAAAGGACTGGTGGTTCTCTGGTTAGGGCCTAACTCTTTCCCAGGTGGCAGGAGATATACATTAGTCTTGTCAGGCCCTAGGGATCACTTCGTGTGCACGGGGTTAACGTAATTCCTTCAGGCAGAGCTCTGACTACGTGGGGTTGATGGGGCCTGGGGCCTGGGGAGGTTGGGGCCCCTTAGGAGCAGTTCACAGGTAAGACTAGCGACTAGTGCTGCAGGGTTCTCGGAGGTGAACCTAGAAAAGAATTTCTTCAGTTGTAACTCTACTGCATTTTGGTACTAGTTTAGATTGTCAGATGGAGGCTAAACTCCCTATTCCCTTCAAGTGGTCCCAACCAAGAACTTTCTAAGGAATCGGTAATCTTTCCGAAGCTACTTAAGAAAGTTTTAAATATCTATAACTTATAAACATGGGAGAGGCTACATAACCCAGAATATTAAGTGATTGGATTTCAGAGAATCTATGGGTTTAGATTACAGACCTCTATTTTTTTTTCTTTCCTGGCCATGCACTCAAATGCCCTAAAGGCTGTTTCTGCCATCTCTTACCCTTTTCTCTACATTCTTTTCTTCCTCTGTGTGTGTGGAGAGAGACAGAGACGGAAGGGAGGGGAGAGGCAGAGGTGCAGGGGAGAGATCTAGCATCGCACTTGACGTTTTTCTCAACACCAGACTTACAAAAACAAATGCACCATCACCAACTCAGCTGGGTTAGCTCAGGAGGAAAGCACGGCACCATAAAGCCACGGGACCAACTTGTTAATTTTTACCCAAGTGCGATCCAATGATGCCTTTACGATTCTGACGTGTCTTTCACAAAGATCACATGAAGACTAAAAATGGTCAAGATTTTGCTCTTCAGAGTTCTTTTCAATACAGTGATCTAATGAACGTGCTGCCCAGACAGCCCTACTTTAGGACTCAGAGGATGAGTTTCTAAACTGACCTTTCCCCTGCTAATTCCTTTTAGCGTGCTTCGTTCCCTCGCATCACCAAAGATGCACAAATCTAGCTAATTTGTTACTTAGGATTCAGAAAGTGAGCGAGCAGGTTTCTGGAAACAAGTCTGCGCCCATTTTATTTTTTGATGTATGAATTTCGCTGGGAGCAGGGATGGGGGGTGCGACGGTAACAAAAAGAAATGAATGACAGGCACGCCTGTGTCATGGGCCTTTCTTCCCCTGGGGAAAGGTCTGAAATGAACTCAGCATGCTGTGTTGCTATAGGAAATGGCATGTCTTTGTTTAGTCGGAAAAAGCGGGTTCTGTTACCCAAGCGAAGGAGAGAGGACCGCATAGGAAGAGCTGCAGGCCCCTTCCGTTTGGCCGGTCATCATCCCACGAGACTCACCCCAAAGTGTCTTCCCTTTGGGACAAATGCTGTTAAAGTTCAATTTCTTCAAACACGTATGTTGAAAAATAAATAAAACCGTGGCAGTAAATTTCTGTTTTCTTTGAAGCCAGGCTTAACATGAGTGGAAGCATTGTACTCAGAGAAAAAAAGTCTGTTACAGTCCAGTACCCCCCAGGCCCCCAGGCCCCTGCAACAGGTTTGACAGCAGGCTCTGTAGAGCCGGCAGCTTCCGGTTCAGTGATCGTGAATACCTCCAGTCAGTATCTGCTCCCGGACCTGACTGCTGAGCACAGCACAAAGAACACAGGAATTTTATCCAAGAAGCGGCCGCTCAGACTCTGTGAATATGCACTATAATTAGGGCCTGCTTTCTCTGCAGCCGATGACCGAATTCAGGATTTCAGTCATTAGAAATCCTGCGAGACAGAAATAAGTGCGATGCCCTTTGATATACTTTATTTCATGCTCATTTCTTAATGGAAAGTAAAGTGTGTACCGGTTGGTCCGAATTTATGCTGCCGGCTCATGAAAATTTTGAAAGTTGAGGAACTGAAACTCACGCACGTTTTCATACTTACACAGGGAACCGTGGCTGTAAGCCTAAAGTAGTTCCTGAAAATTAGGCAGGCTTTACATTTTTTCAGTTAAGCCTGAGGAATGATAACCAGACAATAAGAGGTATTTTCTTTTTCGAACCGGACAGGATATGTAATGAAAAATGTTGGGATTAGCAGTAGGAAAGTCTAAGAGTGGAAAATACGGTGCATGGCATTTGCTTATTAAAAAAGAAAGAAAAATAAAGCAGAAAAAGGGGACAAAGAGTGGGGCTGGAAAGAAGGTGTTATTTTAGGTCGGGGTTGGCCAAGTTTATCTTTTCGGCTTTGTGGGCCATATTCTGTCTATCTCAGGTACCCAACTCAACCAGGCCATGGATTGCTAAAGCCGCCAGAGACAAGAGTAAACAAGAGGCGGTCACTGTGTTCCAATAAAACTTTATTCACAACAACAGGCCTTGGGCTGTACTAGGTTCCTATGCAGTAGGTTGCCAAACTCCATCAGACAGTCTTCACAGAAGACCTCTCTGATAAGGAGACATCAGTGCTGGGAAGTATATGAGGTGAGGGAGCAAGCCACGGGGCTCGGAAGGACGAAGGTTCCAGGCAGACACACGTTATGACCCAGTCCAACATGGCCTACGTTCTGTAGAGTACACTGCTATAATCACTGATGATTATTTTCCCATGTTTTGATCCATTCTTCTCAAATGCGCCCATTAAGGATTGCCCAACAGGCTACCAAGTTGACACATCATGTTTACCAACCCGCTCCCTCTGGCTGGATATGTACTCTGTCCAGTCATTTGGTTTCACAAATTCGACAGCAGCAAACACTGGTGTGTATGTAAGTTTGCTGGCTCTGGACAGGCTTATTAGGTCCGAAGGCTTATTTATGGCTCTTCACACTGCCATATTTCCTACCTTAGAAATCTGCATAAGACACGGACAGCCGGTGACACTGAGAACTTCCTATCGGGTATTGTTACAATTGTTTGGGCTCATCCAGTAGGTGCAGACCAATAAAGTGTGCAGTGCTGATTTTCACAAGCAGAGGATGAAAGTCAAGTGTAACGGGGCGGGGGAGGGGACGTCTGAGGCACAACTTACTCCCAAGCTGTGTAACCTCCCTGCATCAAGGCCTCCGTATCTTTTTTTTTTTAACTTTTTTTTTAAAGATTTTATTTATTTATTCATGAGAGACAGAGAGAGAGAGGCAGAGGGAGAAGCAGGCTCCCAAGGAGCAGAGAGCCCGATGCGGGACTCGATCTCAGGACCCTGGGATCATGACCTGAGCCGAAGGCAGACGCTTAACCATCTGAGCCACCCAGGCGCCCAAGGCCTCCGTATCTTTAGAACGAGGCTGGTCATGACGACTCCTTCATAGCACCGCTCTAAGTTTAACGTGAGATAATTATGTAACGTCTCTAAAACTGTGCGTCGCCCATAGTTAAATACTCACAAATGTCACATAAAAGGTATGGTCGCTATGTATTTTCTCACGTTGCACTGTCTATTCATGTCTTTTTTTTTTTCCCCTTAGTTTTGAAATTTTGCTCTTCTTTTTAAAAAGGTTTTCCATTGAAGATTGCTAGTTTCATTAACTTTATTTCCACATGAAGGGCCTGGGAATCAGTAATAAATGTCATATAAGGTAACTTTGGCCTTTTACAACCAGTAACCGGTTTAATATCAGGGAAGACATCAGACATCATGAGAAGTACTATAATATAAGTAAGTATTAACTTATTAAGCTTTTGATTTTGAGTTCTAAGCGTGCTAGACTTGTTGGCATAAAGGTGATATGCTCTAACAACAGTAAACAAACAAAAGCAAAGAACAGGTGTTGGCCGTGATCCTGCAGTGGCCTAAGAGAAACAGCTCATTATCATTCCTGAAAATAATTCTGATTTAGGAGCTACTATGTGGATGGTGTGGATGGTGTGGATTTGGCCCAGCAAATGCAAGAAAAACCCACACAGATGGTCTCTGTACTCAAGAAATACAATTATACACCTTTTCTATTCTTCTTCTTTTTTTTTTTTTTTTTTTGGTGGGGGTAGGGCGGTGGGACTATTAGACTATTTTAGCTCTAGTCGTTTGATGGAATCCGTCACTACACTTTACCAGTCCTAGTAAGGGTTATAGTAGAGCACTGAAGGGAAAAAGGGACTTTCCTTTTTAATTTTAAATTGTTCTCTTCAAATCTTCCAGACTGGGTATGCCCGCAGATACAAATACAAGGTTTTGCTCAACCTCTGTACTTTGCTGAAGGGAATGAAAAGAATGAAACCACTATTATGTGTATGGGCCCGTCACAAAGTTTTAAGTAGGCAGCTAGGCTGAAGCCTGCTTTTGAATGGCTACTGTATGAGCTCCCAACAGGTACAGTACTTGGTACAGCATGCAAGGTGGTGAATTCAGGAAGGTGGAAAGAAATGAGGGAAGGACACGGAAGAGCAGTACGGGCCAGCTACTTAGCCCTCCTTTGTCTAAGCCTTTACCATAATAACATGTCTTTTCTTCGACCTTTTCTCTCTGGAAAGAAATGTATTTATTCATGCTCCAAACTTGCTACTCATCTTCCTGCTCTCATCCCTAAAAGGCCATCATAATCACGGGGCAAAGCCTTCCTTATTTCCAGTGCCCTCCACTTCACAGCTAACACGAGTGATCTGCTGTGCATGGAGCCCTCTCTCCAAGGGCCAAGCCATGGATCACTTTCAGTAGGAAGAGCACCTCTCCTTACTTAGGTGGAATCATTCCAGGGACTCGGGCAGCCCCAGAAAGAGCCACATTGACTCAAGTAAGAGAATAAAGAGTTGCCGAATAAGACAGAACCCGAGCACTCACTTCCCCCAAGAGAGAAAAGGTGAAGCTGGTTTTCTGGGACGAATGAGTGGAGTGGATGGTGAAGGGTCACACCCTCTGTGACTCCTGGCTGGGGGCGCAACCCTGTTCACATCCCCAGCTCCAGACATGGGCTGCTCTCGGCTCAGCTGGCAAGAAGGTCTATGGGGCTTGAATGATCGTAATGGATTAGTAACTAAGGATCCTGCTCTGGAAAATGAATTGCAGAGTTCAGTATGAAGCAAATGGACTGTCTGAAATTCAATTCATATGGGTCCATAAATGAGAAAACTCTGGCTCCAAAAAGCTGGAGGTACAAGACAGACATCTCTTCCAAGAGAAAATCCAGAATAAATGCATTATTTAAAACTTTATAATTTGGGTATCTACGAATACTCTGTCTAGTTTTTAAAAGGGAGTTTCGTTAAATGGATTCGGACACTAATTTTTTTTTTTTTAAAGCCCACACTCAAAATATAAGAGAAAGAGTACTTTCTTCATTAAGGCGAAAGTAGTCACTTGAACGTATAACTGTACTATGAGGGAGGGGAGCGTAATATGGCAATTGACTCAATTTCCAAGTGAAATCTGAAAACAAGCAGTACCTTTTAGCCTCAAGAGCACTGTGCACCCCCACAGAATACAATAATGCCTCCTGGAGTTATGCAGAACTGAGCAATGCAAGGCATGGGATACGGAGAAGACCAGGAAGGAAAAATCTGCTCCACTCTGGATACACATTCAGGTTCTGTCATGAATGCTCCAAAAAAAAAAACAAAAAACAAAAAACAAAAAACAACTCAATAATCTAATTAAGTGCACTCACTGATATTTTTCCAAAACATTGCACTTTTCTGTATGGCTTCCACACGGACTCTGTGGTCAGAGCAAACAATTTGAGAGAGTGAGAGACATTCCAGTTTATCCACAGGTCCTGGTGAAGTCAGTAGAGAGTAACTTTCAGAAGAAAAGGGGAAATTCCCCACCTCCAGTGTTTCTTCAATTCCAAGCTACTTGAATTAAATGAACATAATGCAGGCATCTTACACTTTCTAGGACAACCTTTCCGTGACAACTCAGGAAAAGAAGATGCCTACATCCCACCGTCTGACCTGTAAGCCCATGAATGTAAAGTCATGATTTTGAGTTAAGAAAGGAAATATTAAGAAATTCTACTATTATTTCCAGGACACTTCAAACAATGTGAGTCTCTATGCTCTGTCTACACTGTCTGACCAGGCACTGTGGGTAATGCCCCGAGAGACAGAGGCAGGGTAAGCTTTTAAAGGCACTGCATTTAACAAGCTGGGTCCTTTAACACAAACGGACAAATTTCCGTACATATTTTTAAGCCCCGGTGGTTATTATTAGGCTGTAATTGTAGTTGTTCTAACACCTAATAAGCCATGGTTGGAAAAACAAAGGCAGGTTAATTTGTGATTTCCTCTACTCATTCAGAGGCAAATTAAGTGTCAAACGGCTAATACGGAACATATTTCATTTTATGAGATTTTAATTTAATTCTGCACCATATCGTTGATGCCTTAATATAGGGTGGTTTATCTAAAAAGAGGAGCAATTTATAAACCTCTTTCAATAGAATCTTTAATGATAGGATATGATAGCTTAATTATCACAGTTCCTGCCATCCTTCTAAACAGAGATCTGGCGGTGCTTCTGTCATCAACACAAATCCCGTTTTCAAGAGACTTATAATTTCGTTTTTAAACCTGGCACCAGAAGGACAATTATGTGTACAAAATAATGAGAATATCCCCCAATTTTGTCCTGGTATAATTAGAAATGTTTATCCTAAAAACTCTGTAAGCTCACTTGATCTCATTTTCTAGAAGACAGTTACAGAGAGAGCATTTTGGAACCTGCGTTCTAGATAAAACCATTTTACTTTTCCAGGATACTGCTTTACGGCTCAGCAAAGATGTCTACATTTCAGCAATGAAGCCATCCTGGCCCAGATGACCCTCCGCTCCCAAAATGATCACAGGCGTCTACTCCTAGCACCTGAGAAGGTGCAAAAGCAGGAAGGGGTTCGTGATTGAGCGAGGCCAGTGTTTCTCGGGCCCCCACTGCCTCGAATGCTAACTCCCAGCACTCGTTTAGAGCCCTGGGCTCCGAAGACTACCCACACGTATAGGACTTCATTGAACTCCTCCTGCAATTTGGGGAGTCCGGTAAGGCAGAAAACCGCACTTCCAGGGGATGAAACCGCTCCACGCAAGGGTAGGTTACCAGAGTTCCCAGAACAGGTGAGTGTAAATAAAGCAAGCGTGGGGGGATTGGAGCTGTCCTGCTCATCCAGTCTCCTGGATGGACAACCTTTTCCAAGGGGCCTGGCCGGGTGCTGGGCACTGCCGGGCAACGAGCAGGAAACCACCAGGAAAGGGGGTATGCACCACAGTGAAGGCTCACGTGGGGTGCTCTGAGGAACAGCCTCGGGAACACCAGCAGAAATGACATTTGAATTAGGCCTTGAGGATGAGGAGTTGAAGCAGAAGTTGGCCACGCAGCAAGGGAGGGCCACTGAGGGCCCTAAGAATGTCCTGTTACAAAGGCGCACGGGAGAGATGGGCCCTACCCTCCCGGAGCCAAGTGCATAAGCCCAGGTTCGCCATCTACAACCCTGCTAGGGCTAGCAGTCCCGGGGGGCCACAGACCCACCTCCTCACTACACTCTGCCCACGGCAATGATGCTCCGAAGCCTCCAGGACTCTCCTGTAGGCCTCGGGAAGGTTGACTAGCCTGACATTGTGAATATTGGTAACGGTCCATTTAGGAAGCTAGACAACCATTTAGTCAATTGTGTGAAAGTACCCGAAGGCTTGGCTGGAAAAGCAGGAAGTCCCTAAAACCTATAAAAATCCCAGCTCAGCAGTCATACCTGAAATGCAACCCCCAACCCCAGGACTTTCCAAACTTGACCTGCCTCATCTTGCGGTGTCCTTATCACAGGTGAGCTAATACTGAAGGTACAGTGATCAGGGCCCAGAACACAATGTGTGGGCTATGTGAGGGCTTGCTATTGTTGTATTCTGCCAAAGAACCAAGACTTGGGATTTTTAACGGTTAAATTCATATTTGCATTTAATAACAAGGCAAACTGTAATGAACCCATAGGAACTAGTTCATTCCATCATATAAACTCATTTTTGGGGGAAGTTTCTCTGTAACAGGATTTTGGGAAGCACAAAGAATTCTGAAATTCCACAGAAAATCTGATTTAAATTACCACGTCACAGAGACCGGAGTCTGGGAGGAATCAGCCATGTGCATCTCCAAAGCTGGTCTGGTCCTTGCTGGCTCTGTACCACGGGGCAGAGCCTCGTCGAGGACCTTTGTGGGCCCATCTGCCCCGCAAAGCCTCCAGACCACAGGGGTGAATTACACGGCAGGTTTTGGCCTGAATTTGGAACGTCCTTCCCTTTTTGTATACGGGTTTTTAATTGGCCTCATGGTTTTATTTATTTTTAGCAGGCTTCAGAACCCTGTGAACACTTCCTTGTGTTCCAGTGAAAAATCAAAGAATAAGTCACAAGTTTCTGTATTCCCTCTTTATAAATACCCACTTCTCCTTTAATGCTCATGGAAGTCTGCAACACAGATTTATTACTTACCTCCAGGCAAATCTGCTCTGAAATTACAATTCAATAATGGGGGATGGATCCAAAAAACTGTTGGTAAAATATTATATGTGTACATGGGCATGTAGTTACGGCTGTTAATATCAATTAATTCTGTTCACAGAGGAGGACTTGTTTTAAAACAACTTCATTTTTCTTTGGCATATACGTAATTACACAGCTTAACTAATGGCCACGGAGACGCAATCTACCATCTAAATAACCAGCATTATTCTTCAAAGTATTATTTGTGCTTTTCTAACTTTACTGTCTCAGAATGTAGGGTGATTACCAGATCTGACTAAATGTATACATCAAGGCCATGAGGAAAGGGCGGCCCCTCCCAGACGCTGGCTCCGGTAATTACAGTTCCAGACGGTCCTCCGGACATGACGACAAGAGAATACCATCTTAGTGTGGAAGTCCACTACTCTTTTTACCCCCAACCTGGGTGAGATAATACTTGTTTCCACAAAATGCTCTGCTTTCTTTTCTAATGTACGTGATCACCATCATTCTTTCCCTTTATCTTTGTGTAAATCACGCACTTGATCATGGGTGCCGTTCTGTTTGGGAGACATTTGCATCAATCAAGTCCCTGTCGCCGGGCACACCATGGGGGCCCTGAAAATTCACCATGAAAATTTCATGACAATTCGTTGTGCTCGCTGGGACAGGAAGGACTTCCAGGTAACGGGAACGTTAGCATGAAACTCTTCAAACCCAATCTCTCCCAGATACATATTCTCTGAGGGGTAAGTTTCCATTAGACCTCGACTGTTTAATTTAGTATTTACAGCCCACAGAACACACGTCAGCAAAATATATAGTGAATACTTGCCAGCCACCTAGTGTGACAGGCATTCTTCAGGAAGCAACGGGGATCTGCTTCAGTGAGTCCAGGAACAGACAGGCTTGCCATATTTCAAAAGTAAATCTTATACTCCTATCACATCTTCAAAGCCCGGGAGGCGCACCGTTAACAAAACGTCGTGGGACAGGAAGAGCTCGTGCTCGGTTCTACTTCGTTAAGGGGTCAAGTTTTACTACTTACACATGCAGTGGAGGAATTGGAGACGGGTCATAATGGTAACGCCCCTCATGATGTCTCGCATCGATTGGTACAGGAGGGTGGAATGCAGGAAAGAGATGAGAAGGGTCTGAAACAGAAAGAAAATCCAGCATGTATAAAAGGAACGCTCTGAAACAGAATCCCAGCCCCCGACACCACACCGTGCTTCTGCCTTCACAACGTAGGCCGGGTCCACTTTCGAGAATCTGTGGAAATACTCTTCCAAGGTCATTAGGAGGCCACAGGGGACCCCAGAAGTACGACCAAGCACCTCGTACCTGCGCCCCCAAGGACATGGGGGTGAGGAACGCGGCGACAACCGACACGGAAAAACAAGAAAGGGGAATAAGGCATGTCCCATCCTGAAGGGAAGGGTAAAGGGAGCGACAAAACCAAAAGGAACAGATTTCAAGACACACGTTTCTTTCTATAATTGTACCGTCAATGGAAATTTAGACAAGACGTAATATAAAGACTAGTTTTGTTTCTCTCGTATCCATGATGCTTCTTAAAAGAAAGAGTCTTTTCTAAAGTCCCTGCTAGAATCCACGGGTCTATATACATGTATGTCTGCTCTGTCATACATATGCATGGTACACACACACACACAGACGCACACGTCCACATGATTTTAACATTTAAAGGCACACTCCCCTCCTTCCTGTCCTGGGTCAGGCCTCCACAGTCCTGACACAAGGACAAGGACAGCAAATCTACAGGTTAGCCAGAGAAATGGGCTAACCGGGCCGGAGGAGGTGGGAGGACCCTCTCACACTGACAGGGGGAGGCTGGGAGCAAAGGAAGGCCGGCAGCCCTGACATTCACCTTGGACCCAGACCGGCCTCTCCGCTGTCGGGCTCAGGCTGGGGTTAGCGTTCCCTGGGCTCCCATGTGTGTACTACTTCAGAGAGTTCCTCAACTCCTTTGACTAGAGTAACTTAAGCGGACCGTCTCGGACAAATCTGAACATGAACGTTTTTGTTTTTGTTTTTTTTCTAAATAGTGATCCACCGTAAAACCTGAAGAGAATTTTGCCAGATTTTATCATGAGAAGCTTGGCTGATCCCAAGTTTCTCCCCACGTTTCAGGAAACAAAGGGATGGAGTGAAGGTGTCTCCACGGCCGTGAGCCCTGCATTACAGCATATACACCGAAGCCTCTCTTCAAATATTGCCTTCCACACACGCATGCTATTGCAGGCGAAGAGAGTCCCAGGGATTGATGTGCACGCCAGAGGTGCCTCAGGAGGGCTTCCAGCGTTTTCTAAAAGTCTGAAGGTTTTGCTGGACCTGAGGTAGCCAGTAGAACAGACGATCCAAATGAGGCCCCGCAAACAGGTTCTGAGTTGCGTCTGGAAGAAGGGACATAGAAGCTCCAGGTGGGGGTGAGGGGCTGTGCCAAACACGGACCAGGCGTGACCCACCTCCACACCGTGGATGTGCACACGTCCCCGTGTCTGAGTGGTGTGTGTGTGTGTGTGTGTGTGTGTGTGTGTGTGTGTGAGATGAATTCAGGTGTTTTTCCTTTTCCTCCCTATACATTTCTCTTTCTCCTAAACTTTCTTCAACAAGCATCTTTTAGAATGTCAACGTAACAACCTTTTTAAAAAAAAATTATGAAACCTTACTTCCCTTGTTCGAACTTTGCCCTTGCTTCCTTCCTTTGAGAATCGACTAGTAAGGTTAGGAGGAAAAAAAAAAAATAAAATAAGAGTGAAACACTCTTGACACAGCGTTGACAGAACCAAGGCAATGCCCGAAGGTATGGGTCCACCAGATGTGGAAACTTTCTTGGAAAACCTCTAGGACTGGGAGAGGAATGTTGTAACACAAAGGCTTTCTGACTGTATCCAGGGCTGCTTGTAAGATAAAGGAGGGACAAGAGGAATCATCGTGGGGCCTGGCTAGTCACTGTGATATCACCAAGAACAGCACGCTGGAAACTGAACTGGCGAAGGATTTCCAACCACCTCATCACTTGCCACGCTATACGCTGTATAAATTCCACACACACACAAATCAATTCTATTTTAAGTGCACTGCTTAGGACTTAATAGTAAAGGGTGTTGGCATCTTTTGTAATGCAAATCTTCATGGCTGGCATGCTAAGTTTGAAAGTTGATCTAGCACTGCTGTCAAATTCAGTCCGGGCGCCCCGCAAGTCAGTCATCCTGCGGAGCCAAAATGTCCAATTTCACTTAACTATTTTCGACGAAAATGATTCATCCTTCTTAAAACAACCTACTATTGAGTGGAGTAATCTTTTTCACTAGTTTGAAAGTCTGACACACGTTCAGTAAATATTTCCAGATTTTGAATTCTGAACCAGGCCTCAATGTGTCAGATTTGAGTCCAGGGTGAGGGGGATGGCCACCAGACGCGGGCGGGGTGGGGGTCTCCTTCAGTGGTTGCTGCTCACATGAACACACTTGCCTCCCGTGGACTTCAAACTTAGTTCACATCATCTGCTCTTAGAAATCAGAGAAATAAGGCCACGAGCACTGTGTTTCAGTCAAGCATTCAAAAAGTCTGGCCCACCTCCTGAGGGTTTCTCCCACATATTTTTCAGGACTGTTTTGAGGGACATTGTGACAGGCACACCAGAGTTGGAAGATCTTTTCACATCTTCCCTTCCTGGCTCTTGGCTGTGATCTGTGTGATTTAATTCTCTCCACCAGATAAGTGGGTGTCAACCGTATCTGCTTTTCTCTATGTGGGTTCAACGATGAATTACGACAAGGCACAAATCCACATTTTTCATATACATGGGGCTCAAAATGTGTGAATTTATTCCACTTTCAGTATCTGCCTCATACATCTGGGAAGTAACACCCCTTCTCATCGTTTGAGTTTTGATCATGAAGTTGCGCTGATTATGTGCACACAGGCAAAGACCGACCTGTTGATCCTATAAAATCAAGAGTGCACCCGAGCAGCATAAAAATCTCCTCCCCAAGAAAACCTGTAGGGCTGTCATGGACATTTAAAAGGCACTGCCACCTTTTCACTTTAATGAGAAGGTATTTTAACAAGATTTTAATTCACTCTTATTCTCGCCCTCTCTCCTTCCAGAACGAAAGAGAAAATGACCAAGCACTGCAAAAACAATTTGAGAGAAAAACGGAAGATGCAATTATTGGGACATTCGTTGTCCTTCCTCACTGTTGCATCTGATGTCTTGTGAGCTTAAAAGTTCATTCTGACTGAGAGTATGTGCTTATTTATGTCCTAAGGAAATCTGTGGATTCTGCATTCTGGAATTAGGGTAAATAAAGAACAAAAATTAATGGGATTGATCTGATTTGAGCACACACATCTGGTCTTAGTTTAAGCATTTTACTCTTTCTATTTGCTTCCCTCTTGATGCAGCCTAAAATAAGTTCTCTTGGACTGATGAAGTCTGTGCAAACAACTCTTCCTGGTGCATCCGTGATCAGTGGAGACCACAGCTCCTGAGCTACCTTCCGGGAAAAATGCACTGCAACACCCCTCCTGCACTTCGAGACATGCCTGAGCACGGCTTAATGGTATAAACGAAGAATACAAACAAACAAACAAACAAACAAAAAAACAATGATTCTGTCCCGTCCCGTCTGTGCCATCGCATGACATTAACCCTCATGCATTGCTCGCACAGAAAAAAGTTCCCAAATCCTCCAATGCTGGGTGCTTCCCTTGCACCTTGGCCTGTCATTTGTATGTGGAAGATCGCAGTGTATTCCATCACGGGCCCAAGGAGCCGTCCAAGAAAACCCGCACGACAAGAACAGGCGTGTGTTGCCAGCAGCCACCATAATTAACCACCACGCGGGTGACTATTTACACACGAGCAGCACAGCTGTGGAACATCATAACTCAAGTGGATGTGTGCAGAAAGATGCCGCACCGCAGCCCTCTCCTGCTCGGGCCCTTGACAAAACACCGCATGATGACTTTTCCAAAGTCAGGAGAAAACTGCTGAAGCAGAAGGAAGTGCCACTAAACCTGGCTACCTCCTATTTATCATACAATTTCCTGACTGATGGTTCCACAAACCAGCTGCTAAGTGCTGTGTACTCTACTGTCAGCAAACTAACGGGCTAAATGGAAGACGGGGAGAATAATGTGCAGAACTGGTAGAATCAATTTTACTGAGGGAATTAAAATTCTACCAGGTGGGGGTGAGGCTGCGGAGCCGTGGTAAGCAGTCAACTGTACATGCTTATGGTTGCAAAGATGATTTATTGCATACGTGCAAGAGGCTTGACTATTAGACCAAATTCCTCTTGTACTAACCCGAGCTTTGAAGAGTGCGTATTATCCAAGGCTTCAGTGGAATAGCCTTTAAACCCCATAAATATGTAATTGGCTTGACACGTGCTTAAATTGAAATGCATAGTAAAAATATTTGTGCTGGGTATAGTTGTCAGTGTTCGATTTCATGCTGGCTGTCATCACGGCACGCATTAAGGGTCTCATTAGGAATGAGAGGCATTGATTTCGAGGTCTCTTCACAACAGCCTGGGTTGATCGTAAAAGCTATAGCCAGACAAAGACACTTCGAGATTTATCTTTGGTTGCATCTTTCTCCCAAGAAGTAGTTTTAGGATCCCCGGGCTAGAAGATCTCTTAGATGCCACTCTGGAAAACTGTCTTTTAAGGTATGAAATTTCCATATAAAAATTGCAGTTTAAAAAAGAGAGATCAAAGTTGGCTCACTTCATGCCCTAAAGGAGTATAATTCACAGAGGGTACTTGAGGGTCCAAGTTCTCCTGGCTAATTTAAAGACTGAAGTCGTCTGCGCATTCACTTTGGAACTTACTCGAGACCAGAACTAGATAGAGATTATTGTTCCTGTCATTAGGGCAAAACCCTGCCCGTAGGAATGTCCAAGCCCCTCAAATTCACTCAATCGCCTGTTGTCAGCAGAAATATCATTAAAATCCCATGTGGCCACCAGCCACTATACCAGAATATATCACCAAAATAATCACCCGGTGACTATCGAATGGGAAGTCTCAAGCCAGAGAAAGGGAGAGGGAGAGAGACCCTTCCCCCTTCAGGGAGATGGGGAAGAGTCACCGGGGGTCTTGTCTCTGCCTCTTCCGCCCTGGGCATCCCCAGTCATCACCTCGGTCCCTGCGAGACCTCTGCGAGGCCTCGGTGGCCTGAGGGAGACACCACCCAGCGGACTGACTCGAACACCCGGTGGACTCACCCCACGGCGCATGAGGAATCTTCTTTGTGGTCTCATACGCTTGTGGCACAGAACTGAAAAACATCTCCAGTATCATTAGCATTTATAAGACCCTCTGTAGCATGGCGCAAGTTTTAAGAAACTGGTTCTAATATACTTGAGAAATCTATAGATGTCTTGCACTTAAAAAAAAAAAAAAAAGATCTATTATTTTGTTACTTTATACCACAGCAGGAGCCTTACTTGGAAAGAATACGCTACGGGAGGGATCTGAAAACTACTGTGTGTGGGCCAGTGTTTGTCAATAAAGTTTTATTAAAAGACATGCATGCTCTTTTGCTTATAAACTGCTTATGTCTGCTTCCACACGACAGCAACAGAGTTGATTAGTTATGACAGAGAACACATGGCCCACGAAGTTTGACATATTTATTGCCTGGCCTTTTTACAGAAAACCATTTGAGGAAACTGCATGTCCTAGAGCACCACAATAAAGGAATTTTCTGAAATTCTTACCCTTCGGAAAAACCGCCCACAGATTTTTTCTTTCCTATCCATGTAATTTTTGACTGATAGCACTACATATGTAAAGTACTTAGATACCAATCTGTGTCACTTAAAAATATCTTTACAGAAGTGTCCATACTAGTAATTATTCTGAAAAGGGATACTTATCCTGTGATTTTGGCAAAACCTATCCTAAACAAATTCTAAGACAGGCATGTTGATGAATGAAATTGACTATAAATTTAGCAAATAATGGCAATAATCATTTAACACTTGCAAATTTAAGTTTCCTTATAAATTAAGTAAAATATACACAAAGTTTCATAGAAGGCTAATTATTTTTTTTAAAGATTTTATTTATTTATTTGAGAGAGAGAGAGTCAGCACAAGCGGGGGAGGGGGCACAAAGGGAAAGGGACAAGCAGACTCCCCTCTGAGCAGGGAGCCCGATGTGGAGTTCGATCTCAGGACCTGGAGATCATGACCTGAGCCAAAGGCAGACACTTAACCAGCTGAGCCACACGGGCACTCCCCTAGAAAGCTAAATAACAACAAAAACTATGCTATTAAAACCCAATGAATTTTATTTCTGGCACTCCTGAATATGTAAATTTCCGTGGGCATTTCCCACTACTCAAACAACAATCTTTCTATCATTTCTTCCATGCAAGCACATAGGCATATTAAATTAATTAATATTTTAGACCTAAATGCTACGGAGCACTACACTCTGGTCATACCATAACCCATCCGTACCATGTTCCTTAACAAACATAATTACGTATTTCCAAAAGAAAATGACAAATAGCCCTCTGCCTTTACCACCTTGAATGTGTCATGGGTAGTGAACAAACAACTGATCTCTCCCCTTTTTGGTTCCTTCTAACTTCCTTCATCAGCAAGCCTTTGCACATTTCTCAGCTAAAAATCTCATCCCCTAGATTCCCAATGATGGAAATAGACCACATCTATCTACTGGTCAACCAAAGGAATCCTTCCACCCAGTCTCTGGAATGTGTCTTGCTCATGATCCCATATATGTGCATCCATGACATTTTTGTTGTCTCTAGCTTTCCTGCCAGGATAGAGAGAAAAAGTAAACAGAAGAAAAGGCAGCACAGAGAAATGAGAGAAGGTTCACAGCCATTTTACTTAAACCGCAGAATTCTCTGGGGGAAATCACATGACTACATATAAGGATTCACTACCTCTAAGAGTGGCAAATCCATTTACTTTGAAATATACTAATGGTGTATTTCCAATGACAATAGTAAGCTTGGAAATTAAGAGATGGGAATTGATTACTAATCACAAAGTCTTATATCAATGACCATTTTTTGGTACAGCATAATTCAAAAGCCAAATTCATAGCTCCAAAAATCTGCACTAGGAATCTTAATGCTGATAACATGAAAGCAGAGGATGAAATGTTTGCAGGAAAAGTGTTTGGTATCTCGGATCTAACTACAGAGGCCTTGGAAACACAGTGGACTCAGAGCTTGCCTGGTTTAGTTAGTAAGCCAACAATTAATCAACAAAGGTAAGGTCTAGGCGTTGTATCCTATCCAAAACAGATCTACTCAAAAAAGAGCTCCCAAACACTTTTTCAGTGTTGCAAAATTAGCAGAAACAGGTAGTGAAACGTGATAGCAAAGGAATACAATGATTTATATTTTATAAAACTCATACACATTTCCTCATGGGATGCTCTTGGCAACCCCAAGAATCATTTCCAAAGCTTTATTATTATTCCCCTGAGTCTTGTTTCTCTTTATTTCCTATTATCATGACAATCTAGAGAGTTAAGAAGGGACACTTCCCCTATCTGCTCAGAAAATTAAATGATCTACCCAAAGCTGCATGAAACTAAGGCCTTATGACCCAAGGAGGTGCTCTCTCTACTGGGCTGGCAGAGCATGCTGGAGGTGGCAGAGTCCAGGCACTGGGAAGTCCTACTGGAGTCTCAATCCTGCTTCTGAAGCAGGGGGCATGAGGAGCCCCAGCCCGACCTGGACAGAGACCGACGGAGCTGATGCTCGGAGCATCAGGGAGTTAGTTACCTGTGTCTGCAGAGTCCCATGGCACAGAATGAGGCCACTCATCCAAGTCCGCATGAGAAATATTTTGATGACAGTGGAAAACCAGCAGTGACCTCAGGGATATGCTGGCTGGTGTCTTTGCAGCCAATGAGAAATAAATGAGGCACATATTCATTCGGTTCAGTATCAGACAAGAAACTGGTGAAGAGTAGATTTTGGGGGCGCCTGGTGGCTCAGTGGTTGAGCATCCAACTCTTGATTTCAGCTCAGGTCACCATCTCAGAGTCCTGGGATGGAGCTCTGCTTCAGGCTCCACACTCAGCAGGGAGTCTGCTTGGGATTCAACCTCTTCCTTTGCCCCTCCCCCAGATCATGCTCTTGCTCTCTCAAATAAATAAATCTTTAATTAAAAAGAGAGACTTTTTGGGGCACCTGGGTGGCTCAGTTGGTTAAGCAACTGCCTTCGGCTCAGGTCATGATCCCTGGGCCCTGGGATCCAGCCCCGCATTGGGCTCCCTGCTCAGTGGGGAGCCTGCTTCTCCCTCTGCCTTCTGCTCCCCCTGCTTATGCTCTCTCTCTGTCAAATAAATAAAAATAAAATCTTTTTAAAAAAAGAGAGAGATTTTTATTCTCTCCTCTTTAAACTCCACTGGCCAGGCCATTTCCAGTTCCCATCAATCAGTAACCAAAGGCCTTTCAAGGTTTACCTCATTAACAGTAATTACTAATAACAATAGAAACAGTCACAAGTATGAGTACTTTAACACATGTCAGGTACTGTACTAAGTCTTTTAGACTCATGGCCTCACTTATGTCTCCTGATAACCCTAGGACCAGGTATGATGAGTCCGCCCGTTCCTTCACTGGAGAGCGATGGTGACGGCCCTCGTTCAGGCAAATGCAGGAAAGCATGGCACACCAGTGTCTTTTTCACTCCAAAGTCAGCCCTCTGAGGCTCTACTTGAGGCTACCGGAGTTCAGGCTTTCTATCATTTCTTATCTAAACTGTATTCTCCAGACTTATATTCTTGTAACTTAGATTGGCCATGTCCCTCCCTGCTCCCCGGGTCTGCAGTGGCCCAGGATCACCTTCCCAATGCAACGCAACCTCCGACGGGCAGTCAAGGCCCCCAACAACCGGCTGCATCCCCATGTCAGCGCTCCCATGTGCAGCCGCTCATTGTCTCCGGTGTCCCCTCGGTGGAGAACGAACTCCCTCCTACTCAACCTTTACTCTGTCTTCGAGACTCATGCAAATACCACCTGGTCAGTCCTGCCAGGGACCCGGAAGGAACACTTGCTCCTTCTTCCCTTCTCCATCATTCGGGTTGTGTGGGAGCACCATGGACAACCTGTGCAACTCCATCCGCACCTCTACGCGCTCCCCCATCTCCTCTCCCACTAGGGTCGAAGCTCTCAGAGGGCCCTGGTGTTCCTCCTCAAGCACTCTCCCTCGCACAAGTATAAGATGACTCAAGACTGAGCTGTAAGCATGGCTGGGGCAGATGAACAGCCATAAAGAAGAGAGGCGCTTACTCTGTTCCGCGATCATTCCGGGCATCCCTGCCCTGGCCCACTGTCAGATCGGGACTGTCTACTTTCCATCCCAGGCCCAGAAGAGGCACACCCATCCTTGTAGGAACCCACTAAATGTTTACTACAGGAATGGCGAAGGGTGCAGGGAAGACTAGGAAGGAAACTGAAGCCATGGGATGGTGGCAGTGGACTGGGCCAGTCTCCCACGCAGGCGTTGCCGGACTCCCATCACCCCACAGGCCTCCAGCAATAGGTGCCCCACCATCTCGTCGGAATCCTCCCTGTGCAGGACTCCAGGTGCCCTCCCACATTCAGAACACGCACGGGGCCAGTCCCAAGAGATGCCTGCGCACACGGGGCTTCACCAAGGCTCTGCTGCTCACCCTCCAGCCCTGCGAGGCTGCCTGCTGCCTGCCACATGGCCAGTCACTTCACGTGGGCGTGCGAAGCCACCATCCAAACCCACCCTGCCACCCCTAGCCCGGGAAGACAATGGTGGGCGATCAGCAATAACCTCCCCATGCTGGACCTTTTCCAAGACACCGAATGCCCTTTCCCGCCAAGAAAATGTTGATGCTTCAGTGAATTCGGGATACTTGAGCAGGCTAACACCCATATGGAAAAAAGCTCTTTGACACAAAAGGTTGGAGGTCAAAAGTTTAAAGCTCAGGACACAAATGACAAGGCCCCCCTCGCCCACACGCTCCCTCTTTTTGTCAATAACATCAAAGGCCCTGGCCTGTTCTTAATGCTATTATTTTTACGCCTTTGGAATCCATTGAAATTCCAGCACATTTATTGCACACCGGGAACCCTGAAAGGCTCCACTTTCCTGTCCCTTAAACCCTGACTTCTCACTGTCTATGAAGCCTCGTGAAGCAGGAACACACAAAGCCTTTAAGGAAAGAGTTTATTTTAAGGGCTCCTTTCACCATGACTATAAAATAATAAAGCCCGCAAAGTGATTTTCTTGCCAGGATGAGCAAGGAAGTCAGAGAGAACGGGGAGAATCCACTGCTGCTAGGGTACAAAAAAAATCTCCTTCACACTTTTTGGCTCATGAGAATGTAAGGAACTAAACCGTTCTTCATTTTTCTTGTATTACTCTTTCCTCTCCAATTCCTGGCTATGCAGATAAAAAGCCCCAGAACTGCCCACATGGGATTCAGAACAACTCCAAGGTCCACTCCCTAGATTCACACTGGGACTTCCTCTCTTGTTGGCTGCCCTTCGCTTTTGCCACCATCTTATCTGACTTTCTTTTGATTCTTAGCCTAATTCCTTTGGGATGCTAAATAAATTTCAGATTATCTCTGTTTTGCCGTCTCCTAAAGTACCTGTTCTCACGGTAATGCCCTTGGATGTCTAAACTGTCCTGCAGGCAAGGGGCGCCTCGCCCTGAGCACCCAAACTTCTGGTAGAACACCTCACCGTGTCTACAGAGAACAGAGGCCATCCTACAGTCCAGACAAGTTAACTGCTCCAAACACCCAACAGCAATTCAAATTGCCAGCATTCCACTTTAGGACTGGGGTAATGATAGATAAATGGGGGTGTCAACAAACCTTCTAGTCTATTCAGCTGGGCACTGTCAGGGACACTTCTCTCTGGAGAGGCCAATGGTCTTGAGACCGCTTTCACTGGGCAGGGGCTTTGAGCTCGCTGCCTATAGCACCCTGAGGCCCCGGGTTGCCTGCCCACCTCCCCTACTGCTCCCAGGACTGCCCACGGCCCACCGGCCTGCATCCTACCTCGAACCTCTGCAGTGATCCTTGAGAGATACACTGCCTCAGAAGGTGTGCCAACTGGCCCGTTCTCCCCCGGAGCCCTCCACCAGGGTGTGGCGGCAGCTCACCTTGTCTAAAAGGGCCCAGGCTCTCAATGTGATCTCCATCTGAGTCCTCTCTTCCCTCTTCCCAAAGTGACCCTGGTTTCTAGACCAACTGCGTGGGACCCTGTCTTAACAAACTATACTTATCAGGTGTCTAAATTCAATGATGCCCATTCGTTCTTCCCACGGGCCCCCGAGGACAGAGAACGTGATCTACTTCTGGGGTCCATATCTACACCTGGGTACACCTAAAGCCCTAGGGACTATGGCCTTAATACACAGACATGTATCATTTCCAGTAATAGTGGACACACCCTTCCAAAGGTGATTGTATCCTGCACTTTTCTCAATGAGTTTCCACTAGTCGGCAAATCCAGACACATTTCTCGACAGCAAGGCTGCTTCTCACCCTTTGCTGTTTGTTAAGTGTTAATAAAGACCCAAAGAAAGACAGTTTGAGAATCTTAATGTATTTAAAACAAAGCATGGGTTTAGTAATTGATTCCATGAAACTGACCAAATTGATGATAACCTACTGGTCGTCTTGGAGCACAATCTCTAGTACACTTTCTGTAGGAAATTTTAGAAAAGCCATCCTTCCCACTCAATCTCCCCTTGTTCAAAATCAGAAGGCCAAACATTCAGCACACTGAATAATGAATACACACAAGGCAGCCTTTGTAGGACAATATCTACTGGGTATATCCTTCCCACAGTAAATGGCTTCTCTCCATCTGTCCACACAGCTGAAAATGCTTCCCATTGTAAACCATGTTTTATAGATTTACATAGAAACAGATGACAATAATGACTATAATCATAACATAGATTTTTTTTTTTTACCCATAAAATAAGGTCAGTAAGACCCAGCCCTATTTACCCCACAAAGTTGCTCAAGGGGCCAAGAGACATAGGTAAAGGTAGTTCATAACTTCTAAAGTACTCACATTTAAGGGGTATTGTTAATTCTAAGTGCTTCTCCTTCAATACCTACATGTGAGTGAACATCCATAATAGTCAACTTCTTCACGCAGATATCTTCAACATCATACCTCATCTGATGGCTCAGCCCTTGCACTCAAGCCTTCACTGACCATGAGGCACGTGAAGGGTTCTCCACGTCTTTGTTTCTCAGTGAGTTCTGTGGCAATGACCCAACTCCGTCCCCCGAATTCCAGATTAGCCATACGTGGTCGTCAGCTCAACCATCGGGGGAGAAGGGGAAAAAAATTACAGCCACAGAAAGATTCAAATAATAAATAGCTATTGCTCACTGAGCACTTACTACGTGCTAAGGATTACCCTCAACACATTTCACATATATATATTTTTAAAGATTTTATTTATTTATTTATTTGACAGAGAGAGCGAGAGCGAGAGAGGGAAGACAAGCAGGGGGAGTGGAAGAGGGAGAAGCAGGCTTCCTGCTGAGTAAGGAGCCCGATGCTGGGCTCGATCCCAGGACCCTGGGATCATGACCTGAGCCGAAGGCAGACGCTTAACAACTGAGCCCCCCAGGCACCCCAACATTTCACATATTTTTAATATTACATTACACATCTCAGTGAAGTAAGTGTTTGCTAACTGTGTTTCACAAATTAGAAAACAGGGAGGAGAGAAGACAGGAAGTTAAAGGCATCAGGTAGGAACTGACAAAGCTTGGCCTCAGGTGCATCTCCCCCTGACTGCCGAGCCCGGGGGCTGTGTGCATGACCCAGGCCCCCACTCAGAAGGCCCTTGCTTGCTTCCATGTCCTGCCACGGCCATCTGGAAATTCGTAATAGTTTCTGAGCAAGGGCCTGTCATTTTCTTCTTGCAGTAGGCCCTACAAAAAATCACTTCGCTCCTCCTGAGTACAGCAATACCTCCCCTCACAGGTGTCCTGCTGCTTCACCCTTTGATGAAGTCTAAAGCAGCTAGAAGTCCTCCTCCTCCATCCACCCAGTTATCAATCAGAGCTCAGCTCTTCCCCAGGGCCAGAGGCAGGAACAGGGTGGGCCCTATTTCGGCCACATGTCCTCTGGTCCACTCGCCCCAGCACCTGAGACTCTTCTCCCAGACACCGGGGGACACCGGGGACCCAGCTCGGCAGGGAGCAGGTCCTCACCACAACTGGCCAGGGAGGATGCAGGCTGGCCCCCACCATGATACTCCCTGGCCAGCCTTCACGATCACTAACAAAGTCGCCCCACCATCCGCCAGCCATCCTGAGGGCTAATTGGCTAGTTTTAATCAAGACTGAATGAAGCAGAAGTCCCGCTACACATAAATAAATCACAATTACGAACTGCAAGCCTTGAACGGCTCTCTCCTCCCCTGTGGCCCCGGCAGAGGAATTCCCAGGCCCGCCAGGGCCAGCACAAAAGCCCCAGCCTGGCCCGGCAATATCCGCTCTCTGTGCTCCGTTTATCATTTCAACAGTTCCTTAACGACTCTTCCCGGAGGGGAGCGAGGCCAGACTGTTTTCCTTCCCTTCACAAAGCAGATATGCATGGCTTATTTGAATGTCTCCAAGGTTTACTTTAGTCCCGGTTAAATACCTTCCACTGCGGAGTCAAACAAACAGTTCACTTCATTAGAAAGGCAAACAATTTAGCAAGAGAATACCAGCACTTGAGGGGACCCAAGCTGGGCCGGGAAACCCTCTGCCGGGGAAACAGGGGCCTGGCGCTCAAGCCCAAGAAGCAGCGCGTGGAACTCACTTCAAAAGCCCTTTCACAAATACTTCACACATTCACTGGTAATTAACAGATAACCCCAAAGAGATTATCTGCCCGGAGGCTGAGGGCCCTAGAGGATTAGCCACAGGGCTGCTCTGGAGAAGGCAGGGCCGCGAGGGCACACCTTTTTTTTCTAGAAGGTCAAGTCAGTAAAATCATCTGGGAACACACCAAAGTGAGCAGCTACCCCCGGTTTAAAAGAATGAAGCAACAC
>NC_138380.1:85061790-85097771 GCF_054177405.1 Leptonychotes weddellii
GACAGCGGCCTGCAAGCTGGGTATGAGCCCAGAGACCTCAGGCGCGGGACGGCACTGGAGAAGGGGGCATTAGCGGGGGGGGGGGGGGGGAGGGCAGAAGCAGGGGGGTGGGGGGGCACCGGGGGCGGGCCTGACCCCGCGGCAGCAGCTGCAGATGCTCGGAGGCCAGCAGACGGGGCACTTAAAAAAAGCTGTGGTCAATTTCACCCCTTTCACGGTCCTGAGTTCGGTCTCTTTATTTACGGTCCCGGACACGCCGTGGGAGTTCAGAGCAGCCAGGAGCCAGGAAAGGAGCGGGAAGGGAGACAGCAGAGGCAGAAAGAGTTAACAGGCAACAGCTTTCACAGGGTAAAGCGTTTCAGAAACAGAGAATTCACAGGCACTCCCTGCTGCTTTTATGGCTTTCGCTCAACAGCTGGAGAAAATGTTTGATCAAAATATTTGTATTATTGTGTTTAAGGGAAATGACATATGACAGCTCATTATCCCAAACTCTGAATTCCCGCAGCATCTGTCACAGCCACCCTACTAGAGACAGTCATTCCCACCCACCCCCCCACCCCGGAAGATGGAGAGGTGTGGGGGGGGGGTGGAGAAGACGTGAGATGGATAGCAGCAGGTATCAGACCCCGGACATTCCCAGCCCCACAGGCCCGGGATCCCAGTAGAAGGATAGGGGCTGCTGGTGGGCCCCCACAGCCCTCCTTGCTCTCCCCGGCCAGGAGCACGGGCATGACACGCGGGGCGTCAGTGTCCCAGGAAAGGGCCAGCCAGGATCTCCCCTCTTAGACGTCATTTGGCAAGATTATTTGGCAAGCTCTCTTTATTGATCAGAATTTTAACAAAATCTTCCCTCCCAGGCCGTCTGCCTCCAGGCAGATTTGAAAGAAGAGAATACAACTTTTCAAACATTATCATGCCATTTTTCTCCATCCTGAAGTGAGAAACTACATGACACAGAGCTCGTCTGTATAAGCCTAACCATGACAAACTCAGAGTAAAGAAGGGGGCTCGGCTCTGCTCTTGCCGTGTCCCTAAGAACAGATGTCTGCTGTGTTCTGTGCTAGACACGCAAGGGAAGGAAGATCATCTGCTGAGGGCTTACTGTGTGTCTAGCCCATTTCTGAGAATTTGATTTACCTTACTCAATTCCCACAACAATCCCAGGAAGCACGCGGTATCCTTTTCTCTTCCCAGATAAGGAGAGTCATGCCCAGAGAGGCTAAGCCACAGACCTGCAGATGCTCTAAAGCATCTCTGTTTTCCACTGCAACCTGGTGCCACCCAGAGAGATGAAGAAGGATGCTAAATGCCCACCAGAAAGCTAGAGTGAGCCCAAACACGCCCGCACGTACCTTCTCCAGCACACATTTAACCAATTCAAAGGAGGAGAATGTTCCCTCATCTCTCTGCCCCTGTGCAATATCCTGAAGAGAGGTCCGTCCATACCAATGGAAAAAGAAGCTCTAAGGGCTAGCCCCATTTCAGCCACTTACCAATCAAGACCTTTGGAGCCCTTCCTCTTGAGATTTCGGAGTAATTTCTTTACCTACAGAATCAGGGAGGTGATCCCTTTCTCCTTTACAGTGTACAAATGTCAAGTGCAGTAAACAGCCCTGAGCTAAACGTCCCCTGGGATAACCCTGTAGAGATTACCCATTTCTCTGAACATCCATTTCCTCAGGTCTGAAACCTGCTGCACCCACCCACTGGTCATTTCAGGAATCCTAACCAAAATGAGATAATGTATAGACAAGTGCTCTATGAATTGAAAGTGCCATGTCCATTTCCCTCGTCATTTGGAACTATCATAATGCCTTGTTTGGAACAGTGCTTTTTACTCAAAAATTAACACGTCCCTAATTCCCTCGTGGGTCCAATTGCTCAGAGACCCCAAGAAAAACTCCACTGAACATCCTGCGGGGCTCCAGAGAGGAACTGCAAATGTCACAGTTTCGTCACATGTTTTGAGGCCGGGACACGTAAGCCTGGGTGAACACCAGGGGTGACGTCTGTGGGTACTCCTGGAACTCTAATGTGGGACACCGATGAAAACGGGGCATTGCCTCCAGGGACGAAAGCCCCCAGCTCACCCGGAGAGGATGGTGATGTCAGGAGCACCATCTGAAGAGGCCAGGAAAACTCTGCCCCAGGAGAGCTATCCTTCACCAGCTTCCGAATGGCCCACACACGGAACCCCTGGGACATGCCATTTTTTTAGAGAAACCGGGTGCTGTGTCAATAGTAACTTCATGGGGCACCTGGGTGGCTCAGTCTGTCAAGCGTCCAACTCCTGGCTTCAGCTCCAGTCATGATCTCAGGGTCGTGAGATCGAGCCCCGTGTCGGGCTCCCTGCTCAGCGCAGAGTCTGCTTCTCCCTCGCCCTCTGCCCCTCCCCCCACTCATGTTCTCTCAAAATAAAAAAAATCTTTAAAAGAATTTTTAAAAATAGTAACTTTGTGTTTGATAAACTTAGTGCCAAAAATGAGGGGTAGGAAATCCAAAAGCAAACTAAGATTTCACACTCTGATCATGATACTAACTTTCAGTGATTACTTTTTTTTTTTTTTAAGATTTTATTTATTTATTTGACAGAGAGATAGCAAGAGCAAGAACACAAGCAGGGGGAGTGGGAGAGGGAGAAGCAGGCTTCTCGGCGAGCAGGGAGCCCGATGCGGGGCTCGATCCCAGGACCCCGGAATCATGACCTGAGCCGAAGGCAGACACTTAATGACTGAGCCACCCAGGCGCCCCAGGTGATTACTTCTTTTGAATTCAATGCCACCTCTCATGTTATATTTATGACAGAAAATCAATCCACCAACCAATCAGTGACTCAATCAATCAATCAATACATAAAATACAGCCCAGTGAATAGCATTTTAAGTTAATAGTAACAATATCTTTTACTAGGTTTCTTGTCCTCCATAACTTCACATTTTTCTACAATAAATATATAGTATTTTAAAAGTTAAAACAACAACAACAACAAACAACACCACTTTCAAAACAGAACCTGATATTCTAGCAGCTTCTGTGGAAAGCATGTTCACGCCAGGGTACATTCTCTGCATGAGCGGCAGGTTTCCCACTTTAGTGCCACTCTGCTTTCCTCTTTGTAACGGCATCCACTTGTCTTTGTAATGAAGAACTTCTCCCTCGATTATGTCTTACGGTCTGTGTCATCCTCACATGCTATTCTGCGGAGCCTAAACACAGGCAGCTTTCTAAAAGCAAGTGGGTAGTTAGCATGCCAAGTCACTCAAAACCAGATGTCCCACCCCCCAAAGTGTTTCCTCACGAAGCTAAGGGCCATGCCTTGGGAGCTGTCCAGTGCAGCCAAAGCGCTCACCAAGACCCTCGACGGCTGTGGATACGCAGTGGCATGAGCCCAGCCTCTATGCCTCGGAATAGGAAGGTCATAAATCACCTGGTGTTGTGGATGTAACTGTGTCCCTCGAAAAGATACGCTGGCTCTCTAGCCCACAGGATGTGTGAATATGGTCTTATATGGAAACACTGGGTCTGTGGATGTAGTCAGGTTAGAGGAGGTCATTACGGAGGGCCCTAAGTCAGCGGGACCAGTGTCCTCCGAAGAAGAGATGAGGACAGAGAGAGGACGAGGGCCCTGGAGAGACAGAGTGATGCTGTTGCTGCCTCGAAACAACTAGGGGACTGGAAGCTGGCAGACGCAAGGCAGGCTTCTCCCCGGAGGTGTCGGAGGGAGCACGGGCCTTGATTTCGGGCTCCAAGCCTCCAGAACCGTGAGCATAGATGTCTGTGTCTTCCGCCACCCCGTGTGTGGTGCTTTGTCATGGCAGCCCTTGGAAATGTCGCAGTCTTGAAGAGGAGTCCACCTTGTGTTCTCTTCTCGGGCAGGAGCAGTGATGAATATTTACAAGAAACAATATAAAAATCCTCAGAAAATCTGAGGAGAGATAAGCATGCGCAGCAGGCCTCGGTCACGTTTTCGGCTGTGAAGTATTCATTCCTTCTTCCCAAAGAACTCTGATTTCCTTTGGGGAATTACTCCTCTACTGTATTTAGGTTTTGTAGGAGGGGCAAACAAAATAGCCACGAGCCTCCCCCTCAGGACAGGCAGGGCTCCTGGTTCTGACAGCTGAGGTCTCTTCTGGGAACCCAACTCTTGGGTGAAGGGATGAGGGGAAGGAGAAGGAGCCGCAGTTCATCGCCCGCAGGAGACTATCCCACCTTCAGGCCCAGCCTGCCATTCCTGGCCACTAAAGCCACCTGCTTCGCTAGATTTTTGGACAGTTTCAAGCTTCTGATGTCATCCCAGCAATTCCTGCTGCTGCAAGAATTGGAATCAGTTTTTGTTGCTTGTAATCACATGATGCGCGAAGGAAACCACACAGCCCGGCCGCTGAGCAGCCCCAGCAGCTTGGGCAAGGCACTTCGGGGACCCCTCAGGAAAGTCAGGATACCACTACTTAACCGGCTGAAGGCAGGCTCTGGGTCAGGTAACCGCAAGTTCTCTTCCTATGCCTATGATTACGTTGTCTGGGATTCTGAATGTTTCTGCTGAGGAGGTGAATTATCAAAGGTCTGGAAATGGGTATGTGAACTCTAATAAAGACTAGTCTTGTTCCGGCTTGCCTCAAAGTTGAGCAGAGTCTTTCAAAAGCTTAGTCCTAAAAACTACCCAAATACATGTGCACGGAGTGCTGTCTCAGTGACCAACCACACCAGTAGAAGGATGCTTAACTGAGGCATATCCCAGCACACACCAAATTCAAAACTCAAAGGGCTTCAAACTCCATTCCTGCAGATGAGACCCTGCATTAATTATACACTACTGCATACCCAATCACTTCACAGGTTCCAGCTTAAAACAACAATCACCTATTACCTCACCATTTCCATGGTTAAGGAATGTGGGAGCACCTGAGCTGGCTGGTTCAGCCTCAGGCTCTTACCAGGGCTGGGGTCACCGGTCACCCCGGGGCCTGACAGGGGATGATGCGCTTCCCAGCTCACTTGGGGAGCTGCCAGCAAGTGCAGTTCCTGATAGGCCTCCTAGATGACCTCAGGACAGGCAGGATCTCCCATGCCTCCGACGAGTGCCCTGAGAACGCACGGGAGAGCCACCCACGAAGGAGGCCATCGTCCTTCAATAACCTAATTTCAGAAGTGACCTCCTCTTACTGCTGCCTACTCTGTTTGCTAGAAGGGTCATTAAGTCCAGCCCCTACGCAAGGAAGGGGAATGAGCCCCACCTCTCGAAGCAGGACAATCAAAACCGTGTGGACTTATCCGTACAACTACCCGGTGTCATAAATAGCTGAATTTCTTTTCTAATCTCCAGTTTATCCAGTGAAATGATTCAAAGATCAAGTGTATCCTATTAAAAAGGAAGCAGGGAGAGGGGCCAAATGTTGTGGCTGTGATCCAATTCCGACAGTCGCTCCATGTAGACCCGAGATAATTGGCGAAACTCTTCTGGACTCCTTTTCTCAGCAGTTACACTTTGGCCAAGCCCTGCACTAAGGAGCTCTACCCACACTACCTCATGGGATCCTTTTCACATTCCAACGAAGTGGGTCTTTGAATCTTCCTTTTCCAGCTGTGGATATGGAGCCACAAAGAAGTTAGACAACTTGCCCACGGTGACACAGGAGCCAGCGTGGGACCCTAAATCTGCCTCTTCAGAGATAAAATGACACATGGGAAGATTCAGAAAAAAGCAAAATGTAGAAATAAAAGCACGCCATCTGAAAAGGCGCTACCCTTAACCATAAACGGCAGCAAAACTGATAAAAGGAGAGATAATAATCATGATGACAGATGGGTTTGCTCCAGGATGGTATGTTAGGGGAGCGGTCATCAGCTAACCTGTCAGCATTTGCTGTATCTTTTTATTTCTCGTCGTTCCCTGTGACTCCGGTGAGGACCCAGTATGCCATGCATACAAGAATGCTTATTACTTCCACTGGAGGAAGACAAAGGCATCACGTAGTAAAACGTTGCTGCCTGACAGGCCGCTAGTTAAGATTCTATTAGACTCACCAAAATCTTGAAATTAACTTCTCTGACTCTCAATATTACTTCTAAATCAAAGGCCATCAGGAAAGGCAATTGTGTATCACATAAAACTTACCTCCAGACACTCAGTATGCAACATCCTTTAATACCCAGCCAAAATGCCCCTTGCTCTACGAAGCCTTCCCTGACATTCCCCACTCTCACTCACACACCAGTTCTGGAACGTCCCACTCTCCCTTTTCACAATGGGGAGAAAAGACAGCAGGAAAAAAAAAATGTCTGGTTAACCTTTGAATCCATAAACCCAGTAGGGAATCTAGCATATAGGAGGCCTTTCCAAATATTTACTGAATTAGCAAACCACCTCTGAAATTACCACGTGTCATGGGCATAAGATAATAAAACCATCACGTAACAAATGCATACTTCTGAGGTTCAAATTCCTGACTTCCAAATGTTTAAAGATGGATGGATTCAAGGAAACGTTTAAAGTTACAGTGGACCCAAAATTCATATGTTGTAACACTCACCCCCAAGTGATGGTATTTGGAGGTGGAGCCTTTGGGAGGTAATTAAGTCAGGAAGGTGGAGGCATCATGAATGGGATTAATGCCCTTATAATAAGAGGCCAGAGAGCTAGCTAGCCCTTTTTCTCTACCATGTGAGCACCCAGCAAGAAGACGACCATCTGTGAATCAGGAAGCAGGCCTTCCCAGACACCAAATCTACTGGCACCCTGATCTTGGACTTCCCAGACTCCAGAACAGTGAAAAATAAATTTCTGTTGGTTGTAAGTCCCCCACTGTAGAGTCATTTGTTGCAGTAGCCCTAAGTGACTAAGACAGCCAGGAACATTAACATCTGGATTTATCTAAAGAAAACAAACCACAGACTTCTGTCTTCATTTTACAGGTAAGAAAACTGAGGTTTGGATAGGATAAATAACTCGCCCTGGGTCTTTCAGAACTGTGTTTGTTTGTTTGTTTTTTTAAAAGATTTTATTTATTTATTTGACAGAGAGAGAGCGAGCACGAGCAGGGGAAGGGCAGAGGGAGAAGCAGGCTCCCCTCCAAGCAGAGAGCCTGATGTGGGGCTCGATCCCAGGACCCTGACATCATGACCCGAGCCCAAGGCAGATGCTTAACGCACTGAGCCGTCCAGGCACCCCACTATGTGTTTTTAACTATGTGTCTTTAACTCCTACCCTGGCATGTGTCTGCCATTTACGTACCCTGAATTCAGGTGGGCAAACTCAGGAGAACATCCTGACTTTTCCTGTGAGCAGACTGATAACCAGGCTCTAAATGGTTGTTTCCTTTTTCTGCTTAATATTTTATATCTACATACAGAACTGGATTATAACTTAAATCCCCCTCTCTTTTTCAGAAAGAATCTTGGTTCTGAGAAGCATAAATTTCGCTTCAAATATGTATAAAAATTACATGAAAGCGAAACTCTATGGAAAAAAAAAAATTATTGGCAAAGAGAGAGAAAAGTGAGGCCCGCCAAAGAAGGTGTGGGAAAGAAAAGGCAGGGCAGTGGGCAAGGAGAGAGAAAACAGCAGATTACGAGGAAGAGTGCATGTACTTGGGTAAATGAGAGATGATAGAAAACCTTTTTCAGGAAACGTTTGTCTGAATTAAAACCCAGCATTCCTGAGTTGCTCTTAGTCAGGTAAAGAGCAGGGTCTGCAGGCTAGAAGCTTTCCATGGTGGCCTGGGCCTGCCCAGGGCTAGCCTCGGGAGGAGCTGGCTCTCAATTCACATCTGCCGAATGGAAATGAATTTTCCTCAAGCCCAGAGGAAGCTCTGCCTCATCATATGTGAGCACCTCCCTGGCCCGGTCACAGAAGAGTGATTTTAATGAGCGAGGTGTGAGGTGACGCCCATAAGATGCATCAGCTCGTCTGAGGGGCCCAGACACCCCAGCAGGAAATCAAATTTCTCAGAACACACCTAAACTTCGAGCCTTCCTTTCAGTCCCTAAAGGTTTCTCTTATCCTTTCTACACTTGGTTTTCAGCCACACAGGCTAAACTGTTTCACAGCCAAACGAGGCTGGGGTGGGAGCAGCTGGGCAAGCAGGCGGGAGCATGTGTTTCTCTGGTCCCCATCACCCAGCGGTTCCAGTATGTTCTGCAACAGAGCAGGCTCACCTCACTGTCCAGCAAGCACCCCCTGCGTACAGCCTGCAGTCTCCATGCTGCTAATTGTAAATGCTTGATGTGTGCACCTTCTCTGGAGAGAAAAATCCAGAGGCTGAGCACCCTCAGTACTGGGCTGTCTCCTGCCTCAGGCCCCGGGAACCCCCTCCCCCTCTAATCTGCTCTGGAAAAATCTCTGCCGCATGATGTGCCTCAATCCCTCAGCATCCCTTGAGCTGCCACCACCAAGCCATAGCAGGAGACCTGGGGTCCCCAAGTCACAACAGGTGTCAGGGTTAGAGGGTTAGGGGTGGGAGGCTAGGGATGAAGGTGAGGGGCAACAGGACCTCCAGTCGCGTCAGGTTTCATGGCCCCATGAGCAAGGATGGGCCCTGCCCCTGTACGGTGGGCTTCCCTGGTGAGCTTGGTACCTATTTTGCTGCTGGAAGCTCATTCTTTTAGGTTCCTTTGCAGCCGTGGCCTCCGAATACCGGTTGGAAATCTAAAACGATGTCGCATGAATAGAAGTGAGAAGAATCAGACTAGAAGCGGCAAGTGTTCACACAGCTGAAGTTCTTCTTAAAAGAACGTTCTCTGCTTAATAATGTGTTTTTCTGACCTGATGTTGAGAAAGCAGCCTTTCTGTTCTGAACTGATGGTAACAGCAGATGATGTTTTCGTTTTACATTTTCCAGCATCCCAACCCACCCGGGCCCTCATGTCCTTATTCGGACAAACAAGTTCTTGGCATCCCGACGTTGGTCTCTCCCACGGTGATTTTTTTTTTCCTTTTTAGACCTTAGTGCTCAAAATCTTGGGATCCCTGACTTGTGGTCATGAAGGAACAGTGAAGGGTCTTGAAGAGAGAGAGGAAATGCAAAAGCATCAGGACAGCGAAAGCGCCAGGGCAGCGAGTCCTGAGTGAACGTGCACATGAGCACAGCGTGGATGAAATTCAGGAGACGGAGTGTGTTTGGCATAAGAAATAGGTCCCAGTACAACAATCACAGGCCAAGGCAGCAGGCGAGGCCAAGCCTGAGCTCCTCACTTGTTGCAGCCTGAGAAGGCACTGGGGGCTGGGGGACAGGGACAGGGAACTGCCAGATGAGAACAGTGGAGGGAAGGTGGCTCTCTTCCAGGGATTTTGTGAATGGGTGGGTGTGGAGCTCTCATTTCCGGAACATTCCAGAGGAGGGAGGAGCAGTCCTCACAACTGAGGGTGTTGGCACACTGAAAGAATCTCTGGGGACCCCCCCCCCCCACCGACATCTCTGGCCGCCTGTTCAAAGACCCGCAGCTCTGGTATCAGCGACCCGAGGGGTGTTTGGTTTCCATTTTGTTGGTTGCTGTTGTTATTTAAAAAAATAACCACTCTTGCCTGGGGTGCACTGGATTCCTTACTGTTCCTTCTCATCACAGGCACATTGACAAGGTTGCTTCGGTGGAGTAGGAAAATCCAAGGTTTTATGCGCCTGGCCTTCAGAAATCACTGACTGCTTTTGGACCAAATTCACTGCTCTTAAGGGTTGGCGGACAAGGGGAGAGTCAAGGGAACTCAGGGGCTCGGGATAAGGCACCGGGCTATGTTCACACAATGCCAAACAACCAGAAGAAAAGTGGGAAATGCAGCCAGCCCTTCCAGGTGCTTGGTGAGCTGGCAAAAATATCGGGATGCTTCATGTAACTTCTCACTATTGGTAGCCATGGTTGGTGCTGTGCTTAGTACAGCCCACCAATAAAATCACAGGTGTGTCCTAGGCTTAACTTTGTCAGTCCTGATGCGCCAAGAAATGAAATGTTACACTTCCCTCCAGAGGCATGACCAGCTGTAGGGACATTATCTGCCCACAGATTAGAAAACTATGCCTCTTCAGGGGAGATCCAGCTCCTCTGGCATTCAGCTTCATGAGCTGATGGTATCTACTTGCTAGCTAGAAAGATGGACCTTTCCTCTGGGTAGACACACAGGTACAAAGCTCAACTTTCTTAGCTCGATCCTTTGTGCAGTGAACAGCCTGTACAACTATATTTAGAGGCCCTGTCTCCCTCTACAGTGTCCAAACACAACTAGAAGTGTAACCATTTCAAAGCAAGAGGCTAGGACATGGTCCAGGATAAGACTTCTTCTTTAACTTGAGCTGCAAAAAGAATCCACAATCCCTGCTCCATGAAAAAGAAAAGAAAATAAGAGAAAAGAAAGGAAAGGAAAAGAGGAAAGAAAGAAAGAAAGGAAAGAAAGAAAGAAAGAAAGGAAGGAAGGAAGGAAGGAAGGAAGGAAGAAAAGAATAGAAAGACAGCAAAGAAAGGCAAGAAACTGTCCTAAAGTAGATTTCCTTAGTATAATAAAATCATGGGATTTCAGAGCTGGAAGGAAAGTGATCTATTTATCTACCTACCACAATCCTGCTTTGCAAGAACCCCTCCCAGGGTGCCTGCCACCCACCCCCGTGTCTGAGTACTCGGTGTCTGAAGAAGCCGTTTGCACTACTCTATGACTCGGAAACCACCCACATTAAGTGCAGTTGCTTTCCCTAGCAGTGGCTCTTTAAGTATTAAAGACCAATAACCATGGCTCCCTAAATCTTTTCTTTTCCAATCTACTTAAAATCACCCTGCTTTAACCCCACCCTCTGCCAACACTACAGTAGCTGATAGGGGACACATGCATATCTGTGGTTTGTCCCCGAAACTCCAAAGCAGCTGAGAGTCAGGTGAGGAACAACCCCGCTTCCACGGATGGGCAATCCCACGTTTGGGGAAGAATTTCTGGAAGTCTGGCACCTCAGAAATGTAAGGAGCACACAAACCCCATGGGCTGTGATAAGCCCGAACTGATGTTTTGGCTGATACATAGCTGAGAGTCACAAGAGGAAAGTGGGCTAGAGACCGTAATGAATATTGGCGAGATGTGCTGCACCTGAAGCCCCAAAATTAGAAACTAAGATGACGACAGACAAACCAGGGGGGCACTGGCTTTCTCCCCCTGAGCTTTCTGAGCTGACAGTGAAAGAATGAACCAAACACACAGCAGAGTGCAAATGGGCTTTCTCCGGAGAGACCTGCACTCCTGGACGAGAGGCTTCAGAACAAAGAATCAACAAGTAAGATGAAGACCTTCCCACTGAATATGGGAAATCAAGCATTACTTTCCTGGGGCGCCGAGGTGGCTCAGTCAGTTGAGTGTCTGACTCTTGATCTCAGCTCAGGTCTTGAGTTCAAGCCCCACATGGGGCTCCACACTGGGCATGGAGCCTACTTAAAAAACCAACCAACCAACCAAGCATTACTTTCCTATGGCTGGGGTCAAATGTGAGGAATATGCATATCTTTCTTATACACCACCTTTATTAGAACAGCAAGAGGCAGTCGCAGACATTGCCAAGAAAATACAAAGTAGCAAGCAGAAGGATCTCACAAAAAAACATATGTAACAAAGAGGACCCCACCTCTGTCTTAATTCTTTCTTCAAATATTTCCAAAGTCGACCTGAAGTTTCTCCAACTAAATAAATTTTGTCTTATGATTTGGCAGAAAAAAAATTCTGTTAACAACCAACTTTTCTGCAAGCCCTGCATAGGCTGCCTGAATAAATGTGCCCCCGGTCCGCTCATTCACTCATTCGAACTTCAGCAAATACCGAATCTCTACTGTGTGCCAGGCACTGTGCTGGGTGTTCATGGCCTGGCCTCAGCAGCTCAGACATGGCCCCTGGTCTCGTGCAGTTAGCAAGAGCATGAGATATATGTTAATTCATCAAAAAAAAAATTACATATTTAAAAACTGCTGAATCCAGGGAAGGCGAAGCCCAGGGTGTGACGAGAAAGCCACGGTCAACCAGGTAATTCTGAACAAACTCATGTCAAAAATGCCTACCCCTGGGGTATTTACAAAACATTGTGGCTACTAGTGTTGCCAGTTATCTTAAGATATTAAACTATAATGATACAGTATTTTTATTTAAAAAGAAGTAAGCCTCTGCCTTCAGCTCAGGTCGTGATCTCGGGGTCCTGGGATAAAGCCCCACGTCGGGCTTTCTGCCCAGCAGGGAGCCTGCTTCTCCCTCTGCCTGCCCCTCTTCCTGCTTGTGTGCTCTCCCTCTCTTTCTGTCAAATAAATAAATAAAATCTTAAAAAATAATAAAGAGAAAAACAAACTGAGGGTTCTAGAGGGGAGGGGGGTGGGAGGATGGGTTAGCCTGGTGGTGGGTATTGAGGAGGGCACATTCTGCATGGAGCACTGGGTGTTATGCACAAACAATGAATCATGGAACACTTCATCTAGAACTAATGATGTAATGTATGGGGATTAACATAAGAATAAAAAAAATAATAATAAAGAGAAGTCATTTGCCAACTTTAAGTGACGGGGAGAAGGGAGGGAGCTTAGAGTTAAAAGAATAACTCATAGCACAGATAGGTTTTGTTTCTTATAGTGATACGTTCCTACAGAGACACGTCAGTTTATTTGCTGGATGTTTATTTAGAGAGAGGACAGTGGGACACCCAGGGCATTTTCCTCATAGATCAGATCCAGTTCTGGCTGGCTGCAAAGCAAGCCTGGGCTGGCGTGGGAGGCAGAGTCCAGAACAACACAAGCTTTGGGAACCAGTCAGACCCGGGTCCGAATCTCAGCTCTGCCACTAGTTATGCAAACTTTGGAAAGCTATTCGTCTTCTCTGTGCCTCAGCTTCCCTCTATAATTACTATTGGTCCTGGTAGGAAAGGGAGTAGTAATGATTATTGAGGACTGACCACATAGTTGGAAGAAAGAAATAATGGAGGAGTAACAATGTGAATGGTCGCATCTACCATTCTCCTAACCACGCTTTGCAGGGAAAAAGACCCCCCTGGGAGGGGTTACACTGGACTGAGGCCCAAACAAAGGCAGGGCTTCGGGATCAGAGGGCATTCCAAGGTGGGTGACGGCAGACCTAGGACAAGCTGAATGGTCTAAGGTAGAGTGTTCTCACAGGTTCCCAGTGGAACTGACGATGAGATCGAGGGGTTTGGACAGTGCTGTCAATGGGAGAGGAGGGTAATATGCTCCTGGGGCATTTAGAGAAGATTAATAAGGCAGTGACAGGAAGGACAGACCCGAAATGAGAAAGCCTGAAGGTTGCTATAACATCGCACACATCAGGAGCAGAATGGAAGTGATAACATCATGACATGGGATCATTTTCTGTGGGAAGAGGGGAGGCCTCAGGAAGGTAGAAAATGTCTGGAATAGTCAATGTCAGCTGCACGAGACACAACAAGAAGAAATACAGTTCCAGAGCACCTCTAAGGATCCATGAGGCCAAGCACCATTTCCACCGGGCCAGTTGGCTCTGCGCTTTTTGTCGGCTCATATTCTACAGTCAGGAAAAAGCACAGAAAGCAGGTAGCGAGGGTTTCAGGTTTAAGCACAGGCTACAGTGTGATTGCAAGCATTCTGGGCCCACTGGGTAAGCTGGAGGTGCTCCGTCAAGGTGACCCAACCTGGGGAACGTAATGGTGAGGTGCATGGAATGGTCCAGCTAGCACCAAGCTCCCGTAGGTAATGCCCTAGAGATCTAGGCAGTACGAGCCTGAGGGGAACAATGGGACACGAAGCCACCAAGGATGACAGCAGAGCCTGGGACGGAGATGTGCTCTAGCTGATGCCACCCACAAACGCTGACTGGAGAAACTTTACCCCACCACCTTCTGTGTGACAGAGATTTTGTCTGGGGCCTAGGAAGACCTCATGAAACCTTTCTGGAAACCAAGCCTTTTTTCTTCCAATGGATTAAGCTTCACCATGTACGTCTGGGCACCACAAAACTGTGCCCATTATTGTCACAAGTAAAGAAGCCAACCAAGGAACCTCAGTTGTTGGGGGACAACGTACGTTCAATTCCTTAATGACCTCGTTAGCTTTATTGGGTTACATGACCTAGTAATTCCAACCATCTAACATTCTTTCAACTAACAGTAATAAATAATAATGATGCCTGAGATAACGTTAATACCAGAAGAATCTAAGGGCAAGAAACACGTTCACCCTATGAAGAAGATACTACTGTCATCCCTACTTGACAGATGAAGGAAATGTAGCCCCAACTGGCCAGGAGAGAGGAGATACCCAGGAAAAAAAGGAAGAGCTTTCTTCACAGCAAGAATGTGTGGAGGATGGAGTTGGCCATTAGGGCAAAGAGGTCGGAGGGTGTTTGGGACCCGAGAGTTGTCCCTCTGCCTTCTCTAGGGGACACATCTGTTCTGTGAAGGAAGGACCCAAGAACCCTACAGTCAGAGGCGCTTGCCTGGATAGTATTAATTCTGTCAGAAATCTGTCCGTGTAGACGTGTGCACTGGGGAGGGGCATAATTTCAGAGAACGACACCACAGGATTTTCAAAAATGAGGAAATAAAGGAGAAGGGGAACCAAAAGCATGTAGGATAAAACTGCAAGGCCCTTTTCTCAACGGGGCCCCTAATCATTCTCCTTCATTTCTGCAAACTTCCACCTATCCTACATTTTCATTTCTCCAAAGAGAATTCTGTGCAAATCATCCCTCTTCTTTTCCTGCACGCCCCTGAGAGCTCAGATGACAGAGCTCCCATCAGGCTCCTGTAACAAGTGTCCCTGGGAGCTAACCTGGCATGCCAGGGGGCAGAGGTTGGGACCAGTTAAACATTGAGTTGCTCGGGTGAAAAAAAGCAAAATTTCTTCTCTAAGTGAGGTCACTTTATGGTGGTCAAAAGAATACATAAGAAGCTTTATGTCCTGCTATTTTCTTGTCACACCTGAGAGTGGGAAGGAGTTGGCACAGAGATTTTTATTTTCATAGCACATTACATAATTCTGGGTTGGAGGCAAGTACTAACATCTGTCACGCCTACCCACAGCTACGGTAAAGATAAGACCGAACTAGAGACTGTTGTGGGCTGTGTTGGGTTTTCCCTTAAAACTCCCAAGAAAGTACCTTCATTCAGCAGTCTTCAGTAGCCCCAGAGGTGACCACTGCAGATGCTTTCCTGACATGTAAGAGCCATTTTGAAATCTTTCTAAAGCCACAAGAAACTTTCCATTAACATAAGTTTCTGCAAAACGTGCCCTGACAGCAGCATCGGGTCCCAAACACAGAAGCAAAATTCAAAATCAAATGAGGAGGAGTGTAAGTTTCTATGTGACCAACCTCCAGGTACAGGTCCCCTACCAAAGGGCTCGATTCAAACCTCTAAAAGTTTTGGGGGGCCCAGGTGGCTCAATCGGTTGAGCATCCGACTCTTGGTTTTGGCTCCGGCCATGATCTCAGGGTCGTGAGATCAAGCCCCACGTCGGGCTCCGCACTCAGCGTGGAGTCTGCTGGAGATTCTCTCCCTTCCTCTCCCTCTGCCCCTCCCCCAACTCATGCACACGTGCACACAATCTCTCTCTAAATAAAAAAATAAAATCTTTAAAAATATAAAATAAAATAAAACCTCTAAAATTTTGTTCAACAGCAACACACAAGAGTTTCCGGGGATTAATGTGGTATGATCAAACGTGGGTGTTGGTTTAAATGCCTCCAGGAAACAGAGGGTAAGGGCAAGGTGAACAACCTGTAGACTACATTTACACAGAGAAATTCTGAACCTTTGAAACTGGGTGAATAAATAATGGAGCATCTGCATTAATAACCAGAGGAGTGGGCCCAAGTTGTAGCTCCACAAAGGAATGAATTAAACTGAAACTTTTCTAACCCCTCTTTAAAGGTGCAAGACACTTTTTAAACTCATTCACGAAACTGACCCCTGTGCTTTCATCGTGATAGGAACAATGTATAAAACGACAGATAGATGTCCTTCTGGGGAGGACGAGGAGGCCAACACGGGCCACCTGACTGGGCCAGAGCCTTCTCCAGACCACATCAGGTGTCTCATCACTTACACAGGTCAGCCTACCTTGGGGGTTGGTGAGGAATATTACCACAAAATGCTAATAGACTCCATAAACACAGAGAGTTAAAGCCATATCCCTTCCACCATCCCATAACTTAGTGGGAGTTCAGTTCAAGGTCTCGCAGTATGAGTGAGTCATTTGACTCATTGTCACCTGTCACCTGTCCTCCAATGAACAGATGCATACTTTCAATCAGGGCGAATGCTCCACCCTCCAACCAGAATTCCCTATTTTGTTGGGATTCCCAGGTCTTTAATCCAAGACTAATTTTGGGGTGCTGGCAATTTAAATAGCACTATGTTAAGGCATATGGTTTGCTCGGCTTTCATGCAATATGTTGGTCAGAAGGACATGAGAGAGCAGAGAGAAGAAAGGCGACAGCCAGCAGAGGAAGGAAGTAACCAACACCAGGACCTTCTGATTCCAGGAATGCACCTTCAAGCAATGTCTTCACCCTCACCACCCAGGAGCACCTTCACGTGGCCTGAATCCTTTATTTATAATGCCGTCCACTCTCTGACAGATAGTTTTATGTGTTGTAGCACTGACCACCAAATTCCTAATGTTAGGAACATTTTGAGAGCGACAAGGCATTTGAGACCCTAATGGCTGCAACTTGGTTCTAAGGAAAACGAAAAACTGAGCGTTCTGAATGGGGAAGCCATCTCATCTAAGGGGCACCACCGGACGCAATGAAATGGGTGCAGGAAGAGAGGCAACGTCTGAAACCCAAGCTTTAAAGAAAAGCCAGGACTCTTGAGGGAAAATAGTTTTAACTTGTCTGATGCCTGCTTTTGCCCGTCAATGCGACAAATGGAGGTTCGGGCTGGAGCTGCCAGGTTACTGAAAGAATTTCTGGTATCTGGATCCCCAGAGGCCATAGGTGCTCATTTACAGTGGGGTTTAGATGGAAGTGACGGCTGTGGATCTGGGGTATGCCGAGATGCCGTTTTAAAAGAAAACCAAGTTGGGGTTTTCCTGCCCCCCACCATCACGGCAGTTTCGGTGGCCTGGGAGGTGCTGCCCCAGGACGAGGATGTCTCCTGGGCAAGACAACACCGTAGTTCATTCAACGCTCACTCAAACAGCAGCCTAACACTGCCAAGTGCAGCTACACGGGCAAGCATGTCAGAAGGTCTTGCCCAACATGCAACACGGGGAAAAAAGATGAGCTGGCCTTTACTAGGGGGATTTTTTTTTTTTTTTTTTTAAAAACAGAACTCAAAATACCAACCTCAGATTTGCAAATACTCTCCTTCCCTCTAAAGCTTAATAACCATAATGAGATACATCCAGAGGTATTTTCACCTTCCAGTTCGTTTTTTAAGTTTTTTTCACACACAAGTTAGCTCCAAAATAGCTTCAGCTGCCTGCCGTGTTGAGTCATGGGGCACCACCGTTGGCTGGGTGGGTGGGTGGGGGTTAGATGGGCTCATCGGCCTCCTTGCAGGGGGTCTGGGAAGACGCTACCTCCTCCCCAATGTCCAGGTGTTGAACCCGAGGTGTAGAGGGGACCGATCAGTGGTCTAAGGTCACAGAGCCAGCAAGTGGCAGAGCCGTGACGAAACAGGGGCCTTCTCATGCCACTGCGTCTCAAGCGCGTATTTAAGCGCACAGGACCCGCCCCAGTCCCAGCTGCCCTGCGAGCCCACAGCTAAGTTACCACCAGTTTAACGTGTCAGATACAGTAAACACAGAATGACAGACTGTCACCACAGTTTCAGAGCCTCTAAAGTAAGTGGGGTGGACGTGATTCCAAACAAGCTTTGAGAAACTGCAAAACTGGCGTTTTGAAAGTGTCTCCGAACTCTGAGAGGCAGAATAACACCAACACCGATGTGTGACCCCTTTCCCCGTGTAGCTGGGGCCTTCAGTCTGCACTCTCAGATCGAGCATCCAGGCCGCGTGGCCGGCAGGACTGGTGTCAACCTCCCTCTGGAACAAGGGATGGTTTAGAGAGAGGTGGGAGGGGGCCGCCCTCGAACCAGCCTATCCCCCCCAAGAAGCGGGTTCGAGCCCCGGTCTTCCAAGTTCTGTGGAAGAGTCTTGCTTTCAGACATTTGTTTGCATCTGTCCAATTCCAGCATTTCTATGTAAACAAAAGGAAACCAAAAAGAACACTTGACACAAACCATTTTTAAGCCAGGAAAAGTCCAAACTGAGGTGTTTGTCTCAGGCTGGTTCCTCATTCTCGTGAGGAATTCTCGAGAGTTTCCATGGGACCTCTGAGCTGTCATTTCCTTTTTACAAAAACGGAACTCAAAACTCTGAACCAGGTGAACCACGGTGACCAACATCCTTGGTGGTTCCGCTAGGCTGAAGAAGTAGGGCCAGAACGAGGCCCTCCTGGTAGGGCCAGAAGGAGGCCACCACACCTCACGTAACGTATGCCCTCTTCTGAAATTCAGTACGAGGGTTTGGGAGCTTCTGACCAAGAGCACTTTGGCTCCCAAGTGCCTGTTAGTTTTCACCTGACCATGGGTCTCTTCGCTGCATTAAAGCACAAAGCACTGAAGTAGGATGGATACAGAACTGACGCGACATCCAGTATCTCACGTTTCCCACCTAAAAATACGGAATTTCGTAAGGGTGTGGTTTGGCACTAGTATCTCTTACAATGAACAGAAATCCACTAAACCTTTCCCCCAAAGCCCACTCTAAACAATGTTCCACAGTGACATGGGCCTGATTTTGATTTCTGAATAATCTGACTAGGAGCACCTAAAGTCACAACAACATTAAGTGCAGTAACTTTCTACCCCCTTTTTGGTTCCCAATATGAAATCTACTGAAATAAAAATTGACAACCCAAAGCTCCCTGGGATGTGTTCCAGATGAACTGAGTCATACACACACACTCACACTCACACGCACACACACACACACCCTGAACGACTGCACTGAGGGAGCTGCTTCTACCTGCGTTCCTCAACTCAGGGCAGCGGGTCTGAAGCTTGAGGACTGCATATGAACGCAACTTTAAATTTAATCTGGGGGATACTAATTGTGGAGCAGTGGAAAATGCTGGCGACATTTTGACTTTAGCAGCCCCACTGCCCTGATTAAAAAATATCAGCTTTCCATCTGCAAGACATTTCTAAGGTGGACTCCTTACAAATTGTCAAGGTGCAATTTATGCACAGTTAGTTCTTTGTTTAATCGAGAAATCTGCCCGAACTCTGATTGGGCTGATTTCCCTAAGGCCGGGAGTGAAGGTTATTTCCTTATGCCTTTTGGGAGCAGCAATCTCTCTAATACGTTTCTGAATTATTCCAGACCGTGCCGAGGCTGAACATGAGAACAAAGCCCTGGTTCCACAGCAGAAAGACTAACCGAACTCCCAGCTGGGAAGGTTTAGGCAGAGATTTATAAGTACAAACACTGAAGAAATTTGCAAGTAATTGCATGCATTTGCTTTCCGTTGTGGGATGCAGTAAAAACCAGTATTTATTAAAATACATTAGCAAGGTACTGTTTATTACCCCCTCTCCTTGATGCCTTGCAGAGAGGAATAAAGTGTTGGGCTTTTTTCATTTCTTTAAATTAACCAGCCAAAACAGTATTTCAAGAATGTAAGAAAGAAGCTGAAATTGGACAAGTACTCTCGGCGGCGGTTGCCCATGACAGAACTTGGGGCTGAAGCACACACAGGACTCCAGTTCTGATTTCATCTTGTAAATCTCCACTTTTTTTCTAATTTGTAAGTTTCCATGAATCCATCAGTGGGGGATCAACAATTACGATTTTCGCCTATGGAATTTCTGTTCCTGTTCTCTTCCTGGAGCTTGCAAATCCTGAGTGCTCGAAAGCACACGTTCCAAAAGGCACACGTTCCGAAGAGATAACGCAACGGGCTCAGAATGTCTTAGCTTAATAAGGGTGCGGCTTAAACAAACAACAATGAAGAGATGCTATGGTCACTGCCTTCTGACTCGGATTTTCCCCCCTACCAGTTACTTTGGGCTTTAAATTTGGCAGTGAGGGAAAGTCACCAGACAGGTGACATTCCTTTCCCCCTCCCCACTTTGGTCACAGCTCTTTACCTGCGTCAGGGTCCCCCCTCTAAGGATGGACCTGAATTGTTCTGCAAGATACCCTAACACAATGGTTTTCAAACTTTAGATGCATCAGCCTCACCTAGAGAACTTGTTAAAATAGATCTTTGGGACCCAGACTGAGAGCTTGTGTTTCAGCAGGTCTGAGGCGGGGCTCCAGAATCTGCATTTCTAACAAGTTCCCTAGCGGATGCAGAAGCAACGGGTCCAGGGACCACACTTCGAGAACTGCCCATCTAGCAGGTAGTTGGGCAGCAAGTTCAGAGCAGTAAAGCAGGGGGTACCAAAAAAATAGCAAATAATGACAACCAGATTGCATTTCATCCTCTCTTCTCATACAGAAATGAAATGGCAATGTGTGCGATTTTAGCCCACAAACGCCAGTGCCACCCACTTACACACGTGGTGGACGCCACTGCATCCATCTCCGATTACCAAGGCCGGTCCTGTCTTTCCTTCTGTCTGAAGGCCCCCCTCTGAGGATTTAGATGGCAGTGAGATTTCCAGCCTGCATGTTTGCTCCTTTAAGGGCTCGCTGTACTCAGCTCCCTCCTCCTCCCTCAGCGCACCCACAACCAGGTGGGTGTGAGCACCTGGAGGGCACCATGTGGCAGGCACTCACTGAATAGGAGCTCCTGCCCTTTTAAAATCCTGGTCACTAGGGTAAAACCAGAACACAAAAACAGAGGCAGGAGAGTAGCTCTGCTTTCCCTGGAGGCTGAAAACTCAGCAGGGCAGCTTGCGTTTTCTTAAATTTAGCATTTGTAATTAATAAGTCCCAGATCTTAAAATAAGAAAAGCTCCAAGCGGTCACACGACGTGGAGGGCTGGTGAGAAGAGCACAGAGACAGGCACCGAGTGCGCCTGTGCCCTGACCATGGGTCAGGCACCTGCCCCGGCCGTGCATGCGCTCTTTACACCAGAGCACACAGCAAGTCCTCACGAACGTCATGACATGGAGACGAACGCATCAGTAACCGTGGAGGAGTATCGAAATGAAAAGTGCCGTTACGTAAAAATAAGCCAGGCAAGAAAATCAGTGTCTTTTTTTTTTTTTTACTTAAAATATTTTATAGAAAAGATCCTGGCTTTTCTAATTATAAAACTATCACCTTCAGGGTGCCTGGGTGGCTCAGTTGGTTAAGCGACTGCCTTCGGCTCAGGTCATGATCCTGGAGCCCCTGGATCGAGTCCCGCATCGGGCTCCCTGCTCGGTGGGGAGTCTGCTTCTCCCTCTGACCCTCCCCCCTCTCATGTGCTCTCTCTCATTCTCTCTCTCTCAAATAGATAAATAAAATCTTAAAAAAAAAAAAAAACTATCACCTTCTGGTCATGTAAAATCAGATTTCCTATGATTTTTATTGGAGAAGAATGACGAGGTCTGCATGTATGCTCAAATTGGCCAAAAGTGATATTGCTAGGGCAGGAAACATCTGCTCTGTGCCAAGACTATTCTTTTTTTTTTTTTCCAGTTTTATTGAAATATAATTGACATACAGCTCTGATAAGTTTAAGCTGTACAGCAAAATGATCTGGCATACATATATTGCAAAATGATTACCAAAGTAGGTTTAGTGTCCGCCACTTCGTAAAGTTACAAAAAATTTTTTTTCCTTGTGATGAGAACTTTCAGGATCTACTCTCTTAGCAAGTTTCAAATATACCATACAGCAGTGTTAATTACAGCCATCATATTCTACTAACTTAATCCACTGAGGAGAGGTAGGTTCTTCACACCCATAACGTGTCCCATAACCAAGGGCCCATCTCATGCCCAAGTCTGTGCTTCAAAGACCTGCTCCATCCCTCAGGACAAGCCTCTGAAGAGCCGAGAAAACCCTGGCTCACTAATCCCCTATGTGTCACGTGGTGACTCAGAAAAGACATCACACTGTTTGATTATCAGATTTTCCTAGAACCTGCAGCAGGGCGAGAAATGATTGAACAGGGAATATTTTTACTACAACAAACACGAGTGTCTCTTCGACCTTACCAACCAAATGGACAAAAGGATAAATCTGGATATTCAATACAGAACTTGCAGTACAGCAACATCTCATTTTATTTCACGCCTCTACTGTTTCATAGTGTTTATGATAAATGTCAACAAAATGTTAGCATTTATATCAAGGAAAATCTAATGGCAAGCCCATTAATGCATTTATTTTATTTTTTTAAAAGATTTTATTTATTTATTTGACAGAGAGCTAGAAGAGCACAAGCAGAGGGAATAGCAGAGGCAGAGGGAGAGTGAGAAGCAGGCTCTGCACTAAGCAGGGAGCCCGATGCAGGACTTGATCCCAGGACCCTGGGATCGTGACCTGAGCCGAAGGCAGATGCTTAACCATCTGAGCCACCCAGGCACCCCAAATGCATTTTATTTATTTATTTATTTATTTATTTATTTATTTATTTATTTATTTTAAAGATTTTATTTATTCATTTGAGACAGAGATACAGAGAGAGAGAGAGAGAGCATGAGCAGGGGGAGAGGCAAAGGGAGAGGGAGAAGCAGGCTCCCTGCTGAGCCAGGAGCCCAACGTGGGGCTCAATCCCAGGACCCTGGGATCATGACCCAAGCTGAAGGCAGACGCTTAACCAGCTGAGCCACCCAGGCGCCCCTCAAATGCATTTATTTCAAATATGTATGTCTGAAGTCCATGTTAATCAGCTTGTCAATTACAGCTTCCACTTTGATGGGTTACTGGACACACCAGGCCCACTTTTTTTTTTTTTTTTTAATCAGTCATGTCTATATTTTCCCATTTCTGGAGATAAGCTCAATCAACATTTCCATATCCTGAATCTGGTAATCTCAGCAATAAGACCTTACTTTAAAACAAATGCAGAGTCTTCACCAAAATGTTAACAATAGAAAAATAATTGATAAATTTGGTGGTTATTCTAGCAAAAGGCAGCATTTTCATCTTTAGTAAGGTCTGTGTTTTTGTTGACAACACACATCTAAATACACATGCATTAAAAGGCCTGTAAGGGTTTCCATTTCTATCCCCTAAACAAAAATTCAGGTACATGAAACAATTGTACAAATTATCCTTTACTGCCTGTAGCTACTTCACTTTAGGCACAACACTTAGGGAATAATAAATAAAAATTCTCCATAGCGGCAAATAATTTGTTAATTATAACCTTCATTAGCACATAGGGAAAGTAAGTTGATTTCATCGTAAGTATTCAAATTGATATTTAAGCAACTATCAAAAAAGATAAAGTATAATTCAGATAGGGATAGAATGTATAGCGATCAGTTGAGCAAATTTACAGGCTCTTTTGAAGACAGAAAATCTAAGTATTTACCAATTGGGAATTTAAAGAATTCAATTGACACCTGATCTTGAACTTTAAAGTACTGGTTCTCACACTCTGTTGTATAAAGACTGGTTTAAAAGCACAGAATCCCAGGAATTCTAACTCAATTCGGTTCCCAGGAATTCTAACTCAATTCGGTTCCCAGGAATTCTAACTCAGGAGGTCTGGGGTGAAGTCCAGGATTCTCCACAGCCACACGAGGACCACTTCTTTGTGTTTCTGTTTTTGTTTTTTTTTAAGATTTTATTTATTTATTTGACAGAGAGAGACCCAGCGAGAGAGGGAACACAAGCAGGGGGAGTGGGAGGGGGAGAAGCAGGCTTCCCTACAGAGGAGGGAGCCCAATGCGGGACTCGATCCCAGGACCCTGGGATCATGACCTGAGCTGAAGGCAGACGCTTAACGACTGAGCCACCCAGGTGTCCCATGAGGACCACCTTTTGATAAATGGGTAAGTTTCAAGCAGTGTGAACATACCAGAAAACCATCCCTTGCCAAAGTTTCAAAGTCAAGCACGTGCTATGATGAAGGGTGGTCCACATGACTACCTCTTTCTCCTTCACTCAATCCACTGTGGGAGCTTAGCTGGTTTCTGTCATTTTAAAGATTATGTCAAATTTGGAAAGAGTCTGACCTGCGCAGAATTCACACGTGGACGGCACTTACTCTGGGAACTTGACCAGTTTCGGCATTTGTTTCAAGCTAAGTACCCTCCCCTGAAGAACCATTCTGACACCAGAGCAGTGGGGTAAAGGCAGTTTAGGGATGAGAAGCCACCATGTCCCTCTGCCGATCCCGGAACCGGCCCCAGCCCCAAGAACAGGAAGCTGAGGATGGCCTCACAGGGCCAAACGTCACCCTCCACTTTCTCCCATTCAAACACAGGCCTCAAAGATCCCCAACTCGCCCCCTGCAAGTGCCACTTGAGGTTTGGTGACATGCTTTGTTCAACCAAAAGTTCCAATTGTCAGTGTATTTCTGAGATTCAGGAGGTAATTTTGGCTTGTTGCCGTTTTGTGTGTTAAACAAGCCAAAAATAAAAATCTACACTTTTCTTTTCTTAACTGATGGGATTATTTGCAACAGAGAACCTCATAAAATTTAAGTTTGGCTTCTTCTTTAAAGGAATTCATTGTTTAAATTAAGCGTTCCAAATATATGCAATTTATGCAAACAGATGTTCTCATTGGTGCCCCTACACGATCTGTCTTTAAAACTGTGTTTTTAAGGGCAATGGGTCAAAAGAACTCACCAGCACATCATTGGAACCAAGCAACGTCATGATTTCTTTCTCAAATGGGACAGACGAGGTGTGGGAATAGAGTGGAAAAACAGATATTAGAGCCCCAAAGATCATGGGGTGCCTGGGTGGCTCAGTTGGTTAAGCGTCTGCCTTCGGCTCAGGTCATGATCCCAGGGTCCTGTGATCGAGCCCCGCATTGGGCTCCCTGCTCTGCGGGAAGCCTGCTTCTCCCTCTCCCTCTGCCTGCCTGTCTGCCTACTTGTGCTCTCTCTCTCTATCAAATAAATAAATAAAATCTTTAAAAAAACCAAAGATCAGGCTGGAGAAGCAGCAGAATCTGACTATTTAGCGCTAATGGTCCTCTGCCATCGGCAGGAAGGGAGAGCGAGGGATGCTAAAGGTTTCAGCACGAGTACCAGCACGCTGGAGAGGGAAGGGGGAGGGAGAGAGAGGCTAACGCAATGCCACATGCAGGTGGCACCGTGGTCCCCGGCTGGGCCTCCAGACAAAACCATCCCATGTAAACCTTAAAGAGGATTAATCCTCCAGGAGCACTGTAATGAGACCTTAAAAGACTGAACAACAGCAGCCTATCGTGGAGGAAGGCAGTCGCCTGCTCCCCAAAGTCTTGCTAGCAGAGTTACATCAAAGCAAACGGGCCCCAGATAGCAGGCTGCGGCAGGAATCCCTTATCTCAGCTCCAGCGGATGCAGCCGCTGTGATTGTCTTGAACTGCCACCTGTCCAAGGCATCTTTGAAGGCAACGCTAAGCCTCTGATGGATCTGACCTCCTTGAGCTGAGATCCTTTTATGTCTTTCTTCATTTTCTGCCCTGCTACATTCTTCCCCTACCACGCACGGGACATGAAACAAAGGGAGTTCTCACTCCTGACTCACTGTCCCCAGCCGTTTGAAAGCAAAGCAAAACAATGTTAAGGATTATACTCCGCCTGTAATATGGAGCTGTCCTCAGGAGACAAGCCTCTTATTTTTGAGAGTCTAACTAGACTGCATTTACGTGGAGGAATTGTACAATGGGGCTCGGTGGCGCTGGGCGCCTGGGATAACTTAAGATCACACGCACGGTCCTACGGAACTTAATTAACGATGACATGTTTGAATGGGAGAAACACAAATTCTAAAATATTAAAACGCGCTTACCAAGTCACTGCACTTTGGGACCTGGAAGACGAGGGCCACCAACAAATGTCCTGCAACCTGATTTAAAGCCAAAGGATTTAGAAAAAAAAAAAAAAAGGTGATGGGAAAGAGAAGCATTAATGCACACAAGTACTGCAGGTGAGAAAAGTTTAAAACCTGCGCTCGTTGCCTCTGGGGCCTATCTCAGAGGCGGCAGGTATCCGCCATTTCCCAATCAGACGGGGAGGAAGGGTGCGTATCTATGTTTCCATGTAATGGTCTGCCATTCAAGGAGAAGGAACAGGGCCGAGCTCCAAGTTCATTCAGTACTGGATTTCTCATCAACCTACTTACGCGGTCACACATGTCCCTCTCCACATAACTGCTTCAATAATACTCACTTCGGTGATTGTTTCCCAATCCAGTGAATTCTAACACTCCTTACTGACTGATTAGGAGGAGTATTATTTTAAAACTTTGCCTCATTTCACTAAAGATTCCAGGCAGCACTGAAGAATTCTTGTGAAAACGTAGAAAACGCTGACTGAATAAAAATTTGGTCAGAGGAGGTGGTCGCGATGTCGAGAAAGTTTAGTAGAAAAGATGCAGGCCACAGATCCCACAGAGTTGGTCTAGCAAAGCAACACATTTAAGTCTGACTTTCCCCGGGAGCCAAAGGGAAAAGAGAATCAGAATCAGTTCCATGACCTTCCTTTTGCAAGAAGTCATGTAAGCTCCCTATCGTAGAGGGTATGCTGGTCTTTAGTCTGTCTCGACAGTATCTGAAAACTTCAGAAAAGTGTACAGGTCAGCTGAACTAAGCCAGCAATTATGAAATTGCCACCACAACCTTCTTCGGGCTTGGGCTTCGTAACCCAGTTTTTCAGAAGAGGGGCAGCCGAAGGGCTGGGAGGCTGTGGTATTCTTGGTCCTGGCCTATAGGACCAGCTCCAGCCCAGAAGAGCAAGGACCCCACAGAAAACCACAGCGAGACCACTCCTAGCTCGGCCACACCAACTCCAGGCCCATGCCAGGTCTTGCAGCTGGGATTTTCAGCTCTGTAATTTTTCACCAGCTTCCAAGCACATGGTCCTGTCCTGTGATTGACAGCCTATCTTCCCGTGTCTGACGTGGTCCAATTGCATGCAGCCCTGCTGGTAAGGAGCCTTTTCAACTGGGGCCCAGGGGCGGACCACTGCCCTCAGGCTCTGAGCAAACTGCCTAATACTCTTCTATCCAAGCTGGAATAGAGACATTTCTCCCTGACTCTACAGCCCATTACACGTTCTTCAGGGATGTTTGATTAAAAAAAGAAACACGCTGACATTTACTCTATGTGAGGTGGGCAAGCATGTATTTAAAGCTCATGAATCTGCTCACCTTCCTCTTCTCAATGAGATCTGACTTGAAAAACTGTTTGCAGACTGTGGTATCTACTAACCAGAACACGTGACACCCCGCCCCCCGCCCAGTTCTCTGTGCCCCTCTCTTCACCACAGCCGATTTCTACCACTCAGTGGTCTCTTTAATACAGCACCGACGTAACATCCTAAAACCCTAATGATATTTGGGACGGGCTGAAAATAACTTTTCCAATTCAAAGACAAGGTTAAGTTTTGTACAGTATTACTGATCTCTCTTAAGTTTATGATTTTTTGACAGTGTGGTGGCATTAAAATGGGCCATGCTAAAAAATAAATTAAAAAGAGGAAGTATTAGTCAATTACTTTAAAATATACTTAACATGCAAAACAAACAAAAAAAAAAGAAAACAGAAACATATATAGAAACATATACATAGATGTTAGGAGAAAAACTTTTGTATGTAGCAAGTCTGTAGTAAATGGGCACTCAATTTAAGACCTAATTTGATGGGGAACTTGGGTGGTTCAGTCATTGAACTGAACGCCTTCGGCTCAGGTCATGATCCCAGGGTCCTGGGATCAAGTCCCGCATCGGGTTCCCTGCTCTGCGGGAAGCCTGCTTCTCCCTCTCCCACTCCCCCTGCTTGTGTTCCCTCTCTCGCTGTGTCTCTCTCTGTCAAATAAATAAATAAAATCTTAAAAAAAAAGACCTAATTTGATGATATACCCATTTTAATTGTTATGAATTAGGCAGAGTTGACCTATTTACTTCAAGTTTCTACTGAACCATCGTATCAGTTGCCATTTTATTTTATTTTATTTTCATTTTTATTTTATTTTACTTTCTTTTCTTTTCTTTTTTTTTTTTTTTGATCTACTTGGATAAAGAAAATAAACCAGGGGAAACTTTTCTGAGGAAATGAATGACTAGCTCCTCAAGTGAGGAGAAGTAAGACTTTTAAAATATGTTTTGGCTGGGATGGGAGTTGCCTTTGGGAAGTTGTACTATTTCATCTTTGTATGTTAATTCCATAATATAGAGCACAATTACCATGCCTAGTTTTTAATGTAGGTAGGACTTTTCCCAGTTCTCAGGGTTAAATTCCATTATTTTCAAGCTTCTCATAAAATCATAGAATAAGATACATTCTAAAAGCTAAAAGTAAAGAAAACTATAAGGGGGGGGTCCAACATCATCAAAAGACATTAAGAGGACAGCCCATGAGCCACACCGTCTTGGTGTGTGAGTACCTTCCTCCAGGCTTAAGACCAAGACACGAGCGTGGTGAGAGCCACTGACAAGACTAAGTGCGTGGGAAGCCGATGTGCTGGGAGTTCTAGTGTGTTCTCCCATTGACTCCACCACCACTCTGTGTCACCGTTCCTGCCCCCATTAGAAAGATGATCAAACCAAAGTTAAATGCTTGCTCGATGTCACCCTGCCAGGTGACAGAGCCAGCACTGGATCCTAAGTGCAACTGACTTTAGATCTTTTCTCAATAGGCGGAAAATACAAAAAAAAAAAAAATTAATTTATCATTTCCAATTCAAGGTGGTGGGCTGGGCAAATATATTTCTTGCCATTTCCTCCGAAGACGTCTTTAAAATACAAAGATGGAAGTAGATGTTATAGTAACAATAAAAATACATACAAATAAGAATAAAATTTACAAAGCACTTTGTGCTGGGCACTTCCATAAACTTCATGGAAATTACATCATTCAATCCTCAAAATAAGCCTCTGAAGCAGGCGCTGTTATAATCCTCATTGTAGAAGTGAGAAGGTAAAGGCTTCCTTAGCAAAAACTAAGTAACTTGCCCACGATCATATTGTTAGAAGTGGCAGAACCAGGATTTGAACCCAGGCAGCCTGGGTATAGAGCCCATCTTCTTAACACAGTCAATGAAATAAAATCAGAACAAAAAATTTCAACTGATTTCTGTAAGACACCACTTGGCTAAGAGTAGAATTATAGCTTCGGCTTGTAAAGAAGCGGCAGCCCAGAGTGTTAAGAGGGCAACGAAAGAAGCAACAGCTGGTCCACCCAGAAAGTGTTGGCCTGGGCAGATCTTTACCTGGAACCCCTGTTATGCGACCTGCCCCAAGGCACCAGGCACAGGTAGCTGGAATTTTCCCAAATAAATCATTATGCCTCTTCTTCAAAAAATCGGATGAACTGTCCCAGGAAAGTGAAGTTAATGTGGATTTTGGAGGCTTCACCTCATGCAAGTCTCTCACTGAAATGCACTCGCCATGGAAGCCACACCAGCTCTAACCTCCAGTCGATCTGCCAGGTTGGCGTGGCCCCTGGTACGTGCCCAAGGCACACCGGTTCTCACTGCTCCCCAGAATCAAGACCTCCACATCCTGGCATGTGGAGGGCCCTGCCGTATTTCTCGGAAGGAAATCCTGCCAATCGATTTGCACAGTCACGATGTTCACTCTGAGGAAAGCAAGCCTCCTTCCTTAGATAAGCCTGAGCAAAGGAAGCCCAGGGCAGCCTCCTTGCCCAGAGTTCTAGGGTGAGCGGACACCGGGATCGTGAGGCCTAGGAGAGGATGAAGGAAGGGCACAGGGAGAGGGACCAGAATCAACAAGAGAAAGTAACCCCAGAGGCAACTTTTGGGGGATTCTGAGAAAGTATTACATACAAAAGGCGAGAGCAACATGCTACAAAAAGGGAGCCATAAGAGAATTTTTTTAAAGAGCTCTCAGAAATTGAAATAGGATCAATAAAATTAAAATATCACCAAAAGCACTGAAAAATGAATTCAAGGAAATTTCCCAGAACACAGAGCCAAAAACAAACAGATGGAAAATATGAAAGAAAAAGATAGGAAGATGTAGAAAAATACCCCAGGAGGCATAACGTTCAACTAAGCAGAATCTAGAAAAGATGAACAGAGAACACAGGGCAATAAATGATTAAAGACAGAATGAATAGAAAGTATTCCCCAGAGATACAAGTGCAGCTTCAGACTGGTCTACCAACTGATAAGCAGAATGAATACAAATTAAATTACATTTAAAATATCTGTATCTCAGTGCAGGCTTTTATTTATTTATTTATTTATTTATTTATTTATTTATTTATTTAAGATTTTATTTATTTGCGAGAGAGAGAATGAGAGACAGAGAGCATGAGAGGGAGGAGGGTCAGAGGGAGAAGCAGACTCCCTGCTGAGCAGGGAGCCTGATGTGGGACTTGATCCCAGGACTCCAGGATCATGACCTGAGCCGAAGGCAGTCGCTTAACCAACTGAGCCACCCAGGCGCCCCCTCAGTGCAGGCTTTTAGACACTAAGGGCAAAAAAGATCTGCATCTAAAAGGAATACAAATCAAACAGGCATCAGACTTCTCATCTACAAATTTAGATGTTAATATAAAATGCAACAATGCCTTCCAACATCTCAGGGGAGATGATTTTTTTCAGTTAGAATTCTAGCTAATCTATCTTTACAAAAGCAAGGGCAGAATAAAGTTATTTTCACCCATGCCAGAACTCAGAACATGTACCTCATCTGTTGTTGGGAAGTTACTAGATATACCACATAAAACAAAGTAAAGCAAGAATGACAAAGGTGTAAGACCCAGGAAGAGTCATTCCAGTGTGGACGACCATGAAGGATGGCTCCCAGACACCCAGTCCAGGCTGCCTGGCAGAATGAAGTGCCCAGGAAAGACGCGTGCTCTCCCTCAAGTGCAAATGATAAGGGTAGGGGGCTGAGGGGGAAATGTAAAGATCTTACAAAGACAAATAATAAGAATAGATAAAGCACTTGTCCTTAATGCTAGACCCATCACTGCTGGGTGAGTTAGGGATTAAAATGCTAGAGCCGCAAAGAAGTAAGGCTGTAGATACTTGACTGATTTTCATCATTTAGAGTCAACCTATGGACAGAAACACAGCAGATGTGGTTTTGACTATGAGATCCCATGGCGGTATTTTTTTTAAGTTTTTTATTTATTTATTTGACAGAGAGAGAGAGAGAAAGCATAAGCAGGGGGAGCGGCAGAGGGAGAAGCAGGCTCTCCATGGAACAGGAAGTCCGATGTCGGGCTGGATCCCAGGACCCCGGGATCATGACCTGAGCCAAAGGCAGATGCGTAACCGACTGAGCCACCCAGGTGCCCAAATCCCATGGAGATATTAACAACACGGACCCTATAATGGAAAAGCCAGACTCCAGAAGATGGGCTGGGGATGGTCACCTAATACCCTCACTTTCTGAACTGGAAAATCAAAAATTACTATGAGAAGTTGATGAAAAAAAGCAATAGAGGTTTAAGATATTCTTTCTAAGAATAACCATTACAGAAATAACAGTAACACCAATAGTATAATATCAATATTGAAAGGAAAGAAGGGTACTATGTTGGGAAATCAAAGGCTTCCTCTCCTATTGGAGAGTCAACAAATCGTGTTGAGTGAAAATATCAAAAGTCAATGTCAGGAAGTAAAGGTATAAGCACATTCTGGAGTTGTGATGGTTGTGTACCAAAAGAACTAAAACAGAAATAGTGAAAACTGTCCTTGGCACTGGGGTCAAAGTAGAAAGGATGGGGACAACTTTAGCTTTCCATCCAAAGCCCTCGTGCACTTTATCATTTGTTGAAGTAAGCATGTACTACTTGTAAATATAATTTTTTTTTTAGAAAGGGAGGGAGAGAGGGAGGGAAGAGGGAGGGTGAGAGAGAGAGAATCTTAAGCAGACTCCACACCCAGTGCGGAGCCGGACATGGGGCTCAATCTCACAACCCTGAGATCATGACCTGAGCTGAAATCAAGAGTGGGACGCTTAACCGACTGAGCCACCCAGGCGCCCCTAGTTTTAATGAAAATACAGTAAAAGTTTAAATTACAAAGAGAACTTCAAGGTTTCCTTCTGGATCTTTTCTAGGGAAAATAACTAATATTGGAGTAATCAAATAATCATCAGAGATGAGAAAAGCTTTTACAAATCCATTTTTCTTGTTCAGTTTTTACCAATCAGTTTCGGGGAAACAACCCTGCTCAGACCTGCCTCCGCTTCCCAGTTTGGAATATCATCACTCAGGAGTGGCATCCTAGCAAAACCCCGTCACAACTCCAAAGTGGACTGGAGGTGTACAGCTGCCCAAATGTCATCCCATCTTGGCATTGACCGAATATTAGCTCTCCTTGTTCTACTCAATGTGACACCACTTGACAGAGATGAGCCCAGCATTAACAGGTTTCGCAAAGCCTTTAGCCAAGGCCATAAAAGATCCTCAAAGTTGTTTAAAATAAAATGAGCTCTAAAAGAACACAGGTCTGTTCACTTAGCACCGTACCAACAATGCACTGCTTTAGCGCTCTGCACGTCACATACCCCACTGTTATCCCTATTGCCAAAGCCTCCCCTACAATTTCAGAACACGAAAAGCCCCCCTTCAATATTAATTTCAAAAGAAAAAAAGTGGTTAGGAACATTGACTTTAAAGAATGGGATTATTTGGGGCGCCTGGTTGGCTCACTCGTTAAGCGTCTGCCTTCAGCTGAGGTCATGATCCCAGAGTCCTGAGATCAAGTGAGCCCTGCATCAGGCTCCTTGCAGCAGGAAGCCTGCTTCTCCCTCTCCCACTCCCCCAGCTTGCGTTCCCTCCCCTGCTGTCTTTCTCTCTCTGCAAATAAATAAATCTTAAAAAAAAAATGGGATTATTTAAAAATACAAAGGAAATTCAAAAGCGTATTACCTAGGCCATCAGACTACTGGGAAAAGAAGACAAAGCTCCAACTCCTTGGGATGTTGCCATTTGCACCTTGACCCTTTGCACAACTTGAGTGGCATTCACATGCAGCGAGCACTTTGAAATAAATACTTTACCTTGGTCTCCGATACTATTAGCTCAATAAGGACAACTAGGGATATAACACATAATCATTAATATCACCCATGTGTCCAAGTTTATTGACTCCAAAACTCACTCACACGATGAAGCTGGCAGAGCTTCTCAGCCAGACTGAACCAGGGTCTTGTTCCTAACTGAGTCCCCTCCACACACTGTTGCCAGGAAGGAATTCACATGACAGGAGGACTCACGCTTCCATCCTATATCCGCATCCTATAGGATCTCGACTCTTCTCAGAAGAGGGGCCAATCACAGCTCGGATATCAAGCTCTGTATAATAGAGCTTCTAATTGGAATCTTAATACTCGGGACCTAAAGCAGCAGCAGCAGCAGCAAAAAAAAAAAAAAAAAATGCATGCCTTAAAGTCAAGCTCACCTGGTGGCTCATTATGAGAGAGATGTTTCAGAAAATCTGAAGACTGATAGCAGGTGACTGGCATCAAAGGAACAAGGCTGCACTGTTCCTAAAAAGCAAGAACTTTTCAGGAATATGCTACTGGAGTAGATTTACAAGAAGGCACTATAAGGCAGGTCTCCAAACTCTTCTCCTCTGTAGGGCAGACAGTCCCAAGCGCTGACCACTCCCCTCTGTCATCACTGGGCTATTTCCGGCCCTCAGAGTGGTGGCTGCTCCTGGACAGGAAGAACATGTGGCCAGCGCTACGAAATATCAAGTTCAAACAACCACGCTTAAAAGGGACTCATGTTTAGGAACAATTGAGTGTGAAGGACCGAAAGCTGCACCTGAATGCTTCAGGCCCTAAACTCAGTTCCTTGGACTGCGAACCACCAGAAGACAAAGGAGAGAGGAAAAGAGCATTTCTGGCGGCCTCTATGATACACAAAAGTGCTAAATGGAACTTTCACCGGCCCTAGATGGGGGGGATGCCCATGAAAACTCAGAAAACCTCCTTCGACTTTAAGGGCGGGAGCTGTGTGCTAAGGACGCTGAGGTCCGATCGGCCGGGTGGGAGGCACAGAGACAGCCTCACTGTGAGCCCCTCAGGTCCTGACAGCGCCTGCAAACACACCTCACCAAAGGGCCCCGGGAAGAGCATTAGAGAGAGAGAAACGCACACACTTGGCTGAAACTAGCAAGGGTCACTCTCAACGAATGTGAAATTCGCCTCCCAAAGGTCTAAAATTCAGGGGAGCATTTCAGATGGCAGTTCAGAACCCCTCATAAATTAATGAGAGGCAGACGTGAAAGTTAATAGCAGCTGGGACAGATCAAGCGGAAAGAAAATGCAGCATCGGCATATGTGTTCTGTGAATTTCTTAAGAGTCCATAAATTTGATATTTGGAAGGAAGAAGGGAAATGTTAATTAGGAGAAATTTCATACTGGATTTAAATTTGCCGTGCAGTCAGAGCTCTATTGTAAACCCCCCCTTGGAATCAGAAATCAGCCCCAGCAGAGTCGTGCCTTTCATCCTGCCACATTATACTTGTTGATAGGTTACTTCATCATTTGTGTGTGTTTAGTGCAGTCTCTCCCCAAAACAGAAAATGAAGAGCAAGGGTCACATCTTTTTATTTCTACTGTGGGTGGCACTAAATGTGGAGGTATCAAAAAATATCTAAGGAAACTTGTAGAGAAGCCTGTAAGTTTTCGACCGCTGCAGTTCAAAGTATCTCAGGAGATCAGCGCTCTGAAGTCTCAACGTTAACTTTCCTTATGGTCCTGATATAACTTGCATCTGATCACCAGACCCCGAGAGATCTCAGGTCAGATCCATGCCCGGAAACAGCTTTAGGCAGTTAAAGTCTGCTGTCTCACACCGGTCTTCTCAGTAAGCATCAGTCCTACCTGCGGTCCTGAGAGAAGGAGATCCCGTGGCCTCCCTGTGACCGTCTCCATGCATGTTCCTCTGTGAGCACCAAGATACCACGTGTCCCTGTAGCCGGCGCTGGCCCTGCCATTCATATTCAGTCCTTTTCATCTTTCCTCATAAATCATTCCTCCAGCCGCCCCTTCATCATGCTGACAGCTTCTCTCCAGATGCTTACCCTTTATCTGAGACACCCAAGCCCGGAGACCAGGAACTGCCCATGTTAGCAGGACACCAAGATGCCTCTGTGCAACAGGCTTGCATGCTGCCCCCCTTGCAAATAATATTCCAAAGAGACTTAAAAATAAGGGCGCTCTCTCCCTGCCACTTCCTCCCCTGGGTGGGGCAGGGCGATCTACTTGCCCTGTGCCGTCACACAGAGGGACAAGGGACTGCTGTCCCCAGCCCAGGCCTAGGGGGGCCAGATACCGCATTATCCTGCTGATATGGGAAAGCTCCAGTGACTTATACAGGCTGCTCTTTGGAATCAGGTTCACAAAATTAATCTCTCCGTGGTCCCAATGTCCCCAAAGCTGCTGCAGGTATAGCGGTTAATAGGGATGCAGTGGGGAAGACAAAGTTTAACAAGATGAGCACAACAGCAGTGTGCATGGAACCTCCTGCCCTCCCTCACTCCCAAACCCTCAGCCACGGAGTCCAGACTCACAGGAGCACTGTGAGCAAGATCCCTCTAAATCTCAGTTAACTCATGTGCCAAAATGGGTTTGTGCAAAAATTAAATGAGTCCTGGGGACGCCTGGGTGGCTCAGTTGGTGAAGCGTCTGCCTTCAGCTCAGGTCATGATCCTGGGGTCCCGGGATCGAGTCCCACGTCGGGCTCCCTGCTCAGCGGGGAGTCTGCTTCTCCCTCTCCCCCTGCTGCTCCCCCTGCTTGTGCGCGCTCTCTCTCTGTCAAATAAATAAATAAAAATCTTAAAAAAAAAAACAACTAAACTAAACGAGTCCTTAGCCTAGCACCTGGCACACAGTAACTACCCCACATGGCAGTCTGCCGTGGTGACTGTCAGTTTCCCAACACGCCGATCCCCCAGAACAGAGGGGTGCAGGGAGGACTGGGAGGCCTGCCTGTGATTAC
>NC_138380.1:85098271-85116612 GCF_054177405.1 Leptonychotes weddellii
CTTTGCAGAAAGACAGTGTCCTTTGGGGGTAACCACAGCTTCCTTCCCTGTCTGTTACTTCCTAGGGTCAGGCTCTTGTGGGGCTATATTCAGACCAACACAGGGCAAGAGAAGAGAAAGTGAATCCCATGGTAAAGGAAAGTTCTCACTTCACATAGCAGGTGCATACCCATAGTGCAGATCCTCTTGTGGAGTTTCCAGAGCCTTCCAAAGCTCTCTAAGCATTCTGAGCCCCAATTCTTTTTTTTTTTTTTTTTTATTCTTATGTTAATCCCCATACATTACATCATTAGTTTTAGATGTAGTGTTCCATGATTCATTGTTTGTGCATAATACCCAGTGCTCCATGCAGAATGTGCCCTCCTCAATACCCACCACCAGGCTAACCCATCCTCCCACCCCCCTCCCCTCTAGAACCCTCAGTTTGTTTTTCAGAGTCCATCGTGTGGACTGCCATTTTGAAAGCAGGGATTAAGAATTTGAGCTCTGGAGCCAAACTACGTGAGTTCAAACCTTGGCCCAGCACTTCGGAACCATGTAAAAATGGGCAACTTTCTTACCCTTATTGGGCTTCAGTTTCCCCATCTATCAACAGGGAAAATCATGACAACCTCTCATAAGGTTATTGCGGGGATTTAATGAATTCCAAGCCCTGGCATAATATGTGGTGCAAAGAGAGGGTTCATTTTCTGCCTGCTGTAATTTCTAAGACAGGAGGAGCATTTCCCTCCTGCCTGGGTCACTGCAACAGCATGCTGAGTCACTTCCTAATTCTATACTCCGCCCCTCATGACAGGCCTCACACACCAGCCAGAGTAATACTCCCCAAGGAAAAACCCAACCACATCACTCCCTCCCGTGGCTTTCCATTGGCCCACAATTGCCCCCAGCCTATCCCCCCAAAACTGCCCCACTCCCTCACCAAGCCATCGCACCAGCCTTCTGTCTGCTCCAGGACATGGCCACAGCAAACCCACAAATTCCTCTCTGTAAGTGGAATTCTCTCCCCTTGGATCTTCCCATGGCTGGCTTCTCCTGTCATTCGGGCCTCAGCTGCAAAGACACCTCCGAGCAAGGCCTGGTACATTACTATACCCTGAGTCTCTCCCCTCAACACCAGCCATTTTCCTGGGCTCCGAGTACCAGCCTTGCTGCCTCAAAGACATCTCTTTCCAGGTGTTTTGTGCATGTCCTCTAGCTGCATTGAGGGCTCCCCAAGAGCAAGAACCTGACTGATCTTGGCAAATGCAAACCCCTCAGGACCTAGACAGTGTCTGGCTCACAGCAGGCTCTCAAAAAGTACACAGGATTTTTGAAATGAAAATAAATATCATGCATCATGTACGCAGTGGGCTAAGACCTGAAGCGCATGCAGCAGGGGTGTGCTCAGAAGGGCCGGGTACACCAGAGGCACTCAGGTGCCTCCACCTTCTCATCAACTGTCCCTCTATATCATCAATTTGTAGCAAGTGATACACAGACTACATTCAAAACATCATTAGTGATAAAATATAGAGGCTACATAAAAATGCATCCCACAGCCAGAGATACGTTAAATATAGAAGTAAATTGCATGTTTGATCAAAAGGGTCAACCTATGTGGTCAGATTTGTGGGGCCGAGCTGAGATCTCGGAAGCCAAGTGTGAGCTCCATCAGATCACCGACGGGCAGGGAGCAGGGTGGCAATGACATTTCATGACATGCCGTACTTAAGGGGAGAAACAGGGATGGGGAGGAAATGTGAATTCTTGCTGCCTTTGAAAGCAGGCTTATTTCACGAAAGCAAGCCGAAGAAAGAGGTGGTGTCTGTTTCCCAGCCTCCGCCACGCGCACTTATCTGATCCTCTCTAAATTAGGACACAGGCAACTCCTTTTATTCCCCTCACGAGCCATGAGCACAATCAGGATGTAGATTTGGGGCCCCCCCAGTGGACAAGTAAACACCCAGCTTCCTGGAGTAGGCTTCCTCTGACCTGCACAATGTCTGCTGATTAGCCTCACAGCCCCCGCGGAGGGGACGCGTCTCCTCCTCAGGGGTCCCACCACCTTCTTCTAAGATCCTCTCTGTCTAGGCCGGCTTGCGGGCTTCTGCCACCACTGGAAGGCTTTGTTCTCACTTCCCCCCAGCAGCATTAGCTACTGGATTTCCCAGCTGAATTTCACTTCATTTCAGGCCCCCACCCCCAACCTCACCATGGGCCCCTTGCACTTTCTTTAGCTTGACTGATGTTACATTTGAGTTGAAAAAAAAAAACCAGAAACCTCAAGGTTTTGTGTGTGTGTGTGTATGAATATTGTATATTTTGAAGTTAAAATGGATCTTGATACAGGACACTCTAAATTCATTGGAAATTAAGCCACATTTATTGTCAATGTTTGGCATTTGCACTTTGAGATCAAGAAAGATACTTTGGGGGCGCCTGGGTGGCTGAGTCAGTTAAGCATCTGCCTTCAGATCAGGTCATGGTCCCAGGGTCCTGGGATCGAGTCCCACGTAGGGCTCCCTGCTCAGGGGGAAAGTCTGCTTCTTCCTCTCCCTCTGCTCCCCCCACTCCACTCATGCTCTCACTCTCTCTCTCTCTCTCTCAAATAAATAAATAAAATCTTTACAAAAAAAAAAGAAAGAAAGATACTGTGGTTATCTAGGTTACCCAACACAGAAGAGCTCAAAAGTTTGAGAACAAGTATTAATGGATTTTGTAGTCTTCAAGGGAAGATGGGACACACCACACAGGGAGGAACAGCACATGCTGGATGACCAATGAAAGAGCCGTGGTCAGAAGTCGGGAGGACGGCTGTGGGACGGGAATCCCATGCCTGCAAATCTGAGGGAGGAGGTGAATTAAACTCTGAGACAAAGAAACTCTGGGTTAACGATGGGAAACACAGTTATCCAAAGATCTGTGGAAATACCCCAAAGCTTTGATACACATCCTGGGGGTCACCCCGGGGACTCAGGCAGAGCAGGGGCTCCCCAGGAAGCCCATCTGCTACCGCCCCCTTCCCTGAGCTCCACCCTCCCACCACTCTCCAACCACCTTCCTCCCGGGTCCTCACAAAGGATTTCCTCTACTAAGGATCCTCTCTACCTCTTTGCCACAGGAATTAGTTCAGATGTCCCCTGCTTCAGGAAGCCCTCTGGACCCAAGTCTGGGTTAGGCATATTGTTACCTGCTCCCAAAGGACTCTGCATTTGCCTTTCTGAAACATCCTTTGTGTTGTCTTTTTGCATGGGCTGATCTACTTGTCTCAATGTCCCACCGGCCTGAAGGTCCATGGAAGCAATGACTTTGTTCGTTCTTTCTAACACGGGTTGGCACTTAGGAGGCCACTAGCAAATAACAAATGACTAAAGATGAACAGAAAATACCAACAGCTGAATGAATCAAAAATTTTCCTCATTTTGTTCTAAGAGGAAGAAACTCACCAGAACTGAGGTTGATGAAAAGCCTGGATCACCCCCCCCCAGAAAGAAGGGAAGACATTAGGAAGATAAGAACAATTAATTTTAAGAGAGACCCAAAGTATAAAGGACAAAATATAAAAGCTAAAAGATTTGAGGAAGTTGGATACTTTTCAAAGAGTACCGTAAGAATCCAAATGCTATCAGAACATGGGAAGGACAGAGCAATAAAATGCCACATCGGTTACCCTCTCTTAAATGAAACTGTAAAAGGCACAAAGAGAAAAATCTAGCCCTTTCACTAAGAATAATGAAGATACAGTACAAATTTATAGGTACAAGATCAAGAAAGCTAAAGCAGGACAGGAGATACAACTTTCAAGAGACATCAAAGGTAACATTCTTTAATTATACAAGAAAAAGGAGGAGGGACCAAGGATAATGTTGCTCCATTAGGAAAGGGGACAGAAAGTTGTTAGCAGATGGCTGAGAAGTGGCAGGAGTTGCTGTGTTTCTCATGCTTTAGTCTATGAAAGGGATCGGGGGGCGGGGAACAGAAGGAAAGAACTACAAGCAACTAAAAAAAAAAGAAAAAGAAAAATGTTGCTGTGTTGGGTGGGTGCCAAATTAGAAAAGGAAAATAATTACATGGAATATTTAAACAACCGAGTTCATAATCCCAAACTGATTTGTAGATGGAGGCTCCTGTTAACATGGATTACACGCATACTTGGACACTAACAAGTTGGAAAGATGTCACCGAAATCATGAATTGCCTAGAGATCATTGAATGCAAAACAAATCATTAAAATTTGGAAAAGGGGGAGACAAATATCATGCTCACCTTAACCACAGAAAAAAATACCTACCTGTTTAATTTTAGATGGGTGTGAAAACGCGTGAGCCAGGCAGATCTCCTGTGCTAATCCCACGGTCCTTAAAAAGAGGATCCTCCTCCAAGTCTGTGAATAAACTGCCAACTTATTCCAAAGTACCACCATCCATCTCAGATGAGAACCCTCAAAGTCTTACAGCTGCTGTATGTACATGAGAGCAAATATTTTTGCTGGTTTTGAAATGTGCAATTTAGAAATATATCCATGTGTCATAAATGCCTACTTTCAGAAAGGACTGAGTGACTACGTCTGGATTCGAGGTGGCATTTAGGGACTAGAAATAAAACAGAAGCAGAAGCGCCAGTGTCTAGCCAAGGGGCCCCTCCTGAGTGGCAGGCTCAGGACGAACTTCATCTGTGACGTGATGGAGGTCAATCAACGGAACTGCTCAGCCTTCTGTGGCACTGAAGGGCCCCCCGGGGTCCTGCCCCAGGACTTCTGGCAGGTGTAAGAGCTGGGGACGGCCCCTGGATCGCCACGTGATTCCAAACGCCAACATATGTGGGCCAACACAGCCATGAGGTGCTGAGGTGAGAGTTATACGTCTATCTGGTGTCCAGGGAATGGAAACACCTTTGTGAAATGAACTTTCAAAAGAAGCGGTCTCTAGACAGGCCCTGAAGGGCCAGTAGAACGTGAAGACAGGAGGAAAGCATGGAATGACTCCAAGAGGCACAAGAGCATGAGCAGGGTGGCCGAGGCAGTGGCCAGGGGGCCAGGCTTGCCTGTGGGGACGACTGCAGTGGGCTGCCGGGGAAGGGGGCACTAGGCCAGGGCGCAGCCGACAGCCAACTGATTTTCCCTAGGACACAATCTCCCTGAGCCTCGTCTGTCCGTCCTTCTCCTGAATGGCCTTCAAGCTTCTCCCTGCTCTCCTCCAATCAATGCATTCCCGAAAATTCAATGAATAAAATCAAATAAAATTTTTCAAACACAATAGTGCTTTTCTCACCGCTGGTTTCCAGTTTCCCAGGTCACCTCCCAAGACTAAATTGTAGAGTCACAGTCCTATTAGGCCCGAGAGTAGTCAAGATTCACTAGCAAGAGTCAACCTGGAACCCTAAGAATTATCCCTAAATTTCTACCACTTTCAGCAGAGTGAGTTAGTAAGCTTGCAATAACTCCTTTAAAACCTATGGACATGGCTCACAGTTTGCAAGCCATAAACGTGACCTCTGGATTACTGAAAGAAAACCTGGATCGTTACATCGAATTTCAAATAGGAGGACAAGAATAATCACGGAGCTATTCTGAAGCTCACAAATACCAGCTCTGCAAAGGTTTGTAGACTGTGTCTCCCCGCTCCCTGCGTCTCCCTGCTCCTACAGTTCAAGACTATCCATGGATGAAGCAATATACTTGGCAAAGCCCCCCAAGTATGACCCAACATCAGTCTTTCTGTCTAAGCAGTATAATTTTCAAAAAACAACGATACACCAAACACTGCTGATTGGTTCATCGACTGTTCTCCAAAGCGGTAACAGACGGCCTGGATGAGAATGGAACGGTGTGTGCTCAGGAAACCGTCACTGTCTACGCACTGTGGTCGACCCCAAACTGCTCATCTGTGCCTTGTAGGCATTTTTGTCTTTCACAGTCTCCAGATGACACTCCAACAGGAAGACAGACGTGAGCAGGTGCACCTATTAAATATGTAAAATACACATCTTTTCTTCCACTCGCTTAGAAGATGTATTTCTAAGGGCTGTAGAAAGTCACCTAATATAAAGACAGACAGGTAGGGAAAAAAAAAATCTTACTTTTTTTTTTTTTTTTTTAGCACACAAGAATGCAAGTGGGCTCGGCACATCAGCTCCCCACAGAAAATAAATACAAGCAATTAAAAATTCAGTTTCTTTTCTTTAAGCTAATTCTTCAGGTTTTGCTAATTAGCAACTAATAGTTCTGTCATCTGAGCTGGGAAACATACGGAAGAATACCAGTGGTATGTTTTCAATCAAAGCATTTGCATGAAGGAATGAATCACATTTTCCATGAGGGATTACTACTGCGTGGGAGCAGCTGGGCGCAGAAGAAAAGCATCTTCGCGACCCTAAAACTGTAAAAAGAGACCTGAAATTTTAGAAAAGGGGACGTCCTTCTGCTCCTCGTCACAGAACCAGCAGGGGCCCTATGTGGCAGGACTCATGAATCTGAGACGCTCCCCACAAAACCTCCTGCAGGGACAGTCAGAAAGGGAGACTCCTCGCAGGAAGGCAGAAGACAATGAAACAGATGTTTTCCGTAACAGAGAAGAGAATAAAAGTTAAGCGTCGGCTAGGGTACAGGAATGCTTTAACTATTATGTCACCTGCCTGTGCAAGTTCCTAAGAGAATACACGCCTGGCAGTGAGTGAACTCGGGGGTGATGGAAGTTTGAAGTATACCTGGCTACCCACAGAGCAGGGGCAGCTTAAGACTGCTGAGAAATCTTCAGGCGGGAGAAGGGGGTCCTCATCCTGAGTCCGATACAAGAAACTCAGGTCTCTGAAACCCAGCGCCCCCCACACTCTTCCCAGTCACAAAGCGCTGGTGATCCTACAGCCACCCGCCTGTCAGCATCACCCCACATCCGAACCGTGCGGCTTAACCCCCTACTTTCTTGCCTTGATATACAAGCCCTCCACAGCGACCCTTCAGGAGAGAATACCCTCCAGTGCCCCCTGTGAGGATTTTATTCCAAACATATGTTGTGAATGTTTGAAGTGCCCGCTATCCCTGGTATTTCTTTTTCCCTTTCTTTTTTTTTTTTTTTAAGTCAAACCCACAAAACCTAAAATACTTTGAATCCAGCCTAAGTGCCATTTGTGAAGACACAATACTGTATACCCAAGGATAATCAAGTCTTGTGCAATAAAAATTGTACAGATGTCCTTCTGAGGGTAAAGAAACGATTTTCCCTTTTCCGATCTTACAGGAAGCCTGCCCACACGTTAGAAATACAAAGTCAGTATATATAGAAGCACAAATTAGGCATCTTGGAAAGTCCACATTTTCCAACCACAGAGAAATGAAGGAATTCCTGGGAGTGTTCCCATGCCCAGCTACACTGGATTGGAGGAGTCTTTTTTCTCCAGAAACCTGGTGGAGTTGGCACACGATTCACAGGAAAAGGGAACAGCCTACAGAGATGTTTCTGAACCTTGAGCCACTGAAGGTCTGCAGCAAAGTTGTGTTTTGAGAGTTTCGCTGCAGGACTGACAAGAACGTGATCGAACTTGCATGCCTTGTTTTAAAAAGACCGCACTTTTCTCATACACTAAAAATTTCTGGAGGACCTATCAACTTCAGCATTGTGTTGGTCATTCATTAGCTTTCCCTGGATAATTAAATCCAGAGAAGGTAGACAGATTTTATTATAAAGTACCAAAAAAATACTCATTATACTGGTAGAAGACTAAAATATCCAATAGGGTTCTAGAAAAAGTAGAGTTACAACCTACCTAACTCCTTGAGGCTTGGTTTAGGATATCTTTAAAGTATTTCATATGGATAATTCTGTAGCTTTCATTTTTCCACATATATTAAGTTTGTATTTGTTACATACATACAAATACATACACGTATTTAAAAGTTTAAAACTTCCCAAAGTCATTTAAAAGCTTTAATATTTCTTCACTTACAAAATAGAAAAAAAATATAGCCAATTCACTAAGGTTCAGGGAGAAAGGTTATGTTCAGAAGACCACCATACGCAGTGCTGACTACACCAGCCCTCTTCCTAAGGTTTACAGTCCACTCGATCTCTGATCTGTTTACAGAAGACACAGATCTCAGGGAGGCAGAGAAATACACAGGACTGCAGCACTAACAAAAACAGCTCGGTTGTTTTGGAGGAGGTGGTGTTGGTGGTGATGGTGCAATGAGAGGGGTCGCGATGACGAGGATGGTGGTGATGATGGAAAGGAAGGAACAGGAGGATGTGGAGGCATAGGAAAACAGGTGCCATAATGATCTGAAGCACTCACCATGAGCCAGAGATTTTACGAAATACCGTATTTGCATCGTCTCACTTAATTCTCAGGAAAACACCACGGGAGAGCAGTCACATTATAACACCAAATAAATGGTTAGGAAATGATCCTTAGAGGGGTCAGCACACTTGGCCACACCGCACAGTCACTACATGGCAAAGCTGGAGCTGGAGCCCCATCCCCTAAACAGTAATCCAATCTGTGTGATCTCTAGAACTCCCCACCCATGTTGTACATGTAAGGATCTCATTTACTTATTTATTTATTTATGACCAATTCAGGGAGTACATTGGGACGGTGGGTCAAAATGGCATCTGCCAGTTGGTTATAGGCAAGCGTCCATACTTTGTCAGTCATCATGCAGTTTTAACAGTGCCTTGAACAATACAGCAGGGAAAGTTAAGGAGCATCCAACGTACTGGTCTATGTCCTCTAAATACAACAGTTCCAAGCCCCACTAAGAGCTCTGCAGCGCCCTGAGCTAGTTAATGTCGAGGCCCAAGGGATGGGTCACAAACGCACGCTGCCAAGAGGTGCCAAGGATCCCAGGCGTGCAGAGAGCCTATCCCTCAAATGCAGGGGAGAAGAGTCAATGGGCAAACCAAGAACAAGTTGCAGGTTGAATGGCACAGAGACAAAGTTAACGATCATCTGCCTACTTCCATCAACCAGAAAAGAAGTATTCGTCAGCTGTCCTGCCCAATTACATACCTTAATTATTAGTGGGCATCTGGAACAGAAAGCAAAACATAAGTATGAGATGGGAAAAGTTTGTGTTCACACATAAGGATGAAAACAAGGCAGGGAACTTGTGGTAAATAAACTAGACCAATTCTTTTTAAAAAGTAAATATACTCAGGGAGTCTTAAAGTAGGGAGGAAGTTCGCAGATTCCCTCACATCTTCTCCACAGAGCTCTCTAATAGAGACCCGCAAATAAAAATACAAGAATGTGCTCAGAGAAACATCCTGCCAACGCTATTGTAAACTCTCACTCCTAAAAGAAAATGAAATAAACCTTAACAAAGACAGAAAAAGAAGTGAGCACCTACCTCCTTCCCATTTCTGGATCTGTAGAAACAACTGTAGCAACAGGGCTGAGAAACACTTTTTAATCAGAGAAGCTGTAGCCTTTTTTAAAAGCCTAGAAGAATCCATAAAACCTTTTCCTCCATGCTTCTGACCACTTAAAAAAATAATGTACCTTCCATTTCTACCAACAATGTAATCTGGTTGGGGAGAAAGCAGTTGCTGAGACGTAAGGCTGCTCCAGGCTCTTTGATCTGCACCCTGATGAGGGAACATTCCCCTCTGCTACAAGTCAGCTAACGAAGGGATGAAATTAGCTTTTATCCTGGGCACTTTCTTGAGGGGCGGAAAAAAAAAAAAAAAGGCACTAATCAGCTGTCCTCGCTAATCAGTCATCTGGCTAATGACCTTTTGCCTTAAAACACTAAAATTTCTGAATGATGTGGAAAAAGGGAAACACAAACCAGTCCCCCTCTCTGGAGCTCAATGGATCATCTGGAATTGGAGCTGGGAAGGTTAAATGGCAAGTCTGTATCCTGGCAAGGTGATAAATCTGTAATCAAGAGCTGCAGCTTTGGCACCTCAATGTGAACTTCATTACTTCCACAACCAAATTATATATTTTTTTTAACTAGAAACAGGCCACAAATAAAGTCAACCGTTATACATTTTTCTTTGGAGAAAGCCATCATATATTTGTATCCTGAGTCCTCGTGAATTACTTAAACTTTATTAGGTGCTGGAAAAGGAGCTTCCCATGTTTCTGGTCTACCGGTTAGAGAAGAAAGTAAAACATGTAGAAAATTCTTCCACATTTAAGGAATTTAGCACTGATTTGCTCCAAAGGAGTTCGTTCATTCCCAGCAAGTAAGCAAAAAAAAAAAATTATTCAAAATGGGGATAGATGTTGTTCAGGAATTCTGCCAGTGCAGCCCACTTTAATAACTACCCCCATCAACCAATTTTGCTCCTGCAGTGTCTACCTGGGTGGAAGAAATCTGGTTCTCGTTCCCAGCAAAGGTCCATGTGGATTAGCCACAGATAGACACCTTCCTGAAGGCTGCCCCACGGAGGCTTGGACTGGCTTAGAGACATAAGAAAAATGGCTCTCTCTAAAAAGAGGAAAGGATGAGATGTAGGAGAAGAAAACAAAACAAAACAAAACTGGAGAGTAAATTAAACACTGGTATAAATTAATACCAGCCCGATAATTCATACAACGCGCCGGCAGCCCTCCGCGGCTCCCGGAACCAGGGTGATGGGGCAGGAACCACTTACGGTAGTGAGGCTCCATGTAACCGTTCCGGGGGTCCATGGCAAACACAGCCCCGCGGTATGGCACAGAGGGCTCGGCCAGGTGCGGCAGGGACCCATGGATCTCCTTCTTGATCAGCGAGGCCCTCTCCTCACTGGATGTCGAAGGCTCCTCGCTGATCTTGCCAAGCCCCTGGACACTCTGTGGCTGCATGGTGACTGCGTTTCTTCTCTCTCTGTGATAGGTCTGTCCAGGACTTTCATCCTCTGAAGAAAGAAGGAAAATGGAAGCTCTGTGAGCCACTTGAAGGAGCAATCCAAGAACAGTCATCAATTAGGTCTCCCTCTCCATCCCTCCTCCCCAAAAGAAGCCCTATTTCTCATTCTTGGCAACTTTGAAAGCTACACCATGATGACATATTCCGCAGACAACACTGCTTATGAATGAGGGTCCAAAATACAAATCGAAGGCCTAAGGGGAGCAGGAAATGAGCCTATTAAGTTGAGATGGAGGGGGTCAGCAAATTATCATCACCAGCTTACAAGTGAATCTGCCAGGGAGGCTTTTCATTAGGGACTTGCCAATATCCCTGCGGGTCCCAAGTGGAGCTGCAAGTTTTGCCAGCCTGAGGCCACGGGTGTCCAGCTTCCCCCTGCCTGTTCCTCAGCTGGGCTGCTCAGGTATCAGGCAGCTGGGACACCCACTGCGCCTCTGGGTGATCGGCGGGTCGAAGGACCTAAAGTGATCCAGAAGTTTTCCTGTTTTTGTTTTTTTTTTAAGTCAGATCTGTAACCCACGGGTTTAGTGGAGATAGAAATGGGACACAAGACCCACTAGTTACGAGGGGTAAAGGTAAACCTACAGTACCCTTTGCAAGACACTTCTTTCTGCAGCCCATAGAACAGAGCCAAGAACCAAGAAGCAAATGGGGTAAGACTAATTCCCAGAGCAAGATGGCTCAGTGGGCGAGGGAGGATCAGTGATGCAGACACAAGCGCGGTCTCTGCTGGGGTCCAGACGCTGCTTCACACACTTACGAAACAGCTTGACAAAATTCCACATACATTCAATATTCCAGCTTCCTAATACTTCCGTTCCCTTTGATCTGTAGGAACTTCCCATCTACCCATTAGGGCTCTCTGCAAATGTGATTGGATAACTTTTCTAGAATAGCAGATCAAAGAGCCCATGCATAAAATTAAACCAAATGAGTGATCTGAACCCACAACAAATGGGCCAATTCATCTGTTAGAGTCATACACACATTCTGCATTACATACTCCCAAACAAGCTCTGCATTTCATCAGCAGACTGTGTTCTGGAAGGTAAGTGCTGATGGAGACAAAGCTGTTTGGGCACAGCTCAGACATCTAATCTGAGAATGATGTCCCATTTTTGATCTGAAATATACATATATATGTAAGTAATAATAGCGTTGTACATGCTGGATGGACAGATTTTGAGCACATCTTATCCCAACACAAAAACTGATCTTCAGAGTATTTCATAAAGCAGTTATATCTGGCTGAGAGCCCCTAAAAAAAACAGGAAAAGTATGCTTTAGCAGTTTCATGGCTGTTTGTACAAATTCAGAAGCAAGGATAGCTATAAACACGGGCAAGCATGAAAATATAAACTATAGTCACGACTACATTTTGTGATACTAATAACTTGAACTACCCAAAGCCAGGAGCAATTTTAATCATTCTGCTTGTGTCTGGGATTGGAAGAAATAAGCAATGTTTTGTTTTGTTCTCTTTTTCAGTCTAGCAAATGACTTGCAAAACAGAATAGACAATGAGGTATGCTTTGGTCTTCACAGTGAATTTGCTGACTACTGCTGGATAGCTACGAAACATTATTTAGCATTGTTTTGTGCAGATCTTCACCACCAAATCTTGTAATTATGGGATAAATGATGAGTTTAATCTATCAAGTAACTACTAAAAAGGAAAAAAAATGGGTGTAATCCCACATTTTCACACATCGATCTTTACAAGAGCAATTCAAACCATGCTTTTGCTAATTTAAAAACAAAGTACCAAAAAAAAAAAAAAAACCCTACATTTTTATTTTCCCTTCTGACTAATACTTTTAGGCACCACTCCACCCTCGTACTTCATTAGCAATAAAGTTGCAGGCTATAGAATAAGGGTTTGCAGTTATGTAAAAGCAAAAGGGTGTCAAAAACATTAAAACTCTTAGTCTGTTTTATAAAAATTCCCATAACCTACCAATGGCCAAAGTCATATTTTCCACTAATTTGCGCCTGTATAAAATCTTTATTTCCAATTTCAACCTGAAGTGAACTTGTAGCACTTAGGTGCAAATTCTGTAGAATGGACCTTCGTCTGGAGAGCCAGAGAGTCCTCACCAAGAGCCACTGCGACACATAATTAGCATTCTCTGGTTAAGATGAATAACCAAGCTCCACTAATCTGTTCTGAGTTGAAAACAGGATTCCCTTGACCTAATCTTCCTAGAAGAAATTAACTTTTCTTCTCTTAAACCTACATCCCTATAATAGAGTGAGTTTCTTAGAAGCCAAGCCTTTATGATGAGCAGTTGAATCCAACTTCACAAATAATTGAATAATTGGCATGGTCTAACCAGAGTCCTCCCAGGTTCCCCCAGCCTCCTGGGAGAAGGAAGTAATTGGTGGGGCGGGATGGGTGGGTGGCGGGGGGAGTGGAAATGGGGTGTCTTTTCAGCTAAGTGATTTTTTTCACAAGTACTAAACTTTAATTATTTTCTTACTGAGAGCTAAACTAACGTGTGTGAATATGAAAGTTATAACGAGAAATAAGCAAAGCTTAAACCCTTAATACGAGAAAAAATTATAACTAATTGCCTTAGTGAACGGCAGGCACGAAATTTTTGAGCATGGCAACTTTCATCAGACTGACTTTTACAACAGCTGACGCTAACACACTCTCACCTACCCTCCCCTCCCCTCCAAAAAATTCCAGTAGACAAATATTTCATGAAGTTTACCTTGTGTACTGTTGCTCCTGACGGGCACTCAGATCAAAACTTGACAGCGCACACGCTCCAGGATACAGACAGCTCTGAGGCTGGGGAGCACGCTCTCCACAGTGCAAGGGAAACTTTCCAAGCAATATTCCTGCCTGCTCTTATAAATTTAGCAACCTCTTCAGTCAGCCAAAAGACGAAAGCTGTCTGATCTTGTTCAGTTGTGCCGAGTTGTTCAATAAAGTTTGAGAGTCAGTGCAGACAGGCAACGGCCAGGCCAAATTATTGACAGAAACATACTGTCCACCATGGCAACAAGCAGAAGTCGGCTGCAAAAATGTAAGCAAACAGCCCAGTGCTCCAGGAGCATCTGCCAATGGACTTTAATGGCCAAACACAAGGGGACTGTTCGTGCTTCTCTATGTTCAACAGCTGCTAACTAGGGGCAGGGGCGGGGGGGTCACACGGAAACATGCAATTCACTAAAAAGTTTCGGGGAAAAAATTATTTTAAATACTGTCATCATAATCCCCTTTTTGTACCTCCCTCCTTGTGTAGATCCACATTCTAGTGGAAGTTAACAAAGTCCTGCCCCCAGATGGAGAACTGCCCAGCCATCACATTTTACAAACTGTCCCAGACTTTCCAAACTCGTCCAAAGGCAACCGACGTCGAGTCTTCGTGCTATGACCTCTGAAAGCTCAAAAGTCGCTTCGCTGCGCACACAGCTTAGACCGTTCACAGTAAAGGCTTGAAGAAAGTGTGCTGCGTGAAGCAGGACTCGAACACACACTCCTGGGCACGTCCTCACAAACTCCTCAGATAAAAGTTTCAGACAGTTCTTCCAATATAAAAATAAAACCCTGCACTGCATCACCGACTAGGAACACCCCCTGTCGCCCTAGCAAAATAAGCTGATTAGGAGCTCACGGTGCATGCACGTGGCTGCCTTTTTTTTTTTTTTTAAATTAACATCGACTTTTAAACTGCTCCCTTAAATCCCGTTTTAACACCATCACTCCTCTCTTCCCCCAAGACAAGAAAAGACACAGAGTATAAGACAACAGGCAATACTTACAACTCGGACCCCAGGCTCTGGTTAGCTACTTTCTGCAAACTTCTCTTGGTGGGCTTTCTCTAGTGTGCAGACCCTCTAGGAACATTCTCAGTGTCTCCCTGCCTCCCACTTTCCCTCTCCCTCTCCCAGACAGTGCTGCTCCCATTAGATGAATTAAAAGTGGTTGGAGCCATGCTAAATTTAACAAGCTCATTAGTATTCTTTCTGAGTGCTTCCGAGTGAACTCTCTCTATTCAAGCCCCTCTCTCCAGCAAAAGGGTCAGGCGGCTAATCATTAAATCAAACTAATGTCACCCTATCACAATCAGCCCGAGAGAAGGAGGGTTTATTATTTCAGTTTATGCTAAATAAACGGTTTTACAAATGGTCCCCAAGCAAGGTCAACAGCAGCTTCAATTACAAGACAAACTTAACAAGAGTTGCTATAAACCAAGTACTCTGTATTGACTTAAGAACAGGCTCAACTCCACGTATTACCACTAGCAGGGTTGTACAGGAATGCATATTGTAAAATAAAGGATGGGGGTGGCTTCTTTCTTTGCCAGAATTTGCGACTGCACAACGACTCCTCATTCACCTGTCTCCAACCAGCTAGCCGCTCAGCTCAATTCACCCCACACAAAGGCTAGAGCCCAGACCTCAATGGACCGAGTGAAACATGTTCAAAACTAGGCTCTCTATTGTGACTGAATTTCTTAACATCTTTTCAAAAAGCGGAGAATGCCTTGAGGCTAAAGGAAGAAACAGGCTAATGGTGAATTGGGAATTCTGAGCAAATTTCAGAGCCCTTTCCTCCTAGCTTTTGAGGTTGAAAGCAAGCTCTTTCCTTTCAAGTTTCAAAGTCCTTTTTCCTCCCGCAGTGTCACAGAAGGATTTGAAAAGAAGGTAATTGTGCTCGCAGTCTCCCTGATCAGAGCTTACGTCCTATTTCTGGTATTTCGGAATACTTCTTGCAATAATAGTGCATATAGCTCAATCCCTTAACCGGCCTGCACTCTGCAATTGCTCATTAAATGAACAATTGCGGGTATAAAATGCCTTTTATGTTCAAGGTCTGGATATAAGATAAGCATTCTAGGACTCTAAATTTGGTTTACTAAGGAAACTCTCCATCATTAAATTACAAAACTGAAGTCAGAATATCAGGCTTTCCCAGAAAAGTGGCACTCAGATTTCGGTGAGCCCAAAGGAGAGGCCAATGGGGGTGGGGAGGGGAGGAGGCAACAAAATGTGAAGGGGGCGGGGGCACAAAAAAAGACTGGATACTCAGATTTCTAGCCGAATGGGGCTTCTAACAAGAGAATAATATTTCCATGCTTAAGAAGGTCTGAGTTTGTGAGACTGCACCATTTCCATACGAAATGATATAATAAAATCATCTTCAAGTGTATTAAAACATAGATCTGAGGCTCAGTCAATATGCAGATTGACTACGCCTGACCCCTCACAAGGCAGACGTGGTCCCCTTCCTTAAGCAAAGAAGACTCCTTCAGGGCCACAGAATGTGATCATCTCTGCCATCTCCCTGGATCCCCACAACAATCTGTGGGACAGGGGACCAGGTCCATGAACAGGTTGCCTGTTTCCAATGTGGTAAACGCGCAAGGAAGGGATGTAAGAGGCCTGACCAGGCCACACGGCGCTGTTCACAGGAGGGGAGGTCTATTTGTGGACAGGGTTTGGGAATGATACCTGTATGCACTCCCAGGCCCCACCACCACCACCACCACCAGAAGAAAACAGAAAGTAATCACAGGTTTACGCATAGACATTTTCAAAACTCTGACACTCCCCCATCAGAGTTTTATGACTATAACCCACTCTTGGGAAACACCCAGGGGGCCCAAATGACAACTCGATGGTGAGACGTCCGACCTCAGGGAGTCGGTACCATGGAACGTGCCCGCCACAGGGGCGTGAAACACACGCACACCCTCCACCCAGCTGCACCCCCACCGCTCGCATGCAGAGGCTCAGCCAATGGCGTCTGTGCATTCCTGCAGTTTTCAATGTGCTTCCACGAGCCTGGGGCCCCACCTTCCTGATCTGGGCAAGAAACAGCCCCATTTTCTGCTTTCCTCCCAGGAAATTGCCTCGCTGGGTTTGGAAAGAGCATTATTTCATTTTTTTCCCTATTATGCATTTGTTGCATCTTGTCAGCTTTATTTCTTTGGTTATTTACATTTCGATGTTCCTTGAATAAAAACCAGCGGGATCCAGGTTCTAAAACCTCGCCTCCCTCTTTCAGAATTCTCCCCATGACTTGGACCAAAGAGAGGCCAGAAATGAAAAAGAGAAGAGGCTAAGTAGATTCAGAAGCATCGTAGAATTAAGCCGTGAAGGAGGAATAAAGTTCCTGTAGTTTTTAGAAGCACAGTCTTGCCTCTTTGCGCCTAGACAACAGTTATCCCTCAGCCAGGGGCTGCTCCCTAGAATGTCTGGAGCTTGGCTTCCAAAGGCAGCAAGCAAACAATGCCTTCTCTAAGAACATTTCCAGTGCCCTTGGGGTCACACATCGCCCTTGTGCAGCTACACATACATCTCCCATTGACAATGACTGATGACAGAGGGAGTGGCCCAGATGGATCAGGAGTGAGCGCTCAGCTTTGTCTGCAACCTTTAAACCAACTGCAGGGCCTGCAAGACGAGGCCAGCAGCAGGATTTGAAGCTCTGGAGAAATTCCAGTGGCAACCCTCCCTCCAAGATTACCGGGTAGCTCGCTCTTCCTGCTTTCTTCAAGCAGGAGGTCCCAGGTGAAAGGAGAGAAAGTAGAAAAGGCTGTCCATCAGAGGCGTGCAAGTCCCGTAATTGTTTTAACATATCTAGAGTTCTTTTGGCAAAGAACAAAACGGGGTCTAGATTGACCAGCATCCTACCGGCCCCTCACCAGAAACCACTTGCTCCAAAGAGCAGGTTGGTGCTCATAGCCAGGCTAATTTCTCACCTCCCTCCCCGCTACTCTGCTTACAAAGCTCCATGCAACTTCAAAAGGGGCGCCTGGGATAGAAGAAAGTAGGCAGGGAAGGCAAGATGACAATTCAGATAAACTTAAGAGGCCAACCCAGCGATGGCTGTGAGCCCCACTGCAGCCCAGAGCTCTGAGGGCACACGCAGCAAGCGGCCTCCTGCCTTCCCTAAAGATGATACGATGAGGGCTCCTTGCCCATCTGGAAAATCAGGAGCCGATAACACACTATCAGCTTGTCTGAGGCCTCACCAAGCATGCCCCGTGGCCTCCAGGGTTTCCATGTCCTCTCCTCCGTGCCTCGGAACCCTCACCAATCCGAGGTCAGCACCCCTGTTCCCCCTGGCTCCTGGGCGTCGGTGACAGGGACAGCTAAGTGCTCCTGTGACTCGGCGAACTCTACCCAACATGCCGGGGCGTTTAAGTCCCAACCCAAACCCAGCGGTACTAACCAACTTCTAATGTTCCAGACAGACAGCACTAGCCAAGTCCCGCCTACACCAGGGAAGAGAAAACAGATGAAACGGGGCCCTGAGGGTCCCTGCAGGCTGTCCTGTAAAAGGGGGGAGGAGGGGCGCCTGGGTGGCTCAGTCGTTAAGCGTCTGCCTTCGGCTCAGGTCATGATCCCAGGGTCCTGGGATCGAGCCCCGCATCGGGCTCCCTGCTCAGCGGGGAGCCTGCTTCTCCCTCTCCCACTCCCCCTGCTTGTGTTCCCTCTCTCGCTGTGTCTCTCTCTGTCAAATAAATAAATAAAATCTTTAAAAAAA
>NC_138380.1:85116712-85137190 GCF_054177405.1 Leptonychotes weddellii
GGGGGGGAGGAGATCTTCCTTCGTTTCCACGAGCCTGTGAAGACCCTTCCTTGAATTAAGAATTCCGAAATGTCATGAAGCTTCTTCTATTAGCCTGCTATTAGTTGCCAGTCACTGCTTACACAGAGTGAGTTAATTAGGGACATCAAAGGCAGGACAATAAATTCTCAGGAGGGCCACATCTTTTTTTCCTTCTGCTTAATAGCGCATTTATGCCTATCTGTGAGTAACAGTCTCACGAACATTGAAGTATTAGAGATTTGTTGGAGAACTTGGTGTTCGTCTTTTAGAAGCAAAGAATAAAGAGTCTCTCTCTCTCTCTCTCTTTGCACCAACAGACGTGAGCAGCGGAGATTCCATAACGAGACCCACAACCAACCATTTAACAGAAACAATGAAAGGCCTGTTCACAAGGCCAGAGTGTGCAGGTTGTTGTTGCTGCCCGCCGCGGCCTCTGATGGGACCGGTCCTGTCACTCGGGAGATCCACCCCAGCCTGTCTAGCGGGAGGACTCAGAGCCTCCTCCGCCTTTAAAGGCATGCAGGAACATTCTGGCAGCACTTTGGGATGGCGGCTTCCAGGTCTGCACCCCTCCTCCCCCTCAAGATCAAAGTCCCATTCCCTAACCTTTCTACCATTTTTTAAATTGCAAGAATGAACACAAACTTAACTGGCTTCATCTGGTGTGTTTATGTTGCATGGTTTTTGTTTTTAGAAGACTGCATAATGAGAAAGCCTGAGCATATGGCGGTATTATATTTTTAATAAAATTTTAAAGACCGCGCTTACTCCATTGCAGAAATCAGACCCTCCTGGAGAGCACATTTAAATATCAAGAGAATATCATTATTGTACCGAAATGAGCTAGAGGCTCCATCCCTATGACAAGATTAGGGTAGGGGAGCAGAGCTCACCTTTGCTGACTTAGCTTCTGGGCAAGGCCAGATGGTGCTGGGTCCAGTTTCGATAACAGAAGCTCCCTCCACCCACCACCCACTTTGACCTCAGCTATGAAATGTCATTTGAGAACCCCAAATCAAAGACCACATTTCGATTCTTCACAATTTTACCACAGGTTAGGCATGAGATTGGCTTTCCCAGCCTGCTTTACGTAGCCCCAGAAGTCTGCAACTACGTAGAACATTTTCAAGTCACGGCTCAGACACTGTGAGTGAAGCAGGAAGGACCACAAAACGTAATCCCCCCAGAGCACATCTTCACGGTCACAGCTAACACACGATGCTGTGGTACCCACTCCCCCCGTCAGGTAGGCACAGTGGACACCAACCACCCATCCTCCCTGCATCAAGACTGGGAACAAGGACACAAGTCAGACCTTTCTCCTGACATTGTTCCAGATTTCCAGGCACCTTCAGGAGAACCTAACGTCCCAACGCCGAGGGAATGGGTTTTTGTTGTTGTTGTTGTTGTTGTTTTTCTAAGAAGTCCCAGTAAAAGCGATTAAGGAAACAAAAGACCAGATTCATTCACCTTCCTAAAGTATACATAATTCTGTTTTCACTCATTCTTCCTACCAATCTCTTTTCTCAAAAGCCTGCCAACTTAAACTACAACCATGTACCAGTTAATGACAGCTAACATTTACTTCCTATGCGGTAGGAAGGGCTTCCCCTGTCTCACTTTCTCGTCATCGTAATTTGATTGCAAAGGCAATGTCATTATGCTCATTTGCTGGATGAGAAAACTGTGTGGCACAGGGAAGCTTGGTTACTTTCCCAGGTCACACAGCTGGTTCTCAGGCAGAATCTAGAGCCCAAGGACTGAGGACACCAAAGCCCACCCTTAAATATTTGGCTACTGGAACTCCCGACTCAGTGATAAGAAATAAAAAATAAACTTGTATTTGAATTTTGGCCCAAAATTAAAGTTTGCATAAGTCTACAAACTTCACAACCACCGAACTCTGCTGCTATAGGATGAAAGCAATCATAGAGAAGACCTAAATCATTGGGCATGGCTGTCTTCCAATAAAACTTTATTTATGGACTGTGAAATCTGAATTTTTATGTAATTTTCACACATCACATTTAAAATCTAACAAATCAGGGGCGCCTGGGTGGCTCAGTTGGTTAAGCATCTGCCTTCAGCTCAGGTCATGATCCCAGGATCCTGGGATCGAGCCCCGCATCTGGCTCCCTGCTCAGCGGGGAGCCAGCTTCTCCCTCTCCCTCTGCTGCTCCCCCGGCTTGTGTGCTCTCTCTCTCTGTCAAATAAATAAATAAAATCTTAAAAAAATAAAATAAAATCTAACAAATCATTCTTAGCTCTTGGGCCTTACAAAAATAGGTAGGGTACTGGATTTGGCCACAGTGGAGGCTAAGTACTACCCTAAAGGACTATACATACTTTCGACATAAACCTTACACCCAGATAAGAACTGGGAACATTCCAGTAAAACTGTAAAAGCAATAGTATTGTTAGGAGGGAGACAGAGAAAGAATCACTTTCTCATGCTATTAAAATATTTCTATAATTGGCTAGATGTATCACATGAGTCCACTTCTGGGATGCATCTTAAGGGGAAAAGTAGCGAAGAAGACAATGATTTATATTCAAGATGTTCATCACCATGTTATTTATAAGGAAAACTAGTTAACAAAATAAATTCCCATCATCTTATATGATGGGATATCATGTTATTAAATATAGGGCATTCAAGGATTTTAAAGAACATAGAACTTCACCGAGTACAGGTACCGCTCTGAGGCCTCCGTGCCAGTCCTATGAGGTTAGTGTGATTGTGATCCTCACTGCATACGTACAAAAATTGAGTCACACTTGTCCAAGGAAGCATAGCTAGAAAGTGGCAGAGCCTAAGTTAGAATCCAGAGTCCACTCACTTACCCACTAGACTACCATGCTTCCAAATCTTTGGAGGAAGGAAAAGTAGGAGGAAGAGAAATATATAATTGTTTCTATACAAAATTCCTAAATTAAAAAAAAAAAAAAAACCTTGAAGGAAATGTACCAAAATAGCACGAAAATATTTCTATGGATTATTTTTTTCTATATGTTTCTGTATTTCCCAATCACTTTGGACGACAGAAATAGCTGGTTTATTTTACTTCTTACTTCTATCACAGTATGACCTTTACAGTAAACCTCTAGGGAAGTCCAAATTAAGTTCGCATAGGTTGAAAAATTATCCCACACATTTATCTCCTGAAGGCTTGTTTTAAATTATTTATCCCACCTCTTAAAACCCAAGTGCCTGGCAGGCTTTTCTTACACCTATTAATAACTCTTTATGCTGATACTGGGCTGTATAGAGGTTTCAATAAACTTGTTTATTTAAAATATGATGATTTTTAAGATTTATTTATCTACGTAGTAATCTCTACCCCCAACGTGGGGCTCGAACTCATGACCCTGAGATCAAGAGTCACACGCTCCCTCGACTGAGCCAGCCAGGCGCCCCTAAAATTATATGATTTTTTTAAAAAGATTTTATTTATTTATTTGACAGAGAGAGAGAGCACAAGCAGGGGGAGCTGCAGAGGGAGAGGGAGAAGCAGACTCCCCGCTGAGCACGGAGCCTAATGCAGGGCTCCATCCCAAGATCCTGGGATCATGACCTGAGCTAAAGGTAGATGCTTAACCGACTGAGCCACTCAGGTGCCCTTATATGATTAATTTTAATTATTTCATAGCGATACACAAGTGCCTTCCAAACAATACCTAATGCTCTAACATCCCTCCCTGCCACACTTGGTCACCCAGCTTTCATCAGGCCATCCCGAAAATGTGTAGAAGGGAAACTGCATTACAAAGGATCATTACTACCCTGGCTCTTGCTTACATTTACTGAGCACTTACTAAAAGCCAGGCTGTGTGTAAAGTGCTCCGTCTCCATTAATCCCACTGAATGCTCACAGGCCCATAAGGTATGCAGTATCCATTGCCCCAGTCACTCAGGTAAACATCCCGAGGCTCAGCAAGTTTAAGCAACCTACTTGGAGTCATACTTCAGGTAAATGGCCAAATCGGCATGACTCCCATCTATTATAAAGGACTAGTAACCCCTGCAAAGTCTCTGAAAGCCCTCAGAACACTGATTTGCCTCCTTTCCTTCTATATGTATATGGGAAGATTATCATCATTGTTGAAATTATTCTCCCTCTCCCTATAAAAGTTATCCGGAAAAGATACTCCAGACAGTAATCAAATGACCTATTACCTTTCCACAGAGTTTCTGGGTTCTGAATAGCTAGCTATTCTGCAAAGGAATACTTAATATTGTCTTTGGCGGGATTGTGTTGCAGGCTTGGATGCAAGAAGCAGTCTGCGTACTTGGTTTGCGTTCAAGTTAACAACAGCTCCAACAGTTAGAGCTGTACATCGTTTGTGGAAAGGGGCATATGTCCAATAGTTAAAGAAGCATATGGTTTATAGAGAAACGGGGGAAACTTGTGCATGGAAGCAGCTTTGCTTGGATTATTTACCAACAAATGAAAGGCCCTTCATGCCGCCCCAGAGCATACTCCCCTCCCACAGGTTGGAAAGGAATGCTGAATGAGTCAATAAAATCAGCGTCACACTAAGCAGAGACCTTCTCCCCAGCGAAAGATGATTATCGAATTATAGCAAATTTAAGAAAGTTTTCTCTCTCTCTTTTTTTTAATCAAGAACAAAACCAGACTACTTCTTAAAATGCACTATTAGGAATCGTAACTTTCCTAAAAGTGCCAGATATATTTCCATCCATGCAATATTAAAACTAACAAGCGTCTTTTCAATTTCTTTTAATGACGGGGTATGCAATAAAAATACAGCAGTGCTTCATTTAGCCAAAGGAGCTGAAGCAAAAAGAACCAAAATAAATAAATAATAAACTTACATGGGCCACTTACCAAAAATAAAATCATTTAATTCAACCTTTTACAGGAGGTGCATGTAGCATTTTGAAAGCAAAAATTCTCATAACACAAAGCTTTCCACTTGAAAATCACTGCCAGGGGCTGGAACCGGGGCAGGATGTTATTTCTTTTTCAATTTATTTTTTAATGTTTGGGTATTAATGACATCAACTGCCATGTCATATAATAAGGCAACATGGCATAATAAAAAGTTAGAAATGCACGTCCCCAGACTAGCCTCCAGCACTTCATCGGTGTGTGACCCAGGGTAACTTAAAATACAGCAGATTGTCAGTTGCCTTACGTAACAGGCAAATAATAAAACTTGTCCCTCTGACTTGATAGGGTTTTCTGAGGGTTAAAAAGTATCTGAAAAAGATCTATATAAACAATGGCATTTATGAATGCCAGGCACCACCGCTAATCTCATTATCTGTTTGATAATGACACAAAGCAGGACGGTGGGCTGCAAGTGCCCCAGGACTGGAGCCAGGAGGCTGAGCTCCCCAACTTCTTCCCCTTAGATAAGATGATACATCACAAGTCAGTCCACTCCCCCAAACCACCAGGATGATGCAGAAACGTGCTCCAAACCCCGCCCCAGGGAACAAATCAGCGTGTCTACCTTCACAGCGAACCAGCCTAAACATCGGCAGCTCAGCGTTTCTGCTGTTTCAGGAAAAGATTCATGTTAATGACCTGTAATTACAACTGATCATCTCTTTCACCTACTTCTTTGATGTATCCTGGGTCAGGCTCATAATCAACATTTACAGAGCATGCCTACTTGAAATTTGCATTGAGAAGATCTATCTCTTCTCTCCTTGGTTTTCTAGGATGACTGAAGACACTGGAATCTTCCTAAGAAAACCATTTTTTTTTTGTTTCTCCATAGGCAATATTTACTAAAAAAGATTAAGCAAATTCCTTGAGGGTGACTGTTGGCAACCCCCGCCCACTGTTTCTGTACTCCCTATGGGCTAAGAGTGTATTTTACAGTTTAAATGGCTGCAAAAATCAAAAGAAGAGTATTTTATGATACAAGAAAATTATGTGAAATTCAAATTTCAGTGGCCACAAATACACAGCCAAGCTCATTCGTTTTCCTATCATCTCTGGCTGCTTTTGCATTACAAGAGCAGAACAGAGTAGTGACAGCACCAAATGGCCCATTCAAATCCTGAGATTGATAGTAGCTGGTCCTTAATGGGAAAAAATGTGCCATCCCTTGACTTCCCTGTCTCAGGGCATGCTAGAACACCCATTAGTGAGATGATGGAGCATACCCGGGAAACACACAAAATAAGGCAACGCCATTTTCAAAGAATGTAGTATTGAACTGATGCTTCCAAACCTTAAGATAACTCTAAGGTGGATACTGATATCACCCCATTTTACAGATGAAGGAATCAGGTTTAGAGAAATGACCTTCCCCAAAGTCACAAGTCAGTAAGCTGGGGATAAAATCAGTTCCCCATGATTCTAACCCTGATAATTTCTATGGTGGTGAAAGAAGGATTCGGGCTTTTCTCATATCCCAGAAGAGAGAACACTTTTCATCTCTTTCCTCTCTCCATGAGCTATGTGCCGGGATAAATAATGAATTTTAAATATAAAATCTGAGGCGTGTGTGACTAAGGGTTGGACTTCTTATCCAGCTTAGCGTGTATCTGGAGTTGTTTAGGTTTTGCTTTCTTTTTTTTTTAAGAACAATCACAAAACAAATAAGTACACATTTCTGTCAAAAATGCCACACTCTCGGGGCTCCTGGGTGGCTCAGTCGGTTAAGCATCCGACTCCTGATTTCGGCTCAGGTCATGATCTCGGGGTAGTGAGATCGAGCCCCATGTCAGGCTCTGCGCTGAGCAGGGAGTCTGCTTGAGATTCTCTCCCTCTCCCTTTGCCCCTCCCCCCCACACCCAACACCCCACTCATACGCACACACCCACATGCTCTCTTACTCTCTCTCTCTCTGGAAAAAAAAGTGCCACACTCTTCTTGGAAGTTAAAGGGGACAGAGACCATTTCCCACACATGAAGCTATTCGAGGCACCTTTTTTTCTAGCACAAGAAAACGTACCCTCTGTTGAGCCAGGTATATCCCCCTCATGATCTGTTTTGGAAGGCGGGATTACCCAGACTGCGCATACTTTTGCTAATAGGAATGGAGGAGGCGCTTGCGAGAATCAAGTTGTGAGACTTCCAATTCCCACCAAACTCGGACACTCCTGACCAAATGCAGCCAGGGTTCCCAGAGAGTGTTTTTGCAACTTGTATGAAGAACTGGGTCCAGGGGGTTTAGGTTTGGCTGAGTCGAAACACCGAGAACATACACTGGCTCAGGCTGGCTGTTCTCCATACTCCAGTCATATGGACACATCTATGTCTAGGTCCCCGCACGCCCCAGCACAAAACCTGACCATCTGAGAGGCGTAAAAACCAAAGGCTGTTGCCCTCACGGCTCCTGGGACTGTGGTTTTTCTAGACATGGAACTACTTGAGAAGAGAAGTACATCGACAGTATTGGCACAGTGGACAAGTGGGAAGCGGGCATTGAGAGAAGGTCCTTCAGGTGTTGGAAGGTGGGCGAACAGACCAGGCGGACCTTCTAGGAGGAGGTTTGGGAAAGTCAGATTTTTCAAGAAGGCTGGGCAACCCTCCCCCAATCCCTCAGGGATACACCCAACTGAATAACATAGTCTTAACAATTGCTCTGATGCTCCAAAATGCTGCACCTTGGGTTCGAGGGAATCTGCATAGTTCTGTTTGTTTGTTTTGTACTTTTCTTTCTTCTTTAATTCACATCTTGCTGACACAAGTGGAAATTCATATTTCTTGGCAGAAAAGCTTTAACTTTACTGCCAAGCCATGCAGATAAAAATTCTTCCATCCTCATCTCATTGCCTGGAACCGTTCTACTCAAGTCTTTGGGAAGAGCTAGAGAAGACAGCAACCCAAACACATAATCCAGGCAATTTTATTGTGCCTGACAGTTTTGTTAGTTCTACTGGGTCTCTTGAGTCTGTGCTGTAATTTATAGCGGAAAAAAAAATCCTAGTAAGGTCCAGCTAGCAAATGTAACAGCCCTCCCTATAAAACCAATGCATCACAGTTCATTCAGCAGAACATCAGCAACCACTGCAACTTCAACCCTGACTCAGAGAGAAGTTGCCTCCCCTTGGCCCTTAAGGAGTGCAGCCTCACAAAGCGACAGTAAAGGGAGCTCATCTTTATTTGTCTTCCTTCGGACGCCTGACTGGCTCTGGACTCCTGGGGAGGAGTGATCCAGGAGAGGAAGAAGGAAACACTTTTTTATATTTCCAACCCATCTTCAAATCTACACCACAAACCTATCTTTTCCTGTCAAATAACAGTATTCACCAATGATGGATCTTCCATCCAACCACTGTTTCTCTGAAACACTGGCCTCTTTCTGTAATATTCAGACTGTAGTCTTCTGTGCCAACAGCCTCATCAATGACTCCAAAAAAGAAAAAAAAAAAAAACACAAAAAAACGAGACAGCCACTTACCTCTACACACCTGCCTTTCCTTTTGCTCTGCTCCTTCTTTGCCCCAAATTAAAGAGTGATCTTCTAGTTCACCCCTGATTGCCACACACACACACACACACACACACACACACACACACACATCCCGCCCCGGTGCTGGCAAGGGATACTCATCCCCACCACTAGCTCGCCTCTTTCTTAGAGTCGCCTCTCTCTGATTTGCCTTTTCTCCAGCTAAGGCTTTGCTGGACCCAACACCGCCTCCATCTGACGCACCATCTCTCCTCCTTATACATCAGAATCACGGAACCACTGTCTTGACCTTGTACGGCTTGCACTCGATGCCTGAAGTTGTCTGTAATGTTTCCAAGAAGTGTCATTTGGCCCCCATAATGGCTTCCTCTCTGGCACACCGATGCTTAACGCTTTTCCACGGGCTGTTTGAGTAACCTTTGAGGATTTTTTTCTATCATTTAAATTTGAATGGTTCCAAAATGTGAATATCCAGGCCACTGTAAATTCATTAAAAGGGTAACTTTTAACGGGGTCTAACAAAAATAATCGCTGAAAAAATCCTGTACACACCCCTGCACTATGAAGCTTTGAAAGGTGGTATTTTGTTTGTTTGTTTGTTTTTGTTTTTAAAGATTTTATTTATTTATTTGACAGAGAGAGACACAGCCAGAGAGGGAACACAAGCAGGGGGAGTGGGAGAGGGAGAAGCAGGCTTCCCGTGGAGCATGGAGCCCGATGCGGGGCTCGATCCCAGGACGCTGGGATCATGACCTGAGCTGAAGGCAGACGCTTAATGACTGAGCCACCCAGGCGCCCCTGAAAGGTGGTGTTTTAATATGGTTGGATACTCCCAAGTTTCAATCCACTTAAGGCTTCTCAAAAGAGGTTTAGTTTTTTAAGTAATGAAACTCCACATTCTAGGAGCAGTTTTTATTAGTGTAAGAGAAAGCAATAATGCAAAATGAAGAATTAAAACCTATTCAATGGACTGTACTCCTTGGTGGGTAAAGCAAATCTGTTGAAAACCTTTTGCTTTAGAGTAACCCCACTATCGAAACCAAGGAAACCACCAAAAGTTCTAGTAAAATACTTCCTTATCCAACACGAACTGTCTTGCTGTGTTCCTACTTGAAGGTTTTAGGAGTTAAAATAATTTGCAAAAGCATCAGGGTTTTCATGGGGGCTAGAGGGTTTTTAATTAATTGCTTTTTTTAAATATCCCCCTCAAAATACATATTCCTGAAGCCCAAACATGGAGCCATTTTTCCACATGAACACTGAAAAAAAACGAGAAACCAGAAGTTACAGAGCAGCTGAGTTTCACTGATCAGGCATGAAGAGACAAATGTGCCACACAATCTATCATGTCATTAAAAACGGTGCATTTTGGGGTCTCCTTCCCCCTTGTGCCACAGCTGCACCTAGTTTCATTGAAAACTAGCTGCTGGTGACAAGTACCTCCTGTTGCCACTCTGCCTCGCCGACCACAGAAAGGAACACCTAAAAATCCCCTTAAAGTGCACAAGTGAATTCTGTCAAGTCACTGAACATCCCAACATTCTGAAAACCTCAACCAAAGACGTAGAATCCAGCCTTGCAAAGAAACTTCAAACCACAGAAAAAAATGCACAACACTGGGAAATGGGTATCTTATGAATCCTAAAACCTCATACATTCCATCTTAATTCCAAGAGTGCAAAGCAAACTCTCGCGGAGTCCTGAAGACCGAAGCGCTGTTCAAAGTTCCCATGATCCACTGCCTAAGAATCTTCCAGAAGCTCCTGTCATTCTTCTGCTCCCAAACCTTCCACAAAGCCCAGGGTCTATAAGACCAACCTCGAGCTGCATGGCCTGAATAAACGCTCTGGGTGTGAGGAACCCCCCTCGGCCTCCGTCGTCCCCAGCCTCTGAGGCTGCACCTGTCCCTGCCCACTGCCTGCCAGGGCATCTCCCGCACCCTCCGTAACCAGCTACAAATTTGTACATCTCCACCACTAGAACCACTAGAACATGAGCTCCCTGCAGACAGGGGCTGGATCTTGCTAGCTGCGTTCTCTCTTACAGCACGCATACCACAGGCAGTAGAGAATGAATTCCTCTACGGATGGGTCAGTAACTGAATGAATACGCAGGAGGACTAGCAGGTGCAGTCTAGCCGTGATAGGGAAGTCAGCTGCTGTGTTGTCTCCAACAGGGTGCAGCAGGACCATCTATCCAATCGGGGTCAAGTCCCAGAGGAAAGGACTCTGGGGTGTCCATGGGGGCCTCAGCAATGGAGCTCCAAGCAACAAGATGCCAGAAATGGAAGCACAGTTCTAAACAGGGGAGGGATGGCAAAGAAGGGAGTGAGGGAAGGAAATGACCTATGGCAGCATTTTGCCAGGGGTTGGTCCTGCCTCTTTATGCCCCTTTTACTGTTACCAGATTATCGATTAAGGACAGCTTGTTGCTACTACTCATCAGTTGAAGGCTGGTGTCCTTCACTGGCAGATAAAACGTTTAAGGACACCAAAGCAATGAGGATGAAAATAAGCAAACAGATGAAGGACAAGCCAGGTGGACAAACACACAGCTTTTCCACACACTTCCTCTCTCCCAACATCGCTGTCTCATCTCATCAGTAGGTGGAGATTTTCTGTGTGTTCCCTACTCACTTCATGGGAGTTACTGCGGAGATTAAAATTTAGCCCGTGCATATGAGAGAAGGACAAAATGATTCACAGTTTACAGAGATACCTATAAAATTGGAAATGCACCAACAAATATTTGGCCCTCCTTGAGACCCTGAATTGTGAGGTTGGACGTGTTTGCAGAATGTATTGATGAGTTTTAAAGAGATACACACAATTGATGGATTAAAGAATAACAATTTGAGAAATAAGCCTTCTTCCTACACATAGAGAGAAAGGGGGCAGTAGGGGGAGGAAGGTAACTGCCAATTCCCTGCAAGGGTAGGGCATTTTTATGTAGCACATGGATTTCTTTTTTTTTTTTTAACTCTCAGTCTTTCATCTTCTCTCTGGTGAGGATTGCATTTGCCACAGGCTGATAAGTGAATGTGGCAGAACTTCAAAACTCATGTCAGCCAAAGAATCTAGAGACAGAGAGAAAAAAAATCAGACATAAAGCTGGTAAAAGGCAGATATAAATTTTTTTAATGCCTTTTATTTAATTCTACCAAAAGATCACATAGCAATGTGATCTAGATTTGGTACATCTCTCAAACTCGACTCACGCACGCACATGGCCTAAATCCAATTCATTACCCCAAAGATGTGGTTTTCATTAAACTAGTAAACCCAGGGAAGTTGCTTGTAAGGCCCATGTGTTAATAAACTCTTTCCTCTGAAGACAGTTTGAACCTTCAGTTCACTAGGGTGAGTCAAGAACTGATAAAGAAGAAAATAACAGGACGTAAAACATAATTCTCCACATAAAGATGATAGCCCAGCCCGAAGCCAACAGCCATTATCTACAATTTAAATCAGTCCTCTGCACCTTGTTAAGAGAACTTCACGACCCTCATCCTAACTAAAAGAAGTCTGCTGAAAGACAAAGCAAGAGCACTGTGCACTCAAGTTCAAGCTGCTCTTTACTTTGCTCAAGAGATGGGGGTGGAGGGGTGCAGAAGGACACGGCCACATGAAGCTGGTTAAAACATCATCTAACACCAGGGTTACCAAGACATCGACTTGAATATTTACAACAGCACCATCTGTAACCGAAAATCTGAAACTGCCAAATGCCCGTCAGGGGTAGGTAGGAAGGAGTCATAGACTATGGCGTATTCACACACAGTGGAATATCGTAAAGGTGAAAGAACACCTACAACTATACAAAATAGGGATGCAACTTGTAAACACCATGTAGAGGAAGAGAGAGAAGCCAGACGCAAACGTCTAAGGTACAAAAAGAGCCACATCCCATCGATGCTGGTGGAAGTCAGGGATCGGGGGCTTGAAGGTGCTTGCGATGGTCTGTTTCTGGGGTTTGGCGCTGGTCTGTGAAAATCTACAATATGCGCACTTCCCCACACGCATACTTCCTTCGGTAAAAAGTGGTGTCAGTTCTAAAAACTTCCAGACCATTCCTAAACACCTTCTTCTCCAGATTCAGCTCTTGGGCTTCCATTCCCAAGTGTTATTCTCTTTCTTAAATATAACGCTTATAACCGTGTGTTTCAGGTAGCTTACTACAAATACATTCAAACCTGCACCATATAAAAAAGTGTGACTCTAGAACAGAAAAAAACTCCCTAATTGGCAGGAGTGGGGGGTGAGGGTGTGGGGATGAATAGGCAATTCAGTGAAGAAGAAATTCAAATGCACCAGAAAAAAAATAAGACATCGTTTTTTAACTTCATTACATAATGAAGGAAGTGAACACTGAAACAGGACACTGGTTTGTTTGTTTGTTTGTTTGGCCTTGATACCAAATTAGGAAGTGCTGATGAAGGCTGAGTAAAGGACAAAACACTACTGCCAACAGGGTAAAAGTAGTACATTGGGTATTGGGTACACTCACGTTTCTGTCCACCAGTTTGGTGACCTGTATGACAAGTCTTAAATGTCTATACCAGATGGCCCACTACCCCCTTTGCCGGGGCCGTACCCAAAGGAGTAAGTTAGGTTCCAGGCACAGACTTAGCTTCAAGGACGCTTGCTGAAATGTTACGTCTAAGAGAGGGAGAAACTCCTAAATGACCAACAACAGCAGAGTTAGAACATCCAGAGAGAAGAGAGAGGTGGGAGGCGAGGAAGGAAGCGTAGACCAAAATCACGAGTGGCTTTTATTCTCTTCCACTTGCTTCATTTTCTAACGTTTTTCTAAAATTAAAAAAAAGTTTTCAAAGAATATTTAATTTTGGAATAAATAGGTCCTTTCAGAGCTATTCTGAGCTTAAATAAATCTGTTTCTTTGATAGAACGCATTGGCTCTTTAAGAGAGCTCTTGGTCTTTGTGAAATCTGAGTTAGCGGTAAAGAAGAGAGATGCCAGAATCCTCACCGCAATGGCCACCATCAAGTACTTACTTGAGCATTTTTTCTTCCCTTTCCTAAATCCCCCTCGGGGGTGGGAAGGAGGCATTACACACTCTTTGAGCTCATGCCCAGTTTAACCCTGATTCCCCAGACAAAATACAACCGTGAGGATTCATGTGTCTCTCCTCCCTGCTGCAAACACCCAGCTGACTCAGCACACGGCTATTTATTAATCATTCTACGTGCAATCACGCCATTCTAGAAAAACGGCTATGTCTTCCACTGCAAACTCACTCTGTTTTCCAGCTCTTCTGACCTATCTGTAGCTCTGGCCATTGTACTGTCAGGACCCTCTGTCCAGCTTCTCACCTTAGCCTTGACTAATTGTTAGATTCAAAAGCAGCCTTGATTGCAGAATTTTCAAGGATTGCTCAGAACTCTGGATGAGATGTGATTTCATGGCCTTTTCTATCATTTAAATAAATGTATCAGGGGTTTCACTAAATGGTATGTGTTTGCCTTCTGTAAGTGAAAACTTCGGGATTCTAAAAATCCTTTCCTATGAGGAGAACTGAGGAGATAATGAGTCGAAGTACGTAAGAAAGGAATTAGGCAGGAGAGTGTCCAACTCCAGAGTTGTCACTACGTTGAAGCAATGTGAAGATACACATGTGTAGAAAAAAGGAAAGTGCTAAAATGTTAATTTTCACCCATCCGTGACTAGTGGAATAAGGGTGAATTTCAGTTTCTTTTGCTATGGTTTTCAATACTTTCTACATCGATTAAGTATTGCTTTGTTATCAGAAAACCATAATCAAATGCTCCAGGACACAGAAAGTGCAGTAAGACAGAAAGAACAGAGGCTGAGTAGCAAGGGCCCTGGGATTCAGGGCTTCTCCCAACACTCAAGTTTATAGTTTCCAAAGCTTCCTTCCAAAGGTATTCCTTCCAAAGGTATGCCAAAGCTCAGCACCTGAGTCCCCTGAGGATTCCCTTCCTCACTGCAGAAAACATTTGACACTTATTATCCATATGGGGGTTAGATACAGGAAAAATGAGAGACCCAAGAGCGTATTTTATCTGTTTCTACTAGGAATTCTCACCTACATTATAATGGTGTCTTTTTTTTTTTTTTACCCACAGAAGTTAATCAGAGTGTACCCCCACACTGACTCTAAGAATAAAATAATGTGAACAACTCCAAAATGAGGCAGGGGAAGCCTGCAGAATTCACACCGGCTGCTCAAGTCCCAACACCTCATTTCAGCTGGCTCCCCTGGGTGCCTTCACTGCACGACCACAGGCCTGTGGGCAAGGAGACAGAGAACAGCCATAGACAGTCAGGGTGGAGGATCCCCAGAGTTGGAGGGTTTGTACAACTGCATTTTTTTTAATTCATTTATTGATTTGTCAGAGAGAGAGCACAAGCAGAGAAAGGAACAGGCAGAGGGAGAAGCAAGCTCCTCACTGAGCAAGGAGCCTGATGCAAGACGCAAAACTGCATTTCTATCAATCAGCAGAATTAGACGGTGAGATGAAAGAGTGTAAACACTTCATGGGCTACAGGGACGAAATGGTCTCAAAATCATCCTCGGCATCGCCTCCCTTGGTCACAGCCCATCCCGAGGCTCTGTATTGGGTCGTGTGCACAGCAGTGGAGATGGACCCAGCTCAGACATCCCAACTCCCCCCATCCGCCCTCTGACCTGGGCTCCAACACGCTGCCTGGGAGTAGGGGAAGAGCCTTCAGCAGCAGAGCCGAGATTTTCCTTTGACTCAAGCTAACACAATTCACCATTTATTGTTAGCACCTTGTATTTAACAGGACACTTGAAGAGTTTTGCATTCACCTTCTATCTAACATCATTCTGCAGCAACCTTGTGAGCTAGCCCTGCACATTTTACAACCATGGAAACTGAGGCTTGAAGAAATAAAGCCCCTTATTCAAAATCCCATCATGAAGAAATAGCAGTCAGAGTGAGACAGACCACTAGTCAAGGCAGGTGGCCAAGGAGTGCAGGCTTCCTCCCAGCCGCATCTCCGGCAGCAGCCTGCCCTTTGGAGGGGGCACGGCTGTCAGCCTCTTCTGCTGGTCCTTCTCTGTCTTCCTGCCAAGTCAGGCTGTCATGACAATGGTTATGTTTTCAATTTGCATCCTGCCACAGGTAGATGCCCTGTAGGTGCTCCTGAAATGCCTGCAGCCTGGCTCATCTGGGGAGATGGAGCCTCCACGAGCACCAGCCTGGGTGAGCAGAGCCGTCCTTGAGACACACGGGCAAGGACCGTTCACAAGAATCAACCAAATAGCCGACCACACTCTGAGAGCTCTCCAACATCGTGTCTTCCCTCACATCCCATGCGACTTTCAGTTACTTTCTTCTAAGGCCCAAGTCTGGCTCCAATTTCTGAAAAGGGATTTTTTTAAACCGTGTTAATATTACCTTTATGGCCTCTACAATAAATCTGTGGTCCAGCACAGAGCTGGGTAACAAGTTTGCAGTCTAGTTTTGCTGCCCCTTTATTCGGATTTAGAAGCAAATACATAGCATAATATTCTCCAATCATTTTTCTTCTGTATTTTCCCATTTTCCTTCCCTTTCTTCACTAGCATGCCAACATGGACCTGTCAGAAGACTGACTAGAACATTCCAAACCAGGTTCCTTTCATGAGCACAAAGGCTTTTCTGAGCCACTGATTCCCCCCAAACCAGAAAGAACTTTGGGGAATTCTGTAGGAACTCTATCAACCAAAATACAGCCGATGGCCTCAAGAAGTATCTGTGTTCACTCCAAAGAGGAAGAGACCCGGGGTGGATAGGGGAGGAAAGTAAAAGCTGTCAGAACCTGAGAACTAAGGCAGAGCTTGTCCATTTCGGTTCTTGCAACTTTCTGTGTTTGGTCGTTAGATCCTGGACACACACTTCACCACTGCCACGTGGCTTTTGTTTCTGAGACGTGTTGAGGGATTACAGAAATATTTGGCCAACCATGACAATTCTACAAAATACCCTGATTTTATATTTCTTCCAAAGGACAGAAAGGGCAATGCAAAGCAGATTCCTGATGGTATTTGACTAAAAATAAATAAGTAAATAAATAAAGGATGGTTTCATGTATTCTGCAGGATAAAAGCTTTGCAAATATGCACAAGGCATTTATAGTTAGAATTCCAACTGTTCAAAAATTTCAGATGGCCATTTTATCAAATTTAAAATCAATTAAGGATGGCCATCACCTATTAATATCTGGGCAACTAGTTTTTCTTTTCTGACTTATTCCGCCGAAACCAGGTCACCTCCCCCATCCCCAATAATACGAATTTCACTGGACAACTCTTATCTGTGAGAAAAATGGGGAACTGACCCTCCAATTCCAATTTCCTGACTTGTTTACTGGGAACTCTGGTTCAAAACTGGATCAAGAGAGCCTTGCACTGCGTGTCAAACTTCTTTCAACTGAATTCGCCTCTCCGCAGCCTCCACCGACGTGGCCTGCTGCATCCCCAATGCCTGTTTATTCGTTCCCTCCCCTTGAAACGTTCAAAGCTCCATGTTGTTAACCAGCTGGTAGACCCGAGCGAATCCTCATAAATCAGCCCCTTGCCAGCCGACCTGGGAGTTCGTGGTAGCTCTTCGCTGACACACAGAGCAATAACTGAAGCGCATTTCGGTTCACAAGAAAAGCCTTCACATGTTCGCAGACCGCCTCTTTCATCTGTCGGTTCAGTTCGTGTTTGATGAACTGTGTTCGTCAACTGCCCCCCGGGGCCGCACAGAGGGTGACGGGGCAGCCGTGGAGCCTGGCTGCCGGGTTCAAGGCCGGCGCCTCTCTGCACTCAGCGCCGGTCCCTCCTTTGCAAGGCGGGCACAGGCAGTGGGCTCGCTGCGAGGATGCACATGAGAAGCGCGCTATAGATGTTCGTTCTCAGAACTGACTCACTCTCACCCCGTGCTGCAGATGGTATGTCTGCAGGGCACTGGATGTCTCTGCTGCCTGATTTATATACATTCAGCCCACTACCTGAGAGGTGCACCCGTTTTGAGCCCATTACGTTCCAAGAGAGACCTTGAGGCTAGCTGATCAAAAACACACCACGTGTGTGATACTTCATCCACCCCCGGGGTCTGTAACCCACAGCAATAAACGTTTTTAGCTGCCATTGAGCAGTGATGCTGGCGTGAATAAAGTGCACTGGACTAACTCCCCCAAAATGCTCGCCTGCCACACCTCCGTCCAGTGTGTGTGAGCGGAGGAAACAAACATTACCTCTTTGGGCATCAATTTGAAAAACGGATGGTGACAGCAGATTCCCTTATGAAACTTTTGTGCGCAAGAAACAAGTTTAGTTATACAGACTTCTATGGAAGAGCAAAAACTGTGGGAGTAAGTTTGTTCCAATTCGCCTCCAAAGATGAATAATAACACAGCAACATCAATAGCTATTGAATGTCAGACTATGCAAAACCCTTCACAGCTCCGATTTCCTTAAATCCTCACCACAATCTTATTATTCCCATTGTGCCAATGAGAAAACCAAAGATCAGAGAGGGTAAGAAACTTCCCCAAGGTCACACAGCAGAGTCAGAAACAAAGCCTGGGTCTAGGGACTCCCCAGCCCACATACTCAACCATGGACAGTACAGGCCCCCGTCATTTGTGTGTAGGTCTGAACTTGTCCACTGAGCTCCAGATCACACATGAATCATGGAGGAGGACGGCCACATGGGCAAGCCAGCAAGATCATCCAAATCAGTTATGGTGACCAATGGGTGTCAGATGTTCCAACCAGCCAGTGGTGAAATCCCATCTCAATTGGATTTAACATGCACTCAAACCTCATTACTTGTACCCCACATCTGCTGGGGCTGACTCAAAGATATCCTCAGAGACTCATCAAGATGCCAGAGGGAGCTGGGTTCCAAGCAGAGGTACATAGAATGCCCCCTCCACAGTTTGGTGCGGTGCTTTGCCCCTAGGTTCTGACCAATCCTGTTTAGGCCCATAGACTACTCTCTGTCTCTCCCTCCCTCCCTCCCTCCCTCTCCAGGTGCTTGGCCCAGCTTGGCCCCAAAACCTCCTCATTCAGTCAGAAGAAGCAGAACAAGACGTGAATTCATGCAAACAGATGCCCAAAGTTAGCTGTACAAATAACAGCCTCCCAGCCCCGGTCTGAACTCAGCGGGGACGGCCTCCCTCCTCACCCTTCAAGTGTCTGAGACAACCTGCTTCTTTAGCCCTAGGCTACTGAGAAAAATAAAAGGTCCAAAACTTAATTCGGCGAGGATTTCCTCCAAGGCACCACTTCCCGAATCTTCAACTAGTTTGTGCTGTTCTCCTCTGGACTTGAACAGAAGGCGGCTTATTGATCGCTGGGTCTGCTTGCCCGGAGGGGCTGAGAATGCAGGCAGGGACCGGGAGCCCAGGAAGAGCGCAGGGGCTCTGCCTTCCCCTGGGCACTTGTAAAAACCCCGAATTTCAAGGCGACAGCTAAGCTATTCGACAGAAAGTGCACTCTAGACTAAAATAAGGGACCAAAGTCATAAGTGAATGTTGCACGGGGCCAAGAAGGGGGCATCTGCAGCCATTCCTGTCTAACTCACCCCACTTACTGAGCCCCGCTGCATGACACAGGGCGCTGTGGCAGGTGCCCAGGGGACCATCTCTGTCCCTCCCTCTGAGAGCTGAGAGGCAGGCCCCAGTCACAGATCTGTACTCTAGTGGGGGTGAGTGGAGGTGGGGGGTCAGCAAAGGCCTCGGGGGACCCTCAGACTGAATGATGGGAAATATCCCGAGATGCCAGCACTGGGAGGAGAGAGAAGTGGGGAAATGGTAGCATAGGAGATCGGCACATTCAAAGAACGAAAACATAAAGGCTACTATCGTGACTTCAGAGAGGAAGATTTCATCACGACGGATCTTTTGGAAGCAGGTGCACTGAAAGTGGAAAGACTAATAAAGGGGTAAAATGAGGCCAGGTCCATTACCATTACCAGTTTGCAGGTGAGGAGACCCAAGTGCAAAAAGGCAAAGAGCACAAGGAGTAAGCAGCAGCAGGGAAATGTGAGCTCCTTCTGATGCCGGGACCCACGCCTTTGACCCATGAGATCCAGTTCCACTCTTCCATGGCTTTAAAATGTAGAAATTTAAACAAAGCAGAAAAGAATATGCAATGGGAAGAAGACAGTTTCTTCCACAAATGGTGTTGAGAAAACTGGACAGCAACATGCAGAAGAATGAAGCTGGACCACTTCCTTATGCCATACAGAAAAATAAACTCAAAACGGATTAAAAACCTAAATGTGAGACCTAAAATCATAAAAATCCTAGAAGAGAGAGCACAGGCAGTAATGTCTCTGACATCCATAGTAGGAACATTTTTCTAGATATGTCTCTTGAGGCAAGGGAAATAAAAGCAAAAATGAACTACTGGGACATCAACATAAAAAGCTTCTGCACAGTGAAGGAAACCATCAACAAAACTAAAAGGTAACCTAGGGAATGGGAGAAGGTATTTGCAAATGACAGAGCTGATAAAGCGTTAGTATCCAAAATACATAAAGAACTTATACAAATCAACACCCAAAAAAACAAATAATCCAATTTAAAAATGGGCAGAAGACATGAGCAGACATTTCTCCAAAGAAGACATCCAGATGGCCAACAGATACATGAAAAGATGCTCAACATCAGCTATGATCAGGGAAACGCAAATCAAAACTACAATGAGATATCACCTCACACCCGTCAGAATGGCTAAAATTAACAACACAGGAAACAACAAGTGTTGGCGAGGATGCGGAGAAAGGGGAACCTTCTTCTTACACTGTTGGTGGGAATGCAAGCTGGTGCAGCAGCTCTGGAAAACAGTATGGAGATTCCTCAAAAAGTTAAACACAGAACTATCCTCTAATCCAGCAATCCCACTACTGGGTATTTATCCAAAGAACACAAAGACACTAAGTCAAAGGGATACATGCACCCTTATTTACAATAGCCAAATTATGGAAGTAACTCAAGTGTCCACAAACAGATGAACGGATAAAGAAGATGTGCTGTGTATACACACACACACACACACACACACACACACACA
>NC_138380.1:85137290-85228984 GCF_054177405.1 Leptonychotes weddellii
GATCAGCAGAGAGAAGTAAGGGGCATTCCTAATCACGCAAAACTGATGCAAAAAACTAATGTGTTCCTCAGTAGAAATTCTCCATGCCTCTTTGGCCTCAGCCTGCCAAGCAGGTCAATGCTAGAGCACCCTGTCCTGGTAGGATGCCTAATTCATTACATTTTCCCCCAAGTTGTTTTGGTAAAATACACAACATAAAATTTACTATCCTAACCACTTTTAAGTTCAGTGGTTTTAAGTACATTCATACTGTTGAATAAGCATCACCCCCATCCAGCTTCAGAACTGTTTACATCTGCCTAATGCATAACTTCTGATGAGGCTCTGCTCGATGCAATTATCACTCACAATTCCATAAACATTCCTAAAACCCTGCCTGCCATGTGAGAGACTGGGCTGGATGTCATTGCACCCAGACAGATGCAACACAGCTCTGCCTTCATGGAGCTCCAACGCTGCTCGCAGAACCGGACGAACACATTATCAAATCAGCGCCTAAACAGATTTCAGCTGCTGCGCAATTGAGAAATCAAGTGGACAGAGCAGATGCCCGGCCTCTGGGCCCAAGGACAATGAGGGCCCAGCTGTGGCCCAGCTGAGAGGCTGCTGGCCCAAGACAGCACGCAAACATCACAGTGGATCAGAAGCCACCAAGGCAACTGCTCTCCTCTGGAACAGAAAGTTTCAGAAAACAGAAAAGTTCTGCAGTTCCACATGCAAAAATGTGCATCACCCAAAGCCCTGACAGTTTTACAAATTAACTCGATGTTTCACACATGCGGCTTCTGCGGGGTCCCCAGTTTACAGTAGGTAGCTGGCTGGTCAGATCAACGAGACCAAACTGCAGGCCACCAAGAAGCAGGTGCTTTAATTGCACAATCCCATGCAGAAGCCACCGTGCTGACCACACTGGAACATTCGCCTTTGAAAAGATAGCCTGCTCTTCCCACCGGAGCTAAAACAGAATAAAACAAAAAGAACTTGCCTTTGATCTCCAAGGAACTCATCATCCCCTCTCAAGAGGAAAAGAGAGCTCTTTTTCCTATAGCCCCTGGGAGAGCTCCACCAGACTGAACTAGGGCTCTATTAGTCAACGAAACAGACATGGATCCCCATCCCTGGGAGCTCAGTGATACAGCAAACTGGCAGCATTTATTAGAGGGTATCCAGAGCTATAGAAAAATAAAAGGATGAGTGATAGAAGTGCAATTGGGCCATGGAGGCCAAATGGAAGGCAGGCAGGAGGCAACAGGTGATCCCCAAGGATCTCACCGAAAAACTGACATTGGAGCACGGACCTAGAGGAGACGAGGAGTTAGCAGAACGGATGTGGAAGAAGGAACAGCTGGAAAAGAGCCTCCAACACTCCAGTGGGCTGGAGGAGAGACAGGGAGGGAGAAGTTGTGGGTGGCAGGGGGGGTACACAGCATGCAGGGCCTTGGAAGCCTCTGTGAGGACTTTGGCTCCAAGCGATGGTGACCATTAGTGAATTCTGAGTAGAAGAGCAACACAATCCCATTGACTTCTGTAAAGGCTCACTCTGGCTCCATGCTGACAAGAGACCACGAGGAAGTAAAGATGGAGGTAGGACGCGGGGCTGTTGGTGCCATCCAGGAAGGAGCTGAGGGTGGTGAGCAGGGAGCAGGTGGGTTAGGGAAGTAGAGCCAACAGAATTTCCTAACAAAGCTGGACTTGGGGCATGTGTTTGTAAGAGAAAGAGAAAGGATACAATTCCAACATTTTGGGCCCGAAACACTGGAAGATGATCTTGCCATCAACTGAGGATGGGAAAGTTGGGCGTGTGCAAGTTGGGGGGGGGAGGGTGCTGTAAATCACCGTTCAATCTCATGTTTAAGATGTCTATCAGATATTGGAAGAGAAACGTCTCATAGGTAGTTGAATATATGTGTGTAGAGTTTTGGAGAAAGAAGTCTGGGCTGGAAAACCAAATCTGGGAGTTAAGAGCAAGTCAAGAAATCAGTATATCTGAATTCATAAGCCTGGTTGCTATCACTAAAGAAATAAACAGAAAGAGAGAAGAGGACCCAGGACTGAACTCCTGGCTGGAGAAAAGAGAAGCCAGCAGAGGGTATGGACAGGCAGTGGACAGAAAGCAGAAAGCAGGCAGAGATGACAAGTAAAGAAAGTACACCGAGGGGATGCCTGGGCGGCTCAGTCAGTTAAGTGTCCGACTCTTGATTTCAGCTCAGGTCATGATCTCAGGAGTCGTGGGGTCGAGCCCCGCATCCCCTGAGCATGGAGTCTGCTTGAGATTCTCTCTCTCCCTCTGCCCTTCCCCCTGCTCAAGTTCTTGCTCTCTAAAATAAATAAATAAAATGAAAGAAAGAAAGAAAGAAAGAAAGAAAGAAAGAAAGAAAGAAAGAAAGAAAGAAAGAAAGAAAGAAAAAGAAAGAGAAAGAAAGAAACACTGAGGAGGGGGGACAAAGAGCTGTGTCCAGGGGCTGCCAACAAGCCAAGTATGATAAGGACTGAACACTGACCACCGGAGTCAGCAACGGTGGGGTCACCGGTGGCCTCGCTGAGCAGTGTCCGTGCAGCAAGGGACGAGAGGAAAAACCAGAGCGGGTGCAAAAGAGAACGGCTGAAGAGACCACGGAGACCATGAACACAAACACTCGTGAGGATGTGCTGCTCAGAGGGGCCCCTGGTGCGCATGAACAGGGTCAGGAGTGTTGCTTGTTTCTTTTACGAGGATGGATGTTTATATACAAATAGGAGCAATCCAGCAGAAGAGCCAAATAGATGACCTAGAAGGGAGGGGACGATGGTGACGGGGTGGGACCAGGGGACACTTACAGAATCTGGCTTTAGGGCCATCTGTGCCAACAGCGGGACAGCAGAGGGTGTGAGCACTGCTCCTGGGAGGTGAGAAGTTGTGGTTGTAGGAGCCGGTGAAATTCCCCTCTGTGAGCTTCAGTTTGCTCAGGCTACCAGCTGAGCAATAGGAAGCAGAAAGTTACTGGAGAGATGGGTAGAAAACAGAAAACCACCTTCCAGGCAGAATGGGAAAGCAGAAGAACTGGGGACATACACCGGCAAACTCTTCCTGTAAAGCATTTTTAGTTTCGCAGACCATTCTGTTACAACTCTGCAATATGAGGGCTACAGCAGCCTAGGCAACACCAAACAAATGGGCATGGCTGTGTTCCAATAAAACTTTATTTACCCAAACAGGCAGTGGGCTGCATTTGACCCTGCATTTGACCAAATTGCAGACTACCATTCCAAGAATATTGTTAGAGTATCAGAACTTCTCAACACAGTTCATAATGGGTAACATGATTCAAATTCCAAGTCAATGTAAAACTTCTATAGGCTATTTCTAGTTTATGTAGCTCTCTTAGGTGAACTATATAAATATTTCCCACCTGTAATTTCAAACTGTAACAAAAACTTCCACTGAGCCCACACGCATCCCTCTGAAATTATTATACCCATTTTCCAGAGAGGTAATAGCCTAGGCTGGAATCTACTGTTAAAGTACTTTAAAAAGGGAAAAGGTGGGACACCTGGGTGGCTCAGTTAAGTGTCTGCCTTCAGTGTAGGTAGTGATCTCGGTCCTGGGATTGAGCCCCATCTTGGACTCCCTCCTCAGAGGGAGTCTGCTTCTCCCTCTCCCTCTGACCCTTCCCCCTGCTCATGCTCTCTCTCTCTCAAACAAATAGGTAAAATCTTTAAAACAAAACAAAACAAAACAGTGGTTTTTAAAAAAAGGGGGGGAGGTTATCTATATGCTAATACACAAAATCAAGAACTGACTAGCTCAAAAACTCAGCTACATACCAAGAGCTTCCCAAGAACTGGTGTTCTATCTATTGACTGGGCCAGGAAAAGAGGAATCTCATCTTCAGATTACAGGACTTCAGAGTCAACCTTTTAGATGAAGCAGCATATTTTTCAGGTTTAGTCCCATCTCTAAGTTTTTCTGTGAAAATTCTTTCTCTCCTAGACTCCTGGGACACCATACTTTATAGTGTGACTCCAAGATTCCAGGTCAGCCTTAGATTCCAAGGTTGAGAACAGCGCTGTCCGACAGAGCTTTCTGTGATGATAGAATTGTTCATAAATCTCTGTCCAAGATGGTAGCCAGTGGCCACATGTGGCTCCTGAGACTTCAAATATGGCTAGTGGGACTGACCAATGGAATATTTAATTTTATTCCATTCTCATTTATTTAAATTTAAATAACCAAACAAGCCTGGTGGCTACCATGTTGGACAGCACAGTTTTAGAGAAAAAAAATGAATAGGACACTGTAGCCAAGCATTACTTTTCCATTCTTCTTTTTCTGCCTAAACTTTCCCCCCAAAAGTCCCCCAAATCTTGCCTTCTTAAAAAAAATTACTGGGCGCCTGGGTGGCTCAGTCGTTACGAGTCTGCCTTGGGCTCAGGTCATGATCCCAGGGTCCTGGGATCGAGCCCTGCATCGGGCTCCCTGCGCAGCGAGAAGCCTGCTTCTCCCTCTCCCCTCCCCCTGCTTGTGTTCCCTCTCTCACTGTGTCTCTCCCTGTCAAATAAATAAATAAAATCTTTAAAAAAAAATTACTCCCTGTAAAGGTACACTCTTTACCAAAAGGGCAAAACTTTCTCCCTAAACAGTTCTCGGGAAGAGCTCACATTTCACTTCCTACCAGTCAACATCAACTTTCTGACTTTTGGTGGAAGATAAGGCCTCACATAGAATGCAAACCATATTCTCTCTATATACAAGTATTAATTTTTTTTAAAGGAAGGCAAATGCTTTTATTTATTTATTTGAGAGAAACAGAGAGAGAGAGTGTGTGTGTGCACGCAGGAGCAGAGAGAGGGGCAGAGGGAGAGGAAGAAGCAGATTACTCACTGAGTGGGGAGCCCGACGTGGGACTCGATCCCAGGACCCCTGGGATCATGACCTGAGCCGATGACCTTACCTTACAGGTAAGTCCATTTAGTTTACCTTACAGGTAAGTCCATTTAGTTTTCCTTCCTGGTCACTAACAGACCTGTGACAGTCTGGGCTTCTCCCAATATAACTCCAAAATAGACAAGCAAGAACATACAGGATGCACCCTATCATATCTAGATTTATCTTATATATTTGCTCAAGTCAAAATCCAGCACTCACCTCAGGTTCCCTCTTGTCTCTGACCTCCCACATCCAAGTCCCTCTGCATGTCCCCATCACAGGCTGAGTGCAGCAGAGCAAAACCACCTGTAGCAGGCTCCCGGACTGCCTAACATAGGAATTCTACCCTCGCCCCCCATATTAACTAGGTGATCTTCCCAGAACAAAGGGGTTCAGGAGCACAGGATTATAAATCTGGCCTCCCAGATGCAGGTCCCTGTCTCGGCCACTTACCAGTCATTTAACCTGTGTTCAGTTTTCTCATCTGCAAAATGGGGAGACCAACAGCACCTCCTTGTTAGGGCTCTACCGAGAGCAAACACTCACAACAGAACCAGCATGTGCTAAGCATCTCTGCTGTGCCCCTTCTAGAAGAGTTCCCTCCTGCTTCTAAACCTCGAATAACTCCTGTCCCAAACTCCTTGCCTTGGCCTCCTCTCATTCCGCTCCTCCCTGCTCTTACGTAACATTCTGCTTCTGTGCTAGAACACGCCACGCCTGCGTTCCCTATGGGGGCTCGCCATGCCCTCAGCCCAAAGGCTCTTCCCCTCTGCTCCCATGGCCATGCCTTCTGGCGCCCTCACCCTCAGTCTCTCACCATCTCAGTCCTGCTGGGACCATCAGAGCACCCATTCCACCTGCTGCTATCATGTCTTTGTGTATCGACCGTGTCCCGGCTAGAAGGCAGGCCTGCCCCCCAGTACAGGGACCCTGTCTGTTTCCCTCAATGCTCCAGCTCCAGGACCCAGAACGGTGGCCTGCGAACACTGTGGCTGATGGACTGCTTCCAGGAATGAATGAATGAATGAGTGAGTGAGTGAATGAATGAATGGAAAAACAAATACAGTCACATGATATAAATTATGGTGACCAACAAAATGCACAGCCCAGATCTCCCTTCACCAAACAACCTGCTGCCCCAGCGGATGCTGGCCAGCACGCTTCAGCTCAGCCCATGCAGGGACTACCTGAGTCCCAGAGCACTGCCTTGCTCCAGGTCACCCTCATTTCTGGAGCAACCCTCACCTGATGACTCCTCTGTGTGGGAACATGCAGGTCTGGCCATCTCAGCCCAACTGGGGACAACTCTCACAGTCTATCCCACTTGCAGAACTGCCCGTGGGGCCAGCCAAAGCTGGTGCTGGGCCTGCACTGCATCTAGACATCCCCCTGCAGCCACTTCCACTCCTCCACCTGTTCACACATCCCAAGGACACTCTCTAGGAAACGTCTGCACACCACACTTCATCTCAGCGGCTGCCTCACATAAATGCAACCTGCGGCACACACTCTGCCATTAAGGTGGACATCGGCCCCCATCTCCCTTGGCACGCAGGTACTTGGGCTGGGGAGGTCTGCCTACCTGGCATTTCTGTCTGTGCAACTGAGCCCTCTGTCCTGCCTGGACCGATGGCTTTCTCCTTCAGTGCCTGGGGGTCAAAGCCCACCTTGCCACGGTGGCGCTGACCCTGGAGACCACATTTCCCTGAGGTCAACAGAATCCACACCTGTTCAAATCTACAAGCGGTATTCTTTTTTTTTTTTTTTTTTTTTTTGTTCCCCGGACTTCTGGAAAGTAAATCTAAAAGACTGCTTCAAACTCCCTGGCTGTTTTCTTATTCCCCATCCCTCATGCATGCTCTCCTGCATCCTTTTCCAGCATCCATTTGGAGAGGATTCAAAGCATGCTCAGAAGCCTTTAAAGTGGTAGTCAGAACCCTACACCCAAAGCCGCATTTTCCTAATAATTACGGCAGGATGCTCAGACATATTTTGTGTGCAGGTCTCAGATGCTACAGATGAGCTTTAGCTTCTGTCCTGTGGCACTAAGCAAGCACAAATACCCAAACGCCTTGCCCGTGTCGTTCTAGAGCCGCCCCGCGTGCTTGCGGTTCCCCTGCGCAATCCTATGCAGTACGTGCATGGTCGGCTTGGCCAGCCGGCAGTCCTCTCTGGCCAGGGATGGGGACCATTTGCATCAAGGATAAAGAATTGCGATTAAAAAACAAAAACTAAAAACACCCGGGCGGCAGTACGCAGGACCTGCTTTCTCGGGCTGACCACCTCTACAAACACGACCTCCCAGAGCACAGGGGTTTGGCTTGTCCCTGCAGTCAACTTGGCTCCCTCCCTGCACTATGGCAGGCGTTTCAGTAACAGCCGGAAGGTGCCAAGAGTGGCAATGGGGCCGAATTAGAGCAGGGACTGAGAATTCAGCCTTGCTGTCACCCTGCGTTAAGCAAATGATCACACACCCCCAAGCATATCGTCAGCAATCACAGGTATGAAATTCTGCCTGAAAGTGCATCTGGGCACTCCGGAACCCGCGTTCTAACAAAACTGCGGTTTCATGCTGCAGAAGCTGAGTATCTGAAACAAACAACAGTTAATTAGCTCTTCTCATCAACTTTCCCTGACAATTCCCTTCTGATGAAACAAATCATCATTCTCTCTTCTGTCTCCTCACAGTACTTTTAAAAACTCTCAGCCAGAATCTTGGTTGCATGGTATTATTCAAGATCTTTTAGATATACTACTCTGCTCAACCAAGGTTTGAATTCCTCGAAATCTGTCCTCCTCATCTTGGCCAGCATCCCTCATGGCCAGCATGGTGCCAGGCACAAGGCAGATACTCAGGAAAGATGTACAGAAAAGACAATGCCGCTCTTGATTTAACTGGAAAAAGGCACTTTAAAGGTCCTCTGCCATTCCCAAAGCAACACCATGTGCAGAAAGAAGACACACCAGACAGAAAGCTGGGAAACCACACGGCCACCCACCCACTCAGGGGCACCACCTCTGGCCCATCGGTATGACTGTCCAGGGGACAGGAACCAAAGTCTTTCGTCATGTTTCGCCATTAGAACACCCACAACATCTATAACAAATAAACTGAGGTGGCCTATGAGCCTCAACAACACCATGTTTAAAAACCTGAATTTTCAGTTAGTTCAAACAGACTTAAATTTTGCTTCGATACTGTATCAGCTTTCAAAGCCTATCACATCTCATTTTCATGACATCTGCTTTTGGGAATTAAATAAAAGAAGAGCTAAAGAGAGCTTTTAAATGTTTTTGTGCTTTCTCCGGGCGCCTGGGTGGCTCAGTTGGTAAAGTGACTGCCTTCGGCTCAGGTCATGATCCTGGTGTTCCTGGATCAAGTCCCGCATCAGGCTCCCTGCTCGGCAGGGAGTCTGCTTCTCCCTCTGACCCTCCCCCCTCTCATGTGCTCTCTCTCAAATAAATAAATAAAATCTTTAAATGTTTTTGTGCTCTCTAAAATAAGAATGACTAGTAGTAATGATTATCACTATAAATAGTATTAGCAATAAAATTATGAGGACAGCTCTCTACCTCCTATCTGAGTAAACCCACATATATTTCATTTTTTAAAGTGCTAAAACGGGGTGCCTGGGCGGCTCAGTTGTTAAGCGTCTGCCTTCAGCTCAGGTAATGATCTCAGGGTCCTGGGATCCAGCCCCGCATCGGACTCCCTGCTCCGCGGGAAGCCTGCTTCTCCCTCTCCCGCTCCCCCTGCTTGTGTTCCCTCTCTCGCTGTCTCTCTGTCAAATAAATAAATAAAATCTTTAAAAATAAATAAATAAATAAATAAAGTGCTAAAGCTTGAGGGCACTTCGGTGGCTCAGTCAGCTAAGAATCTGCCTTTGGCACAGGTCATGATCCCAAGGTCCTGGGATCGAGCCCCGCATCGGGCTCCCTGCTCAGCGGGTAGTCTTCTTTTCCCTCTCCCTCTGCCCACCCCTGCTCCCACTCATGCTCACTCACTCTCTCTCTCTCTCAAATAAATAAATAAAATCTTTAAAAAAACAACAAAGCAATCATCAACCGAGAGAATATGCAATCTATAGAAATCCTCATACAAGAGAGGTGGTGCAGAAAGTCAATCTGTGTAAGAACAAGGTAGAAAGAGAAATGAAACCAGGAACGTGAACAATCTGATCAACAGTTAACATTTCTGAGCTCCTGGACTAAGCACTAATCATGCTCTTCCAAAAGTAAAGGTGTTTTTTTTTTTTTTTTTCTGTTCTCCATTTTTAAAAGGTAATCAAAAAAAGCTGCGATCAGCCAAAAACAAAATAAAACAATCAGTGGAGAAAATAAAATATGGGAGTTTGGATACTCTAACATATATCTTCAAGCATGTAAAATATTACTCTGAACACCCACTTTGTACTCCAATGGCACTGAAGAATAAAGAAAAGGAAAAAATTTCAAAAAATAGCAAGTAAGCCCTGACGACAGAGAATTGAGAATATTCTTAACAAAATCTTACAGAATCCAGGAGTAAATTAGCAAGAATAACAGGAGTCTGTCTTCCTCCCTGCCAATTAGCAGCAACAGAATGAACCATTTCCTTTCTTGGATTCTAAGAAGCAATGGCCTGAATCGACCTACTCTTGCAATGTTTCCCAGAGCGATAATACCATATCATATCTTGATAGATTTGGGTGTAACCTACAATGAACACTCATGACCAAGTGATAAGTGTGTGCACCCACGTGCAATTTCATGTCTTGAAAATCTATAGGGACAATGAAAAATATATTTACATTTGCACGTACTATTACCAATAGTCATCATATATGGGTAACAAAATGGCATGAACACTGTTTTACTGCTATAAAACCCAATACACAAATTCACTTGCCAAGTTTTTAGAAGCTGAAATAAAGCAAGCAGGATTAAGTGAAAATAATGATAATGTCAAAAGAATTATGACTTGGCAAACTGAAAACCATTAGAATTTATCAGTACATTCCAAAGCAAGTTGTTTGCAGGGCAAGGGGCACAATGAAATGAAACCACCACTGGCAAAATCTACCTAAGATTGAAAGGACAAAAAATACAAGCACAATCTGACAGAGGAGGATATGAATATGGATAAGGAAGAGTCATTTGTTTCTTTTAATGAAGCAGTCTAAACAATTAAATTGTAAAATCTTGAATTAAGAGGTGGAAAATATGAAGGATCCAGTAACAATGAAAAAATTGAAAAGCATTTGTAAGGATGTCCAATAAAGCCTTCAAACTTAGACTCTGGAGTCTTATGTGTGAGTTTATTCAAGCTTCCACAGAACAAATGATTCCATGTTATGAAAAATTTTCTAGATGAAAATATTTGGAAAAAAGTTTCAATTCATTTAAAAAACTAATGCAATTCAAATGTCAAAATCTAATACTATGTGAACAAAAAAATTAAGGGGCACCTGGGTGGCTTAGTCGGTTAAGTATCTGCCTTTGGCTCGGGTCATGCTCCCAGGGTTCTGGGATCGAGCCCTGCATCGGGCTCCCTGCTCGGCGGGGGGCCTGCTTCTCCCTCTGCCCCTCCCCCCTGCTCATGCATGGGCGCATTTTCTCCCTCTCTCTCACTCTCTCTCACAAAAATAAATACATAAAATCTCTAAAAAAAAAAAAAAAAAGAAAACTACTTATGGACAAACAGTAAAACTATTAAGATCTTAAATACAGTATTAGCAAATGAAATCACATCAAGAAGCCTAGAATCAAATAGATTTTTATATCAGAAAACATGATTAAAAGTACTAGGAGACATACTGAAAAACTACAAAACACTAATGAAAGAAATTGAAGACACAAATGGAAAGATAGTCCACATTCATAGATTGGAAGAATTAATAGTGTTAAAGTGTCCACACTACCCAAAGCAATATACAGATTCAATGCAATCCCTAGCAAAATTCCAACAGCATTTTCCACAGAAATAGAACAAACAACCCCAAAATTTGTATGGAACCATAAAAGATCTCAAATAGCCAAAGAATCTTGAGAAAGAAGACAAAGCTGGAGGCATCATGTTCCCTGATTTCAAACCATATTACACAGCTGTAGTAATTAAAATAGTATGGTATTGGCATAAAAAACAGACACATAGATCAATGGAACAGAATAGAGAGCTGAGAAATAAACCCACACATATGTGGTCAATTAATCCACAACAAAGGAACTAAGAATACACAATGGGGAATGGACAGTCTCTTCAATAAATGGTGTTGGGGAAACTGGACCACTATCTTACACCATACACAAAAATTAACTCAAAATGGATTAAAGACATAAGACCTGAAACTATAAACTCCTAGAAGAAAACACAGGCAAAAAATAAGCTCCTTGACATCAAGTCTTGGTGATATTTTTTGGATCTGACACCAAAAGCAAAAGCAACAAAAGCAAAAATAATCAAGTGGAACTACGTCAAACTAAAAAGCTTCTGCACAGGGCACCTGGGTGGCTCAGTTGGTTAAGCGACTGCCTTCGGCTCAGGTCATGATCCTGGAGTCCCTGGATCGAGTCCCGCATCGGGCTCCCTGCTCAGCGGGGAGTCTGCTTCTCCCTCTGACCCTCCCCCCTCTCATGTGCTCTCTCTCTCAGTCTATCTCTCTCAAATAAATAAATAAAATCTTTAAAAAAATAAAAAATAAAAAAAATAAAAAGCTTCTGCACAGCAAAGGAAACCATCAACAAAATGAAAAAGGCAATCTATTGAATGGCAGAAAATATTTGCACATCATATATCTGATAAGGGGCTAATATCCAAAATATAGAAAGAATTCATACAACTCAGCAAACAACAGACAATCTAATTTTAAAATGTGCAGAGGACCTGAACAGACTTTTTTCCAAAGAAGACATCCAGATGGCCAATAGACACATGAAAAGATGCTCAACATCACTCATCATCAGGCAAATGCAAATCAAAACCACAATGAGGTACCACCTCACACCTGTTAGAACAGCTAGTATCAAAAAGACAAGAAATAGCAAGTGTTGGCCAGGATGCGGAAAAAGGGGAACCCTTGTATAGCACTGTTGGTGGGAATGAGCATTGGTGTAGCCACCACAGAAAACAGCACAGAGTTCATCAAAATATTAAAAACAGAATTACCATATGATCCAGCAATTCCACTTCTGGGTATTTATCTAGAGAAAACAAAACACTAAAAAAGTATCTGCACATCCATGTTCATTGCACTATTTTTCACAACAGCCAAGATATGGAAACAACTTGTGTTCCTTGATGGGTAAGTGAAAAGGAAAGTGTAGTGTGGATGCACATGTGTGTGTGTGTGTGTATGTGTGTATTATATATATATACATACCTATATATACACATATATGTATAATGGAATATTATTTAGCCATAAAAAAGAAAGAAATTTTTCCATTTGTGACAATATGAATGGACCTTGTAGGCATTATGTTCAGTGAAATAAGTCAGATAAAATCAAGTACCATATGATCTCTCTTACATGTGGATTCTAAAAATAAATAAATACATATATAAACAAAGCTCATAGACTGGAATACAGAGAACAGACCTAGGTTGCCAGAGGGGGGGGGAAGGCAGTTGTGTTTGTTTTACTTTAAATAAACTGAATTTTTAAAATTAGGATTGTAAGAAAACATATAAAGATCGTCAATAGGTCAAGGGAGAAAAATCATACATCACGAAAACGAAAGATGGTGAAAATCGTATTTGGTATAATTCAACACTCGATTTAAAAAGAAGTACCAAAACCAAACTAGAAAGATATTTCCGTAGCGTATTAAAATAATAATAATAATATTAAAGTAACAGCCAAGATAGTTATCATCACTCTTAATCACTACTATCCAGGAAGTTGAAGGCAGTTCAATGTGATATAAAACAGAAATCAAGTATACAGCAATTGGAAAGGAAAGAAAATATTATTATTGGCACATAGTATTACAGTGTAACCTAGAAAGCCGAGAAGATGGAACAGAAAAATTATTAAAACAAATAAGACACTTAATATAGCCATAAAATAGAAAATAAATATCCAGAAATCAATGGCTTTTCTATTTACCAGCAATTACCAGCTAATAGAAACATATTTTTTGAACATGTATTAACTGCCAGAAATGGTGTGAAGCTCTGAACACACTAGCTCATTTAATTTTCACAACAACCCTAATAAGTAGATACCATTAGTATCCACATTTATGGGTGAGAAAGCCAAGACACAGCAGGATTACATATCTTGCTGGAAGGAACACCTGTAGCAAAGGACAGAGCTGGTATGAGAAGCAGGCCATCTGAATGCAAAGTCCTCCTGTCCCCCTCCCGGCCCACCCCGCCTCCCAATTCAAGAGCACACTCCTAACTCAAGCAACAATGCTAAGAATAAACACAGCAAGAAATACAAGCAATGCACATAAAGGAGCTAAAAAATTAAAAACTTCCTGACAATCACAAACAAGACCCTATTTGAACAGAGACATACCATATTTCACAACAGGTAAATTGCACCTTATAAAAATGTCAATTAGCCCCAAAATAATAAACAGATTTAATGTAATTCCAATCACAATCTACTACAGACATAATATTACTTTTGTTGATGCTTGATTTCCTTGGGCAGAGGGTGGGGGAAGATGGAGTTTAATAACATGATTCTAAAGTTCCTCTAGAAGAAAAAGAAGTGAATATCCAGCCAAGAAATTTTAATAACTGGGATTAAACTGTCCTTTCAGATGCTAGTCACGGTCTCCTCCAGGCTTGGATCCATGCAGTTCATCGTTCCTACAAGCAACTTCCTAATAACAGTTCTATGTACACCTCTGGAGGCCCCTTAGTTCTCAGAAAGATAAGAAAAGTGTAAAAGAATGCACAAAAACCTAATAACAACAGAGAGGTGAAGACTCCAAAGAAAATAGGCTAAACTTTAAAACAGCTCTTGTGTTAAAGTGATGAAACTATGTTTTGATATCTAATCTTTGGTCTTCAAACTTTATAGTTAGAATCTTGTAATTAAAAGTAAAAAAAAAAAGCAAGGAAAAGGGGGATTGACAAATGTAAAAAAAAAAACACCTAATTTAAAAATTATCTTAGGGGTGCCTGGGTGGCTCAGTCAGTTAAGCGTCTGCCTTCAGCTCAGGTCATGATCCTAGGGTGCTGGAATCGAGCCCCCCATTGGGCGGCCCGCTCAGCGGGGAACCTGCTTCTCCCTCTCCCTCTGCACTTGCACTCTTTCTCTCTCACAAATAAATAAAATCTTAAAAAAAAAATTATCTTAGAAAAAGTAAACTTTTTTCAAAGACTGCATACATTCAGAATGTTTAATCCGAAAAGGCAAGGCTGAGGACTAATCCAGCAACTGTATTAAATAGGAAAGGATGGATGCCAAATCGCACCCTTTGCACCACCACCTCCTAAGATGAGCACACCCACCCCGGGTGTCTTCTCCACCAGGTTCCCCCGCAATCCAAACACCACCCTAGCTAGCACCTTTTGCAGTCCCCCTCTACCACTTAGCACGATTCTCCGGCGTTGTGTTCTCTGGTACGCTGGGCTGGAGGACCCAGGAGCAGACCTGCTGCCCCCTTCCCCACATCCCAGGCCTGGAGGACCACCATCCGGGAACATGAGCCAGACCCAGAAATACTTGTTGATTCAGAAACTGCAAGTCCGCTTCATGGCTCTCAGCAAGTTTAAGGTTTCAAAAGACAGGGAAACGGCCACATCAAAAAGGTGATGATTTTCTGACTCAGCTCCAGCTTTTTTAAATATTATGTTTCTAAATAAAGTAAATGGATACTCCAAAGGAATAACTAAAGGAAGGTCACAGAGCAGAGCAACTACTCAGAGACTTGATAAATCAAATAAACAACGAGGCCAGGGCAGGAAAGCAGAGAGCATGCTACAGACCCTCTTGCCTTTTTTGTTTTTCCATTAAGGAGCTGTTCTTATAAACAATGAGCCCATTCAAAAGGGGATTTTAAAAATCCCTGGAGGAAGCTCTATCTCCTGGACCCAAAGCGTGGCTCACCCTTTTCTCCTGCCCGCTAGCACCAGCCTCTGTGAGCGCCATTCTTCCTTCATTTGGATGGAAACACCTTTGATCAGCAGCTTCAAGGGAAAAAAAATCCTGACTCCAATTACTCAGGAACTCTTCTTGCAGCAAAAGGTGAGCACAAAGTAAAGACCTCCCCACAGAATGAATCTGCTTTTGCTGGGCCTTTTTCCTGTGCACACAAGCAATAGAGGTTTTTGTTCTGTTTTTGCAACTTGCATGTAGATCTGAACATCCACATCCACCAAAGGGCAGGATTCTGAATACCAGAAATGTGCTTGGGTGGCCGGGTACTCTCACCCCTTTTAATTTGTTATTTATTTGTAAACACATTGATTACAGATTTATTACTAGTTATTTTCACCTGTTTGGTCTCCACAGATTCCTAGAGCTGAACCACACAGGCAGTCAGCATACACACCATCCCACCTGGTTCTGGTTTCTTTTTAAAAAACGTTTAATTATGAAATATTCCAAATGTACAGAGAAGTACTAAGAATGATATGGTCAAGTTTTCCATGTTAACTACAGCCCAGATTTAAACCGTGTTACCTTGCTTCAGAGAGTTTTAAGGAATTAGGACTTATTCCCTCCTTCCCTCCCTCTCCCAGAAATACAAAAACACCAAATAACTTGAGTCGGTGTTTGTTTCCTGTGGATATTTTTTGCTTTTTGGCCCATGACAAAAATACTGATTTTTATGTTTTAAAAAATGCATAAAGCACAGTCCCTTGCCCTCTTTCCAGCCCGTATTAATGCTATAGAGCAAATCTTTGAGAAGAGCCTTCCATCTCACATGCACTGTAAATGTTCTAATATTGATCGACCTTATTGCGGGCACATTCCTTCCTGTACACTTACCAAAATGAGGAGAACTAACACAGGAAAGAATAAAGGGAAACAACTCATAAATATTCACGATTAGAAAGGATAGGCCCAAACTTGATGGTTTCCACACATTCTCAACCAGCCATGTTCCTTCAGGGAGAGGACATTTCTTCCTCTCACTGGGGTACACACTGTTGTCCTGTGAGGTTCAGGCCCGCCCTGGTCTCTTCTTGCTCTGCTTCTGTGACCTCATGCCTTCCCAATTACCTTCAGCATTTCCAACCCAGGCCTCTTCTCTAAAGTCCCAAATACTTGGATGCCGTTAAACTTCGCCCATCAAATTGAGGCCATGATAGTCTCCAAACCCGCTCCACTCCTGTCTCACAGTGAAAGGCGCCACCACCATCTACCGAAGGATCCCACCCGAGAGTCCTGGATACGAGTACACGAGAGTGAATGCAGTAGGCTCCACGGGTCTTCCTACCTCTGTGCCCCTCTCCACCCTATCATAAACACTAGAGCTGTAGTGACATAACCCAAAAACAGTCCTATCGTCCGTGCTTGAACACCTTCTGGCCTGCCCTTCCGGACACAATCCAAACTGGGCCTCCTGGACCTCCACAACCAGGACCCTGTTTATTTGCCCCGTCTCAACAGTACACACCACTTCTCACTCCATTCCCTAGTTCCACGGAGGTTATTTGAGTTGCTTAAATACACAAGGATCCCTTTCACCTACTGCTCCTTTGTCTGGACCATAATTCCCCGGTACCCACCTCCTCAAATATTCTTACTTTGCTTTCTTCCAATTTTGTTATTTTATATGTTCTAGCTTGAATAAAACACTTCTTCCAGAAAGCCTGCCCAGATGCCCAGCTCCAGTCCCAATAGTGTCGCTGTTTTGTGCTCTGTCACGGCAATCGTGACAAAAGCAATGTCTGGAACATACGATGTTTATGAAAAATATTTACTTTAGAAATTAATGGATGGATGGATGGATGGATGGATTAGTAAGCATTCAATAAATCTGGCTTGTTGTCTTCCCTCTGCGGGATACATGGGCCAACGGAACAGACACAGTATGTCATGTTCTATGTACCTTGGCTCTAGCTAGAATGCTATAATTAAATTATTTCCATTTTGATCATTTTTCAAACATGATTTTGTTGCCAGCTTGTCCAGGTTGAGTGTCTCCAGTAAGCTAAACAAAGTTAAATGCAAAAATTAATAGTCAGAAAAGCAAAAACAACCCCTCATCCTCACTAATATCAAGTAGTACATAGATAAATGAGGCAGGTCCCCAAGAAGCTTCAGGAAACAATTCTGGCCCCATTCATTTAGCTATGATTAAAGACAGAAGGGTCCTAAAAAGAAAGGGAAACACTTTTCAAAGGCACCTACAACTAAATGTAGATGGAGGTATCCCCCACTTTTCAAGAGTTCATGCCCCACCACTTTGCTTTTATGAAAGACTGACATTACTACCTGTTTTCATAAGCCTGGGGAGGGTTTTTGCTTTTCTGAAGAAAGTCAAAGAGCAAAAATAGCATTCAGTGTTCATTCTGCAGCCAGCCACAGAGGCGGCGCCCACCCCAGGCAACGAGGGCAACAACACCAACCCTTCCCCCAGGACCTGCTGACTCAGCATCTCAGCACCTACCCACCGTGGCTCTGAGCCAGGTCTGTGAGCATGTGTTTTATCTCTATCTTGTGTATCTGTTAACAAGATGTGTCCTCAGGTGTCAGAAAAGCCTGACAGGTTGTTTTTGGGTCCGGGAACGCTAAAAAATGTTTCCCTCTAAATGACCACTTCTTTGCTTTACACCATTTTGACTTATGAATGGAGGAATGCTCTGCTTTCGGAGAGCGGGGAAATCTCTCAGCAAGAAGTGGTAAAGAAACAGAATTGTGGGTCAGCTCTTCCAATTTGAACTAACAATTCTCGACAGTGTTAAACTAGAGCTTCAAACAATGTGGAGGAAGGGCAGATAGATGAGAGGCTAAATGTATCATCTTCCCACAAACCACTCTCCCTTAACATTTTATTACATTAGATGTACCTCCCAAGAAAGACCTTGCAAAAATCTATGTTTACACGGAACAACAACAACCATTAAAGCGTATTACAAGAAACACTGGCCAGGACTCAGTTTAAAAAGTATTAAAGGTTTGATTTATGTCCATTTTAAAGAGGTCACCACCTTTGTCACTCTCAAGTTAACACCTGAGTTTCCTCTTAGCTCTGACTTATGAACCTGAGGACGACAGTGTTGTTTCTGACATGAAGACTCCAATTTTCCTCTGAAAACTCTGTTGGTAAACTTGATGAGAGATATTCTACGTGATTTCATTTCTTGTTTGAGATGCTAGAGAATTTGGACCTTTCTGATCAAGAGGGAATAAAAGGAATAAAATCAGGGGGAAAGAAAGAGAAAAAAAGAGGAAAAGGAAAAAAAAATCTATTTTAATAATGGCTGGCATCGGGGCGCCTGGGTGGCTCAGTCAGTTAAACGTCTGCCTTCGGCTCAGGTCATGATCCCAGAGTCCTGAGATCAAGCCCCACGTCGGGCTCCCTGCTTGGCGGGGAGCCTGCTTCTCCCTCTCCCTCTGCCTGCTCCCCCTGCTTGTGCTCTCTAAGTAAATAAAATATCTTTAATATAAAATAATGTCTGGCATCATATTTATTCACAGAACAAAATGTGAAAGAAGCCAGATCACAACGTTTTCCAAAAGAAGGGAGCTGAACATGGACTTGACAGCTATGCAGGGACTTCCTCCTCCTCATGCTATCACTCCTGACAGCGTAGTTATCCCTGCCGTACAAATATGGACACTGAGGCTTCCCAACTACCTTGCGGGTCCCTGCTACGAAGGGCAGAAGCACAACTCCCATCCGAGGCCGTCCAGCTGCAGAATCACCTTTACTCAGTACAGTTCTCCACCATATGTGTCGCTCTTAACGTCACAGAGCAGCTGACCTCTCCTAGGGTCCCTAGAAAGATCCCGTCTTCACAGCCTCTCCGTGGCTACGCAATGTCTATGGTGCTAAATGACTAATGAAGCAACAAGTGCTCCATTCTGAAGCTTTGTCTGATGCACTAACCCCAATCAATAGGCTGTATCCCTCAGATACCAAAGGAAGATGAAGCCAAGGAAGGAAGCTTCCTCAGTTAAAGTGAAGCCCAAAACAAGGGTCCCTCTCTAGACAATGCAGGGATCTTACTCTGGACAAAACGACTTCCTGACTGGGTGTCACAGAACCTGGGAGACCCCCAAAAGTGCACTCCATGTCAGCCAAAGGCTCTCACTCCACATAACCTTCATGAAGCCTCTGGTGGTATTTCTAAGGAAACCGGTCCAAGACAGTAAAGACAGACTGAAAGTGGAAGCAGAGTAGAGCGATTTTCATAAATACAGGTGTAGCTGTCCAAAATACATGGCACAGTCGTCTACTCTGCAAATTAATAGAACCCCCCCCCCCAACCTGAAGATAGTCTATAGAACAGCATCCTGTAAATGAAACGAAAATTCTCCTACAGCCCTCCAGGTGCGGTTGAAGGTCATTTTTAGACCTACTCATTCATTCCACACATATTTATTGAGCCCCCACACACTGTGCCCGCCCCTGTTCCAAGCACAAGGACAGCATGAAGATGACAGGAGAGGCTCTGGGTGCTCAGATCCTGGTGCAGAGACAGTAAACATGTAAACACATAAAAAGTAAAATAACTTCATAGAGTAATGAATTCTTTTGAAGAAAAAAATAAAGGGCAATGTGATAGGAAGGGCTGGATGAGGGAGGGGTCAGGAGCTGAAAAGAGAACCCCCAAGAGCTAATGCTCCGCCATGGGGAGGAAGCAGGCGGGCCCAGGTGGAGACATGATCCCCGGGTGTGAGTCTTCCCAGTTCCCCTCCCTGTCAAGAGGAGCTGCCCTGAGACCAATGTTGCAGAGCCAACACTGGGGGTACTGAACTCAGGGGACGTGGGAGGATTGTACGGCTGGCCTCACAGGCTAGGGCAAGTTTTATTTGTTCTCCAAAGAGTTTCTACCTCATCTCATGGTGGTTTGGCAAGACCTGGAATTAAGGCCTTCTAGGCAAATGGCCCTGGACTCTTTAAAGGTATCAAGCCCACAGTACTTCCCTCAAGGGATTGGTTTTAATATCTAAATTCTTAAGAATCAGTATATCCCTCTGAGGTCTAACTTCGATACGTCCTTGAAACATGCCCCCATACACACACGCACCCACATGGGTGTGCACACGTGTGCAGCACATACATAAACTTTCCTGCAGAGAAAACGTTCGACTGCTGCTTTAAAAACAATCAGATAAAACAACATCCATGATCCTGAAAAGGCATAGCTTGAAATTCTCAAACTTTTTTCAGAAACTGTCTTTATCTAGCCAAGGAAAAAAGACTGGGGACAATCTCACTGCCAACCAGAATGACAAAGCATTCTTTCCCCTAAATTTACTACGATGATAGATAACAAATGGCATCTATCAAGCAGTTAGTCAATAACCAAAAACAAAACAATACACTGCAAATATGAAGAACAGAGTTAGAAACGCGCCAGTTAGGCATGCAAGAGCCGGCGGTACTTTGAAAACGCACAGTTTGATCCAAATGTTAGATGTGGTTTTCGCTGCTCACCACAAAGTTGGGTTACTAACATTTCTAAAATGTCTGAAAATGATTTTCAGGCCGCTAGCCTGGGAGCAGACGAAAAGTTTCCATCGCTGATACGCACACATTCGTACGCAAGGTAAATAACGGGCAACAGGCAAGATATCTAGTTCTAGTACGTCTGCAGGAAGCACAGTCATTACGATTCCCGGGCACCCGCACGCGGTGCTCCCTCCACCATTCGCGTCTCACCACGCGGGCCACAGGGCCAGCAGGGCACTCAAGGCCCTTCCCCACCCCCCCACCCCCGCCTCGCGCTCTTCCTCTCACGTCTCCATCAGTTTTGCTTTGCTTTGCAGAACAACTTAAAGTGAGTTTTTAACGTGTGACGGATGTCACGCAAGAGGAGGTGAGTCACACATGCGCATGCGTACGTGTGCATGCATGCGCTCACGCGCGTGGGCGTCCCCTCATTGTACGTCCGCCTCGTAAATCAACATGGCGAGGTCTTTGAGGGCAGGAGTCGCGTCAGGCTGAGGTGAAGAGGAAGACATTTAATAAGGATAAATATTGAGGCCTATACTTAGGGCCCAAAAAATCCACACTCCAGGCATTTTCATCGAGTGGCAGAAACAGGGCTTAGCGGACGCGAAAGGCGACTCAGGGTGCGCTTTCACACCGTGAAATACGGCTGTGCCCGAACCCGCCCTGAGTAACCAAGGTGTCTCTGCTCTGCCGCGTTCCGTACTTGAACACAGTGAACATTCAAAGCCGACCCGGAGAGGACAGCAGGGAAGAGATCTGGGGGCCTTGGTCTGCAAATACTCCCTTGTATCCGTAGAAGAACTAGCGCTCCCTTGTGCAGATCCAGAAGGATCCAGAGAATGAAGCACGCCTCGCACATCCTGGCTTGGCAGTGCTGCTGAGGGCCACGGGGCGGCACCGGGCAGGCAGGGTTGGTGGGATCTTTGCCCCTCACAAGGAAGGCTGTCCGAACACGGAGCCCGGTCTGAAAGCGGGATGGGCACGCTGGCGAAGGGCGCTGTCCCTCCGCACAGTGGCCGCGGCAGCACCCCCTGGGCTCTTACCAAGCGGTCTGCGCGTCAGAGAAGGGGCGGACTCCAGGAGCTCCGAGACTTCCCACCTCCAGGAGGTGATGGTTCTATGAAGATTCCTTCCCCTTGGCAGGTGGGGGAAGAAGGGGGGCGGTCTGTGTACTGGTGCCCTGAACCATGAAGAAAACATCCCTCCGGTAAAAACCAAAAAGGGAGGGATGAGCCCGTCTTTCAGTGCTGGCAACAGTAACTGGAATGGATCTAAGACATTAGAAGCTGCTCTCCAGCGGCCCAGCCTCATGTTTGAAGCATCTTGTAAGTGGTGCTCACCTTGGCACTGAGTCCTCAGCTTACCTGGGGGAGGGACGCAGACGTGTGGAGGGGGTGCCAGGGGCGCATAGGCGGTTCCCAGTGAGGGAGGCCGGTACGACATGGGGACACAGTCCACGCAGTGCCTATCCATGCCAACGCCAGGCCCAGCTTTGTTCAGCATCCTCCTGCTTCCTCCAAGAGGGCCACCAACTTGGAATGGAGGGGACAGAAGGGATGGGGAGACCCCCTCTACCTCTGTCTACATCAAATGGGTCCCAAAAAGCTTTGTTCCCCCCCCCAAGATTTGTAAGTCAGCATTCCACTAACCCTACCTTTTCACCTGCAAAATTGGTTTCTGAAAATTGCTGGCCGATTAAAAATTATTAGTTGCACTGTTGTTGTTTTTTAAATAACTTTTCTCCCTTAAAAGGGGGATGGTGTACATATAAAGGGTGATGCTCACAGACCAACAAATTCTGTAAATTTACAATAAGGCTGGCAAGAACGGCTTTCTTGGGTCTGAAATGATGCTTCTCATACTGGACAGGCTAGTCTGGCCATTCAGGTTCCAAGTTTTATTCTTACTCCCTTGTGACTTCCTGGGCACTGTGGGACAATCAGGAGATAGAAGAATCTCCTTCAGCCAAGACTTTCCAGAAAAAAAAAATAAGCCATTCATATCTGGGTTGGTTCAAGATGAACCTGTCTGAATACAGAGATGAAAACGCACAGAGCACCCCTAGGAGATGGAAGAATCCCAGGTCTATGTGCTCTAGGATTTGAGAGACAATGAGATGATGAGCATTTTAGAATTACCCAATATCAATGAACAAAGAGTAAGTGTCCAGCACTTGCTAGAAGGTTGATAGATCAATCCATGGGGTAGGACTCTTATTGCCAGAGCTATGAGACAGGTGAAGCTCCCCATCGTAAGACCCAAAGCTTGGCAATGCTTGGCCACGGGCAGTGGCACAAGACAACCCTTATACTGAGTGTCTTATTTTATTTTATTTTGAGAGAGAGAGAATGAGGGGGAGGGGCAGAGGGAGAAAATCCTGAAGCAGGCTCCCTGCTGAACGGGGATCCCTACGTGGGGCTCAATCTCATGACCCTGAGATCATGACCTGAGCTGAAACCGCAAGCGGGCTGCTTAACAGACTGAGCCGCCCAGGTGCCCCCTGAGTGTTTTTAAGTGCCTCTTAAAGGGTTTCCAGATACTGTCACTTGTATTTCAAAGTAGTCCTTTCTCAGTTTGCTGTGCGGAGATGGAATCATGTTTCAGTTTTCCAATGGCAAAAAAAGTACACAGATTTCAGAGAGGAAAAACACGCATGCTGTGTACTGATACAGAAACAGAAAGACACATGCTCAGTGGCATTCATACAGCTTTTATACGTATACATATTAGATGGGGATCTCATAGTGGTTGGCAACTAAACTTCACCCAACAGAAATGATTATTTCTCACATTGTACAGCAGCTGCTCCTTCTTGTTTTTTTGAATCAAGACACCAAAATGTACCACCACATTTCTGTGGCTCACTACCCCCACCCCGCTCTGAGTGTCAGGGGGCCAAGAGCCAGGAGAGCAGGAGCCCGGGGCAGTCCTGCTTCTGACCAGCTAGGGGACCCTGGGAAAACCCAACCTCCAAGCCTCAGTTTCCTTATCTGTAACACGGGTGTTTATTAGCACAGAGGACGCCATTCGGTTCTGGCAAGCTGTGATTTGCAGGAGCAGGGGGACATCTCCGCAAAAGCACGGTGAATGTCTTTGACAGGCCTGACCTAAATACTGGGCCATGGCAGCCAGGGATCATAAGGCAGATGTTGGGAGCTCATCAACCCCAGAGGTTCTTTCTTTAGCTCCTGCCCTCCTTTCTCACACATCCAAGCTGTCCACAAGAAGCTTTTTACTTGGTTTAATAAGATGGTCATGCTTTCTGAATCCAAAAACACTGAACCTAATTTGGTCCAAGAAAACACAGATGCCTTAATGCTCACCCTCACACACCTCATAAGCTATTTTTCAGGAAGCAATTTCTAGGACTTCACATGTGTATCTGTCCCCACATCAAAATCCTCAAGGCTGTCACTCCGTCATCATTAATATAAGAAAGAAAGAAGAGAACTAGAAACCATGAAATTGCCTACTTGGTCCTGCGGGCTGCCCAGGGCAGGTCGTCACACGTTGCTGAGGATGCCTGGGGTGCTAGGGGTCTCTCGACATTCTTGGGCTTTCCACGGGGCTTCAGGCAGGCAGACCCTGCAGTCTGGACCCCTTGGGCTTCCTCCCCCCCCAGGCACCCTATGTGTAGAACCTCTCCACATAGAGAATGGTGCATTCTCCCAGGAAAATAAATTGCTTTCTTCAGATGGGGCGGCTGGCTGCCAGGGAAAATCACTATTTTGTTTTCCTGGTCCAGTCCTTGGGCATCTCCTGCCCGACTCACCTGCTGCTTCCTTCATTGCTTCCACACATCTGGCTACCTGATGGCCCCCAGGGACTCCAATTTCCTTCTCCAGTTGCCAAGACAGCATGAAGCCAGACCCCTACTCTTCCTCTACCTGGCCTTAGTCAGTGACCCATGGCCATGCCCTCCTGCCCAGCTGCGGCCTTTAAGGAATACCAACTAGGAATGGGGAGGAAGAGGAGAGGGTGTGTGCGTGCGTATGTGTGTGTTAAACTCAGCTCTTGGTATTTCTCCAACGCCTTTCTAGACAGAGGTAAATTCAAATCCTAACCATTCCTTTTAAGAAATACTAGGTAATACATGAACAGAAAACAAAAAAGGTATTTTAATACGCTTTCCATATAAAAGAATTTAAAAGGTCAGAGTGGACACACACACACACACACACACACAAAGGAACCAGTTTTTAAAAAAATTTAATATTTAATACTTATAGTAAATAAAATTACAATAAAATTCCAAAGATAAGGGCATTGGCCCATCTTTGGTCAGTGTTAATCCCCAAAATCTGACCTCACCTGAAATTCACAGGATCTCTCTCTCTCTCTCTCTCACTCACTCACACACACACACACACACAAAACAGTGCATTCCACTGCCTGTCCAGCTCTCCCTCCTGAAACCATGTAAGACAACAATTCTACTAAAAGCAACCATATGCCAGAGGAGTGGTCAGTATTGATTTTATTCATTGTAAGTCAATACCCAGTCCGCATCACTGGTCAGCATACCTACCAACGAAGGCACGTCCATGGCCCTCCTCCCTACGATGGGGCTTTCATAACCATCTAGGGACAAATAAACGACCCAGTGTGTGAACCCTCCTTGCACGTGTGTGTGTGTGTGTGTGTGTGTTACCAGGTTGAGGGCATAAGAGAAGACAGGAGACATGCATCTGACCACTTCTCTGCCCTCCAGACTGCTGGCTGCCAATCCCTAAGCCTAGGTTAGCCGCTCACTCACTCACTCACTCGCCCGCTCGCTCTGCTCTGCTCTGCTCTGCTCTGCTCTACCAGCAGCTGCAGTCCATGGACGGGGGGCTACTGACGTTGTCCAAAACCCAGCATGTCTGCCCTCAGCCGGGCCCTGATGCTACTGGGTGGTCCTACTCACATGTTCTCCATTCCTCACCAAAATCTGCCATTCCTACACCCACTCCTGCTATTCTCCTATCATCCTTTATAAGTTCATGGAGGAAACAGAGGCAAGCGGGCACTGAATCTCTTCATTCCCTCCTTTTCCTCCAGTTTTTATTTACAGCTTCACCTGCAGGTGAAGCTCCGGATCCCAAGGTCCTGCCATGCAGACCAGCCAGCAGCATGGGCCCATTGGGCCTACAAAGGCCCCTGGCCCCCTGCTTTCTGTTCCCTCACTGCCCTGCACCCTCAACCCGCCTCAAACCGCCCATCCTCCAACTCCTGCTGGAGTGCCCTCCACCTCCTTAAAGCCTGACCCTTACTGAACAGCGCCCCTTCCCACACCCACCCGCTGGGCCTCCCCCTGCAGACCCACCCTGCTGCCATCTCAGCTCTCCGTCTCCCTGCCCTGCACCAGCCTAGATGCTACCCCTGTGTCCCAGGGTCTGTGGTTCTGGTCCTCGAGCCCAATCCCCTCTTACCCGTCAGATGCCCCTCCTGGGGCTCACCCACTGCAGTGTGTCTTCCTTCCCTTTCACTCGTGCCCAATGCCATTACTGCCCACACGTACTTCTGAGACGAATCCTGAATCCTTATCCTCAGCGTGCCTTGCTCCTGAGCCCCTTCAGTCCGGTTCACATATACACTGGAAGTCACAGGGCTTAACATGGAAAGCTCCCTCCCACCAGGCCCCTCCTCCCCTCTCCTGATTTCCTGCACATATCCAACAGCTCTTCAGGCCCCGCTCAATTCTCTCTCCACTGCCTCTCTGGCCTTCCTCTGACATGACCTCCCTCTGCCCTCCACTTCCGAAGCAGGTGCATGGCCCGCCAGAGGCACCTGTGGCCCTCCACGCCTCCACTCTCCCCACCAGGGCCATCAGCAGAGGAGATGCTCTCACTCCCCTCTTCCCATTCACGTTAGGATAAAGCCCAAACTCATCAGCTGTGCCTTCACAGGCCTCCACCATGTGGCCTCTGGATACCTCTCCAGTGGCACGCCCATAACTATAACTCAAGCCTGTCCACTACATGGCCTGCCCTGCCGCGTGTCATTTCCCCAAATCAGCAAGAACATCCTCCCTTCCAAGTCTGCTTAGGCTGCTCCCTCTGCCAAGAATACCTTTCTTTTTTATCTTATTCTCCAGCCACACACCCCCCAACTCCTGTCAGCCCCCGCCTTAACTACTTAAAAGATCTAATTCAAGAATCGCCTCTTCTGTGAGACTTGCCTTGATACTCCATAGGCATCATTTACATACATCTAGTACGTATACTGTACGGTGGTCTTTTACTCATCCACTTGTAAGGGTCCTGAGACCCGGCCCCATACTTTATTAATCTTCAGAACCAGATATGGTGGTTTGGCGCTTAACAAGGCCTCAGGAGTATCTGCTCACCATGAGCAGCACAGCAGTTAACAAAGAACCTTACACTTACAACTACGTGGACTTGGGTGCGAAGGAGTTGGGAAAATATGATGGTCCAGGGTTTCCTATATTTTCTTTCCCTGCATCCTATCCCCAACCTCTCTTCCTGAGCTTTGTTCCATTTGGGTATGCTTAAGAAAAAAGAAAAGGTTCTTACTAGACAGAAATCCCTTGGGCAGGGTCTAGACATGAAAAGTGCTATTGTATCCACGATTTCCCCGAGACACTCCTGCAGGGAAAAAAAAAAAGGAAGTTCGAATTTCTCTGTGGGCTGGCAAATTTTCTGTGCTTATTGGCATAGCTCTGGTGAATGCGTATCTCTCCAGACAAAAGGCCAACAAAACACTGAATGATCTGAAATTTGGAGAATAAGCAAGAGTCATGTCTCTCAGTTATTTCCAAAAGCTTTAGGCAGCAGGTCGTGGGCATGCTTTCAAGTGTATAAAGTTGAGGCTTAAGAAATTACTGGAAGTACACCTTTAGTGGCAACACTTCCCATCTTCAAAGGGATGTATATTCTGCTACTTGGCATCTTTCAAGATGTCTGTGACTGTCTTCTTTTTATGAGTTCTGCTTCGTACACATGCGTCACGACAATACATGCCACACAGATCCGAGACCGTATGCTTCACCTACCTTGCTCTGTGATTTGGCCATGATCAGCATCATCTTCAATCCAGCACACCCACTCATTAGGGAGCTAAGGTTATCCCCAGCTTAGGCTTACTTCAGGTCAAGAGTCAGAATGCCAAGATTCCTTTGGCCTTTTCCATTGCTATCAAAGTCCTCCCAACAACAACAGCAAACAAATAAACAGTAACAAAGAGCCCCCTCCCACTCCTAATCCTTGACCCTGGCATTGATCGATCTCAGTAGAAAAAGCCACCACGGAACAGATACCACTATCCAGGAATACAGAGGGCAGCTGCTGGAACTGGACAAAAATGCAGCCAGATGCAGGGAAGCTGGAGCACAGTATTTTTCCTGAGAGAATACAGAGGTATTTGCATTAACTCAAGCACTTATCGAGGTACCTGCAACTTTCAATTCAAGACAGATGAGACAAAGCTAAAAGTAAACTGCTTCCAGAACAAGTTAAAGTATATAAGGTGAAAGTAAAACAAACACCTGTTAAGTCTTGCCAACTGTTATTTCCTAAGTATTTTCCTATAAGTGACAGATTTTTTAAAAATGCTTCTGAAGATGAATGCCGAATGCGGACGCCAAGTGAGTGTGCATGTATGTGTGCTCTGATGGAGTCGCCTTGTGTGGACACAGCAGAGAAACGATCAAGGCTGTTTCCTATGACAACAAAATTCCAATAAAGCCTGGACAAACTAGCTGTATATAGTTCCAAACGAAACTTGGAAACGGTATCTTTTAATCATGACATATTTCAGAGAAAAACATAAGCAACATCAAGATACCCACCATCCAGGTCTACACATTAATAATACTTTGCCATATTGCTCAAAACCTTTTCTCTTTAAAGAAATGAGGTGATAGAGATACATCTGAACCCTCCCCACCTTGTTCCCTCCCTTCCATTCTCCCCAGAATTAACCACTATTGCTGATATCATCGATCCATGATTTTATATATATATATATATATATATATATATATATATATATATGAGTTCATGAAGAACACAATTCCAAAAGGTGTCCCTAAAGTTCCCTAGAAGAAAAAACTAAAGAAGAGCCAAGAAGCATTTGAAAAGGAACAATAATAAAAGGTAATGGGCACTCTCAGATAAAATATATCATACGTTGTAACGTCTGAAAGAAGGTAGCACTTGGCTAAAGAATAGGCAGGTCAATAGAATAAAACAGAAAAAGGCTATAAAATATAGTAAGGCAGCGTCAGGTACCAAGTATCATTTCAAATTAGTGATAGGACAACTGGAAAATAATTATTTATCCCCAAAGAATCAAAATTAAAAAAAAAAAAGATTTTGACTCTTCACCACCAAAGAGGATATCCAAATGAACAATAAATATCTTAAAAGATGCTTAACTCCCTCAGACATCAGGGACAAGGTAAAGCCACACCTGAATACCACTACGCGGCCAACCAGAAGAGCTAAAATGAGAAATACGGGACATAACCTAGTGCTGGCAAGAACAAGGAGCAAATCCGTAAAACCACATGGGAAAACCAGGAGGCAGAGCGTCCTATAGCTAAATATACACACCCTCTCCAGAGCAGTCATTTCACTCCCAGCTGTGTACCCAAAAGAAACGTGTACCCAGGTCTACCAAACATCAAGTACCCAACAGCCAATGTCCCAAACAGCTGAACCCTGGAAACCATCCAAATGCCCATCAGCCGCAGAATAGATAAACAGAGCAACTTGGAACAGCAGGAGCAACCTGGCAGGCACCTTTCCGGGGGCTGCTAGTCTTTTTCTCTGGACCTGCTTGCTGTCTGGACGATGCAGCCACTTCGGGAAAATTCAAGCTGCTCCCACATGCCATGTGCACTTTTCTATCTGCGTCTTATCCTTCTGTTAGAAACTTTTAAGAAACGAGGGGACGTTTTCACCTACCCTATTATGTTGCCAAGGGTCTCTGAGAATGAGCACTCACAGAAACAGCTTGACGGAAATCTAAGTTGCTCCAATTCTTGAAACGAATGTGGTGAGTTGCGGTCAAACCACACCGAATTTTTTAGCATTTTCATCATATCCTCATTTACAATTAGAAAAAGAAAAGGAAAATGTCAACAGCCAGCAAGAGGGGATTGGTGGAATGCATCGCATCACCAGCTACGTCAAGCTGCAGGAGAGTGGTATGCGACATGGAGAGCATCCCCAACGTAGGGCTACCTGAACACGACAGAGACTGTGAATAGAAAGACAAAGACTGAAAATAAGCCCAAGCATTAACAATGCCCATGTTTCTGGGTGCCTTTCTGGATTTCCCAATGAGCATGTGTTCCTTTAATAAAAATGAATGAACCAGAAGTTTGAGAGGAGAGCAGAAAACCAGGTAAGCGGTACTAAGGTCTCAGGCTCTAAGGGGAAGCTGCCTAGATGTTGCTTAAGCAGAGGTGCCCCTCATTGCTCATACTCTTTAGTTTCCATTTTCATGGAAACACTTTCCAAAAGGCATTATTTGACTAATCTCTGTATCATGGACCACATCATCTTCCTTACGTGGTGTGGTACCATCTTACATCACACACGTCCTCCAGCCTTTGGCTGAGCCCCCTGCCCTCGGCTCTATCTGAAGGGCGACAGTAACAGTGCTCCCCAGCTTCAGCCTACAAATACCGCTCTCAAAAAATAATGACAAATATAGGTTATTTGAGAGGTTCGGTATTTAGGAACCTGGTAATCCAAGTTTATTGTGCTCCTGGCTTTGTTTCTTTTTTCCACTCTGAAGAGTTTAAAGCAAGTAAATTAGCATCAAAGAAATTTGCAAACACCCTCAGTGAAGCCATGCTGAAATAGAACTGTGTCAAACCAGATGCCGAACAGAAAACCATGCAGAGCACTCTATGAGGATGTTCGGGAGGTTTAAAAGAGGGCCACGGTCTGCAAAGAGTTAGCCACACAAAAGGCGAAATGCTCCTCCAGCAGAGGAGTCCAAACACAGACTATGACCGTGTCCTCCCAGGAAGATGAGTGGCAGAAGTCGGGTCGGTAATTAATGAAACCAGGTCTAAAGCACGCATCTCAGATTTCAGAGGATCTACTGCTTTTGTGACAATTACCTGCAATTATCAGCAATTCAGTCAAAATCGGGTAAAAACCTTGGATTTGCACCTGAAACTGGTATCTATAGACTGCCCTTCAAAACACCTGGGATGGTCTCGACTTACCAATGGGACAGCACACTGTGGCCTAAACAAACTCATCAGTAGCTTTTAACCCAAGACGGACACATGCATATGACCTGTACAGATTAATTTGAAAGAATTGTAGATTTCCTTTTTTTTTTTTTTAAGATTTTATTTATTTATTTGAGAGAGAGAAAGAGAGCGTGTGCAAGAGGGGGTGGGGGGGGCAGAGGGAGAGGGATAATCAGACTCCGCACTGAGCATGGAGCCCACTATAGGACTCGATCCCACAACCCTGAGATCATGACCTGAGCCAAAATCAAGAGTCGGACGCTAAACAAACTAAGCCACCCAGGCGCCCCTGGATTTCCCTTTCTAAACTTATTAACTCACTCCTTTCAAGCTCCTTCTTCTAAATTCCTGGGAAACCTAAGGTGGAGATCCTAGAGACAGAGTTTTTGAGGGGGGAAAGCTCTTTAAATCACATACCCAAGTTCATTTAAAGAGATAAAGTGATGTGCGCACAGAATCTTCGGCATTCTTAATATGAAACTCCTATCAACTAAGCTGAGTCACAACTCTGGTTATCACTGCACATGTTATATGAGAAAGATACAGTTTCCTGGTCCCTAATCACTGTAGGGTTCTCATCTCATAGATAATCATTCCTTCAAAGAGCCATTGTCATCATTCAATGAATATTTTCCTAAAGAAAGTTAGAGCTGCAAAATCATCCTATAGACAAGTGCTTCTGGCAAATACTATGTCATGAATGTTTTTAAGAACCCAAACAAAGAGGGCACAGACACATGCCCATAAAGTACTGCCTAAAATAATTTTGAAGGGTCGATCCATTTTCTGGAGCCTATCCATGAACCTCAAGGGGTCCTGGACTGACATTTAAGCGCCCATGCTGAAAAAGATGGTTCATTTCTGTTTGAGGCCATGTTGCTCTTGAAATATTCCCACTACGCTCTATAGAATTTGTTCCCGACTGCATGGAGGCAGGAACTAGGATTTCCTAGGGCTTAGAAAACTGACACTACCTTCATGAAAAAGATTTTCGATAAAAACTTAACTCTCTTTTTCTAAGCACATATAGTCCCTCGTTTGTACTTAAAAATGAAATCTTCCCAAATTAAAACAAGGTACAAAATTAAACCAGCAGTTATATGTAAGATTTATACTTGTTTCATTAGTATACCCATGTATGATCGAATTTCTATCTTTAAACACTGACTTTCTCTCTGCCTCCAATCCCTCCACCATCCGGCATCAACAGTACAAAAGTCATTGATCTACTCTAGCATGGTAATTAAGCAGTATTTTATAGCCTGGCCCCAGCTCATATAATTTTCAAAAAGAAAAAGGAACTAGATAAGGAATTCACAAAGCACTTGCTTCTCCCTCTCTTTCTCATCTATTGTTGGTGGAAAGAGAATCAAGGTATAGATACTTTTCTGATAGCCAGATGAAGACCTAGCAACAGGTACATATAGGACCATGTTCCCCCTCTGCAGTCTAAAAAACAACAAAGCAAACCAGAGGACTATGACCTCATTCTATACCAACACTAGTCACCAGCAGGAAGAAGCAACAATAGAAATTTTCCTGCTGCAAGGGCATACTGCCACTGTTCTGTTACCCAGCCTTATACACCCTTGGATTCCCCAATATTCAACCCACTGGGGTGGGTGGGTGTGTGTGTGTGTGTGTGTGTGTGTGTGTGTAAGCATCTTTTTTCCTTCAATTCACCCAGTTTTGGGGGTTAAACTGATGGATGGAAATAGTCTCAATTTGTGTGAGACTGATCAAAGAAGGTGCTTTGAATTTATGTGAAAAAGTTTCCCATTAAGGTGGTAGCTATTTTTTTTCAAACGTGATTCCTTTTAATTGCGGAAAAGAGCCCAAAGGCTTTGTCAAGGGGCACATGTTTTCCATAAATCAAAACATAAATAAATGTGAGGTTATTTCACTAGGCATACATATGGTTTTTGCTAAGTAAACTCTATTTATAAAACATTGTTAGCCTCCACCGGAACTGCTGTCAACATTTATAGGAAAGGAACTTTTCTACTGCTCTGCAACTTGCCAGGATTTGAAAACAAGCCTAGAAACATTAGTTTTTCAAGACAGATTTGATTTAAACTTAATGTGAAATGGGCCACTGTGTGTTCTCTAGCTTTTAAATGCTTGGAAGAAATCGTCAAATGAATATTAGGTGCCTATTTTACCAGAAAATGTTTACATTGCTGGAAGTTCCATTATTTTAACCATGCCATTGTTCTGTTCTTTCTAGAAGTTCTCTTTTGGTTATAGGCAAGGGTCCAGGATTATTTTTCTTATCACTGTCAGGAGGACACACATATTCTGTGAAAGGGGAGTCTCTGACATCCCTTATAGCTTAGGATTCATAATTACCTCACTACCTTCTCCCAAAGGCTCATTTGCATGATCTCTCCTCCTTAGACGCTCACCCTAGACTATGAACGCATTTATCAGTCCTACTCAGAGCGGTTCTCAAAATGAAGTTTTCCGTGAAGGGAATTAGCTGTAAACAAGCATGAAGCAATAGTTCTTGACAACCCACAGCAGACCACACGAGGTAACAGTGACTTTAATAATATTGTACATTCTCCATTTTCCATTCAACTTTTCTTTCTTGGGCTGCCGTGCCTTCCAAAACAGAATTCTTTCCAGTGCTTTCGCAATCAATCCCTACTCTATGTGGACCTAAGCCAATAGTTACAGTAGAGTCGAGAGCGGTTCCAGAAAGAGATCTCTCGCTCACTCTTGTTTTTTTGGGTTTTTTTTTTTTTTTTATTTCCTTCCAAGTTGAATCTTCCCCAGTTGTCCCAGTTTCTCACTTCTTGGGGCATGGAATGCATTGACTTTTATTTTTGACTAGCAGGAGGAAAATGTTAACTAGTTCCATAAAAATAACTGAAAGCATTTTTAAAATCCTAAAATCCTAAATTTCCAAGGTAATAAAACATTCAAATAGATTTAATGATTGCCTGCCTAACGTGTAACTACCTTCTATATGATTAGACTGCTTTGGAAACCATGTAAATGCTTTCACTCCCACATGATATTGTCCCAATCTACAAGCAGAATTCCAAAATACGTATCCAGACTCATAGAAGGAATTCTATTTCCCTGCAGTACACTTAAAGGGGAAGGTTGCTTACAAAATGTAGCCATGGTTCCAATAAACTTAAAAATAGACATAGACAGATCCAGAGGAAAAATACGTTGTTTTTTCTATCATTCGTTTTTGTAATTTTGCAGGTTAGCAGCTAGCTCCCAGAATGAGAGACACTAATGAATTTGAAATGATAAGGAATTATAAGGCAGAATTCCCCAGAACTTCTGTTCCTAATCAATCACCAGAGATCAGTGACATCATTAGAGCCTTTGATCACAGCTCCTCTTTCAAGCTCAGATGGGACCGGATTGATCCTTGCTGGCAAGGAGAAAGGAGAAACACCTAGGAGTACAGTTCACCGTGAAACATGAGCAGTCATCAGCCTCTCGTCCCCTCCTTGGGGAGGAACAGAGAGCACATTCCAGGGCAGCCCGACCCCAAACAATAGAGCCACCTTGTTAAATCCAAATCGAATTCCCATCTTACTAGGATTCCCAAAGCGCTTTAAGAGAGGAGCGTCAGACAATAAGCTACTTTTCTTTCAGTCTGGTCTTCCTTATCCACTGGACCTACCCCGGACAAGCCCCAAATCCCTTCACCATGGGGAGGGAAGAGGTTCTGCGGATTTTGTTTTTCTCATTCTGCTCATTCCAAAGCATTTCATTCAGAACTCCCCCCCACCCCCGCACGACCCCCACTCCCCCACCGACTTTTGAATTTCACTTAATGAATCTTTACTAAAAACATGGGTTACTCCACACTGGCCAAAAAGGTGGTCATGGAATGTCTCATTGGCTCCGATAATTTCAAAATGACTTGGATTGCAGTCACTGGGAATGTCCTGATCTGAAATGGTCCCTTTGGGAATGAAAAGTTTTAAGTGATCTTTACTACTTCAGTTCCATTGTTTGTTTTTTTCCTCCCCCTCCTTATTTGTAATACGAATCTAATTGAGCTTCATGAACATGGTGGAACGTAGCGTATTATCTCCCTCATCAGGTGATCAATGATTTCATTAATAAGACAGATAACAAAACTGTCATATCATCGACACTGTTATGAAAGATGATCCTGGCTTCCTGCTCCATTTTCCAAGGTCCGGGGTTCTCTGTGGCAGCTCTGAGTCCATTCAATATTTTCCACAGACAGAGAAAAGTGAAAATCCATTTTGAAACCAATTTCAATTAGGATCCAGAAGCTGTTATCACAGGTGTCGCGGAATGAGTCCGTGAGGGGAAATGTCGCCTATCCATTCTGAAATGAAACCTTATCAGGGGCTACAAAGATGGCTGGGGACAGCCTATCTGTAAATTACTTTTCATCCTGTGTTAACTCAACCTTAGTCCTGTCATATGGAATGCTTTCCACCCACTGGTAATAATCTAATGACTAACTAGAGAGAGCGCCCAAACGGCTTCCAGCCGGACAGGGCTGTCCCCTTAAACAGGGGTGCAAATGCAGGCACAGTGGGCCGGCGGGCAAGCAGAGGGGCAGGCATGCTTTAAATGATAGAACTAAAAGTTTATTATGGGAAATAAAAGAAGCCCGTCTCCACCCACTGCATTCCTGGTGATTTTTCCATTGCAAACTCCAAGGCTCCGTTACTTCATTAATGCAGCACCCAAGTCGGGAGGCTTTTCTCTCACATCTTCCAGGCTCCTTTTAGCAAATTATCCCATGACGGAGGATTTATTCAGTCAAAGACCTCGGACTTTGAGAGGCAACAAAAGAATCAAGAGACTTTCTGGTCCACCTGCCTGGCGAATGATGAGCCAGGGAAAAGTCTCCCCCAGAGAAACCAATCAAACCATTGTGTGGCGCAGCCAGACCTTTTCAACTGTCAAGCCAGAGAGCAGGGGAAGAGATGAAAGGACGCGGGATGAAGCTACCATTTACGGAACCATGTGGGAATGGTCTCCTAAGATTTAATAATTGGGATGGAACTCAACTTTCTACAACTAAAGGGGAAAAAAAAAGAGAGAGAGAGAGAGAGAGAGCCCGAGAAGAGGAAAGAGTCAAAGAAAGGGGTAAAAAAAAAAGGAGTGAAAAAGGAAAAAAAAAAAAAAAACAGTCTAAGTCAGAGTAGGAAGAACTTTTATAATAAAAATTTCCCCTACCTGAGATGAAGTCCCATCTATAAAAGCAGAGGGGAAAAAGAAGGAAGTTACCAAAAACAAACAAACAAAAAAACAATAACAACAACAACAAAAAAAAACAAAGGAAAGAAAATAAAAGAGAAAGAAAGAAAACAGATTTAACAAAGGCTTTGCTATTTCTTCTCTAGATTGGAGCTGCATTACATGTTCTGATTCTAGCATTCTTGTGCAATTAATTCATAGAGGCAAAACAACAGCAGAAAAAGCCCTCTTTAATAGGAGTGCCTTGTAGTTTTAAGTAAAAGGATATTTTAAATTGGCCTAAAAGGAAACAATACATTGACTGGACACTCAGAAAAGACAGACTAACAGAGACACTAGGTCATATATTTCTGGGCAATTTTCAAGAACATTTTACTTCCACTAACAATTCAACATGAAATATTTAAAAAGAAAGGGAAAAACTATGCAAACAGGGCCTAAAAAAAAAAAAAACATGGACTTTTTAAAAACACGAAATACACGTAACGTCAAGCAGCAACTGTAGTTCTAATGCTTCCTGTTATTACTGGTGACTCTTATGGCATGTATTGCTAAGCCAAGTTTAAAAAAGAAGTATTTGTCAAATTTTCGGTGGGGGGTAGTGCTGGACCTGTGTCCTGACTGTGGTGGTGGGTACGTGACTTTTATCGATTTGTCAAAACTCACAGAAATGCACAACGAAAAGAGTGAATTATGCACCATGTAAGGTTTTTTATTTTTATTTTTTTAAGATTTTATTTATTTGACAGAGAGAGCACACAAGCAGGGGGAGAGGCAGAGGGAGAGGGAGAAGCAGGTTCCCTGCTGAGCAGGGAGCCCGATGTGGGGCTCGATCCCAGGACCCTGGGATCACGACCTGAGCCCAAGGCAGACACTCAACTGACCGAGCCACCCAGGTGCCCCGGTTTTCTTAAATAAATGTGAATGACCACAGATATATGTGGAAAGATTTCCACGTAAACAAGATAACACAGAAATTTTTGCTTTTACCATCTCCCCACCTCCTTCTCTGCCTGGGACCCTGGTGGACCCAGCACTCAGTGCGGCAACCCTCTAGCATCCCACCTTGTGAGCTGCCTGGACACGCAGGCCCTGCCCCCACCTGGGCCAAAGGAGGCAGAGGCCACTGAGCCACCTCCCCAGAGGGAGCATGCCCACCCACAAGCACCATTTTGGCCCTGAGCTGTTGCTGTTACGGTTACTGTTTCTGATTCTGACCAGTTTATTTCTGGAAATGTGAAATAACCACATCACTTGATCACAAGCAATCAAAGCAGCCCAGAAACTTTCCACAAGCAATATACATCATGCGGTGGCTTTTTATTCCCAAGTTTGGAAAGCTCTGGCAAGATGGGTTTGATATTCATTCCTCATTTATCTGAGTGCCCAAGAATTGTCCTTTTAGAGGAGAAATCCAATAGTTATTTACACAGGAAAAAGGAGGCTTACCCTCAGGGAAGCCCATTAGCACAGATTTACTGATTTCATCCCATAATTTGAATGAATATTTATGAATGAGAAGTAGACCCTGAAAGCATTTGATTAGTTAAATCCAAACGTGTGCCAATTTCGGGACCAGTGATTCGAGGCAGTTTGCTGATCGCAGCTCCTGTCATCCGCTTACCTGCCTGTTAAACTACGTCCTGAGGACCACATTTTAAGAGTTTTCTACAAACCAATACCCTCTAATTCTCTTGATCAGATTAAAGTTTACCCACTCCTAGATTATTTCCAAATGATGTTGTGCTGAAAGAACGAGATGAAAAGTGCCCGTGAATGAAATCCTGTCGACTTACACTCAAAAGAGCCTAGTACAAATAATAGCTGACATGGTGGGTTACTCATGGTGCCAGCCTCAGAGATGTTAAGTATTTAGCCTAAGATCACACAGCAATGAAGCGACAGAGCTGGGATTCAAGCCCTGGCATTAACACTGCCGCTGGGCTCCACATGTCCCCTGTCCCCGTGGAGCGGCCATAAATCCTGGCAGGCTTGTGCATCATACTGTGCAGGCCCACTGAATGTCCGCTGGGGACCTCCCAGCACAAGACACTGAAGGGCGGTGGAGCATGGGGGGTACAAACCAGGTGCTACTTTCAAAAAATTTTAACTAAGGAAATATAAATCAAAACCACGATGAGACACCACCTCACACCTGTCAGAATGGCTAAAATCAAGAACACAGGAAACAACAAATGTTGGCGAGGATGTGGAGAAAAGGGAGCCTTCTTGCACTGTCGGTGGGAATGCAAGCTGGTGCAGCCAGTCTGGAGAATAGTGCGGAGGGTCCTCAAGAAGTTAAAAATAGAGCTACCGTACGACTCAGCAATTGCACTACTAGGTATTTACCCAAAGGATACAAACATACAGATTTGAAGGGGTACATGCACCCTGATGTATATAGCAGCATTATCAACACTAGCCAAACTGGAGAAAGCCCAAATGTCTATCGACCGATCAATGGATAAAGAAGATGTGGTATATATACATAATGGAATATTACTCAGCCATCAAAAAGGAAGAAATCTTGCCATTTGCAATGACATGAATAGAGCTAAAGTGTATTATGCTAAGCGAAATCAGTCAGTCAGAGAAAGACAAATACCATATGATCTCACTCATATGTGGAATTTAAGAAAGAAAACAGATGAACATATGGGAAGGGGGGGTAAAAAAGAAGGAGAGAGAGAAAGAGAGAAAAAAGCCATAAGAGACTCTGAATGACAGAGAACAAACTGAGGGCTGATGGAGGGAGGTGGCTGGGGGATGGGCTAGATGGGTGATGGGTACTCAGGCGGGCACTTATGATAAGCACTGGGTGTTATATGTAAGTGATGAATCACTGAATTCTACTCCTGAAACCAAAATAGCACTGTATGTTAACTAAAATTTAAATTTCAAAAAAATTTTACCTAGAAGGTAAACATTAAGTGTTATGGAGAGGGGAGAGAGAGGAATAAGTGGAGCACAGAGGATTTTTCAGGCAGTGAAACTATTCTGTAGGATACTGTCATGGTGGCTACATGTCCTTATACATTTGTCTAAGCCCACAGGATCTACAACACAAGGAGTGGACCCTAACAAAAACTATGGACTTTAGTTAATAACAGTGTGCCAATATTGGTCCACCAATTTTAACAAATGTACCATACTAATGTAAGATGTAAATAACAGGGGGATCAAGGGGGTTAGGGGGTGGAGGGGAACTCTCTATACTTTCTGCTCCATTTTTCTGTAAACCTAAAACTTCTCTAAAATATAATCTAATCTATTCATGCAAATAATCATCATAAATAAAATACCCAAAAAACCAAGTGCTACCAGGTAGTTCCCAAAAGGACATAAGACCGTATGGAGAGAGAGAGAGAGATGGAGGACATCGTCACATTTGAGAAGAATTTACACTCATTCTATGGAAGAACAACATCAACGAAAACAAAGAGCCCTTCAATTTAGCTAAAATATGGGTTACAGATGGGAAAGTATGGTAGCAGCAGATCAGACTGGAAAGTCAGACTGCGGTCAAATTCTGGAAGATACCTAAATGTTAATCAAAGGGTTTTTGAACAGTATTCTATATGTAGCTGGGAATCATTCAGGGTTCTAGAGGAGGGGCATGGCATGAGCAGAACCATAAAAAAATTAATTTGGCAAGAACAATTCCCATAAATGAGAAGAGCAGAGACCAAAGGCAAGGTGATTGGATAGAAGGTTATTTTAACTGTCTAGGCATGAGGTAGTAGGTTTTAAATAGCACAGCGCAGTAGGGTGGCCTGAAGGGACACAGGGGTGAATAATTACAGAGGAAAATCTACCAGGACTTCAAAACTAGTAGGATGTGGGAAGCATGAGAGACGGAGGGGTCAAAGGTGATGGTGCGGTTTCAAGCCTGGGTGACTGCAGGAAAGGTGATCTACTCAGCCTAAATAAGAATCAGAGGTTGCCAGGTTCAGGGACACATGAGTGTGGAGAGCAAGGGAGCCAGGGCTCTTATGAGAACCAGATTAACAATCATTAGTTAGTTGGTTTAAAAAGGTGAAACATAAAATCTAACTCTGATACAACACAAACCATCTCCTAAATGGGAAACACTTTACCCCAGAAAAAAGAATCAAGAAAAGGGACATGCACATGCTGTTTCTTATGCTAAGCCATATAATCAATGTTAGTTTTCAAGCTTAAAAAAATTCAAAATAAATTTTCTCAAAATTATCTTCCTGATTTTCTGGCTTAAGAAACCATTCAGAAGAATGGCACAGAAGCTTTGCTATCCATCCTTCCTTAAGATGTGCAACTTGGTCACATTCAGGATTTGTGAAACATCTTGAACTATTTTTCAAGAGTCCAGCAGATTCAAAATTACTTTTTCTAAACATTTTTCCCTTCATTTCAAAACCTATGTGTATTTTCAAGAAAACACAATCCTTTTGTTTTGGATTCATAACATTTAACTCATCCACATGCTCTGACCAAGAACAACGGCTGACATCTGCTAAGCTCTTCCGACAGAAGGCTACAGACACTGCCTCACTTAATCCCCTAAAGATCCTGTGAAGTGGGTCTCATTACCTTCTTGCTAAAAAGATGAGGAAACTGAGACTTTGAGAAGTTAATTTGCCCGCACTCACACAGCCAGTCCAGACCTGGTGCAGAACTCAGTCCAAGCCCTCACATCCCCAAACCTAACCAACCAAAGGTTGGTTCTCCTAACCAACATCCTATAATTTGGAATCCATTTTATCTGACAGCCCTTCCCATCCATCTGTCATGTGCCAGGAAACAAAATGTGGCCAAGAAAAAAAAAAGGGGGTGTTGAACATCTAAAGGCACAAGAAAACTAAAACTCACAGTCTACAGGGTACAAACTACTCACCCATTTCTGAGCAGAATTAAGTACACCCACGCTTACCATTAAAAAAAAAAAATTCAGCGAGACAAGAGCTCATGGTGGAGAAGAGCCAATGAATTCCAAATTCCCAACAAAATTCTGAGCCACCTTACTCCCAGCCAGGAGACCAATTGCTATCACGATACACTGATAGGTGTTACTGGACAGTTCAAAAGAAAATCCCAGGGCCAGGAAATAACCAAAGGTCAAAGTAAAAAAAAAAAAAAAAAAGGTATCTCCTTACATATTTGCACACCATAACACTCTCCCCTTACAAACCTTTAAGAGTCTTTTTTAAGCAGAGGAGAACCAAGTCCTTCCTCTTGAAAGAAGCAGAGTGAACACGGAACTTCCTCTCCATTACTAACCTATCAACTCTGGTTTCACATTGCATCACCACTAGGATAATAATTTCTGCTTTCTATCACTTAAGGTATGTTCCCAATAACCATCAGAGCCAATAAAAGATCTCCAAGACCACGGCCTACATACGTTCATTATTAGGGCCTTTCTTGTTTTTAAAGCAGAATAGTAAGTTAATAAGAAAGATCAGATTACCCTTTTCAAAGAAAATCATAGGCTAAAAATGACATAAAACACTTCAAACTGAAAAGTCAGTTATTGCAAATCATGGAAGAAAATGTTACAGGATAAGGATAGTGTTTAAAACGCCAGAATATCTGGATTAAAAAACCATTTACTATTTACAAAACAGAACGTGCAGCTTTGAAAGCAATGAATCCATACCAGCAACAAACAGATTATTAAGGAATTTTACTTGCAGTGCTACTAGCATATTAACACATTTGGTGGTTTTTAAGTAAACAATGGCACCTAATATGTGGGCACTCACTGTATATGTGAAATATATTAGATGCCAAAAATAATCCTTCATTCACAATTGCACTTAACAAAAACTCAGAGAACTGAAAGTCTTTTCTTCTGTCATTTACGTTTACTAAATAACATTAAAGCTTAAAATCAAACACATGAAACACACACATTGTGGTTCCTGGGTAAGAATACTAAATGCTTTCTAGGTTGATATAGGCTCTTCAATGTTACAAAAAATCAAACGTGGCTTGTCTTTTTCCCCCATACAAGACTCAGAACAGCTTTTCGCTTGTGTGTGTCATTTTAAATTTCAGTGTTAAGAGTCAAATGCTTATTTAGAAGGCTGTTCAGTTTTTGAACCATACATTTGGGTTGTGCGAATGTGTGTGTTTAAACAAAACTCTGTATGAATGTTATTCTAGGACTAGATACTCAGCTGAGAAAACTAAGAAAACAGATGTGTAAGGACATGCAGTGGAATGTGTGTGGTTTGGCTAGAAGGTTCACAATCGGGAACAAATCGTAGCACATAATGGCTGAAAAAGTTAAGTCAACCTAACACAGCACCAATAACAAAATTTTTTTGTTTGCTTGTTTTGTTGGATTTTAATCATGAGATTGTGGAGGGGGGGTGGAATGCATGTATTACATCCATTTGGTTCTTGAGGCTAAACTCATCTTTAGCCATTCATGGACAAATCCCTGAATTTCAGAGCTTTGTAAAGAAAGCCCAAGAACACCCCTGGACATAGCAGCAATTAGTACTAGCTACGATAGGATGGACATGATCTTAATGTGCGTTGTGTGAACGGCTTCAGTGCAGGTATCCAGGCACCACTGAAATGTTCGGAAAGAGAAAAGAGAGAACAGGAGATAGGGCGGACAAAAGAACTGATGATCAAAGCCATGGCAGCCACCTGCCAGCAATACCCAGCACACCAGCAGCCCCACGTGCAGGAAAACCCAAACCAAACCTGGACCGAACCCTGCCAACCTCCCCCACCCTACCCCCCCTACCCCCCCGCTGAGCTGGATGACCCCAGCCAAGTGTGGAGGGAAGCAGGAGACCAGGTAGGAGTCTGCAGAACAAAAAACAGGCTGGGTCATTCCAGCCCCTGGAGCAGGATCCTGGGACTACAAAGAGGCTCTGAACTAGTTAGGAAAACCTGTGAAGGACCCTGGTACAATTATTAGCATTGCTCACGCAGAGCAATCATGAACCAAAAGGTTTTTGTTCTTGTCTTTAAATTTGCTTTCCGGTTTTCCTGGAATCTTCCAGGAGAACTGCAACCCATGCATAAAACCACCACTTCCATTTCTCTTTTACTTGGTGGGGTCTTTATATTATCCCAAAATAAACATTTAATAAAGCCCTTAGGAGAAACAGGAACACTGGGAACATAGAGCTGGCCGGGTTAGCAGGACAGCTCTCCTTCAGGCACTTGCCCTGCAAACCTCATGAGCATTTGCCCCAAACAGGACAGGTTTTACGCTCAGGAGGCCACGTGTGTTTCAAGGACACAAGCCAATGGGGCCAAAAGCTAGGAGAGTTTGGTTCAGGATCCGTGATTACTTCAGACGACAGGACCAACTTCGTGAATCATAACTGCTCCTTCTCTGGCTAATGTTCTCTAGGGACTGCTTGGCTCCCACAGGGCTGGTTAGGTTGGTTCTGTTCTGAGTCCCCCTAACCAGGTTCATGAGAGGACCTCGTGGTCAGTGCGGCTCGAGACAAACTCAGCGGCACCAAAACCCTCCCAAAGCACGTGTGGGAGGAGCAGGAGTGGCGGCACCTTCAACGGGACAGACCCACCTCTGCGGGACAGACCGACCTCTGGGGGAGGCTGCTGAAATTCCACAAGGACAGTGCCTTCCAGAGGGTCCACAAGGGCAGCCAACGGACACTCGTTCTCACCTGTGCTCACACCCACATGCACACTCCTATACACTCATGCTCGCACATACCCACACACTTCTGCACACCCTCATACCCGCTCATGCACACACAAGCTGTAGATAACCAAAAGCTCATGTTTCGCAAAGCGTTATACCCAGAAAGTGCTCATTCCTACAACATCACTGTTAAAAATTATCAAACAACCTACCCTGCATGTACTGATTCTATTTCTGGAATAAGAAATTTGCCTAATTTTTATGAATTCCAGGGAAAAAAAGAAACAAGGGTCACGTGATGTTTTAAAAGGCGAAAACAGGGCTTCTTTAACCACACTGGAAGAATAACACAACTATCCAGCTCCATTAAAATAAGATCCAGTCCGGACTTTAAATACCACAAATAAAGGGAGAAATAGGGACAAATTTCCACATGTATGTAAATTCATTATTTTAACTCAGACATAAATATATGTCCCTGAGGATCAATTCAAAACTGGACTCATTAGCAGCAGATTTAACACCAGTCCCTCCCGTGGCCCAGCCAAGCCAGCAACGCACACTGGTGACATCCAGGAAGGGGAGCCTCGGACAGGGATGGGCACGGGGAACAGGGGCCAGGCTCCTCGGTGTCAGCTTGGACAAGGCCACAGTCAGGAAAGGAAGGTGCAGTTACCTTCCAAAGTAGATTCTGACTCTCCAGTTGTATGTAAAAAAAAAAAATTATAAGTCAACCTAGTAAAGTCTTTCTTGGAATAAATAAAAGCCCATAGGGAGGGAGGGAGCAGGTTGGCTCATGCAAATCAGGGTGCCCAGATGTGCAGTGCCCTAAAGGTTGGAGAAAAGACCAGCTCATTCTTCTCAAGGGCACATGGAAAAGTGGAGGGTGGTGGGAGGAGGCTGGGGAGGCTATGAAATCTACAAAAAGCAAAGGCACCTACTGGCCTAGGACAGTAGAAAAGAGGGAAAAGGAAGCGGTCACCATTAACCTGTTCAGTCTGGTTTTTTCCAGAGGGGGGCTCTGGAATTTGTTTGCAATGCTCCCTGTTTGAATTGAAAGGCCTCTCAACACTGTGCTTAAAATATTAAAAAATATATATATATATATAGCACCCAGAAACAGCAGCTAGGTGTTATCTGTGAACACAATTCAGTCCATTTTTATAAGCCAACAGCCAAACCTGCGTCTCAGATACCAGTGTTACCTTGAGGTCCAACCATTAACAACTTTTAAAATCCTTTCGAATGAACTGCACAGAGTTGGTGGGGGAGGCAGGGATCCTCTCACCAAATCTTGACAAGGCAACTTTTGTGTCTTTTGTAATAACTAATAACTAATTATTCCAACTAGTGTAGACTTTCCATGTGAAATGCAAAGTATTTTGAACTCCTGCCAGACTAATCAAGATGATTTCCAAAATGCCACAACAGGAACTTCCTATAATAAATAACCTATCACATTTACATCTCAAATTAGAAAATTTGGAAGAAAACATGTAGTTTTGGTGCCAAAATAGAGCTCACTAAAACCTGCCCATCCCGCACCCCCCTTTTGCTTTCTTTAGCCTCTAAAGGAACAAACCCTGGTCCAGGTGCAAATGTTCAATGGACAAGGAAGGCAGAGAACACAGAAATGCCTCTAGGCTCGGATGCTGGTAATGCCCACAGCTGCTCACCATTGGAAGTGGTGCTGGAGGCCACGGCTTTCTCACTGACATCTCGCGAGGAGCATTTCACTATGGAATTCTCCACTTTCTTCTTCTCAGTGGTTGTGGAGCTGTGGGACTGGGCCTCCATGATGCCTTCTCATTACTTCAGCTCTCTGCTACCAGGAATGCCTAAAACAAAACAATAGCGCCATCAACTTCCAGGAAGAGTGGGCAAAAAAAAAAAAAAAAAATCTCACTTAAAAGCCCACTTCACCTGTGGCCTGAGGAGGGGTCTAAGAGCTTTATTTAAGGAGTTCGAAATCTGGAAGACCCTTGCCCACAACTTTTCTTGCAAAAATACCTCCAAGTTGTAATAACAAGCCAGTCAAGTTCTGTCCGACACATGCAAAAGGAGAAGGCAGGGAAGTATCCATAATGTGAGACTTTTCCCAAATTCCTACTGGGCATTTGTTATAAAGTGGTCTGAAGATCTCAATTTTCAGCTGTGTTTATGGTGTGAAACCCAAGGGTCGCATTACTCTTGTAAGCCACATCTACAAGTGTCTCTTCAGGAGGCCAAATTTATAGGGAGGGGCATTGCGATAACTTTCCAAAAGGGGAAGGTTTTTAAGTATTAATTAGGTGTTTCAAAGAGCATGGCCATTTCTCAAGCCCAGGGCCAGCTCCACTTTTGGAAACAGAGCGTGATGTGGGCCAAGAAGCTCGTGATGTCTGCTGACCTGATATATCTGAATTGCAAAATGCCCCTTCATCCTAATTCACCGAGGTAAACCGTACTCTTTAGGCTTTCTTAAGACATGAGAACGTTTCAATTCATTTGTGCTACATTATTAAAACCAACAAAGGCAACAGAACAACATGCTCTGGATCCCACAGGAAAAGTCAAAAGATTGCTGAGAGCAAAGACTGGGACCGCTTAAGAAATACGAACACCCAGCTACAGGCAAGTGCCCTGACTCCTCTCTTTGGTTCTTGTTTTTGTTGTTTTTTTGTTTTGTTTTGTTTGTTTGTTTTTGCAGTCATGAGTTGCACCTGCAAAGACTGCAAGATGAAAAGTGTCCTCTCCAGCATGTTTTCCTCAAGCTGTCTAGATTGCAACACTCATGGTGGGCATTAGCAGACGCCACCATGTTCAATCCAAACAACGATTACTGAAATAAAACAAGCAACTGCTTAACCGACTAAAAGGGTTAAAATACCAGATGAAATCTTTTTAGTCATCCTTAACTCAAATTTGCAAGGGAATTGAAAAGTCTTTCTTTATTGTATGAGAAATTCTCCCCTTGGTCTGGAATTCAAGTAACTAGAAAAGCTTAAGATCCAGAGGCTGCCGGGCACAAAGCAATAAACCCTCCAAATACTCATATATCTCTTCTGCTAACCCCCATTTGTTTGCCTTGATTATCCACTGTCATTCATTGTAAAACACACAAGTTACTTAAGAACAGCTTTTCTAGAATAAAAAAAGAAAAAAAGCAGCACTGAGTTAAATTTGCATATCAATTGTGAGATCCACTCCAAATTCTGAAACATCTGTCAAAGAGCGCTAACAAAGTACCACAGTAAAGGAGCTGCTGATCCTCCTTTCACTGGGCTGAGGCCAGGCGCTGGTTCAGAGGCCAGAGCCTCTTTAGAGGCTGCTACCTGAATGGCGCCCCCTGGGGTTACCCCGCATTTCAGATCTCTCATCTGTCACATGATGGAATCACACCTTGGGATCTGGGACTTAACCTTGGGGGAAGGTGGGTACAGTCCTCTTTAAGATGTTAAAAGTTATGGATCCTCTCCCCAGAAAAATACCCTTCAACACACACCAAAGAGTGTACATTTGATTTCCAAGGGATCACGGGCCCTCCAAGCTCTTCCATGAATACAGATCGAGAACCTGTATGCTCCCCCCAAAACTGATGTTAATATCATCTTTAAAGTATGCCACAAGAAGGTTTAACCCAGTCCAGAGCACTGATTCCCAAGGTCAGACAAGAGCCACCTGGATCAGCCTTGCTACAGTGCTTCCAAGACATTCGAATTCCCAGGTCCAATCCCTGACATCTCGGAGGTAGCCCCTGGAAACTTTAGCCAGCACTGGTAAGCATTAGGCTCAGCAAAGCTTGCAGACAACTGTTCCACACATTTCTGTTCACCGCTATGTGTCCAGTGCAACAGGTACCCACTGAAGTTTTTGCCAACTGGATGAAGAAATGAATGGGTGGCAGCCCAGACTACTGAATTTCAACAGCCTGCCATGAGCCTTTCCCAACGCCCATCACAATAATGAAGTCATCTTCCAGAATCTTTCCTGAATGGCTTCATGGCCAGCTTCCCCTCCAGATCCTAAGCTCCATGAAGACAAGCACCATGGCTATCTTCCTAGCACCTCATACCCATAAGAATGTTTACCGAGTAAATAAACGATCCTGAGATGACCTGGTGACCCGGACAATCCTGCAGTGTCTTCAATCTTAATCACCATTGATTCCGCTACATATCTTTTCTTTCATATCCAGTGTTTCTTTGAAAACTGACAAATTATACAAAAACTAATCGTTTTCAACAGGAATATTTCATCGAAACACTCCATTCACAACCATTTTGGATAAACAGGCATTTACTATAATTGTTTCCCTCAGAACCCACATACGGTTTTATTGGTCGAATTTGGATGGAGTTTGCTAAGTTAAAACTGCACATGGAAACAAGCCAAGGGACCAGGAAAAAAAAAAAAAATGAAGGGATAGGATTCCTTCCTGGCTAAGAAATAAGTCTGTCCGTTAGTAGAGGGAGCTAATTAACAGTAGTGAGGTGACAAGTCACCAAAGTTCCTTGAGAAACTTGGGTTTTGTGGAGTTGTTGGTTTTTCCCCCAAGCAAAGGACTTCGTTTTAACAAAGCAATAAACCCTCCAAATACTCATCACCAGAGAGAGAGGTTCACGTGAGAAGAGGTAAAGCCCCAGGCACTGACTGAAATTGCACTAATTAATGGTCTTAGAGAATACCAATTCCTACCCCCTCTCCCTGTTCGAAATGGATTTTTTTTAAAAAATGGGCCCTTGGTCACTCAAGAATCTACCCCCTTCTTCTATTTTGACAACTTATTTTTGGATCTCATTAGTTAGTAACTAATTATTTAAAAGTGTGGTTTATGCTTGGAACAGGGCTATAAAAATGGCAACTTGCCAAGGTAGACATCTGCTTCCTGTATATCCCTATAAATTATATCAGCTTATTTTACTGATAAAAACACAACTTTGTCCCTGTCAGTTACAAAGGGGAAAGTTTTAACATTCTAGGCTCTCACACTTCATCAAAACTATGCATGAAGAGTTAGCAGAAGAGGGTCTGCTTCTAGCAGTAGGGGGAGGTTGGTTTTTCTTTTTTTTTTTTTTTTCATAGAACATTAAGCCCAGTTTGGAAACTCAGTCCTGATTTGATATTTGAAGGTGTGAGGTACAGAAGTGTCCAGTAAAAATTCCTTGTGGAATCTTCAAGCCTACCTAACTGAAGCAGTGGCCCACAGTACTATTTTTAAAACCTGGGATTTCTTAAATAAAGTATAATTTATTTAGAACATAAGTTGCAAGGAAAACTTTTTCAGTTCTGCTTCACTTCAAAGATTTTTCTCTGAGGAAAACATGCCACTGGTTTTTAGACGGGAATGAAAGGTGACTTTCCCCACCCCGCCCCCACCACGTTTCCTCCTCTCAGAACTCCACACTGTTCCTCAGCTCCTTCCACCACATGCAACATTACGTGCAAGATTTGCTGGCATGCCCCTTGACTTTTTATGCTTATGGGGAAAAGAAAAAAGAGAAAAAATTTTTTTGTAGCTGATGTTGGAAGTCCCAGCAGCTTGAATAGATGAAAAAACAAAACAAAACAAAAAAACAACCAAGGAAATCTCTGATAGTGCAGACCTGCTAGAGCATGAAGTTGCATAGGTAAATGAAGGGATAAAAATTCCTTCCTGAAAGCAGTCCTGGCTTTTCCCCATTCAACAGTCCCTTGAACCTTTTGTAATTTCCCGGAGGCCTAAACCCAGGGCACAATTAATTCCAGACCCTATTTTAAACCTAATCCTTCGCCCACTAGCAACCTGCCTGCAGGTGGGTCTTTCCTCTCTGAATTAGAAATCTGAACTTGCATCAACCTCCTACTGCAGGAGAAAGCATCTAAAGCTTGCTGGAGGCCCTGACCAGGTGACGGTGGAGTTAGTGCAAGGCTCCATTTGAAAGTCAGTTCAAGAAAGACGCCAACAGACCACACTGGGCAATTCTTGGGGGGACTTACATTTGAAACGGCCCTTTCGCACAGAAAGCCTCCAGTGGCCCTGTCTTTAGAGCTGCCGTGAAAAAAACCAAACCAAACCCCAGGAACTTCATCACGGCAAAGAAGAGTCCCCGTTCTTATTATAATAGTTCTCCAGGCTGTGGGCCGGGGTCCTTTCGGGAGAGCTCCCGGGCTCGGCCTGCGCCCCCACGCCCGCTGACGGTTCCAGCCAGGCTGCCAGTCCTCACTCCTGTCCCGCTTCCCCGCGCCGCCCCGGCGGGCCTGCGGCTCTCGGCGGGCGGGCGGGCGGGCGCACGGCGCTCCGGGCTCCCGGCCCCGCTCCCCGGCCGGCCGCCGCGGCCGCCCCGCTTCCCCCGGCGGCCCGCAGCTCCCCGCCCCGCGCGCCCCGCGCCCCGGCACGGGCCCGGCTCCCGGAAGCCGCCGGGGCTGTCGCGGGGTGTCGGGGGCCGCGGGGACGCCGGCAGCCCCGCTGCGAACCGCATTCCTGAGGCGGGCTTCCCGGAACGGCGAGGCTGAACGGTAGCAACCGGCAGGGCCTCTGCAGGGAAAGAAGCGCCCCTTATCACTTTTTTCGCACTGGCTACCCTGCTCCTTGGGCATAGTCACGGGCACTGGGAAACTCTCTGCAACATGCCCGGCAGCATTTCCAGCAGACAGTTGTCCGAGGTAGCCCCGCTCTCATTCACACAGCTGTTTTCCCAGCTGAATCCGGGGAGGTGCAACTTTCCAGGTACTTCGCAATGCAACACCCTGTGTGTCTCGCTGTCATAAAACATTGGGGAACACTGGAGGTCTTCACAAACCAATGGGTGTGGGCTTCACTCACAAAACTTCTAACTCACCGTCCATTAACCTGGCCCCCAAATGTTGTTTCTCCACCAGCTGCCCTAAGTAGATTCAGGTGTTGTGAATGGTTAAGGGTTGGACACATCTCCTTGTGTCTCAGGGAGGGAGGCGCTCAGTGGAGTTCCAAAGTTCAACCTCAACAGGCTTTGGGTAGTAAACAGGGAGGATGAAAAAAATCACAATTCTGGGAACATGTGCAAAAATCAGCCTTTCCCAGTGCAGGTCTCTGCAGTGAAACCTGGGATCCACATCCAAGCAGGATTTCTTCATCACTTAAACAGTTAAAATTTTTTTAAGGACAGCACCAGTGCTAAAACCAACATGTAAAATGTTTGAACTGTCTGCGACTTTCTAATCTAAGGTGAAATGAAACAGTAGTTATAAACTGATAATGCATCCTTTGTGAACAGCAGACTACTTAATTTATTTCCCTAATCCAGTTGGTTTATTTTTAAGTTGCCTGAACCTGGGCAATAATTCTCTTTCATTTTTGTCTTAATGCATTTAAAGATGTAAAAAACTAAGTTAAAAGCTTGATGTGGGAACCCAATGCGTTTCTGATAGGTTAAAATAGCTCCTGCCAATAAGGGATCAGAGAGAAGGCATTCCAGTAGGCCGAGCAGGGCTTTTAACAGCACCATGATTAGGCCTTAAGTGAGAAATTATTCTGTGCAGCTTAGGGAACTATTGCTCGAGTGGAATAAGGCTTTCCTCCAGAGAAATTACATTTACTTACACCTGCCTGTATATTTATAAGCTGAATGATCTCCCTAATGGGCTCATGTTTTAAAAAGCCAGAAGGAAGCAGCCTGTGTAAGGATTTCTGAGGGGTCTCCCCTGTATCACTGAGGAGTGACATTTTTCTCACCTTTTATTACTAGCAGATTAGCTGCTACTTCAAGATGCTACTCTTGGAGCAACTGTTTAGGTAAAATTTCTATTAAATAGTTATACCTTCCTGTAGCATTAAAACTCCATTTCCAATGAAAATGAATCCTTTAGGAAGAAGGGGGAAAAAAATCAAGAAGTACAAACTAATGCTGATTTTAACTTTAGAACGATTTTGGAAGTACAAAATGAGCAAAATTTAGGGAATTTAAAATGTTTCAGTGGATTTCACGCAACCACGCATTATAGAAAACCTCTTACAGGTTTGTAATGTGGTTGAATTTCCTTGGGCTCCAACTATCTTTCTGAACTTCAAATCCATTACATATGCAGAACCTGTGACCAGCCAACAGTTTCCTTTCCCCTCCTCACCTTCCCTGTCTGCACTGCTTTCCTTTTCTGCAAGAAAAGAAGCTCTACTTCATAAGTTCTTAATGAAATCTTCACGAATCTTTATAGTATTTTTAAATGTACAATTATTTTACCTTTCCATATGATTTGACTTTTCCTTAATTAGGAAAACCTAAAGCGTTGCCTGCAAACAAGAAAGCTGTTCAAGTTGCCATAAGTGGTCTTTGGTAGCCTAGACGGTTCCCCAAATCTGCTGCCTATTGTTTTCAATCTTTCTTTCCTATATTTTGGAGGCTTCTCGTCTCAGATAAGCAGTATTCATGATAGATGTCCCAAAATGGAATTACTCTAAAAGGAATGGAATTACTCTAAGGGGAAATAACTGCCTGACTATGGATTAAGTGATTTTGGCTTTAGTAAATTAGTGACATCTAAACTTTTAAGAAATCCACATATTTACCTTCAACCACTGAAAAGCTTTTTGGACACAAAGTAATCACTGCTATTACAGGTAAAATCGCAAATGACATCTTGTGCACCTGTTTTACTTTTCTGCCATCTCTATTTAAAACAAAAGAGCATCAGCTGCTCTCTGTCTGCTGTCAGTAGTATTTTAGGAGAAATATTCCAGCGGAGTATAAGGTCGTTATTTAATACCTGTTGCCAATTCTGAGTTTGGGGAAACTGTAAAACAGCGTCCAGTGTGCTTTGGTTAGGATCTGCAGGAAGCACCCTGCATAGCAGGTGCCATTAACAAATGAGCAATAATGCGGAGCAAGCCGGCACCCCCATTTTCTGTGGGTTTGCTGGAGACAATCCTCAGACAGAAAATGAGATCTGTAAGTCAGCTATCAGTCCATAGATCAGCTAAACTCATGAAAACTGTATTTCCCTGAAACCCATATATATCACAAAAACATCATGTCTGATCGAAGGTGTTCCTTGTCTCACTTCACTGAGGTTTACAGGAATTAAAAATTTTCACACATTTTTAGAAGAAAAAATCCTAAATTTAAAAATTATTCTTACAGGACTGACATAACTTTTGGTTCCTAAAATCATGTGTGTCTTTACAATCAAGCTTAAGGGGACAGAGGACATGGCCTATGAAACCATCACAAATCCTAGACCAGTAATACCTGTTGGGTGCCAAAAACCAGCTAGAGATATCCCAAATGTACTTAATGTATTTTTGTGTGTGTGTGATGTGTTCAGCATACTTTATCCTCCCAATTTTAAAATTGTGACTCCTGAATCTTAATTGCAATTTTAAAAGCAAATTTTCGGGGGCGCCTGGGAGGCTCAGTTGGTTAAGCAACTGCCTTCGGCTCAGGTCATGATCCCAGGGTCCTGGGATCGAGCCCCACGTCGGGCTCCCTGCTCAGCGGAGAGCCTGCTTCTCCCTCTCCCTCTGCCTGCCGCTCCCCCTGCTTGTGCTCTCTCTCTCTCTCTCTAATACATAAATAAATTTTTTTAAAAAAGCAAATTTTCAAAAATTTAAGGATGTTTAATTAAGTCTTATTCAGTACAAATCACCCCCTCGTCCACTGAGCCTATGAACTTTGCTTATTCGCAGAATTCTTCAGCTTATCGTTCACACCTGCCCCGTACACCCTCCATCACGTCAGTGCAAACTACCCCAAACCACACACCCTCCCAGTGAAATGCTTGGGTATGGAATTCCATTTGAACAACCGCAGTTCAAACAGCAGATGCTGTTCTGAGGTGCATGACCTGGTCCACACTTCTGGCCACTCCATTCAGGTTTCCATTCATCTGAGTTCATTAAGGCTTCATTCTTAGGAGGCTGGCTGAGGTTTCTCTACACACAGGTAACTCTCTTGAGACTGAGTTATTCTTTTTAAAAATATCACAAAATGAAATCAATAATACAGTTTAACTGTCTCATGCCTTCATTACTGCACTTTGAAAGTTACCTTGCATCCAAGTTGGGAGCATTATGCGGTCTGTCCCTTGTTGTAAAAACCAATAGTTTATAATGTAAGGCACCCTGGAATATTGTTAGGTATTTTACACAGTCTTCAAAAAAAGTCAAAGTGGCTAAAGCTAAAAATGTGCAAATGAGAATAAGCAAGTAAGAGATCACACTGCATTCTGAAGGTATTCCAACAGAGATTTAAATAAAGTTACATTTGTCTCCCATTATTTAATTTTGTGGCATAAAAATTACTCAAATGCATACAATCAAATGCTTATATTTAAAACATACTCCTTTCTCAGTCTCTCCCTCCCTCCCTCTCACACACACACACTGTTGCCCCCTCCCATCAAAAAAAAAAATAGTAAAGAAAAGAAAAGCCCCAAAGCTGTTTCAGGCCAGCAATCAATCCAATTTACTGCAGGTACAATTTATATGTACAGTGCATACCACAACAAAACCACAGTATGATGCCAACAGGGCCCTTAAGAAAGTTCTCCCCTAAATCTCTGGAAAGGAGCTTTAAAAGAAAGCAAGGATTACAGGCAGCTAGGAGGTAGGGAGGGGACTTACCTCGAACCCAGCCAAGCGGAAATCAGAGCAGTAATTCTACAAGTCGACAGAGTACACTTTCAAAGCTATAATGGTGTGAAGAAGTGCTGGGCAGCATGGCCTGAAGGCAGCGCTAATACACTGATGACTAATGGCCGGGCCAGGGCAGACAATGAATTTGGGGCTTGAAAACTAACAGAAACCATGCAGTACTTTGACAAATGGGCTTTCACAATTTCATTCATTGAATAACCTTTAAGCACAAAATTGGCTGAGTTCTCTTGGGAATTATATGACATGTTGTTGGACGATGATGTAAGTATTTTCTTTGGTCATTATGACTCTTGAGCAAAATGCAAAAGCACAATATACGGGGACACAACGGTAGATATTACAGATGCAGATGTGGAGCTCAACACAATATTGCCTTTCAGGAGGGGGGCTGGAATGTTCCAGTGCCACCTTATTAACTATGTAATGGCTTGTTCATTCAGTTTCTTTAGAGAGCCATAGATTTTCTGGGACATTTTGTCGGGCTGAAATATACACAACACAGAACAAAAAACACTTTCACGTTAAAAAAAAAAAAAAACAGAAGTGGTCATGAGTAACTAAGAAGTGTGGCACTGAAATATATAGTGCATTTAGAATTACAAATAGAAACAGTCTAATTTTAAGGGGCTACGCAAAGGAAAAGTGCCTTAAAACAACTGAGACACCAGGTGAAGTTTTGCGCTTAGGCACGCATCTAACATCCCATTTCTTTCAAAGGGCTCCCTTCCCTCTTCCCTGCCTAACTAGCCCTTCAATTTACAAATAATAATTTTGGCAATTTTTAAAGAGAGAATGAAATGTCCAAAGTGTCTCTAAATTAACAACACCACTTACTCCAGACAGCATTGCCTTTAGCAGCTCCTAAAAACTTAAGAAAAGGATCTTAAAACAGGAAGCTTAGTGAGCTCATAAAACTGTTGTTGGAGCCAGGAACACATAGCATATTTAATCTGCAAACTGTGGGAGTCTACAGTGATTTCAGCAAGATCTGAGGCATGCCCTCAAGGTTTGCTGGGATCTGGGATTAGGGGGTTGATAAGAACCTCTACTACCCATGGACATGTTTTTCTTCTGCAGTTAAACACAAATGCATAGAGACGTTTGACTGCTGCTTGGCGTTACTGCTCAAGTTATATAAAAGCTTTGCAGCTCCTTTTGCTGTCAATATATCAAAGTTTAAAAAAAAATCATCAAAGTGTGAAATTTCATTTAAAGTCTTCTCCAGTCTACAGCTCTATTTCACAGGCCCATCACATAAAAGTAAAGATGAAAAATACACTGAAAGTACTTGAAAAAGTTTGCAGCAGTACCCCTGCCCTGTTGTTGTTTATTCTGTCTCCCTTTATTTGCTTTGAAACTCGAACAAATCAATTTTCATCTCGAAAAATGACATGAAGCGAAGGGCAGCATCTTCTACTAGCCTTTAATGAAACGACAACCTGAAGTCATTATGAGAGTGGAATATTTTGCTTAACAAATTAAACTTATACACACACACACACACACACACATTTCCTCTCTAGTCATTTCAGCATTGTAATTGCTTCTTATGATATAAGTTGGCAGAAAATTTCTTGAATCTTCCAAAACAAGTCAGACCAACTATGGAATATGAATGCCAGCAAAACTAAAACCTCCTTCAAAGAACTCTTTAGCTAGGGATTTACAACAATTGCATAAAGAAGAAAAGTCTGACTTTTAAGATAATCTACTATAGTCTAAAAGCATTAACATTCCATTGCTAAGGTTTTCTTGAGGATTTCATGACTCAGTGATTCACTTTTCCTTTAAGACTGGTTTCTCTTAGTCCATTACTGTCTCCATATAAGTGAGTGCATGGAACAATGATCATTAAATTGTTTCCTTTCCTATGCTCCCAACCAAACCCTAGCCTCAAGAAAGTGGGGGGGGGCAGGAGAGGAAAAATCTCAGTAAAGCAGGATACCTCATATCCAGGGAAGGACCTCAGAAAGGCTAAGCACAGAGGAAGTCTGAAACCCTTCCAGCATACAGGTAATTAAGAAAACGGGCCAAGAAACAAAGGAAAGTCCAACTTTTAGGCTCAGGCATCAAATTGATAAATTAATGACTCTTTCATTAAATAAGTAATGAAATAACTCAACAGAGCCATTTTTCATCAGTACGGAATTTTCTCATTTCTGTCTGTAGTCCTTTGCAAATGAGGCATACGGTAAAAGTGTGTTTATTTTCAGGGTTTGATCAAGGAATACACACATGTCAAAGGTACTGGGAAACTGTAGGTATCTGAGTTGGACCAACTAGCCTATGAATAATAACACAATCTATACCTCATAAAGTGCTTCTGCATGTGTGAAATTTCACTAGACACCTCTCACTTTGGACTCCTTCAGGCATCTTAAACCAAAGCTTCCCGAGGCTGACTTTAAGAATTATATACCCTGAAAGGATCTCCCCTTAGGCAAGGAGTTTCTAATTAAATAGCTTTTAGTATAAAATAAACTCTCTTCTCTCTGTAAGTACGCTGTTACAACTAATTTAAATGTTATTTCATGTTTGTTTTAGGTCAGACTGTAGTCTAACTGGCCAAAGTGTTTGTGTACCACGTTATTAAGACCAATATTTCCTAACATAAACAAATTCTTTAGATACTTCACACAATTTACATTGTTAGGACCAATCACCGCAGCTTTATTATTGCCCCTCAACTGAAATACCGTTCTGCTTTAGAAAAATGAAGAGATTTTGAGGTTGTTCCACTACTTTAAAACATAGCATTTTCTTCCTTCAAAATAATCTTGACACATGTAATTAAGAAACTGTCAGACTATTATTAATTTTTAATTTAAAACCTAAATGAAATAATTATAGGAATCAATCAATAAGGCACCTATTCAAATTACAGAACAATTACATAAATACTCAAAATTAATACTCTAGGCCAATTCTTGAAGATTTCAGTCTCTAATATGCTAAGACATCAAACAACGTAAAAAGTGTAACCTGGAAACGATGAATAGTTCCTGCCTTAAACAGACTGAAATGAGATCATTTCAATTGGCCATGGCAGAGGCCCCCCCCACCAGCCATGCCCAACACACTCAAGCTGGAACTCTTTTTAAAAGTTAATTTAGTTCCACCAGACACACATTTCAGGGATCTAAAAAAAAAAAAAAAGGCCTCATCCAAATTTTGTGCAAAATCACATTTGGAGGGAAAAGCCTAGTTATTGGACTAGTTATTGGGAATTTCCAGCAGAGTGCTCTGGAAAGACTAACTGGGAAGAGGAAGGAGGAGAGGAAAAGGAGAGCAGAAGGTGTGTTTTGGGAACTAATGATACCAGTCCAGCTAATGGCACTGCCCATGTCTTTGCACAGGGGCCGGCCCTCCATACCTCTGGCGAAAGGGCTCTTTTACTTGGAGATGCGGACAGTCCATCATTTCAAACCGAAATGGCAGCTGGAAAATGTGGAACAGCTGACAAAGAGCTGGGAGAAAATGTTTTACATAAATACATGTACATATAAACTGGCAGAGGGCCACAAGCGCTGTACCCAAGGCCAGAATCTATTCGGCACTGCACACCAGGGAATGAGAAGTATTGAGGCAGCAGGAGTATCGAGGGAGATGCCTCCTTAATCCTCTTTCTACGCGGGGTCAGCAAGGGAAACCCGGGTCCAGCCCCTCTCGGGACCGCATCTTCTGAAGGAGGTGCAGTCAAGGACAGGAGCACAAAGTTCAGGGAAGGCTAAAAGGCCGGGGTGTGCATTGGCGCTTCGGCATCTGGCGATCTGCTTAAAAGTCGCTTCACAAACTCTCCAAGTTTGGGGTAAATATTTACTCCCTCTCGACTTCCTCCCGCCCATTTTCCCTCGGCAACTCCAGAAAGTAACTGTCCCCTGCAGAGCGATTCATACCCAACTCTGCTCTGCGAAAATGCGGCCTCCTGAATGATTATTGCACGGGCCACGATTACTCGCATCCCCGCACTCACTCCCTGCAACTTCTAACGCTTTTATTTCTTTTGTTTTCTTTTTTTTCTTTTTTTTTTTTTTTGTGCTGTCCCTGTAAAGGAAAAGAAATAAAAGAATCCCAAATCATACACAGATGGTACAACTTTCACTTTTCCTCTCCGACGACCGCGGCGCGCCCCTCCGCATCCCCGCACACCACACCCCCGCCCTCCGGAAGCTGCGCGGGCTGCCTGCGGCCCCCGCAGCCGCGCTCCCGGCGCGGACCCACCTCGCCGCCCGCCGCCGCCCCCGCCCGCCACCCGAGGGGGACGCAGCCCGGCGAGGGAGGGCGCCGGGGCTCTGGGCGGGGAGCGGGGGCGCGGGGTGCCGTCACCGCTGCTGCAAACTTCGTCCCCCTCCAGGATGGGAAATTCTCCGGTCCGTCTCCGGCTTGCCGCGGGCTCAGGCACTTGGCAAGGGAGCTCCGAGAAGGAGGAAGCGAATGAAAGCCTCGCTCCGACGCCGCACGGGTTGCTCTCCAAATCTGGGCGCCTTTTGACAGCCATTTTCATTTCCTCCCGCTCCCCCCGTCGGGGACCCCCTCTCGACCCGGAGGCGCGGGCGCGGCCGCAGGAGCGGGCTGCCGGGTGCCAGGCCCGCGAAACAAAGAACTTCGGGCGGGACGTACCTGCGGCGGCGGCGGCTGTCAAGTCCCCGAACTTCCCATAGACCCGCGTTCGAGGCGCGGGCGGGCGGCTTCGGGCTCCGCGCGGCCGCGGGCGGCTCGGGCTACGGCGAGCGGCCGGGCCGGGCGCGGAGTGCGCCCGCCGCGGGCATGGTGCGGCGCGGGCGGCCGCCGGGCGCGCGGGGAGGGCGAGTCGGGGCGGCGAGTGTGCGCGAGGGCGAGTGTGCGAGCGCGCCGGTGCCGGTGGCGCTGCCCCTGCCCGCTCCCTCCCGCTCGTGCAGCTCCGGCATCGGTTTCAGGGATCGTGTAATCCGATCCCTTCTGACTCACAGGCCCTGAGTGACAGTTCTGATTTGGTTCACCCGCTGGAGGGAGGGGAAAGAGAAAGAAAGCAAGCCCCCACCGCAGTCCCCTCCTGGCATCCAATCGACTTTCTGGAAGAAGGTCCCATCCCGGCAGGGCCGTCCGCGCTGGGTGGAGGAGCCCCCCGCCCCGACCCCGCGCCGCCGGCGCTACTCACGGGGTGGAAAAGTTGTCCCTCGGCTCTCGCTTCCCTCCCTCGCGCTCCCTCCTTCCCTCTTCTCCTCCGCTTCCTCCTCCTCCCCGCGCTCCTCCTCCACCAAGTTTTAACAGAAGTTGCCGGACTCTCCCCTCTCCTCCGCACTCCCTCTTCCTCCGCCCCCGCCCCGTCCCTTTTCTTTCTGCCACTCGCCGGCGCGGTGGGGACGCGCTGAGCAGCAGGACGCCCGCCGCCGCAGGGGGCGAAGTTGGGAAAACTTGGAGTGCTGCTCGCCTTACTTTTGCTTTCTCGCTCCTTCCAGGCCGCGCCGGGGCCCGCGCTTCCCCGCCCGCCGGGTCCCCGCGCCGGGAGCGGGTCCCAGCTGCGACGCGGGCGGCGGCGAGGAGGCGGCGCGCCGCAGGCCGGGGTCGGGGGCTGGGCTGGGGGGGCGGGTGGAGGGAGCCCGGGCGCCCCGAGCCACGCGCGCGCCTCTCCCCTCCCTCCGCCTCCTCCGCCTCCTCCTCCCCTCCCGGGTCCTCACTCAGACATATTCATGCCCGCTCCTCCTCTTCCCCCTCCTTGACCCCGCGCCCGCTCGGCGCGCCGAGGCCCCACCCACCCGGTGAGGGGAAGGGGGCCCGGGCGTGATGTCACGGCCGCGCTCCCCGCCCGCGCCCGCGGCCCCGCCCGGACGCCCCCGCCGCCCCCACCCCACAGCGCCCCGCGCGCCGTGCTTCGTCTTGTCTGCTTCCATCGCCTCCCACCCCGCCTCGGTTCTCCTTTCTCTTGCTCCCAGTTTGGGCTCCCCTTTCTTCTTTGAAGGCCTCTCGGATCACACCCCGCATTGCCTCCCCACCTCCTCCTTTTACATTTCTCCCAAGCCAACCCTGAAACTCCCTGGCTTGCCAGAGGATGCTTTTGGAAGTTTAGGGTTTTCCTCTCCACCGGACTCATCTGCCCTTGGGGCCAAATCTGGGAAGTGGGAACTCCCACTACACAGCCTACAGTCCCCATGGGCCACTTTATAAAGGACACAAAAACAAAGACCCTGCGGCTTTGGAGCTTGGACTACAACGTGGTGCTTTCCCCTGAGCTACAAAGTGTCTCTGTCCCTGATTTATTTGCGGCGGCCCACACTAGTGAAATTTATTTTCCCTCCTTCCTTAGCCGGGCCGGCAACGTTCATCTGTTCCCTTTGAATGTACCCAACCTGGACCTGTAGCTGAAAAAAGGAATTGGGGGGGGGGAACAAATGAAGAAAAAGAAAGAAAAGAAAACCCTGTGACATTCCAAAATCCATTCTTCTGGGGTAAGGGAGAGTTTAACCCACCCACCAGCCACCAGCCATGCAGGGAGCTGAGGGTGCACTTGTGTTGACTCGCTGAGCTTCTTGACTGAAGGAAGAACGTGGGTGGATGAATGATTAGCTATTATGATTTGAAGAGCATTTTGAGATTCAAATGCTTAACTGGAGAATTTTTTTTAACGAAATTGATGGTGGTATTCACTATTTGTTTCCTGAGACTTGTTGCTTAGCTCAAAGACACGACAGAAGGAGACCCTGACTTCAGCTTTTATGGTAGAAGCTGGAGATAAAGTAGGGCTGAAAGTCTTTTTTAGCCATTTATTTTAAGATTTCTCTCTCTACCTTAGCAATCTTTGAGAGGAAAGAAAGAAGAAAGGAAAGAAAGAAAGAAAGAAAGAAAGAAAGAAAGAAAGAAAGAAAGAAAGAAAGAAAGAAAGAAAGAAAAAGAAAGAAAGAAAGAAAGAAAAAGAAACTACCACTTACTCATCATACAGAGCAGAGGTCTCAGGATACCTGGGTGGTGGTCCCAGCTTCCCCTCACTAACTGGCCTCAGGCCCAGGCCAGGGAGGATTCTTTGAGCTTCTGTAGGCTCTGAGTCCATCTGTGGGATGATGATAGGAAAACCAGGCCGCAAACCTCCCAGGATGTGTGTGGGTTTGCAATGAGATAATGCATGTGAAAGTATAAAGGGACACAAATGTGTAAGAATTATTATCATCCTTTTGCAACTGCAGAGAACTGCAAGCTACTCTTTCCCATATATACTCCTCCAGCATCAGTCACATTTTTTTTTTTTTTTTGTATTCAAGTACTGCTTCTGCCTCAATCACATGAATGCAAATAATACATCCCGATAGTCTCTTCTGTTCACCCACTGGCAAAAAAAATAAATAAAAGAAGAAAGACAGCCAATAAATCAACAACTTGAGTAAACTAGATATTTTGACTTTTACTTAACACAGTCTTCGAGCACATTTTGGATCATGAAGATCTCGATTCTCAGTTTTTTAAAAGACAAGAACAAAGAAAAGGCAGCTAATCTTTCCTCTTATGCCCATCAGAATAGCGGAAAACAAAAGGGAAAGAAGATGCTGACGTCTCCTGTGTGTCCCCATTTCTTCACCTTAGATTCTTGGCAGAGCTTAACTGCTCTCCGCCTCAGTGGTAAACATATCAGTGGGCACATTTTGCAAAATAGTGGAGTTTAAAAAAAAAATGATTTGCCTTAGTGTGAGTTAAATAATGCCGTAATGCTGTGACTTTCTATTTTAACACAAGAACTCTTTTCCCAATGAAATCTTCTATGGAACCCTAAAGTATAAAAAAAGAGAGTTACTCCCCTTGTAATTGGGATGGTGGGGTCTCAGAGCCCAGCCCCCTTGCCTTCCTCTTGTCACCCACCCCTTTTCTGCAGTGGCTCCTAAGACATCTCAAAAAAATCCCAAAGTCACACTGAAAACATTGGAACCCCCCTGTAATGATAAACAGGCACTTACAGATGTACTGGGCTCTGAGGTTGCCCTTCCTCCATATCTAAAATTCCACCATTATACATTCATTTATTGCTCTCTCATCAGTTCTCTTTTCAAATGCAAATCTCCTAGGAAATTTTAATATAGTGAGTCCTCAAAATGATTAAGCGTATAAGACAGGTTTTTTTTTCCTCTTTGGCAAAAATTGGATGAAGTAGGAGACTTGAAGATATTTGTATTCGTTTCCTAGGGCTGCCATGACAAACTACCACAACCTGGGTGGCTTAAAACAACAAAAATCTATTGTCTTATAGCTCTGGAGGCTAGAAGTCCAAAATCAAAGTCTCAGCAGGGCCTCGCTCCCTCTGAAACCTCTAGAGAAAGATCCTTCCTTGCCTCTTCCTGGCTTCTGGTGAAGTCTGTCAATCCCTTGCGTTCATTGGCTTGAAGCTGCTTCACTCCAACTCATGCCTCCCTCGTCATATGGCATGCTCCCTGTGTCTCTCCTCTTCCTAAGGACATCGGTCGTACAGGATTAGAAGCCCACCCTAGGCCAGTCTGACCTCATCTTAACTGAGTACATCTGCAACAAACCCCCTTTCCAAATCAGATCACATTCCGCCATTCCGGGAGTTAGAACTGCAATGTATCTTTTTCCAGAGGGACTCAACGCAACCCATAACAACGTTGAAGGAGATAGTCAGAGGGGGGTGAAGGATCCTCAACGGAGAGGACAAAGGATGGGCCTGAGAACAAGCCCCACACGCTCCCCTGCATGTCTCTGCCCTGTCGTGTGTGCTGTGCCCAACTACCATTCTTGCCCTTCCTTACCCCTGCAGTTCTTCCATCTCCTCACGGTGGCCCCCAATTAATTGCTGGGAAATTCCAAGGGGATATGTCATGTGTGCTGAAAAACTACTAGCTGCAAGTGACAAAATTCCAACTCATATTGGATGAAGTTAAATTTAAAGGAGAGGAGAAGGAAGGTGTTGACTGAAAAGTCTGTATGTGTGTAGGTAGGCTTCAGGCAAGGTGGGATCCAGGGGCTCAACCAATCTCTGCTGAGTTCTATTTCTGTTTTTCAGCTAGGCGTTATTCACACTAATACAGACTTTCTTTAGTCAACCATGGAGGTGGCTGGACACAGCTGCATTTTACATAGTCAGTCCTACTGTTTGCATTCCCAGAGAATAAGCACCTTGTCCAAAGGGACACACTATTCCTCTTGGCCAGGCAGGAGAGATAGTTGCATGCCAGGTAAACAATGAACACATATGCTGTATAGAACCCACCATGATGACTGCCATTTTCTTCCTCTTTTGTGCTGGTCTCCTCCTATAAATGCAGGACTACCATCTTTGCTTCAGTTGCCCATCATAGGGCTGCCTGCTGGGAGGTGATGCCTTCCATCGGCCATGTTCTCAGGCATCCTCAGTACTCTGAATTCCCGTACATCCCACGTCTGTGTGACGTGACAGATTCTCTTGGCCTTTGGAGTTGTACTTGATCATAAGGCTCTGAATATGTTGTTCCTTATGCATGAATAGCTTACCAGTTTTCTTTTGGAAAATAGCTCAGAAGTGCTTAGACCTTTTTTCGCTTGAGGATTAACACCTCTTTCATGTCTCTAAACTGAAGATAATGAAGGCTCTCGTTTTTGTCGATGCAAACCTTCACACACACACAGGTAAGTACCCACCTACCCATCCACCAGTGAGATGCTACTGTTGAGCCAAGCCTATCTGCTGCATGCTTTCTTCATTTACAGTGAGTTATTTCCCAGGAGGCTCTTCGGTCTGGCTTGCAAATAGACTACTTACAGATAGCATAACTAGCCTACCCCACATTTCCAAACCTTTCTGAATTACAGCAAGGGAACACAGTTTAACACTGAAACTAGGACCATTGGTGTCTCTATCTGATCGTCTCAGAAGTTTGTAGGTACTAGTTAAGACACCCTTCCCTAGAGATTCTCAATACCTTGAAAAATGGTGGGAATTCAAATACTGTATTGCCTACATTTGAGAAACAACCAGATTCCAGAACAAAAATAAGGTTTCTTAGGTCTGTCCTTGTTCCCCTAACTGACCTGATCCCTGAGTGAGAGCAGTTAGAGAAGGTAGCCCCCTCGTTCCCCGGCCAGAAAGCCCTGACTCGCAGAGCTGTCTCATGGATGTCCTTAGGAGAAGAGGGGATCTCGGTGGGAGGCATGCAAAGAGACCAAGCAAGAACCAAAGTTCCAGACCCCAGTGTCACCCACTCATTATGCTCTCGGCAGCTCACCCTCCCCCCTGTGACCTCCTAATTTCCTAAAGTGCTCTCTTCTGGATTCGCTCCCAGGGCCATGACAAATGATTCCTAGACTGAGCTGATTTGACTTCCTGAGGGCAACCCTCGGCCCATGTCGGTTTCCTGCTGCCCTCTCTCATTTCCTGCCATCGTGGTTCTGCGAGCACTGCACCCACCAGCCAGGGTGCATGGAGGGAAAGCGTTGGGGGATGCCGGCCAATCCTCAGCCGCACAAATGTCTCAGGAGTGCCCCTGGGAAGGAAACACTCCCTGACGGGGAGCAGAGAGGACCCACGTGAGCTTCCCCATGCTGACTGGCAGGTTGCCAGCGAGGGTGTATGCATCACACAGGTGCCCTTCCCAGGGTCTCTCACTCAGCACCCCCGTAATTTATTCTTCCATCTTCCTGGAACACTGGGATTATAAATGTAACCCAGATGTCAGCTGTGTCCCTCTTCACCTTGGAGATGTAGCTGTAATTGGCTTGGACCTCAGCCAGTCCCACGAGTTGGGAAGACCTCAACCCCTCCCTGTGGATTTCTGCAAAGTTCAGAGCCCCACAGGACAAGTTCTCACTGCACAGGAAACCCACCCACAGTGGGCATGGGGCCAGTTTGGTAGATTTTACTGATGATTTGAGTAGCTTTGGTGGATTTTCTCCACCAAATAAAATGAGTTTCTTTCTGTATCTCAAACAAAGCAGTTGAGTGAGCAGCATCTGTTTCTGGAGAACTCAACTTCTTTCCCTAGGAGCTCATTCGTGTGGCATGCTTGTTCACCTCCTCAGTCTCCCTCTACCCAGGTCCACTCTACCACCTTCAGAATCATCTCCCATCCACCTGGCAGCCATGTTCAGCCCTTCTTTGAGTTTCCTTAAAGGTCAAGCAGCGACCTGTGGGACACATGTGGTCTGCCGATGCATATTATTTGAGGTGCGGGAGTAAATTTGGCCCTGTCCTCTTCATTTTGCTGTGGTCTCCACCACTCCCATACTTGTAGCTACATTCATTGACGTGATCTGTCTCCCCCCGAAAACATTCGAGGTTGCGTGGTTTTGCCCTACACAGTCCACTCACACAAACTGTGGGTTTTATCTTGAGTCTTTTCATTAAACGGGCTGTAAAGGAGAGGATGTGACCTCAAACACATCACTAGCAGCTAGTTCCAATATTTCCCACTAGAATTTCTGTCCTTCGTCTGTCTCTGGCCATGCCCCACTGCATTATTTTAATTTACTCTGCTCTTCTCCTGTTCAATGCCCAGCCTCTCTGATTTCTCTTTCCCTAGGGAGAGCAGTTCGCTTCTGCCCCTCTAAACTGGGTGTTTTGAGAGACTCCAATGTGCAGCAGACCAAGGGCCCTCCAGTCAACAAGATCTGTCTTCCTTAGAAAGAGGTTTAGAACGTCTTGTACAAGCTCATCTTGTCTTTTGGCTCTCACTCCCTAGCCCTCTACACACGCACCCAGCAACTCATCAGTATATTTTTTCCAAAAAGGGTATGAAGAATTCCGAGGAGGAATATCAGTGAATAAAACTTCCTGTATTCGCTACATAAGAAACTGGGAAAACAGAGACCGCATATCTGGGAACACAATGAGGAGTTCGGATATTTTAAGAAAAGATAAGAAGCAGTGGTCATGTACTTGGGAACCATGATGTTCATGCGAAGAGGTACCTCTCCGACCTCAGTAGTGTGGGGTTCAGAGGAAGGGCTCTGAGATCAGAGTGAAGTTCACCTGAGTGGTGAGGGACAATGAGGGACAACCAAGAAGCACCATCCCCACCCAAAGCTGCAGCAAGGGACCAGAAGGACTCGTGGAACAGAGCTTAGGGTGGCCATGGAAGAATGTTAATGAACACCAAAGAGTATGTGGGTCTTCAGAGAACATAGCAGGGGAAATGAAGGCCATAGGAGCTCTGTGCTGCATCATCCAGTGGCTGAGAGCTGAGAGCCAGTGATTATTTTTATACTTTTGTTATTGTAAGAGCCCTCTCACGGCCCTTCCAGGATCCAGCATGGCTGAGGAGGGAAGCCCGAGTTCTACAGACAAGGTGAAGGGTAGGCCTTCTCGATCTCTGTCTCCTCATCTGTCTATCCACAATGTATAGCACATGGTTCTGCTTTTTATGACAATGACTGTCGTCTCACTTCTTTGGGTTTTTTTTTTTAAGATTTTATTTATTTAACACACAGAGATAGTGAGAGAGAGAGCACAAGCGGGGGGGCAGCGGCAGGCAGAGGGAGAGGGAGAAGCAGGCTCCCCGCCGAGCAAGGAGCCTGATGCGGGGCTCGATCCCAGGACCCTGGGATCATGACCTGAGCCGAAGGCAGACGCTTAAAGACTGAGCCACCCAGGTGCCCCTTCCTTGGGGTTTTTCAGAAGCATACAAGACAGAACAGACTTAGATTTAAATCAGTTCTCCACCATTACTATCTTTGTAGCTTTGCCAGGTCAATTCACTCAGTTTGCCCATCTGTAAATTGGAAATAATGATATCCATCTCACAGAGTTATTGTGGGAAGGAGAGTAGATGGTATATCTAAAGGGGCGGGCCTTCTGTCTGGTCTAGGAGATGCCAAGAAAAGCAAATTTCCTCTTCCTCTTACTTTTTATGCCAACTGAGCCCCAGGTTACCAGTTACAGCTTTTTCATACTCGCTAAGGAAGACACTGGAGATGTGGGGATTTAAGTCTCTGTTCTACTTCACCTATAAAAGTGGGACTTGTTGTGAATACTTTCCCTACTGAAGTATACAAAGTCACAGAACTATTTCAAGAGTCTATTACTCACAAAGAGCTCTTGGGAAAAACATTTCTTCAAAGAAACAACCTGCCAATTCCAGATAACTTGCTACTCTTTCCTGCTCCTGATCTTTTAGAAATCATTTACCAGTACATCCTTCAGAAAGAGCAAAGATTCAAAGCGCCTGACCCTTAGGTCCTCTAGGTTTTTCTTTATACAAACCCATCAACAAGTGTGGCTCGCAGGATGACAGTGTGCAATAGAGCTCAGCGGAGAGGTTTCCTTCCTAGTCCAGATGGCATACAGCTGGGCAAACTTAGCTCGAGTCTCCATTCGATCATTGAGTCATTCAACAAGCGTGCACTGAGTGTGATACACATGAGCAGCTGCACAAGCCATTGGGCATGTGGTGGTGAGCCAGGAATCACAGCCCTTGCCGTCACAGAGCTGAGAACCTAGCTCACACGATGTAGTGAGCACTGGAAAGAAAAAGAACAGGGCGCTATATGACAGATAGCAGGGTAAGTCCCTACCATAAATGGGTAGCCCCTGGGGGGGGGGTGCTCCCTGAGAAGGTGTCTGAGGCTGAGATCCAAGGGTAATGAACTGACAGTGGGGCTCAGCCAGAGGGGAGACACCAGTAACACAGGCCGGCGGCCCGCGCAGAGCTAGGCAGAGCTTGCCAGACTCCAGGAGAGAAGGTTGGTGTTGGCTTTACTTATATTCCACCTGTTACAGGAAATTCATCCCACAACCTCAGCTGATGTCAAAAAGGGTTTCAAGATCCTTGTTTAAAAGGCGGGTTATTATAATGAAAGTGTCAGTATATGCTTAGTTAATAATTTTACTCCTACTTAAATTAAGAACCACACATCGCATTTCCTTAACGCTTCACATCATATTTGAAAGGATTGATTCTACATGGTGCTTCAGTTCCCAAGATACCGTCTAGAGAAGCATGCTCCACTTATTTACCATTTGAAGTACCAAATAAGAAATATTCATTCTGCCCACTTCTTAAGCCTGACCATTTTAGATACGTTGTAAAGCATAAATATACAAGGTTACAGATGGTGTCTATCTGTGGAGCATATTTCAAAGAGAGGCGCCCGAACCAGAGCACATTTGTCTGAAGGCTGTAAGTAAAATCAAGGTTGAGCCTGAAATACCAGTGTACTGCGGCCTTATTTGCTTGTTAACTTTAATTAACAGTGCCTGAACGACTGTAGTCAGATTGCACCTACACATGCAAAATGAAGCGGAGACGTGAGTAAATTATCTTTATAAGGGCCAGGCAATTAAGGCAAAAAGTGGTTAGTTAGCCTGGATTATCCAGATTCTGCTCTTAGCAGGAGGCTGCATCAGAAAGCCAGAATAAAACACCTTTCTTTTAAAAAACATTAAATAATCACAGTGCTGATTGGAAAGGTGCTGGGTAGATAGCCATCAAGGTCAAAGTCTCCCAAAGAAGGAGCCAGGCCACGAAGAATCCATTCAAGCTTGCCCAAATAAAAGGGACTCAAGCAGTAATTAAATTCCTGCATATTTCTTCAACCCAGAGAGAGGGCATTCAGCTTGGACAAGGCACCTTTCACAATAGAGCTTCTATTAAGGACAAGGTTTTAACGTTTTTAGAGACTTTTTTTTTGGTATTGCCAATTATACCGTGCCTAGATACCTGTGTTTTCCAAGGGGAATGATTCATATCCCAGAATCCCAGAATCACCTTGTTTGCCAGGAGCCTTCACAGAAGGGTCTACTGGTTTATGGTGAGCTAGGCTTTCCCATTCTTAGCTCATTTTGGGAAAATCCCAGTTATGGAAATAATGGAAGGGAAGTAGTTCATCCACTTGTTACCAAGTCAGTATGGAAGCTCCTTTACCCTGAAAATTCAGCTTAGTGTTGGTGACAAAGCCTGGGCTCAAAGAATCTTGGTACATTCTAGTTCTATACCTTCTTGGCCATATGTTTTTGGCCAAGCTACTCAACTGCTCTGAGCTGCAGGCTCCTCCTAGGTAAGATGGAATCCTAAGACCTACTTAATAAAATGATTTAAAGAATGAGCTGAAATAATACATAGGTATTCAACTTTCTTTCCTCCTTATCTTAAAGATACTTAGAGTAGTTCCAGGGTATGACCTCCATAAACCTTTGTTAAATGAATAAACAGACGATGATGACTGAGAGAGACTGAGAGAGAACTCCACGAAGGAGAGAAAGACCATACAAAACGAAGCTGGATAGTATTCTGCTCAAATAGGGCCTGGAGGGCTTGTGTCGCCCACAGGCCATGGAGACCCGGAAGAAGCACTCTCAGCTCCAGAATAGGTGGAAAGAGATTGAGCAGAGGCCCATCGGAGGCAAGGAAGACCACATCCTCAGGAACTGGGCCCCTCCCCTCACCCTTTGCACCTCCCTCATCAATTCCCACCTCGTGTAGTTCTGCAGTTGTCGTTTGAAGCCGTGGGGCATAGGTCTAATAAAACCTGGACCCCGGGCCCCATGTGTGCACCTGGGAGTGGGGTAGAGGGGCTATATACCACACTCGTAGCAGGGGAATGGCCAGTCATGCTGTCAGGCTGAGACATCAGCCTACCCCTGGCATCTTCACCAGGTTCAACCACATCTACCTCCTAGCCCCAAACACTGCTTTGCAGCCTCTCCAGTTCTGTCTCCCAACTTCTCTCTCTATGTAAGTATGGTCTAAAGGGAATCACTCACACGTGAGAGTTTTTTGTTCCTGTTTATGTATTTATTAACAACTGCAGACGTTCTTTATGATGGATAAGGCTGTCTTTGAGCCCTGCATGTGGCCTCCTAACAGGGAAAGAGGAAATGACTGTGCCTTATCAAGGAGTCATATTGATTTTAAGAGAGCAGACTGTAGATACGGCAAAAAATAGAACTACACTGGCTCTGTGACTCTTGCACCCAAGGGAATTCTCAATGCTATGTTTTTCTTTCTAAATAATATCTTTATGAAGGCCCCGAAACCAGCTGTTATCTTCAACAGTTGATAAGTTTTTAGTCCTTTGGGAGTTCAAGGCTTATTGGATGATAAGTGCCTTTTTTTTTTTTTTAAGGGGTATTATCCTTTCTGCTGAGATGATCTGGCAGAAGCGTGTCCCCGATATCTTCTGAGAATGGGTCTGTATGCAGCCATCTCTATGTGCCAGCCTCCCAAGCAACCCGTCTGTAGTCACAGAACTCTGAACATGGTAGTTTCTGCCTCTCAGATACCTGAAGTTCATGGGTCTCTCTTTATTTGCAGGTCACAGAACCCCAATGGTTTAAGTCAAAAAGAATAAATTATTAGAAGGATAATATGAGAAAAAGCTTCAGGAAGGGAGAATGCACATGACTTTCAGAGTGTCACTTTTTTTTTTAAAGATTTTATTTGAGACAGAGAGCATGAGAGAGAGAGAGCGAGCGAGAGCGGGGGGAAGGGCAGAGGGAGAGGGAGAAGCAGGATCCCTGCTGAGTAGAGAGCTTGATTTCAGGCTTGATGCGGGACTCAATCCCAGAACCCGGGGATCACGACCTGAGCCAAAGGCAGGCACTCAACTGAATGAGCCACCCAGGCGCCCCCAGAGTATCACTTTTGAGACTCTCTCTTCATCTTTTATCCTCAGCCAAGGCAGACTGTGTTTCTCCAACCACACGTAGAACACATGATCTCAGATGGGAAGAAAATCCAGCACTGATGGCTTCAGACCCTGGAGAGGGAATGACTCTCTACCTGTGATTCTTTTCAGAAATCCCATGGTATGAAAGCAATAAGCCTAGATGCAGGCATTAGGACTTGTTGATTGGTCTGATTTGTCACAGATGAGGGAGTGTGCTAACTCCCACTTTCTCATGTTGATGGTAAGATGGTGACACCAATCTAATGTAGAGTACGGGACTGAAGAGCTTGTGGTGCGGAGGGAAGGCTGTTGTGGGAGGCAGACCAAGGAGAAGAGGAGGGAAGGCTGTTGTGGGAGGCAGACCAAGGAGAAGAGGAGGGAAGGCTGTTGTGGGAGGCAGACCAAGGAGAAGAGGTGCCCTTTTGATATTTCAAGTTGGAAGGCTGGGTGGTCATAAAAGGTAGACATGTTTTTGGATACTAGGCCTATAAACATGAAGTTGGGTCTAGCTGGGGGGACCGGTCTGAGCAGGAGATAAAGGCTTGAGAATCCTAAGTACATATTAGGGAAAACTATGGAAAAAAGATGGATTCAGCAGGAAAGGCAGATAGACCCAAGGAAGACCATGTGACAGAGCCCTAGGCAAGGCCAACACTAAGTGTTGGACTAAGGATGACGATCCACCCAGGAAGACAGAGAAGAGGAAGCTGGGGCAGTAGAAACAAAGCCAAGGAAGGACGGGCTGTTACAAAATGAAGAGGTCACAGTTCAAATACGAAGAAAGGTTAAATGAGGTGAGGATTAAAAAGTGGCTAACGGATTTGGCAACTTGGCTTCCTGAATAAACATTTATTGAGCATCTAATATGGGCCAAGCACTGTTCTAGATGCTGAGGAGGAGGCGAGGAAGGCAGGAGCTAAACATGGTGCCTCTCTAACTTGAACGTGAATCTCACTTGCTTGGGGACCTGGGTGCCATGTGTGGTCTCCGGCAGTAGCCTGCTGCGGGGCCTGAGATCCTGCATTTCTAACAAGCCCTAAGGTAATACGATGCTGTTCATCTGTGGGTCCCACTTTGATCCTCAAGAGGTTAGACAGTATGACCATCTAGATCATAATCAGGAGTTGGCTTTGACTCTCAGTGGAAGAGTGGGAACTACTGGTGTCTTTGGAAAGCAGTGTTAGGCGAACGTGGGACTGCAATCTGTTGACACTGGGAAGTCAGAGAGTGGAGATGAATACTGAAAGGAAGGAGAGTTTGGGCTGAAACGGGAACTTTCTGGCAGCTCCAGTGGCCATATGTGTACTGCTGTGGTCAGTCAGCCATATAACAAGCAGAAGGATTTTCCAGGTAACACCTTCTGTCCCTCAACCATACCTTCCCTCCTTCCATTTTTCAAGCATAGTGTGTGCCTTTTTTGTGGTGCCTCTGGTCTTCACCAGGTATATTGCTTAGAATTTGGTCTATCTGAGCATGCAATTATGTATGCAAAACCAAAAGGACTGTACTTGAAACATTCACATAACGACTCATTTGAGAATTTGGAATGTTGATTTCCTGGACCAGCGGCTTATATGTCAACATTTTCACTAATTTAGCCTCAAATTATTTGCACCATAAATTGTGACTGGTTTCCTTAAGCTGATTATACAGAGGCAGGCCTAATGTGGCCTAATGCTTGGCTTTCCAAGGCCTGGGGGTAAATGTAGTTGCTAATATTATTCTTTCGTTTTGTTTCGAGAGGGGCATTGGCAAGGTGTGTAGAGTAGGAGTTTGAGGGGAGAGGATGACCATTGTCAACTGTCTTCTGTGCTCACTGAACTAAGATGTGATGTCCCTCCTCCAGCCCCAGCTACATGGAGGTGGGGTGGTTCTGACTTGCATAGAAGGTTGCCCAGGACCGATTTGGACTAGTCCATATGAGTTTCCAGGCTACCTATTGATGAAGAACTTCTAAGCATGACACTGTATCATTATGGTCCAATATATTGAGAGGCTGCAAGTCTCATCCAGTTGCAAACATCCTTAGATTTCAGGGGGAACAAAGTGAGCAGCATTACAGAAAAGGAAGAATGAAAAATATTCCATTTCTTTTCAGCCTACTGCCAGGTTTCTGTCTCTTGTTCCTTTTAAGATTTTTGTACATGATCCAGTACTTAATTTTTGGATGGGTTGTCGTGAGACCCAAAGTATTAGAAAAGGATGAGAAATTGTTGATGCTGTATCGAGCAGGGGCTACCAAGCACTTCCACCCAACCCTACAAATTGGCTGCCTCCCCAGGGAAGATAGGCATAGCATCTTCTTGTCTGGAGCTCCGGCTCCTTCTGGCTGGCTCTGGTCTGGTTCTGGTCTGGAGCTCCAGCTCTGGGCAGGCTTCCTGGAGGAGTTTCTCTTTCCAGACTGTTTGATAGTCGTGACAGCACAGTGGCAACGCAGAATAAAATGTGAACTTGCCCTTGGCAGAATTACAGTTCTGTTTCTGAGTTTTCCTTCGTGATCCACCAAGCAGAATAGACCCAGACTTCCGATAGAAATCTGTACAACAAAGAAACGCAATGAATACTTGTTGTAGCATTTGGGTCCGTAGACCAATGGATGGAACGCTCTGGAAAAGGGATTCAAGATTTTAAATGTCGATTACTACAAGTACATTCTTTAAGTAAAATAAATAAATAAATAAATAAATAAATAAATAAATAAATAAATAAATAAATGCGTGCATATTTAAAATTCGTAGTTTTCAGTCCTCTCCTAAAGACCTCCAAATCTCAAATTGGTAATAAACTATGGAACTATAAAAGTTTCTACAGTTTTTCCCTCAATGCATCTCTGGAAATCTTCTTGAGAAGCAAATCATCGTAAAGTTGCTCATATTTTCCTATAGGGACAGTGGCATAATTGGGAGCTGAGATACTAAGGATTTGGAGTAAAATAAATCATAAATACGGCCACCAATCTACCATGAATGCAAAGCTGTAACTGCTATAAACCTCAGTGATCTCTTAACGTTTTAAAATTATGTTCTAAGTCACAGAGGCCTATAATTTTATGACTGCAAGGGACCTCAGTGATTATCTTGTCCAGCCTACAATTTGGAGATAAGGAAATTTAAATCAAAGGAGATTAAGTGATTTGCTTAATTTAGTTAGAAGCAGAGCCAGGACCTGGTCGCCTTCTCCCTCCCTCTGCTAAGTCCTTCCTTGACAATACCCCACAAATTAAACATGTAAATACTGGTGAGAAAGGAGTAAAAATATGCATAGAGGAGGCAGAAAAGTGACTTTATCATCAATATGACCAAATATTAGTATTTTTATTATAATAAGATATGAACTTGACATCTATTTAATAATTTTCTTAGCCTCTTTAGAACTTAGGAGAATATTTTAGGGGACGCGAACCTACAGTGGTAGTTCAGAAATTGTCAGAGACAACACGCAGGAGCTTGGGTGGGACAGTGTTCCAGGCCATCTGCTTATGGACAATGAAATTTGAATTTCATATAGTTTTCATATTTTTTGTGGGTCACAAAATGTTGTTCTTCTGATTTTTTTCCCCCCAACCATTTAAAAATATAAAAACCGCTCTTTTCTTCAGCCATACAAAAAACAGGTGGAGGGCCAAATCCAGCCTGGGGTTTGCTAACCTGTCTTAGTGGGGAAAAGGGGTGAGGGGCTCAAGTTAAAAAGGCCTAGTTTCGATTTTTTTTCATGCCTTGAGATTGTTATTTAATTTAGCTGTGTCTTAGTCTGACCATCTGTAAATGTGGGTGATACCAGCTACTTCACAGGAAGGCTGTGAGGACCGAGTGGGTTAACACACTGAGGGCCCAGCATGGAGTCAGCATGGCAGCTGCTGAATACATGTTAGTTTCCTTTGCCGCCTTTTTACTTCCCAACCCCCATGCAAGTACACACAATGCACACACACACACACACACACACACATTCATACCTTTTGTAAGTTCATTTCCTTCCTTCCTATTCCTTTCCTTCTTCCTTTTCCAACTTAACCCATGGCATTAAAGTACGTGGGGCTTACACAAGACCCAGTTGTGATGGCTGGAAAATCAGTATTCTCTATAATACGGACCATTTGTTTTCCCTTTGCTATTTTCAGCCCTTAAAAGAGAAATAGAAACAATGACAACAAAGCACAAACAAAACCCTGAATCTTCAGGAGTCCAAATGTAGGAAACAACAGCTAGGTGGACGTGCATGGTTCATTGAGGCAAGAACAAGAAAGCTTTCACAAACTCATATTGTATCAAGGTAGATGTATTTCAATTTGCTGATGGAGTCAGAGCCCAGAACCTTCTTCAGCTGTCAGGAGTTATCGCTGTGCTGCAAGGTCTGGTCCAGTTCATGTGGCCATTTCTCAGGCCTTGGCTCAGGGCCCACCTTAAGTGGCTTCCAAGGGGCCAGGGAAATCTCACTCATGATGAATGTGTACACTGTCCGAGCAGGGAGGAGTTCCCATAAAGCCTAGCGCATGGCTGACACCAAAGTGCCCCAGACCTTCTTCTGATCCATGGACAACTCTGAAGGGGATACAAAGTCACACAAGGGCAACTGGATGGATTTGTAGGAAGAGAGGGGATGCCATTTTTCTCCACATAAAGGCCAATGGGAAGCTGAGACAGGGGAGAGACAGTGGGTAAATATTATAAACACTTACCTCTGTAATCAGACTTCCAAAAACCCGTTAGAAAAGTTGTCAATCTCTTCCTGTCTTTCTGCATCACTGCTATGGAAACAGGGGACAGAATGGGGTTCTTCCATTCAGCTTTTCATCCATTGACCGGTTATTGAGGACCAGGCACCATGGCAGGTGCTGAGAATTCCTAAGCTAAAGCAAACATTCCTGCTCTAAAGGACCTTGGTCTAATGATGCTGCAGTGGGCAATAGACGAGAAAGTGAACGTTTCCATGCCCTGTGATAAGTGACATGACACTGGGCTCCTGGAGCTCCTAAGAGAATCTGCTAGCCTCGTCTACAGTGGACAGGGAAGGCTAGTCACAGGAAATGACACGTAAGCTGAGGTCATAAGGCTGAGTACTATCCTGCGAGGCAAAGGGAGGATTCGAAGGGGCAGAGAGAGAAGAAGGAGGGAGAGAGAGGCATCCACAACAGCTGCCATCATGTGGGTGCTTACTATATGCCAGGCATCATTCTGAGATGTTTATGTGTATCACCTCGATTATGAGGTGGTTATTATGATGATACCCTTGTTACGTGATAAATCAGAGAGGTTAGGTAACCAGCTCAGGGTCCACAGCTAATAAGTGGCAGGCAAAGCTGGGAATCAAACCAGGCATTCTGGTCCCAAAGCCTCCACTCTGAACCACTACACAGAGAAACAGCAAGAGAGAGGATGGGGTGTTCAGAAGTAACTCCGAGTAATCTCGTATGGTTGAACGGGGACACACCTGTGAAGTAGATGTATCGAAAAGTGAACACTCTTCACTTAGAGCTAAACTGTGTGCGGAGATGTGCTCTCAACTTATTCTTATCATAGTACACACACACAGAGCCAGGTGGAGGTGCTGGATAGAATTTGGGGGCATCTCTATGATGTTTGATGAAAATTTAGTTACATTTTCTTTATATTATGTAATTATGACAAAAATAAAAAGTATTAAAGGGCCTAGATGTCCATCAACAGATGAATGGATAAAGACGTGGTATATATACACAATGGAATATTATGCAACCATCAAAAAATGAAATCTTGCCATTTGCAATGACGTGGATGGAACTAGAGGGTATTAAAAGCTAAGCGAAATAATCACAGAAAGACAAGTATCGTATGATCTCACTGATATGAGGAATTTGAGAAACAAGACAGAGGATCATAGGGGAAGGGAGGGAAAAATGAAACAAGACAAAACCAGAGAGGGAGACAAACCATAAGAGACTCTTAATCTCAGGAAACAAACTGGGGGTTGCTGGAGTGGTGGGGGGTTGGGAGGGATGGGGTGGCTGGGTGATGGACACTGGGGAGGGTATGTGCTATGGTGAGCGCTGTGTAATGTGTAAGATTGATGAATCACAGACCTGTACCCCTGAAACAAATAATACATTATATGTAAATAAAAAAAGTATTAAAGAAAATATTACTATAATATTTATATAAAATCTCTAAGTAATATCTTTCCAACATTTTTGGTAAAGAACTTGCGCTTGTTTCCATCAACATAACTTTTTTTTTTTTTAATTTTTATTTATTTATTTGACAGAGAGAGAGATAGCGAGAGCAGGAACACAAGCAGGGGGAGTGGGAGAGGGAGAAGCAGGCTTCCTGCCGAGCAGGGAGCCCGATGTGGGACTCGATCCCAGCACCCTGGGACCATGACCTGAGCCGAAGGCAGACGCTCAACGACTGAGCCACCCAGGCGCCCCATAACTTTTTTTTTAATAACAGGTTTTATGTTTCAAATGTCTATCAGGAGCTCCACTCAAGATTTTTTAATGTTCATCTCTTCAAAGTCTTGATAATCACCATCAACAAGAAACTTACCTGACATGGGTAATAAAACATTTAAAACGGTTTATTTTACAACCGTTCAGAACGATACAAAAGTTAAAAATTATATTAAAATATCTAAAAGCCCTTCTTGTTTTTCATTGACAAGGGTGGAAGTGAGAATGGATTTCCAAAGCGGTCAAACTGTGACAAATAAAGCATTTCAAGGTATGGATGAAACTTGTATGGACAGAAAGCACAGCAGTATCAGGGCGGCTACCGAGCAGCCAGCTGAGCTGCCTGAAGGGATGGTCATGTCAGCCGAACTGGACAGATGTATTCACTTACCTGATGACAGAGTTTCCTGCCCGACCTCCTCTGTCACCTTGCCCCTCAACCATCAGCATCTGGGCTTGCTCCCCACGCCCTGGAGACACCTGCATCTGCAGATGCACCTTGTCCGCAATGTGCCGTGGTGCTTTCTGCAGCCGCCGCTGAGGCGGACACCCAGGGTTAGGGTGTCAGCAGGTCAGTGGGCTCCCCACTCCTGTGGTGGGACTAGGGTCTGCCTTCAGACCCGCTCTGCTGCCCGCTGAGGAGCCCCGGATGAAGCTGCTCACAGCCTTAGGCCACCAGGCTGGCTTCCCCACGGCCGAACCAACTGATTTCTGGTAGCACATCTGCAACTCATTCGTGGCTCACCAACTGGGAAGTCCTGAATTAAACAGCGCTTAAGCATGAAGCTCTGGAGCCAGACTGCCTCGATCGGAGAGTCCCTGTCTCTCCTCTTCTCAGCCCTGTGTCTTCTGGGTAAGTTAATTAAAATTTTTATTTCCCAGCTTTCTCATGTGTAAGCTCATAGGCTTTATGTGAGTTAAGTGACTTTGCACTTGAAGTGCTTTAAACCTGTTCTTGAAGGACGGGAAGGGCTCAATACATGTGAGCCAAGGTTATTACTCCCCAGTCCTTGAATTCAGCATCGCTTTTAGTGATGGAATTTAGCTGTTGGCTTCATTGTTGAAGTCTTTAAGCTCTAAGGCCTTTTCTCTTTTATGCACAAATAATCACTTAATATTTTATTTATTTGTTCATTTAACAAACCTGTATGTTACCACTCCTGGACCAAGTGCTTGTGATTATAGAGATGAAACATCGTTCCTGCATTCATGGAGCAGACACTCCAGTAGGGAAGAAAGATGCCAAACAAATAAGCATACATATAGAGACTGACTGTGCTAAGTGTCAAGAAAGAAAACACAGGACACCAAACGAGAGCTTAACAGGGGGTATTTAATGCCTCATTCTGCTTGGAGAGTGGTGGGGGATTTCCCTTTGAGCAAGGGACATTTAAACTGAAGGCATACTGAGTAGGAGTTGGCAAAGACCTGGGCAGGAAGAGGGAAGGAATTCTAAGCTAAAGAAATCACATCCACAAGGCCTTCCCGCCATGTCAGAAATAGAGAAACCAATAGGCTGAGCATCGTGAGCATGTGTGGACAGGAGTGGCCAGAAATAGGCTGGATTAATACGTAATGGTCAGATCTTGCAAGGCCCTTCTGGGGCCATCTCAGGGAGTTTCATTTTAACTTAAGGTTCTGAAGAGTTTTGAGAGAGTAGAAATATGAGCCAGACTGATGGGTTGGAAGGCAATGGAAGCTGAGAGCCCATTAGGTGCTATTTGCAGTAACTCCAAGTGAAAGATGGTGGTGGACTAAACCCCCTGGAGACAGAGGAGACAGAGAGAAGCAGACGGATGATGCTATATTTTGCAAATTGTATCGACAGGATCTGGTTAAAAATGTGGAGGCAAGGTGAGGAAGAGGGAGGAGAGAATTATGATTCTCAGTTGTCTGTCTTGAACAAGTAGATAGACGGTGATATCTTACTGGGATTTGAGAAGAAAGGTAAATAATTTAATTCTGGACATGCATTTGAGGGACTTGTGAGATAGCTGTGTGAAGATGTCTGGATATGCAGTTGACTACGTCTATACAATAGTGAAGTAAAACCTGTTTTAAAGAGAAAGGCGTCATCCATGTATAGTTGGTATTCAAAGTCACTGGAATGAATGCAATTGCCTGGACAAGCATGCAGTGTGAAGGACAAGACAGCTCCATTCAAAGTCATGAACTGCCATGTGTAGAGTGAATGCAGGTGACACAGATGCCACAAAGCGGGGAAGAAACCCTATCTTATAGGATGAAGAAAAGAGCATATTTCCAACAGAAGGACTCGTCTACTGAGTTGAATGCTGTTGAGCAATCAAAGAAGATCAGCATTTAACGGAGCCATGGATTTGGCAATGGAAGTTATGAGTGACACTAGCCAAACCAGTTTCTGTGAACTGGTTAGAGAAGAGCCAGGCTGGAGGGAATGGGAAGTGGGGAAGCTAAAGAGTGTTCCTTTGAACCTATTTTCTATTCCCTGCCCTATATTTCTCCTTCCTTTTATTGCCAGAATTATTGAAATGATAGCCTGCATCTGCTGTCACCTTTCCTACCCACACACTCCTTCCTCCATCTCCAACCAAAGCCATTCACACGTTTATGAAATGTTTTTCCCACTTCCAGAAGGCATCATGGGCAATCTTCGTGAGAAGCCCTGTAATCTCTGACTTCATCTGGTAAATAGGAAAATAAATCTCTTCTCTTTTTAGTAGGCATTTTCTGGTCCCAAGTGCAGAGGTAAAAGTGATAGGCCTACACTCTTGACCAGCTCCCAGTGGGAGCCAGAGATAAATAATTATAATTAAGGGTGACAGTTGCAGTGGGCGGAGCACTGTGTATTTCATTATATCATCTAGAACAGTGGTGCTCTCTTTTTCCTATCCTGATCCCATCATGGGTAACTTTCACATGTATGGCAAGTTTCATGAACTGATTCCACTCCTTTCCATTTTAGGCAAGAAGGCATGGCATATTGGAATGCAAACAGGGGAAAGTGACATTTTAGTGACACTTTTGAACCCATTCTAATTAATTTAAAAGGCAAATGTTCACAAACTTCAGGACTTCATTATTAATAACACATCCCCTGTGATACACACCAACTGGATGAAAGAAGTCAAGTTGGGAGTTGGGAGCCTCTGAGATGCGGGGACAGGTGGTTGGGTATTGCAGGTAGGGAAGAGGTGGGGGAGAAAGGTGATGTAGGAAGCAGAGACAAGGAACGTGCTCATGCCTTTGTGCCACAGAAAGGTGTTATCCAGTAGAGTGAGGGGGAAGCTACAGAAGGAGGAGGACTTCTGGAGTCTGGATTGAACTAGGATGGGCTGGGAGCATGGAGGTGGGTTAAAAGGATATGCAGTAATTTAGTGGGAGGTGATGGTGGCCCAAACTAAGGGAGACTGTGGAAAAGAAGAGAACACATCTGAAAGAGAAACAAATGTCGTATATAAAAACTCCTGATGGTCTTCACGTGGCTACATGATCCCACTTTCCCCATAAAACCCTTCATTCTGCTCCTTTTTCAGCTTCCCATTCTTCTTGCTCTTGCCCTGTGGTTCATAGAAAGACAAGTTAGTTTAGAGGAAATCTAGTTTTTTTTTTTTTCTTTTCTCTTTACACTCCCTTTGAAAATTCATCAGCTCCCATGGCATCAACTTACATCTTGGTGCTGATGGCTCCCATCCAACCTACTGGAAGCCCAAAGTCACCATGAGCCAACCAGAATGTAGATCTTTTCCACCTTGACCTTCATGCTAGCTGATTTTTTTTAACATTTTCCGGTTTCCCTCATGGGTACTAATCTTCCCACTCACTGAAATTCACAACTTCAATTTAATTTAAAATTATTCTCTTCTAAAATTCCCTGTATCTAAGTGGTGAGCAAGTTGCTTCAGACTTTTCCTTCCAAGTATCTGTTATATGCATCCTTTCTTCTTCTGTAGCACTCCATCACTTATGACAGTGCTGGGTATAATGTAGGCATTCAGTATTTATTGACTGACCGACTGTCCACATAAACCTTGATGCTTCAACCCTTCCTATAGCCTCCTAAAATGGTTTTCACCTGTTTGCTTCCCTTGAAAGGAAGCTTTTCAATAGCTCCCCACTGCCAGTGGAATAAGACCCAAACCCCATAATCTGGCCCCACCTACCTTTGTGAAGAAGCCTAACAGGGTCAGAGACAGTGGAGGGAACCTCAGGGATGCTAGGGAGACGTGAGTAGGGAAGAATGAGCCTTCATTCGTTCTATCAGTCTTCTGTGGGCATTTCCCTCAAAGACTATTTCAAAGTATTCAAAGGACCACTTAATGTTGGACTATTTCACCTAAAGGTCAGTCTTAATACTTAGATTCTATCATTCTCTTTTCATTTCCTCCAGTCATGGTAATTCCACACCTCGGCCTCTCATCCACTTCTCCACCAAGATATTGAGGTGGCCACCATCTTCCCAGTTACTCATGCCAGACACTGGGTGGCTATTGTGGGCCCCTCTCTCTACCTCAGCTCCTTATATACAGCACAATTCCTGTCTGGAGTCAACTCTCTATCACTCTACTGCCAACCCCTAATGTAAGACACATCATTTTTCCCTTGCCTTTTCCCCCCAAATTTTATTGTGGTAGAATACACATAAGAGGGGAGGGGGGTGGGGGGATGGGTTAGCCTGGTGGTGGGTATTGAGGAGGGCACGTTCTGCATGGAGCACTGGGTGTTATGCACAAACAATGAATCATGGAACACTTCATCTAAAACTAATGATGTAATGTATGGGGATTAACATAAGAATAAAAAAAAAAAGAATACACATAAGATGTGCCATCTTGATGTAATGTATGGGGATTAACATAAGAATAAAAAAAAAGTTGTTAAAATAAAAAAAAAAAAGATGTGCCATCTTAACCATTTTTAAGAGCAGTTGAATGACATTAAGTACATTCACATTGTGGTGTGACCATCACCACCATCTCCAGAACTCTTTTCATCTGACAAAACTAAAACTCTGTCCCTGTTACACAGTAACCTCCCATGACCCCTTCCTTCCAGAATGTGGTAACCACCATTCTACCTTTAAAAAGTCTCCCCTTTTCCTCCACCCCCAGCCTCTGGGAACCACCATTCTAGTCTCTGTTTCTATGAATATATACAATGGAATATTATTCAGCCTAATAAAAAAAAAGAGAAAGAAATCCTGCTATTTGCAACAACATGGACAAAAGTGAAAGGTATTATGCTAAATGAAATAAACCAGAAAGACAAATATTGCATGATCACACTTACATTTTTTGCTTGCCTTCTAACCTGGTTGCCTTAATACCAGATTTGCCCTTTTCTCTAATCCATTATCTATCTGCAACAAATTGTAGCCTGAGGGCCAAATCCTGCCCACTACTTATTTTTGTAAATAAAGTTTATTGGAGCACAGCCAACAACATCTGTTTACATTTCTGTCAGGGGCAGCTTTTGAGCCACAAAGACAGAACAAAGTAGTTGCACAAAGATCCTTGAGAGCTTGATAGCTGTCTTGCCTCCGTCTGCACTAACATCCTTTGTGTTCTTCGTGGCCGGCCAGTCTCCTTCTCACACTTCAGATCCTTGTCCGTGTGATTCTTTCTGGCTGGGATGCTATTCATGCTTTCCCCCTGCTTTCTGTTCTCCCTTCACCCTACTGTCACATTACACAGCAAAATCCTAGTCCTCTTTCAGATAAAAAATTCAGTGTCTTTTCCTTAAAAGTATTTCCCTGTCCCCCACAGTCTAATTTGGCCTCCTTGCTATGCTTTCTCAGGTACTCTCTGCCTTGTTATTTTTTTTGTAAGATTTTATTTATTTATTTGACAGAGAGATAGACAGAAGAGCACAAGCAGAGGGAATGGCAGAGGGAGAGAGCAGGCTCTGCACTGAGCAGGGAGCCTAATGTGGACTCGATCCCAGGACCCTGGGATCATGACCTGAGCTGAAGGCAGACACTTAACCATCTGAGCCACCCAGGTGCCCTCTGCCTTGTTATTTATATAAGCAGCTTTAGTGAGGTGTAATTTGCATGCCATAGCATTGTGTGTACATTGTAAGTAGAGAATCCAATACTTTTCAGTAAATTTATGGTTACAACCATCACTGCACCATTTAGAACATTTTCATCATCTCAGAAAAACCCATGCCCACTTGCCGTCCATCCCTACTCGTCCCTCCAGCTTTAGGCATGAACAAATTGCTTTCTGTCTAAATTTGCCTTTTGGGGACATTCATACAAATAGAATCACATAGGGGTGCCTGGATGGCTCAGTCAGTTAAGCATCTGCCTTCAGCTCAGCTCGTGATCCTGAGGTCCTGGGTTCGAGCCCCACGTTAGGCTCCCTGGTCATGGGGAGCCTGCTTCTCCTTCTCCTCCCTGCTCATGCTCTCTTGCTAGTTCTCTCTCAAATAAATAAATAAATAAATAAAATCTTAGAAAAATAGAATTACATAATAATGTACTTCTTAATATCTGGAATCATTTACTGAAGATAATGTTTTTGAGGTTCACCCATGTTGTAGCATATTTATCCTTTTCATTGCTGAATGGTATTCCATTGTATAGATGCCCACATTTTGCTTATCCATTCATCAGTCGATGGACATTTGGCTTGTTTTCTATTTTTGGCTAAAATGAATAATGCTGCTGTGAATATGCATATACATATCTCCATGGAGACACGTGTTTTTGTTTCTTTGCGATATATTTCTAGAAGTGAAATTGTAGGGTATAGGGTAAGTTACATTTCATTTTTTAAGAAACTGATGAACTGTTTTCCAAAGTGGCTGTACGATTTTATATTGTAAACAGCAATGTATGGGGATTCCAGTTTCTCCATATCTTCACCAATACCTAATACTGTCTTTTTAAATAGTGAGTGGGTAGTGATATCCCAGTGTGGTTTCAATTTGTATTTCCCTGATGACCCATGACTGTGAGCATCTTTTCATGTGCATATTAGCCATTTGTGTCTCTTTTTTAGTGAAATGTCTATGGAAATATTTTATTTTTTTAATGAATTATTTGCCTAAATGAGTTATGAGTGCTATATATATTATAGATACAAGCCATTTTTGAGATATATGATTTACAAATGTTTTCTCCTAATGTGTGGTTCACCTTGTTTTTTCTATCTTTTGGAGCACAAAACTTTTAATTTTGGTGAAATCCGATTTATTAGTTTTTTCTTTTATGAATCATGTTTTGGTGTCCTAAGAACTCTTTGTGCATTCCAAGGTCTTAAGGATTTTATCTTATAATTTCTCCTAGAAGTTCTATAATTTTGCCTGTTTAATTGAGGTTTATAATCTGGTTTGGGTTAATTTTTATATTTTTAAAGATTTATTTATTTATCTGAGAGGGGGAGAGGCAGCGGGAGAGGGAGAGAATCCAAGTAGACTCCCCACTGAGTGTGGAGCCGGATGTGGGGCTGGATCCCACGACCCTGAGACATGGGGCTGGATCCCATGACCTGAGCCGAAACCAAGAGTTGGGCACTCAATTGACTAAGCCATGGTTTGGGTTAATTTTTATGCAAAATGTGACGTGAGGGTCCAAGTCCATCCTTGTGTGTGTGGATTGCTGACAAGACTACCCTCTCTCTTTGGAAGTATCTTGGCACCTTTGTTGAGCACTGAGTGACCGTAAATGTACGTATCTATTTCTGGACTCTCAAATCTATTCCACTGATACATGCCTGACCTTGTGTCAGTTTTGTCTTGATTATTGTGGCTTTATAGTAAGTTTTGATATTTGCTCTTGTATGACTTCCAAATTTGTTCTTTTCCGCCCCCCAAATTGTTTTGATCATTCTGGGTCCTTTGTTTTTCATATACATTTTAGAATCTGCTTGTCAATTGCTTAAAAAAAAAGTTACCTCTGGGGATTTTAGTAAGGATTGATTTCAGTTATTCAAAACTGCTATCTTTTTAGGTGTGTGTGTTTTTTAAATTTAATTAATTTTTTGGGGAAGGGGAGGGTAGAGGGAGAGACACCGGGCTCAATCCCAGGACACTGAGATCATGACCTGAGCTGAAACCAAATGTGAGACACTTAACTGACTGAGCCACCCAGGCACCCCAAAACTTATATCGAATTTTGAGTCTTCCAGCCCATGAGCATGAAATCTTTCTCTATTTATTTAGATCTCTGTCAGTTTTTCTCTACAGTCTTTTGTAGTTTTAAGTGTAAAAGCCTTCCATATTACTTGTTAAATCTATTTCTCAATATTTTATTCTTTTTGACACTGTTATGAATTGCATTTTGTTTCAGACTTTTCTTTACTAATAAATAAAAATACTATTTCTATGTATTTATAAATATATGTAGTAAATATAGATTTGCTACTAAATATAAATGTTTCTATAAATATATTTCTATATAATATATTTCAGTTGATTTTTCTAAATTGATCTGGTGATTCTGCATTCTGCAACCTTGTTAAAGTAGTTTATTAATTCTTGTGGTTTTGGGATTTTCTACTTATAGTATTATGTCATTTGTGAATAAAGGCAGTATTACTTCTTCAATCTAGATGCTTTTAATTTCTTTTCTTTTCTTCCTTTTCTTCCCCTTCCCTTATTGCACCAGCTGAATCTCTAACACAGTGTTGAATCGAAGTGGTGAAAGCAGGTCCCTGGGTATCAGGAGGAAGGCATCAGGTTGTTTACTGTGAAGAGTGATGTTAGATATGAGTGTTTCATAGATTCTTTTGATCAGATTGAGGAATTTCCCTTCTATTTCTAGTGTGTTGCTGTTGTTTTATCATGAATGAATGTTCAGTTTGCCAAATGATTTATCTATATCTACGGAGATGATCATGCCATTTTTTGTCATTGATTCTATTCTTATGATGTATTACATCTATTGCTTTTTTGTATTTTAAGCCAACCTTATATTATTGAGATAAAACCCACTTGGTCATGGTATATAACTCTCTTCACATGTTGCTGGATTTGGTTTGTTTATATTTTGTTAAGAGTTTTGTGTCTCTGTCCATGAGGAATATTGATCTATAGTTTGCTTGTGATGTCTTTGTCTTGGCACCCTGTGATTTTCCTTTACAGTCTTGACTATAAATAAATTAATCACTATTTCTTTAATATGTGTCTCTCTAAACTGCAAGCTTTGTAAGTTCAGAGAATGTGTCTGTCTTGTATATTTCTGTGTATTGTACACACTCAAGTCAATTGTTGGATGAATATAAACAGGTATGATACCCAGGTGCCGCTATTTTATGTATTGATCAAACATGATACACATCCTACCTGCAAGACTTTGGCATTTTTAGAACTTTTCCTGGTCCTTAGCTCTGGTCCATATACTGTGGTCCAGTTCAATTTTGTCTTTTTTATTGTTGATAATGTGTTAATGAAGGAGTGTATATAGACATATGTCTAAACCTCTTAATATTGATTATTTTTTCATATTTTGAATCCAGAATCTGTTGTCTTTCACTAATTATTTGTATTACCTTCAAATTGTATTAGAATGCCTTCTTATATTTAGCTATCTATCTATCTTTATTGAAGTATAATTAACATAATTAACATATAGTGTTATATTAGTTTCAGGTGCACAATATGATTCAACAATTCTATACATTTTTCAGAGCTCATCATGATAAATATACTCTTAACCTCTTTTATCTATTTACCCATCTCCTACCCACCTACCCTCTGGCAAACACCAGTTCGTTCTCTGTATTTAAGAGTCTTATTTTTTGCTTGTCCCTTTTTTTCTTTGTTTGTTCATTTGTTTTGTTTCTTAAATTCCTCATATGAGTGAAATCATATGGTATTGGTCTTTCTCTGACTTATTTCACTTAGCATTATACCCTATGGATCCATGCATGTGGTTGGAAATGGCAAGATTCCAGTCTTTTTTATGGCTGAGTAATATTCCACTATATAAACCATATCTTCTTTATTCATTAATCTACTGTTGGTCACTTGGGTTGCTTCCATATCTTGGCTCTTGTAAATAATGCTGCAGTAAACATGGGGGCGTATATATCTTTTCAAATTAGTGCTTTTGTTTTCTTTTTTCTTTTTCTTTTCTTTTTTTTGGTAAATACCCAGGAGTGGAATTACCAGATCATATAGTAATTCTATTTTTACTTTTTTGAGAATGCCTTCTTTGTTTTCCTTCTTATGATCAAGATGTCACCATAACTCTTCTTCCTGTTTGCTGCATGAATATTGTGCTTGTTGCTTTAGTCTGTATTATTGTTCACAATGCAGCTAAGCATATATGAACCAGTTTGCTGTTTACTCTTTTATGCTCTACATCTCTGGGCTGGAGATCTGGGCCCAGTGGGAGATATCCACCAACTTGGTTGTCTGTTAATATTATAGCTTCTCCAAGCAGTCAGATTATTCTCAACTTGTCTATCATCTTGTTCCAAGCTTAACTAAAAGAACCTTTTTGTTGTCTTTAGCATGGTCTCAAATTTCCAACTCAATCTAAGCTTTGACTATTGTGATGTTATTCTTATAAATAAATGCTACTATTTTTGTGTCTGCAGAGTAGAATAAAGAAGGCAATTCATGGGCCTGTCTACTGCACTCTGACATTCAACAAATATAAACATCTAAGGGGGTACTTTCCTTCATAAATAAATGGTAGCATTATCTTTAGGGCTTAGAACCATAACTTCATGCTTTTTGTGGTATTTAATAGGGAAGTGGTTAAGAATGTGGCTAGTCCTGATTAGACTCGAGCTCTGATCCTCACTCAGTTTTATAATCTGTAAACAAAGATGATAACAGTTGTAATTTATTCTCGGGTTGTTGTTAAGATCAAATGATGTAATTTCTGTAAAGCATTGGTATAGTGCCTGATACATGGTAAGCTCACAATATATTGTTTTTTTTTAATTTATTATTACTAACCAGTATAATAAGTATGCTGTCTGCATTTGTCAGGACTTCTATAGGATAGAAAACTATTTGTGGCTCCTCATGCAAGTGGTTAAGTTTTGGGATGATGCCTTTTTGAGAAAACATAGATGGCCCTACCTTTTTCTCCAATCTGGCTTTTCTGATGAAGGAAAGCACTTAGGATCTAAATCAATAACATGTATGGTGCTTTCCCCTGGGCTTTTGACTCAAAGTAGCTTGGCTTCAATTAACAAGAATTTAATCTTTATTAAGTAGTCTGTAGGTCCGTATCTTTTACTCATCATTTTGTTCCATATTCAGGCAAAATGACTTAGTGTGGATAGCATCGTACACCTGTGTGGTGCGGTTTTCAGGACCGTGCTTTGGCTCTGTTTGTATACAAGATAACTAGGAAACTTATCATGAGAAAATGCTGACTCCAAGTGTCCTGTATCTTCTAAACAAAAATATTCATCAGGAAGAGCATTATACGTCCTGGAATAAGGCATAAAATCGTAGATTTTGATTATGTAGTGAATCATATGGGCTACAAAATCTCCAGAGAGTATGATAATTTCTAAAGTGTGGGGAATGACATATACAGTGAGCACCTGCCCACTATTTCATGTTTTCTGCAAATAATTCCACCAGCAGAATTAAGTTGTCTTTCCACAGATGTTCACAGATCTGTGGAAATTCCCACTGCTCTTTGCACATACTGTGCTTCATTTAAACAAAAATAATGTATGAAACCATTCATTATTTTATTCATTCACCGTCAAGATGGCAGTGGAAAGATGTCCATAGTATGTCTATGTATGAGGTCATAATATTTAAAAAGCATATGTGCATGACGTGGGTGTGTGTGTACAAACATATACAAATGTAGAAATGGGACATGATAGGAAGAGCATGCACTAACTAATTACCTCCAGTGGATAAAGTTTTGATGAACAAGGCATTGAGAATGTTTACTCTCTTTATTATGTAATTTTGAAAAACCAGTAATGTGTGTTCAATTACATTTTCAGAAGTTTAAGTACCATATGGAGAATGGGAGACACAAGAACGAGAGCTGGTAGAGCAAGAAGGGCATCCCAATGAAAGACTATGTTGGCTTGCACCAGAGTGAAATGGAAGTGAAAATGGAGACAAAGAAGAGATTAGGGATGCATTTTGCAGGTAGACACAAGAAGACTTCCTGACGGAAAGGGTACAGGCAGAGAGGGACAGACTGGAGTAAAGGTAGAATCCTGGTTTTTTGGTCTGAGAACCTGGGCAGTTGGTGTTGCGACTCACCGCATTCAGTCTTGTAAGCGAGGTAACTCCCAGGCTTCCAAGATGGCTACCACCCATCATCCACTCATCCATTCTCAAGGATTGACTGCCTGCTTGCTCTACACCAGGCCAGTATTCTAAACACTGAAGATCCAAGAGTAGCAAAAGTCCTAATCTCATGAAGCTTCTTGGGGGGAGGTGGGAGTTAGACAAGATATAAACAAGTAAATATTCACTCAGCTTCACTACGTATTTCATATTGTCCTTAGGGCATTACTGTTCAGTGAGCAAGCCACAGACTAGAGGACAAGACAATGTCCAGTCATATGTGCCCTGCTGAGAGGTTTGGACTGTGTGTCCGAGGTAATGAGGAGCCAGGAAAGGACTTTTGACCAAGGATCCTTTGAAAATAGAGATGAGTGAATTGATAAGTGACTTGTAATCTGGGTTGATTCTGGCATCTTGAGGTACAATCTTTATTTGCTAACTAGACACTGAGTGAGTCACGTAATTTCTGAGGCAGAATCTCTCAGTGTTTCTGAGTGTTTAAGAGTTACTTTAAGGCACGACTTATAAATAATTCCAATGTATCATTTTTATTAATTACTTTAAACAAAGTTGTACATGGGCAGGAGTCCTCGTTTATCAGCCCAAATAACACTTGCTTGCTTGATCCACTTCCTAAGAATTCTGAAGAATCATTCCTAACATAACTTTTCAGTTATTCATGCTGTATATTTCAGGTGTATTTATCTTTCTGCCTAGTAGATTTAGAATATTAAGGAGAATGGGAAAAGGAACAGGAGGCTGTGAGATGCAGATTTGCTGCCCTAGGGCATCAAAAAACAAGCAAAGGACAAACCTTTAGTAAAAATCCTTTCTCAGGGGCTAGCGGACATTTTCAGATGCCTTTGCAAAAGTTACTACCCTGCTTCCTCGCCAAAAGATGGATTTTGTTGGGGGTATCAGTGGGCCCCTCCCCCACCCCAGCATTTGAACCATAACTGCTATCGATGAGCCCTTTGCCCTTTGCCGGTAGATAGGTTCGGGAATTGCCATGGGACTCCTGGCTAGCCGATGGACATATTGGGAAGTCTGCCAATAGGTTTCTGAGACATGGCCCTCCTTGCTTATGGACTCTGTGAGTAAGGAAGTAGTTCTGGAAGCTTTGGCTATACTTGGAACCATGAGGAGAAAGCTAAGGCAATCAGAATGAAACTGACCCAGAACCCTGACTTTGTTGAGTTGCTGGATTAATCAATTCTAGAAATTTTTATCTCCAGATTTCTAGTTAGGAGAGCTAACAATAACCTTTTAAAGTAACTTTATTCCGTTATTTTGTTTTGTTGCTATTGTTGTGTGATTGCAACAGAAAAACATCCTGATACATGGGACAAAATTACCCTGATCTAATCCTATCGGAAATCTTGCCCATCTGCAGTAGGTAGTGACAGGAATTTAAAAAGTCACCAAGATCTTTATGATTCTTTGAAAAGTCAAAGGAGCAAAGATACCTAGTTTTTCATGTACTTGGAGACTGCTTTTAGGTGCACTCAGATTCATGATGATTGGTCCTCCTTGGAGAATTTTGTAGCATGTCTCTATCTGTCTTAGAGTTTCTCATTTTAATTTTGTCTAATGCCAGCACAAATACTTAGATTCTTGCTCATTTATTTTTAATGTGTTTCATGTAGAACAGAAACATATATCTGTGTCTTGTTTTTTCCAATCTAACTAAGTAATGTCATTTGATGGATGAGTTCAGTTCATTTATGTTCATTATGATTATTGATAAGTCTTATTTCATGCCTTTCATTCATGGTTTCCCCCCTTGCTTCTGTTCTTTCCCTACTTTTTGTGACTAATGAAATGTGTTTACTTTTCTCATCCTGCTAATTCCTGAGCTATTGCTGGTATTTTTACCTTCAGTAGTTATCTTCCAATTTTTACCACAAACATTTCACTTTATGTTCTCATGAAATAGGAGATAAGTCAGTAACTGTGCTTTTCCCCTGATGGGAACCAGATATTTTAGCTCACTCAAATACTTTTTCAAATTCTTCCCGCTAGTCTACCTTTTGGATAATCCAAAATTGAGTCTTATTTGTATTGCTGTTATGTTTTTGGTGAATAATTATCAACTCACTGCTGTACTGTACTGTTAGTTTTGCCTATGATTGCTTCTTACATCACATTCTCTCCTTGCAGTTGCTTTTTCTTTTTGTTAAATCTCATCTTTTGGTATTTCTTTCAGGAGGAGTCCATTGGTAATATTCTGTTTTAGTTTTTGCATGACTGAAAATGATTTTATTTCATTTTTACTCCTGGATAACCTTTTAGTGAAATGTAGAAATCTAGGTGAATAAATTCTTCTCCCTCTTCTTCTCCCCTCCTCCCTCTCCTCTTCCCCCCTCCTCCCTCTCCTCTTCCCCTCACTTC
>NC_138380.1:85229484-85289669 GCF_054177405.1 Leptonychotes weddellii
TTTTTTTTAAAGATTTTATTTATTTATTTGAGACAGAGAGAATGAGAGACAGAGAGCATGAGAGGGAGGAGGGTCAGAGGGAGAAGCAGACTCCCTGCCGAGCAGGGAGCCCGATGCGGGACTCGATCCCGGGACTCCAGGATCATGACCTGAGCCGAAGGCAGTCGCCCAACCAACTGAGCCACCCAGGCGCCCCTACCCTATGTCTTTTGATGGGAGAATTGAGTCCATTTACATTCAGAGTAATTATTGAAAGATATGAATTTAGTGCGATTGTGTTAACTGTAAAGTTGCTATAGATTGTCTCTGTTCCTTTCTAGTCTTTGTTGCTTTTCTCTCTCTTTCCCACTCAAAGGGTCCCCTTTAGTATTTTTTGAAGAGCTGGTTTAGTGGTCACGACCTCCTTTAGTTTTTGTCTTGGAAACTCTTTATCTCTCCTTCTATTCTGATCGACAATCTTGTTGGATAAAGTATTCTTGGCTGCATATTTTTCCCATTTAGCACATTGACTATATCATGCCACTCCTTCCTGGCCTGCCAAGATTCTGTGGACAGATCTGCTGCTAACCTTATGTGTCTACCCTTATAAATTAAAGTCCTTTTTTCCCTAGTTGCTTTCAGAATTCTCTCTTTATCTTTGTATTTTGCAAGTTTCACTATGGCATGTCAAACAGGTTGACCCATTTTTGTTGATTTTGAGGGGAGTTCTTTGTGCCTCTTGGACTTGAATGCCTGTCTCCTTCCCCAGATTAGAGAAGTTCTCAGCTATAATTTGTTCAAGTAAACATTCTGCCCTTTTTCTCACTCTCCTTCTTGTGGGACTCCTATGATACGGATATTATTGTGCTTTGTGGAATTGCCTAGTTCCCTAAGTCTATATTCATGATCTAAGAGTTTTTTCCCCTCTTCTTTTCATTTTCATTATTTTCCACAATTTTATCTTCTATATCACCTATTCAGTGCTCTGCTTCGTGTATCCTCATTGTGATTACATCCAGTCAGTTTTACATCTCAGTTATAGCACTTTTTATTTTGGCCTGACTAGTTTTTAGGTCTTTTATCTCTGCAGCCAGGGATTCTTTGGCATCTTCTATGCTTCTTTCAAGCCCAGCTAATATTCTTATGACTGTTGTTCTAAATTCTTGTTCAGATATATTGCTTATATCTGTTTTGAACAAATCCCTGGCTGTGATTTCTTCTGGGTCTTTGTTTTGGGGAGAATTCCTCCATACTGTCATTACGTCTAGGTTTCTGTCTCTTGTGTATTATGAAAGCTTGTTATGTTTCCTGCTCCTGAAAGTAATAGTATATTACAAAGGGGTCATACACTGTCCAGGGCCTGGCACTTCAGGAGGTATTTCTGATATATGTTGTGTGCACTCTGCTGTTGCGTTTTGGCTGCTGTTTCCCACAGGTCAGTCCTCTACAGAGTTCCTCCTTGCTTGCAGTGGGGGAGGGGGGTCTGGATTCTTAAATAGGTGTGCTTTGATTTGTTTGTTAAGATAAGCTTGATTTAAAGTAAATAAATAAATAAATAAAAAGCCCTGATCCAAGAAAAGAGAAAAAGGAACAGAAAAGCAAACAGACAGACAAAGAACTATAAGCCTGATTCCAAAGAGTAAGAATGAAAGAAGGAAAAAAGAAAAGAAGAAAAACAGAGCCTGATCTAAAAAACGAGAAAAGGAAACAAAACAACCAACCAACAAATGAATAAAATACTATTAGCCTGATACCAAAGAAAAAAGAAAAAAATAAAATTATATTTAAAAAATATAAAATAACAAAAAAATAATAAAATAAAAAGTAAAATAAATGAATAAATAAAAAGCCTGGTCCTATTTGCACCAGAACTGAAGCTGACTCTTTGGAGTACTCTATGATCAGTAGACTTGGTATATGTTGTGGGGGCCTGTGTTGCTATTCTCAGAGGGAGGCCTGCTGCGCTGGCTCACAGTCAGATCTGCCTTTGTAAAGATGCCCCTGCCCAGCACAGTGGGGCAGGGTTTGGTGTCATTGACTCCAACGTCCACTGGAGGTGCTGTATTTCTCCCTGAAGTTCACCGTGCTGGTGGGCAGGGGGTGGTGGAACTTGTGGCTGCCACTGTTCAGGAGGCCCTCACAGAAAAGTGAAGAATCTCCTCTCCTGTGTCCCAGGCTTTTGTCATACCCCTCCCCTCAACCTGTTTGTGGCTGGCCATTGACTTGCCTGGCTCCATAATTCTGTGTTTTATCTCTGGCTGGCAGCTGGGATTCAAAAGTCCAAATCTTAAAGGGCCTGGCAAGGTGCGGACCTGCTTCCCTCCCCTGGAAAGGAGACTGCTGGAAGGCTCGGCCCCGTTCTGTTCCAGAAAAGCAGTTGCACAGTATGTGCACGGTGGCTGGAGTCTATTGTGATATACGGTGGAAAGCTGCAGTCAGGGTATCTGCCCTCGGTGTGTGCCCCTGGCCGCTGCTGCTGAACGGCCACTCAGTGGTTCCCGGTGGGCCTTTTGTCCTTGGAGAGGCAAAATACCCTCTTGCAAATGTTCTCCAGGAAGGGGAGCGATCTCTGCCAGTGCATCCTAGGGGAGGCCCACTCCACGGCATATTGTGTGAACCCTACATGCCTCTCTCTCTCTCTCCTGCTCTCTCCCTCTCTCCCTGACTTCATCCGTGAAAAGGACTCCCTCCCCTTAGTGGCACCTCGGCTTTTCTCTTCCCTAGTTCAGGGCTCCAAACCTCACATCTGCCATGTTCTCTCCCTCCAAATGTGCAGATTGTTTTCTTAATCCTCAGATCAGTTTCCTAGTTGTTCAAATGATTTGGGGTTGCTCTAGCTGCATTTGTGGGACGAGGCAAGCTCAGGGCCCCCCTACTATTCTCTAGTATGATTCTTAAGGGTTCTGCAATTTGGGGCATGGTAAACGAACATTGGCTTCAACTTTAAGTCAGCAGCTGCACTGGCCCCTAACAAGAGTCAGCCTGTCCTTTGAGGCTTGAAGCTTTGAAGCCAGGCATTGACTTCTCTCTAGCTATGAAAGTCCTACATGGCATCTTCTTCTAATAGACGAGTGTTTTGCGTCCACTGAAAATCTTGTGTAGTGTAGCCACCTTCGTTAATTCTCTTAGCTAGATCTTCTGGAGAACTTGCTTCAATGTCAGCACTTGCTGCTTTACCTTGCACTTTTATGTTATGGAGATGGCTTCTTCCCTTACGAACCAACCTCTGCTAGCTCCAACTTTTCAGACTTCTGCAGCTTCCTCAACCTTTCAGCCTTCCTAGAACTGAAGAGTTGCTCTGGATCAGGCTTTGGCTTAACGGAATGTAATGGTTGGTTTGATCTTCTATCTAGACCACTAAAACCTGCCCTATGTCAGCAATAACGCTGTTTCTCACTGGAGTGGCACCAGTAATTTCCTTCAAGAACTTTTACTTTGCATTCATAACTTAGCTAACTGTTTGGAACAGGATGCCTAGCTTTTGGCCTATCTTGACTTTCAACATGCCTTCCTCACTAAGCTTAATAATTTCTAGCTTTTGACTTCAAATGAGAGACTTAGGACTCTTCCATTCACTCAGATACTTAGAGGACATTGTGGGGTTATTCACCGGCCTAATTTCAATAATGTTGTGTCTCGGGGACTAGGGAGGCCTGAGGAGAGGGAGGGAAGGAGATGAGGGAACAGCTAGCCGGTGAAACAGTTGGAACACACACAGCATTTATGAAATTTACTGTCTCATATGCATGGTTTATGGCACCCCAAAAACTTACACCAAGTAACAAGTAACATTAAAAACAAGGAACATCAAAAATCACTGATCACAGATCACTGTAACACATATAATAATAATTAAATGTTTGAAATATTGCAGAAGTTACCAAAACATGACACAGAGACACAAAGTGAGCAAATGCTGTTGGAAAAACGGGGCCCCTAGACTTGGGGGATGCAGGGTTGCCACAAACCTTCAATTTGTAAAAAAACACAATATTTGCAAAAAGCAATAAAATGAAGTATGCCTGTGCTGGAGTTTTGCAAGACACTGGGTGAAATCAAGTAAAGTGTATATGGGGGCTCTCTGTAGGATTTCTTACAACTGCATGCAGATCTAGTTATCTCAACTAAAGTTCCAGCAAAAAATTACTTGCAATGTACTCTCCCTACTGAAAGGTTAATCTAGATCTGAAGGGTGGAAATTTGGAAGAAAGTATAAATGTCATTATAGAATCAAATCCTAATGTCAGTAATTTCTGAAAAGGACTATGTAAGATGAAAAAAAATTAACAGCAGCAATCTGGTTTAAAAACCTCATTTTATATGAATGAAGAATGGGAAGTGAAGGAAATAAAACAGGAATGGTTTATCTTTCTACCTATGAGGAGTCAAAAAGAACTTTTCATTTTTAATGTTTTTAAAATTAAAAAAAAAATTTAGTTGCAATATAATTGACATACAGCTTTATATTATTTTGGGTGTTTTATTATTTATTTTGACAGAGAAAAGTTTTTTAAAACTCACAGATAACGTGAAATAGGATTGAGACAGGATGTATACCTTTGAAACCTTTGGAGAAGATAAACATATAGCAAGACAAAGAAAAGAAGAGGAAAAGCAATATAATAAATAATAGAAAGCAACAAAAAGATAACAAATAAGGATAATCATTGGCAATGCCAATAAAACTAAATAAATAAATTCCCCAAGTAAGATAAAAAGAAGTCAGATCAAGTTAAAGACAATATTGAACTATATGCGGCTTTTACTTTTTAAAATTTTTTATATATTTATGTTTTAAGATTTTATTTATTTATCTTAGCAGGAGAGAGACAGCATGTGCAAGTGGGGGGAGGGGCAGAGAAAGAGGGAGAATCTCAAGCAGACTTCACACCCAGTGCAGAGCCCAACGGGGCTCAATCTCACGACCCTCAGATCATGACCTGATCAAGAGTTGGATGCTTAACCAGCTGAGCCACCCAGGTGCCCCTATATGCTGCCTTTGAAAGTCACACCTAAACTGTAATGACACAGAAAGTTTAAAATAAAAGGTTAAATGAATACTTATTCAGCAAATACAACCCAAAAGAAAACAAAAGATGGCATCACCAATTTAAGAAAAACAAGTCACCGGTGATATTGCAGGACCTGGGATAAAAGTGGAAATGGAGGTCCACGTATCATGTGTCTCAGTTTTCAAAAGTTAAAAGTCAAGCCAACAAACTTAAATAAAACACATTTTTAAAAAAGATTTTACTTATTTATTTGACAGCGAGAGACACAACGAGAGAGGGAACACAAGCAGGGAGAATGGGAGAGGGAGAAGCAGGCTTCCCACTGGGAGGGAGCCCGATGTGGGGCTCGAACCCAGGACCCTGGGATTATGACCTCAGTCAAAGGCAGACGCTTAACTGACTGAGCCACCCAGGCGCCCCTAAAACACATTTTCTTCTTCTACCTTGACACATAAACCTTCAGAACAATCTGGAATTCCAAGGTCAAAAGCAGAATTCTTGGACAACTCTGATTTCCATGATGGAATGTGACAACAAAGTGAGAGCCAGCTGCAGCCTTGCTTCCCATGAGGGCCTGGCACTGTGTGACCCCCCAGCCTGCTTGTCTCCCTACCAAATCCCAACACCTGCCGTGGGTCCACCCTTCGGGCCTAGGGATGTGCACTTGTCTTGGAAGATGACCTTGGCAAGATGCTGCCTGGGGTTGTGATCTGCTTCTTGCACTTAGTAGTACAGGGCGCAGTTTCCCTAGGGCTCTGTGGTCTTTCACAAGTGTTCTCACGCCTGGGGTTCCCCAGAGCTCCTGCAGGAGTGGGGGAAATGGGAAAGGGGCTTAGGTTCCCCTCATTTGGAGTTCAGACAGTGCAACTTTCTTTTCAGCTGCTTTACATATTGAGCTTCTGCTTCATATTTTGTTTAAAGTTGGGAAGCGTTCATAATTAAAAAAAGTTTTCAAATTTCAATTTGAATGACTTAACTAGTTTTCTACTGTTGGGGATTTTTTTAAAAAATATTTTATTTATTTAAGAGAGAGCGAGCATAAGCAGGGGAAGCAGCAGAGGGAGAGGGAGAAGCAGACTCCCTGCTGAGCAGGGAGACTGATGCGGGGTTCGATCCCAGGACCCCGGGATCACGACTTGAACCCAAGGCAGACACTTAACTGACTGAGCCACCCAGGTGCCCCTACTGTGGGTATTTAAGTTGCTCCCAATTTTCCTTTATGATAAGCACTTTCCCTATCTTCTTTATCTAGCTAATTCATATTCTTTCACTGAGAGTCTTTTAGATGTTTTCTCCCATCCCCACGGGAAATCTTCTTTTTTTTTTTTTTAAACTCAACCCAGTTGGATTTTCCGGCCAGGTGTTCTGCGGGAGCATGGGCACACTCTAGCACCCTGCCCTGTGCTGACCGGTGTCGCTCCACACAATCTGTCTCCAGATAAGACCGGGGATTTTACCGCTGCATTCCCACAGAGGACGGGTCACTAATGTTTGCTGGGTGACTAGATCTTCTGTGGAACCTCTTGCTCAGATTCCATGCTGGCTAAACCAGCAGACATAAGGATGCCTGAGAGAGTTCTTTAAAGCAGAGGCTCTTTCCCAAAGCTGCTGATGCCTGCCACCCCTGGGAGGACCCACTTCCAGAGGGACTGCAGTAGACAACCTTCTCTCTGTTGTCTTCCTGCGAGGGTTTTCTTCAGAGGAGAGAATGTTCTAATAGTTGATAGAAACAGGAGAGTCTGCTTGGATGTTCCTTTTTACCCTGCAAAACTAATGAGCAGAAATTCTGTTTCTTAAGCCATTTTTTTGTATGGTTGGTTAATATGCATCATAACCCCTGAGTTTGGTACACTGTGAAAAACTGACAAAGTCCACTCTCCATCCCTCGCTCACTGGGGTCCAGCTCCCGGAACATGTGGACCCCATTACAGTGGTGATGGCCAGATGCCTTCCTCCCAGACCCGTCTATCTTCTGCTTCATCGCTACTGCCACAAATTAAGTATATCTTTCTTTTTAATCACTTTCAAAAACCGATTATAGATTGGATTTATGCCTGTTAGCATGTGTGTTTAGAAGCAGAAGGCCATCCTTCAGTAATTGGCGTTAGGAGGAACCACAGGCACACCTCATTTTATTGTGCTTCACTTTATTGCCCTTTGCAGATACCGCAGTTTTTGCAGCTTGAAGGTTTATGGAATCCTATGTTTAGCAAGTCTATTGGCGCCATTTATCCAGCAGCATCTGCTCATGTCCTGTCCCTGTGTCAGTATTTTTAAATGAAGATACATACATTGTTTTTAGATATAATGCTATTACACACTTTATAGACTACAATATAATGTAAACATAACTTTTACATGCACTGGGAAACCAAAAAATTCATTTGACTTGCTTTATTGTGATATTAGCTTTATTGTGATATTTGCTTTATTACAGTGGTCTGGAACCAAACCCACAAGCGTCTCCGAGGCATGCCTGTAGTTGAAAAAGACAGAAGTAAATCCTGGCTGTTCTAGACAAGCAAAGAAACTCAGAAATGAAGAGATGTCTCAAGGATGGAGGGGGGTGACTGACAGGTGTGCTGTCCTTCTGGAAGGCAAGTCACAGTGATGGTGTACGGTAGGGGTGTTGTAAGGGGTGATGGAAATCATCCTGAGGAAGAGACTAATCACCCCCAGAACTGGCTTGTGATTAAAGGCTGATTATAGGTGGGAAATTGCCTCCTTTTGATTCTCATGCTCTTAATGGTGCTATATAGAAAGAGTCTTGGACGCCCTGGCTCCTATCCAGGACAGTATTATTTAATAATAATGGGTGCTCAGCTCTCCCCTGGTTGAGTTTGCAGGGTGAGACGTTGGTTCACTAATGCCCCTTTATGTTCTTTTAGTACCTTTCATCCCCAGTGACTTCACAACGTGTTATTTATCTTCAGAGTCGGCTTCGTGTGTGTTGGGGGCAGGAGGGAAAGGGTAGCAACTGCAAATGTTAACACACTGCTTTATGACCAGGGCAAAGAAAGCGTCAGAGGGCGTGTGATTTGCTGAAGTCCAGGCCTAATGACTGTCAGTAGCTGTTCTTCTTGGCAGCCCGTGGAGGTTTAGATGCCCAGTGGTTGGCAACACTTTCAGATTCTTGTCATGGGAATGATTCATTTAAATACAATATGAGTACATGGTTTACATTTCCTTACAGAATTAAAAGAAAAAAAGACAGCAAATGCAAGCTGGCTTCCACTTCTAGGAATGATTGCACTCTTCCCAAATGGCAGGGTTCATAGTCATTCTTAACATTGTCATGTGTATTTCTATAAGTTCTTCTTAGGGAATTCAGCCAACCTAAAATAAAAGGAAACATTTTCAATTTTCTACCACAATGATAAGGAGATCCTGCAGAATGGAGATTTGAAGCTAACATGAACTCCAAGTCCTAAAACCAATATTGAATTGTTTCACCAGCTAAGTACCTGCCCCGGGCAGATCTGTGTAGCCCCCACTCCCCATTCCTCTTTGGACATTTACTGCCCCTAATGGAGTCATTTTTTTTTTTTTTTTAGATACTGCTGGAATAGAGAGGTAAGAAGGAGCTCTTCCCTCCCTCAGGGGCTTGCAGTGGGGAGCTCTGGGAGATGGGGCAGGGATCCTCAGGAGATGTGATCCAGAGCCCAGCTCTGCTCCACATCTCCCTGCAGCAACTCCATGAAAGGGGGTAATGCCAACTTCTACCACATCCCCAGAGCTTGGGGATATGAGCAGCTTCTCAGTAATAATTTATAGGAAGGTGTGAGGGTTTCCTCCTTTATTCCAATTGACCTCTGAGATCATGGGCATCCACATCTATCTTTTATTTTTTTAAAGATTTTATTTATTTATTTGAGAGAGAGAGAGTGAGAGAGAGCATGAGAGCAGGGTGAGGGACAGAGGGAGAAGCCGACTCCCCACTGAGCAGGGAGCCTGATGCGGGGCTCAATCCCTGGACTCAGGGATCATGACCTGAGCTGAAGGCAGCCACTTAACTGACTGAGCCACCGAGGAGTCCCACACATCTACTTTTTAAAGATAATCAGACTTTAAGGTGGCTGGAATTAGACCCTTGCTCCCCTCCCCCAACTGAAACATAGCCTCCAAATCAACCAAACAACCAAACAACCAAACGAGCTCATCTTTTGATTCCAGGTGTGATGTCTCTCCTAACTAATGTCTAAATGGGGGCAACTCAAGGTATAAGCTTAATTTGGACATCAAATTTAGATGGCATATATCCATCTTTACTAAACCTCTCTTGAAATCCTTTGACATCTGGATTAATGCATCAGCAATGTCATCTACTGCTTCAAGATTAAGGCAAAGCTGGTAATATGTGAACCTCCACACAGGCTAATAAATTGGGGGACCATAACATAATATTTATAAACTGGGTATTTGACCTCCATTTAGGAGAGAGACCAAATGGCAGAAAAGGAGAACCCAGGGTCTCACATGCCCACTTGTCCCAGAAACCCCTCCCCACCTTAGCAGGCAGTTCACATGCCAAAGTGGTCATTGAAGCCTCCATCCCCACCTCCAACACACCCTGTAAGTGACCCACCCAAATTCTTCTAATCACAGTTTTCTCTTTGAGAACTCTACAAAATAAGGTTTCTCCCCATTTCTTTAGATTTTTAGCATAATTGGAGGTCACAGTAATGTTTTTCTGTCCCTCTTAGACTAGAAGCCTAGTTCCTCTTGGCCTGCACTTGAGTCTAACTCAGTTAATGGTAATGCTAATTAAAAGCCTTCAGTGACCAGCCTACTAACTTCAGCTTCAACTCTAAATACCGGCCCAAATACAAAACACACCACTTTATCTTGAAGTTCAATGTCACCTCATCTAGCTGAAAGTGTTTAGTTCTATCTTGTTAAAAAAAAAAAAAAGAACAAAAACAAACAAAAAACCACCCAAACCACCTCAAACTGTTATTGTTGACCTCTGCAAACAAGCCCGTCACTATCTGTTTTGCTGTCTAGTTTAAGTAGTGAGATTTATTTCTCAAAATATAAACTATTTTGGTTATAAAACCAACCAGCGGTCCTCTTAATGAATGTATCACCAGGGCTAAGAGCTTGGGGTCAGAAGAGCAAACCACATTAGATTTTTTTGGTGGGGAATTTTAGGCTTTTTTTTTTTAATTTTTATTATTTTTTTTATTTATTTGACAGAAAGAGAGATAGCGAGAGCAGGAACACAAGCAGGGGGAGTGGGAGAGGGAGAAGCAGGCTTCCCGCGGAGCAGGGAGCCCGATGCGGGGCTCGATCCCAGGACCCTGGGATCATGACCTGAGCCGAAGGCAGACGCTTAACGACTGAGCCACCCAGGCGCCCTGAATTTTAGGCTTTTAATTTAATTCCCAAAAATTTATCAAGGAATAGTATCAGGGACATACAAAAGATAAACTTGCCACTAGAATACAACTCTTAAATTGGAGATGAAAAAAAAAAAAGAAACAAACAGAAATGAAAGAGTTATCCTGAGGTGAGTATTATACTAGGATATTTTTATAGAAATCATAAAAAGTAAGTATAATGATAAAGCAGGGCTCACTGATTATTTACTCTAGATAAACAAGAAATGTTTAAGAAACCCATCTGTCTACTGTTTTAGAAGGGATCTAACCAAGTGTTATCTCTTCCCCTTTTGATCTGTTTGCAGAAAGTTTGAAGAGAAGGAACTTCTTTCCTTAGTTTTTAGGCAAAATTATTAGGACTAGGACTACAAACTACCATTTTCTAGACTGTAGTTAAAAATCTACTATCAGGCACCATATACAAAAGATAACTCAGGATGGGATTATAAACCTAAATATAGAATCTAAAACTATAAAACATCCAGAGTAAAGCAAAGGATAAAACTTTGTAATCTTGGGTGGGGCAAAGATATCTCAGATGTGGTACCCAGAGCACAACCGATAAAAGATTTAAAAAAAGATAAATTGGCTCCATCAATATTAAACACTTCCGCTCTCTGAAAGCCACTATTAAGAGAATGAAAAACAAGCCAACAACAGGGAGAAAATATTTATGAAGCACCTATTTGACACAGACATTATATCCAGAATACATAAAGAACTCTCAAAACTCAATAATGAGAAAACAAACAATCTAATTTAAAAAAATAAGCAGAAGTTTAATTAGACAATTCACCAGAGATAATATATGAGTGGCAAATTAGCACATGAAAAGATGCTGAAATCATTAGCATTAGAGAAACGCAAATTAAAACTACAATGAGTTACTGGCATATACCTATTAGAATGGCTAAAACACATACACGCTCACAAACAAAGCAAACAAAAAAGAAAGGCTAAAAATAAGAACAAAACCCCCAAACAAAACAAAAGCCAAAAAAAAAAAAAACCCAACATACTGACAATACCAAACCCTACAGAGGATCAGGGGCAACTGGGACTCTCATTACACTTCTGGTAGGGATGCAAAACACTGCAGTCACTTTGGACAACAGTTGATGGTTTCTTCTAGAGTTAAATATATACTTACCATTACCACCCAGTGAACCCATTCTTAGTTACTTACCCAAGAGCTGTGAAAACTTATGGTCACATAAAACCTGCACATATGTATTTATAACAGCTTTATTCATAATAGCCACAAACCAGAAGTCACCCAAATGTCTTCAAACAGGCACATGGCTAAGCAAACAATGGAATCCACACAATGGAATACTACCCAGCAGTGAAAAGGGTCACATTACTTACACATGCAGCAGCATGAATGCATGTCAAATACATTGTGACAAGTGAAAAAAAAAAAAGCCATATTCAGAAGTCACATACTGTGTGATTCCATTTATATGACAGTCTAGAAAAAGCAGAACCATAGGGACAGAGTCAAGATTGGTGAGGCTGCGAATCGAGAGAGGAGTTGACCCCAGAAGCTTTGACAGGATGTTTCAAGCTGATGCAACTATGCTATGTATCGGTCGTGGAGGTGGTTATATATTGTATTCATTTGTTGGACTTATTAGAGCTGTTCACTAGAAAGGTTGTATTTTACCTTATGTAAATTATGTCTCAATTAGGACAGCTCTGATATTACTCAGAAGAGATCGTTTTAATTAAGAAAATGTCTCCTTTTAATACTCCACTGTCATTGGCAAAGTTCTGTGCTTATAAACAGAGCCCTGCTTTAGTGAATCACCTCAGAGAATTCTTGAGCAGCCCCATCTTTATTCCCACCCTTCTGGCTTTGGTCAGCCTCTCATCATCTCCCAGGACTAGAGGATAGCAGTAGCCTCCAAACTGGCCTCCCTTCTTCCATCAGATCTGCTGTGACCCATATTGGCTTTTCTTTCATGGTAATACTATCACTTTTCTGCCCGAACCCCAGTAACAGCTTTCCCATATCCTAGGATGAAGTTTGAAGTCCTTGGCAAGGCTCATGGCCTTGCTCCTGACCACAAACTCTGCTCCCTTCACTCCCCCAAATGCACACAAATTATCTGCTTCATCTGTTCACATTTTCACACCACCATACTGTTCCCTCTGCCTGAAATTCCTTTCCCCATCTTGTTTACCTGGTTAATTCCTACTTATTCCTTAAGATTCAGCTAAAGGCAGAATACACATACTTCTCATTCCTTCCATAGCATTCTGGGCATGGAAAATTTATTATAATAGTAACTTTTTTATTTGCTTATATTGTTCTCCCTCTGCTCTTTCTTCCGGATCTTGCCAAGGTGAATTCACTTAAATCATTCACCATATCCTTATGGAGCACCTCCTTTGGGATAGGCATACATTGTGCTAGGCAATTGGGATAATGTACCTGCCCATAAATAGCCCACAGCCTAGTGGGAGAGAAAGAAAGAGAGGAAATTAATGATAACGCACCCTGAGAAGCATAGTGATAGAAATATACACAAGAAATAGAGATACCATGGGATAATGATTAACAGTGAGTTTTTGCTGATTAATAGCTAGTTACGGTGTTCTTTGAAATATTCTAAGACCACATGTGAACATGCCCCAATAGGGCTTTATTACTTAATTATAGAAGACAGAATGTTTGTTCCTCTGGGTCTTTTGGCAATTCTGAAAAGCGGGCTTTAAAATGGCTATTTTACTAATTTGGAAAATGGGAACCAGTGAGGTTGACCCAAGCAAGTAAGGAGAATGTTTGGGGTTGGAACTGGGAATGAAATGCTCACATTCTTTCCACTATCACTTTCCCTCTACTTAGATCTTGTTACTTGGGTCCTTCCCTTCACTTCGGTTTTGTTTCTTTTCTTGTGTCTCTTTGGCTCCTGACCTTCTATTACTAAAGCTTTAACTTCTTTTTGACACTTTGCTAAGCCCAGGAACATAGCTTTTCCTGCTCCAGGCTGATTTGAGTAGCCCATGTGAGGGCTGATATTCAAAATACTTAACAACCAGACTTTATGGGCACCAACCATTCACAATGGACACTGATTTGTCAACTGTGCCTGCTGGCCTGGGCACTATCCCTCTGACCAAGTCCTGGCCTTAGACCCACAGCCTGTCATCTGTCCACCCTTCCTGGGACCCTGGGGAAGGGGACTTGGACAAAGAATCTCACTGTCTAGAAAGTTGGTATTCTTGCAGAGAATGGCAATCTAGTATCATATAGGTTTAAGGGGAGACTTGCACAAGGAGGGACGAGAACTTAGAAGAAAGGATGGCTGAAGCCCCTGAGGAAATTAGAGCAGGTTCACATGAGAAATAATGCTGGAATGGTCTTTGTTCATTCTGTGTGTGACTCTATGTGGAGCTAATGACTTAGAAGCACGTGTGAAGGAACGCAGCCAGTCAGGAAGTGACCAGCAAGTCAGCACGAGAGAGTGCTGGGACGCGAGCACCTTCAGTGGGCTCAAGGGTTGATTGCTGAGCCAGATGTGAAGGGCCCTGTACGTGCCTTGCCTAATGTCTGCATGCTACACTTATCCTAAAGAAACAGAAGAGGCCTAGTGACCTTTAAGCAAGAGTTACTGTCCCCTGAGTATACTCGGAAGTGCTGGGAGAGATCAGTTGCCAGTTCTCTCTGCTGGCCTCACCAGAGTGGGATCTCTGGAAGGCTGGTGTAGTCATGTGTAATCCAATGTGTAAACACCTCTTCACTAGGGTGTCTACGTTTGTCTGTTCAGATGCAAAGTTTTATCAATTCTGTTAGGCCCTGATCCTGTATCTCAATTTTTAAGACCTAGCTTTAACGAACTGCGTGTCGACTTACAAAAGAATGTGTACCTGGCCCGTAAAATGAAAGCATTCTTTGTCTGCTATTAACGTATATGGAAAAACTAGTATCAAAATGAAAAGGCCCAGGAACCAGATGATATTATGCATTTGCATATCTCTGTAAGTTTACAAAAAGCTTTCACATCTGGTATGTCACTGGCACTTCATAAAAACACTGTGCGGTGAGCAGGGAACCCCAAAGGCTGGAGATAAAGGACGTGTTAGGATCAGCTCAAGTAGAGACCAAAGTGTAATGTTTACTGTGTTCCCTTGATGTGAAACACACCCATTCTTGGCATGTGATGCAGTCCTACACTATACTTTTGGGAACAACTACTATAGATCCATTTGAGCCAGCTTACTCAAGAGAAGCAACATAATTATTAGCATACAATATCTCCCAAATCCTAAGGGCTGAGCTTTCGGGGTGGATTGAAACCTGAGACTACCATCAGGGTTCTCTTTTCATTTCTTTTCATTTTGTGACAGCGTTACTGAGATACAATACATGTCATACAATTAGTCCATTTAAAATTTACAAGTCAGTGGAATTTAGTATATTCACAAAGTTGTGCAGCAAATCACCACGATCGATTTTAGAATTGATTTTAGATTTTGATTTTTATAATCAATTTTTCATCATCTTCATTAACACCACTAGCTCCTGACAACCACTGATCAGCTTTCTGTTTCTAGATTTGCCCATTCTGGACGTTTCACAGAAACGGAATCATACAATTTGTGGCTTTATGGCTTACTTATTCCCTTACCATAATGTTTTCAAGGTTCATCCATGTTGTAGCATGTATTAGTACTTTATTCCTTTTTTTGCCAAATACTATTCCATTGTATAGATATGCCACGTTTTATACCTGTTCATCAGTTGATAGATGTTGTTGTTTCCACCTTTTGGTTATTATGAATATTGGTATACAAGTTTCCATGTTGACATGCTTTCATTTCTCTTGGATATATAAGTAGGAGCGGAATTGCTGGACTATATGTTAACTTTATGTTTAGCATTTTGAGGAATTGTTAAACTATTTCTCAAAATAGTTGTGGACTGAATCTCTGTATTCCTCCCCCACAAATACATATGTTAAAGCCCTAACCCCAAATATGATCATATTTGGAGGTGGGGCCTGTGGAAAGTCTAGATGAGATCATGAGAGTGGACCCCCAGGATGGGATTAATGTCCTCATAACAAGAGGAAGAGACCAGTGCTCCCTCTCTCTCCACCATGTGAGGATATAGGGAGGAGGTATCTGTCTGAAGCTGGGAAGTGGGTTCTCACAAGGAACTGAGTCTGCCAGCACCTTGATCTTGGACTTTGCAACCCCCAGAACTGTGGGAAATAAATATTTTCTGCTTAAGCCACCCAGTTTATGGTATTTTGTCTTAGCAGCCTGAACTAGTACAGTGGCTGAACCAGTTTACATTCCCACCAACAATGTAGAAGAGTTCCAGCTTCTTCATATCCTGGCCAATGCTTGTTATTTTTTGCTTTTTTAAAAAATTTTTAATTATAACCCTCCTCATGGGTATTAAGTGGTATCTTACTGTGGTTTTGATTAGTCCCCAGTGACTACTGGTGTTCAGTATATTTTCCTGTTCTTGTTGTTTATATGTTTATCTTTTATGGAGAACTATCTATTCAGGTCAAATTACAAAATGCAGGTGAGAGCATGCTGAACACTGTGGAGACAATATAAATGCAGGATATTATTATGGACACAAAAAGACATGATGCCAAGAGCTTGAGGATATTGCATTGTGGAAGTAGGTGGTTAACAGATAAAATGGGGGCACATGGGTGGCTCAGTCAAACATCTGCTATTATGGACACAAAAAGACATGATGCCAAGAGCTTGAGGATATTGCATTGTGGAAGTAGGTGGTTAACAGATAAAATGGGGGCACCTGGGTGGCTCAGTCAAACATCTGCCTTCAGCTCAGGTCATGATCCTGGGATCCTGGATCCTGAGATCGAGTCCCGCATCAGGGCCCCTGCTTGCCGGGGAGCCTGCTTCTCCCTCTACCTCTGCCTGCCTCTCCCCTAGCTCTCTCTCTCTCTCTCTCTAATAAATAAATAAAATCTTAAAAAAAAAAAACAGATAAAATGGTAGTTCAGGAAGTTAAAGGTGGGAGGCAGGAGCAGGAGATAGATTGAGAAAGAGATACCTAAGTTGATATAAATGATTATGCAACATTTCTTAGGTTTTATCTATTTATTTTTTAAAGATTTATTTATTTATTTGAGAGAGAGAGAGATGAGAATGTGAGCGGTGGGGGGAGGGCAGAGGGAGAGGGAGAGAGAATCCTCAAGCAGACTCCCTGCTAAGTGAGCCAACGTGGGGCTCAATCCCAGGACCCTGAGATCATTGGCCAAAATCAAGAGTTGGAAGCTTTAACTGACTGAGCTCCGCAGGCGCCCTCATTTCTTGGATTTTAAAAGAGATGTAACCATTATGCAGTAATGCCTCTAATGTGAAATCCACATGTGAGCTAAATATTTCTATTATATATGTAGGACAGGTTTATCAATGTCCACATGTGTGACGTTTGGACCAGCTTATTCCCTGTTGTGAGGGCTGTCCTGTGCATGGTGAGATGTTTAGCAGCATCCCTGGCCTCTACCTACTAGATGCCCATAGCACCCCCAGTTGTGACACTTCACCCCCATTCCTCCTCTGCTGAGAACCACTGGTGTAGGATAAGGGTGGGAGGGGTAATTCCTGCTCAGTACTGATGTGTAAAGTGGCATGACCTACAAATTTCCACCCCAGGCAGGTCCTAGCTGGATAGTGCATCCCAAGTGTCTGCATCACTGGTGGCCCTCATTGTTCTCTGCAGTTGATTGCATTACCTTCTTGGCCCCTGGTTTCTCTCATTCAAATCCATGCAGGCTGTGTCTTGCTGGTTTCCCAGAAGCTTTGGCAATTTGGGTTTCACTTCTCTCTTCTCTGGCACCTTCTCTCACCATTCATCTTTGCTTCAGCTGCAATGAACTTCTAAGTCTTCCCTGGAAATGCTATGCCTAGGTATGACTCCACATTTATAACCACCGTTCTCCCAGCCCAGAATGTCTTCCTCCCTTTCTCAGCCAGAAAGCTCCTGTAAACCCCCTTTTAAGACCTAGCTCGTATGTCATTTCCTCTGGGAGTCTTTTTCTGACAACGTTAGGCAGGATTGGTGTGACTCCTTCCTCTGTACTTGTAAAGCACTCAGTTAATATTTTTGTTGCAAAATTTTTGTACTGAATTTTAATGATTTACTTTAATTATCTGTCTCTCTTACCCACAGCAGGTTAGATTCCTGGAGAGTAAGGACTCCCTGCTTCACTTGTTCTGCCTTCAGCTTCTATCACTTGGCCTGGAGCACAGTAGGTGCTTAATACTGATCAATGTATGAAGAATGGATGCTTGAACTGATGTGAAGGTAGCTCTGCTGATGCATTCAAGCATGACTGGATGGTCAGGTGGGATAGTTAGTCTAGGTATTTCAGTTCTCCAATAACGGGTGAAGTTCTTTGGCTAGGAATATTGGAAAACAAGAAAGGCATTTAAGTTGAGCAGAACCAGACAATCCTATGGAGGAGGCACATAAAACTCTACCTCCTAATTAATTTAGACCTGCACAGCTAATTATAATATGCAGAGCGCAGGTAAGATCTTGTTTAATCACTCATCCCTGCTCTGGTAATCACAGTGCCCAGCAGCCATGTCTCTGTTGGGATCCTGGTGTGGGACTAAGCCCCACCCTGGGCGCCTGACTCATGTTGTCTGTTCTGGAATCTCGGCGCTCTGCACACTCGGGGCCAAGTCCTTGTCCCACTCTTATAGGACATCTCGTGCTTCTCTGGCTCGTGCTCCTGCTGATGGCTGGTTCCTCCCGGCCTCTGCCGTTGGGCATTGCATCACCCTACACCCAGGCAGAGGACTGATGGTTGCCTTCCGGGTCAGAGCTCTGCTTCCGTTGTGCTGCCAACCTGACCGTGCGAGCTACATTCCCACCTGTCTGGCCTCACGCTGACCATCCTTCATCCCATTGCTGTCTAGGACTCCCGCGTTTGTGCCTCGCCCCTCCCGATGTGCTCAGGTCCCTGCTGTCCATCTGCTGTTCGCTTTCCTCAGCACTTTGGGAGGGGCTGTTTATCCCTGTGGTTTCTGGTGGGAAGAAATCGTTTCAGGGCAGAGCCTTATGAAAAACATCTTAGAAACAGATCTCTTTTCTCCCGGTTTCTTGGCTTCTTCCTGCCATCCACATTTAAGCCTCCCTTGCTGTTGCTGGATGGTAGGAATTATTGGCTATTGCAAGCCTCTACTTAGTTAGCTGGGAGCGGGGAAAGCCTCAAAAGTCTTTGGAAATTCTTGGTTTAAGTACAGAAGAATGTGTAGAGTGAGTTACTCTTTGAGGAACAAAAGGGAAACAAACACACATGCCTATATTTACACACCTATACATAGGATTTCTTCAGAAGGATATATGCTAAGGTAATGGAATTGGTTGCTTATGGGAGAGGGATGCTGGGTTGTGTGGGGGTCGAAGGATGGGAGGGAAATTTTACTGTGTCTTGTTTTGTAACCTTTGACTTCTCAACCCAAGAAAATGTGTTATCTATTTCAAATATAAGTGGACAAAAGCTAGAGATGAATGGTGTACAGAAAAAGAAATAGCAACATTTATGAAAAGATATGAAAAGATGTACAAAATAACTTTTTTTTTTTAAAGATTTTATTTATTTATTTGAGAGAGAGAGTGAGAGAAAGAGCACAAGAGGGGGGAGCGGGAGAGGGAGAAGCAGACTCTCCGCCGAGCAGGCAGCCCGATGCGGGACTCGATCCTGGGACTCCAGGATCATGACCTGAGCTGAAGGCAGTCGCTTAACCAACTGAGCCACCCAGGCGCCCCTGTGCAAAATAACTTTTAACAAAAGAAGCGTAAGTTTATTTATTTATTTATTTATTTATTTATTTATTTATTTATTTAAGGTTTTATTTATTTATTTGACAGAGAGAGAGAAAGCGAGAGAGGGAACACAGGCCAGGGGAGTGGGAAAGGGAGAAGCAGGCTTCCCGCAGAGCAGGGAGCCCGATGCAGGGCTCGATCCCAGGACCCCGAGATCATGACCTGAGCCGAAGGCAGTCGCTTAACTGACTGAGCCACCCAGGCACCCCAGGAAGCATAAGTTTAAACTGGAGGTCAATTTTTACATATTCAGTTCGCAAAGATCAAAACATTAAGGATTACAGTGTTGGTGAGATTGGGAAGCAGGTTCTCTCATACACTGTTGGTGGGATGTAAATGGATCCAACTTTTGGAGATTGGTAGTTATCAGCATGCTCTATAACATAGCAGGATCTCTTCTAGAAACGTACCTACATATATTTTCATATATCAATGCAAAACATATACCAGGTCTGTTGCAGAATTATTTGTATTGTAGAAGCAATCTAAGTCTCCATCAATAATTATTGGGTGAAAAATTTATGGTACATTTATACAAGTATTATATTGTCATTAAAAAGAACATGGTATATTTATATATGCTTATATGGAATAACCTCCAAGACGTTTAGTTCATTGGAAAAGGTATAATGCAGAACAGTGTGAATACAGTTTATGTTCCTCCTTTCATGGCATGTTTATCCTTTAGAACACCTATTTTTCCATCCTTCTGACATTTATTCCTTCCCTGTATGTATGTATGTATGTATGTATCTATCATCTATCTATCATCATCATCTATCATCTTTTATACTCTATTATATATCTCTCCCTCCATCCCTGCTTTTCCCCTCCCTCCTTTCCTCCCTTCCTCCCTCCCTCCCTTCCTTCCTTCTTTCCTTCTACTACATATAGAAAACTTTAAAAAGATATACAAGGACATATTACCAGTGGTTGTCTCTAGTGAGAGATATTTCATTTTCATCCTATACCCTTTGGTACTGCTTAGATTTTATCATATCAAAAGCATATATAAGGGAGGTGGGCAGGGGATGGGCTAAATGGGTGATGGGTATTAAGGAGGGTGCTTATTGTAATGAGCACTGGGTGTTAAATGTAAGTGATGAATCATTAAATTCTACCCCTGAAACTAATTTTACCATATATGTTAACTAACTACAATTTAAATAAAAACTCGAAATAAACAAAGTTTAAAAAAAAGCATTTATAACTTTTTATTTGAATGTTTTTATTATGAAATAAGCTGTCAACTCTCTCTCAACTGTTTTCTTTGCTCAGCAGAACTTGTACAAAACAGAAAAGGTACAGCTTGGTGACGTTCCCAAAATGAGCCTGTATGCAATCACCACTCAGAGGAAAAAGTGGAATCCTGTCAACAGTCTGGAAGCTGCTCTCTACCCCCGTCCAGGCACTGCCCTTCCCCCCTCCCAGAGGTAACCATGATCTTGACTCTCAGGATAATCACTTTTCTGCTTTTTTTTCCCATCAAAGCATTGCAGCTTAGTTTTACATACGCTTTGAACTTTATACCAACGGATTAGTACAGTATGTACTCTTCTGTGTGTGGCTTCTGTTGCCCAATGTTGTGTTTGTGAAACTCATCAGTGTTGCCCCATAGTTATAGGTTGTTCATTTTCATCACTGGACAGAATTCCAATGTGTGAATGAATATACTGTAGTTTATACATTTATTGTAAAAGGATACTTATGTTTATACTTTGGGGCCATTGGAAACAAAGCTGCTGTAAACATTCTTGCACATGTCTCTTGGAGTAATATTTCTATTGGATAAAAAATCAAGAGTGAAATGTTTTGACCATGTTGTAATGTATTTTTAGTTTTAGTAGTTAACATCAAAGAATTTTCCAAAGTAGTTGTACCAATCTGTGGTCTCCCCAAGCAAAGAATGAGAGTTCCTATTGCTCCACATTCTCGCCAGTATTTGATATTGTTTTCTGGTTTTTTTTTTCTGCCATTCTAATAGATGTATAGTGATGTCTCATTGTCTTATTTTGCAATCTATAATTACATATGATGTTGATAAGCCTTTCATATGTTTATTTGCTATATATCTTCTTTGGTGAGTTGTTGATTTAGATCTTTTGCCAACTGTTTAATTGGGTTGTTTGGTTTTTTTAATTGAGTTTAAGAGTTCTTTGTATAGTTTTAAACACACATCCTTTATCAAATCAGTTAATCAGTATTTTTTTCCCAATCTCTGGTTTATTTTTCATTCTCTTGAACTCTCAATTTTTTATAGTTTTTCTTTTTGCATAGAATGTGGTATGTTCTTCATTAGATATATTCATATGTATTTGGTAATTTTGATGTTATTATAAGCGATGTTACTGTAAATTTGATTGCTGATATATAGAAATGCCATTACATTTTAGATGTTTATTTCAAGTACTATTTCTAATAATTTATCTGTAGATTCTTTTGTTTATGCTACTTTTATTTGTTTTAGGTATCATTGTATACTAGCTTCATAAAAATATTTTGAGGTTTTCACTTTTGCTATCCTATTTTCTGGAACAATACTTGTAGTATTTTGATTATCTGGTCTTTGAATATTTGGTAGAATTTCCTAGGAAATTATCAGGACTGGGACTTTTTTTGGGGATAGTTATTTAACAATTTTTTAATTTTCTATATGGAAATTGGTTGGTTTAGACTTTCTGTCTCTACTGGGGTAAATTTTTGCAAATTGTATTTCCCTACGAAATTATTTACTTCATCTGATCTTGGTATTCAAATTACATAGTTTTGCAAAGTAGTGCCTTATTATTTTGAAAATTTCATCTCTTTTAATGTTTATTACTCCCTTATCATTTCTTATTTTATATATTTTCCCTTTTTTCTCTTAAATAAATTTCTATTGTAGAAATTTGTAGTTTGTCTATGTTAGTAATTTTTTCCTCAATGAAACAGCATTTTGGCTTATTCACTAATTACATTATCTTTCTATTTTCTACCACATTCATTCTCCTTTTATTATTTTTTCAACCCTTGTTCAGTTTATACTTTTTTCTAGTTTTTAGAGGCTTTCATTTAATTCTTATAATTTTATTCTTCAGTTCTGATGGCTATAAGACTACTATTTAAGGCTATTACTTTTTCTCTAATCATTTATTTAATCGCAGTTCATATATTCCAGTATGTAGTGTTAATGTTTAGGTTAGACATTCTACAATTTTAGTCTTTTTTTTTTTTCCACTTTTTACACTAGTTTTTTAGTGGAGAGGTTTTTTCTTTTTTTTTTAATTCTAACACATTTAAAATTTTGCTATTAATTTCTACTTAAAACTTGCATAGAATTTTTTGAGATTTTTCTTTGTGATCTAATTAGGTATGGTAAATTTTTGTAAATGGTCTGTACTAAAATCAACATCACTAGGAAAATTTCAATATATACCTAAAAGTTATGCTTTATGGGTAATATTGCTTAGAACTTTAATAGTATAACTTATTTTTGGTCCACTTGGCTTATCTTAGACTGAGAATGTTGTTTCAAAATCTCTTACTATTAATATATTTTTGTCCATTTTTTCCTTGCATCTTTATACTTTATCAAAGAAATCTTTAGTTATTTGCTGCGTAGACATTTATAACTGTTATCTTAACTGGAAATTGTTGCCTTTAGCATTATAAAATGTTTTTCTTTACCATGTTTAATGCTTTTTGACGTATATTTAATTTTATCTAATATCAAGCTCTCTATCCTCAATTTCCTAGTATTTGCATTTGTCTGGTATACATTTGTTCATCCCCTTTATTTTTAGCCTCTATGAATCACTTTGTTATAGAATTGGATTTTATCCTTTGGACCAATCTGGAAGTCCTTTTTCCAATGGGTGTTTCATGTTCGTTAATATTTATTGATACAACTGTTATTCCACATTATTTTGTTTTATTTGTTTGGTACATTTTGTTGTATTTATTTTTCTTCTTTACGTGACCTGTTTTCTTTGCTCTATTTTATAGGGATTTTTGATATTTAGGAAAGTTTCCATTTTTATTCTATTGGTTACTAATTACTATTACATTATACAATGTTCTTAGCACTTAGTTTTCCTCATTTAGATTTCTACTATTTAGTTTGTTTAAAAGATATTCTTTGACTTTCACATGTCTTCAGTGCAATAGTAAATTAGATTTTTTTCTACTTTCCTCTTTTGTTCCTCCCTATTCTTTCCATTTATTTTAGTTGTTCCTACTTTGTCATAACATATAGTATTTACATACTATCCTTTCCTTGTCCCTGCTTTTGCTTTGGTCTTAGATCCATAATTAAATATATTCAGTTGTCATCAACAACTCTTTTGCTGAATTTTGCCTGGTTATCTCTTGACTATATGAAGCTAGTCCTTAAGTAGCATCCTAGGAATGCCTTGTGAACACAGTGTTTCCTGAGATTATGCATGTATAGAATAGCCTTGATATTTCCCCAACGGAAAAATGCTTCCACATGCTGGATTCACCTTCCTGAGTCTTTATCCTCTATCACATCCTTGCACTAACTTATTAGCTCTCTGATGCTTTCAAATACATTCTGCACTGCTTTTATAAATATTTTCTGATATTTTGAACTGATTTTCCTATTATTTTAGCAAGAAAGTTGGTTCAAGTTACTGAATCCTCCAATATTTCTGAATTTCTTAAAGACATTAATTTGAAAAATGCTTGGCTCTCCTTTCCTCTTTTAGTGTTACGTGAGCAACAGAGAAAAGTATGTGGAGATTGAAGAGGGAATTATGAAGTCTATATTTCTAGAAATAAATAACTCACAAATTCACCTGTTCTTTAGGCTTTTCTTTTCTCTTGCCAGAAAAATCTCCATCACATTTTCCTCTAGCCAATCCTCAAAGCTGGGAAAACAAAACAAAACAAAAACAACCTACAGCCAAAGATAAAGGAGAGAGATCTGATCATTGCTTTTCTTGAGCCTCTCATTGCTGTGGGGACTGGGGCTGCCATGATGGTTTTAGTTCTCTCTTTGGAAGGTCTTTATCTCCCAGCTTCCAGGTGGTCACATTTCCTGTCTATCCCCTGCTATCTAGTTTAAGGATAAGCTAATTTAGTTACGTTTCCTTAAGGTAAAGAAGCAGACCCTGGTTGTAGTTTGCTCTGTGTCATACTGGTATTCTGTGCTAAAGAAGGTGATGAGTCAACAAAGATTGAGTGAGCAAAGATTAATCCAATGATTAGAATGTGTTAGAGAAGCTTTGGCTTTTGGCCAGAGTTTAAGAAGCAGCTGAGGCTTTGGCAAGATTAAGATAATGGATGTGCCTTGAGGCAGCCACCTATTCCTAAAATATGCAAGAAAAGTTTCTCCTTCCTCAGAGGAGTTCTTTATGTAATCTTCCTATGCTCCCATCCCAGAAGGGGACAGAGGTGCATTTCATATGGCAGAAGATACTTCAAAGGAGTTTGTTTAGACTAGCAAGAATGTGGCATTTGTTTTTGTAACCTCCTGGGTTTTAGTTCTAAGTTAGAGAGAGGGGAAGCACACATTGTTTTTAGGCTTTCTGTAAGTAACCACCAAGTCTCCTAAGCAATAAAAACTTCCCTTTCTCCATTGTCCCACTGGGGCACATGGTGATCTTTTGCATTTATATATATGGTTGGAAGCCATCCACTTAAATTGATCAGCTAAATTTGAAGAAAAAGATTTTGTTTCTTGCATTAACCTCCTTCCCAGATTTCTATTGTTGAGTGTTGTCTTAATTAAAATAAAAATTTGGTTTGAAGTCCCTTTTTAATGATCTCTGGTTTTGTTTTATGTTTGGTTTAGTTTCATTTCCCCTCCTCCCTCTGCTGTTTAAAATTAAGTTTATTTAAATGCAAAGAATGCACTGTTTATTCAACCAAATGGTATCTTTATGTGGAAAAGGAAAAAAAATCCAGAGCTACTCTACTGTCTCCGCTTAATAACTCAGTGGTTTGTTTTTTCTCTTTTGTGTGCATTTTTACTTCCAGCTGGGCTGCACACATACAACTGCTCTGTGGCGAGAATCTTTGGTAAACTATGCTACTTAAATGTTCATTGAACAAACAATTGCTCATCATTTCCCAACCTTAACAAAATAATACTGCAGTGACTTCTTTTAAAAACACTTGAAAAACTGATTTTCCATCCACATAAAAATTTGTCTTGAGTGTGTGCTTGTGGGAGTTTTGTTTTTGTTGGGATTGAGAGTGTCAACAGTGTGGAGAAAATATTTCCTTTGATTGTATTACCTGTACTGCAGTATTTTTCATTTTGCTGCAAAGTTTGCATGTAGAAACTTTTAGCATTTTCAGGTGTCTTGTGTCCCTATGCTATTCTGTACTATATTATTTTTAGGTCCACCATAGAAGAGAAATGCTATTATTTCTCTTTTCTAACCTTGTAATTAGTAACCTTTGTTAATTCTACTGGGAAAATTTTGGGGATAGTGAAGAGGAAGAGAGAGAGCAAAAATTATCCAACTTCTGTCTAATGGTCAACTCTGCCCAATATTTTGTTTCATAAAACTAACACAAAGGAAATGTTCTGTGGGAGATGATGATGATCTCCTTAAAAGGTTCAAATTCTAAAGATTCTGGACATCTTCCAAATAGCCTTAATTTCCTTAAGAACACATTATATGCTATTTATCACCTCACTGTGCTTAAGCTTACCCATGTTTCTGACCTCTATTATCTCTTGGGGGAAAAGAATTCTATAAATGTATAAAATGGTTTTCTCTTTCTTTTTTAAAAAATAGACTTTATTTTTTTTTATAGAAGTTTCAGGTTCACAACAAAATTGAATGGAAGGTGCAGAAATTTTGCATATACTCCCTGCCCCACCTCCCCAGCCTCCTGCATTATCAACATCCCCCACCAGAGTGGTACATTTGTTACAAATGATATACCTATATTGACACATCATTATCACCCAGGGTCTAGAGTTTACATTAGGGTTCACCCTTGGTCTTGTGCATTCTATAGATTTAGACAAATGTATAATGACATGTATCCATCATTATGGTAAAATACAGAGCAGTTTCACTGTCCTAAAAATCCTCTGGGTTCTGCCGTTCATCTTTTCCTCTCTTTTCAAACGCTGGCAACCACTGATCTTTTTACTGTCTCTATAGTTTTACCTTTCCTGTAATGTTCTACAGTTAGACATACTGTATGTAACTTTTTCAGATTGGCCGCTTTCACTTAGTAATCTGCATTTAAAGTTCCTCCATGTCCTCTCCTTGCTCCATAACTCATTTTTTTTTTTTTTTTGGTGCTGAGTAATATTCCATGTACTATGGTTTATTTATCCAGTCACCTACTGAAGGACATCTTGGTTGCTTTCAAGTTTGTGTGATTATAGACAAAGCTGCTATAAATATCTGTGTGCAGATTATTTTGGTGGGCATAAGTTTTCAACTTCTTTGGGTAAATACCAAGTAGTGCTATTGCTGGATTGTATAGGAAGAAGTGCATAGTTTTTAAAGAAATCATCAAACTATCTTTCAAAGTAGCTGCACTATTTTGCATTTCCACCAGTAGGATATGAGAGGACTGTTGCTTCACATCCTCAACAGCTTTTGGTGTCAGTGTTCTGGATTTTGGTCATTTTAGTTGCTATATAGTGGTAACTCATTGTTGTTTTAATTTGCATTTCTCTCATAACATATACGGAGCATCTTTTCATATGCTTATTTGCCATCTGTATATCTTCTTTGGTGAGGTGTCTGTTGTGGTATTTCATTTTTAATTAGCTTTTTTGTTTTCTTATGCTTGAGTTTTAAATGTTCTTTGTATATTTTGGATAACAGCCCTTTATCAGATGTGTCTTTTGCAAATATTTTCTACTAGCTTGTCGTTTGTCTTTTCATTATCTTGACAGTGTCTTTTGTGGAGCAGAAATTTTTAATTTTAATGAAATCTAGCTTATCAATTTTTTCTTTAATAAACTGTGCCTTTGGTGTTGTGTCCAAAAAGTCATTGCCAAAGCTAAGGTCATCTAGGTTTTTTCCTATGTTATCTTCTATGAGTTTTATAGTTTTGTGTTTTACATTTAGGTCTGTTATCCATTTTGAGTTAATTTTTATGAAGAGTGTATGGTCTGGGTGTAGATTCATTTTTTTTTTTTTTTTTGCAAGTAGTGGATATCCAGTTCTTCCAGCATCATTTATTGGAAAGACTATCTTTGCTCCATTGCATTGCTTTTGTTTCTTTGTCAAAGATTAGTTGATTGTATTCATGGGATTCTATTTCTGTGCTTTTTATTCTGTTCAATTTACCTGTCTTTTCTTTTGCTAATACCACACTCTCCTGATTATCAAATCTTTATAGTAAGTCAAGAAGTGTCAGTCCTTCAACTTTTTTCTTCTTCAATATTGTGTTGGCTATTCTAAGTCTTTTGTCTCTCCCTGTAAACTTTAGAATCAGTTTGTTGATATCCACAAAATAACTTGCTGAGATTTGGATTTTGATTTCACTAAATCTATAGATCAAGTTGGGAAGAACTGATATCTCGAAAAATTGAGTCTTCTTGGCCATGAACATGGAATATCTCTCCGTTTACTTAGGTCTTTGATTCCATTCACCAGGTTTTTAGTTTTCCATGTATATGTATATATAATTATGTATATAAAAGTATATATTTATATCTATAAATATATCTATAAATATATATATATCTTATCCTTATTTTTTTAGATTTATGCCTAAGTATTTCCATTTTTGGATGCTAATGTAAATGTTATTGTTATTTTCAAATTCTACTTGATCATTACTGTATACAGGAAAGTGATTGACTTTTAACCTGTATTGGGCTTATATCCTGAAATCTTGCTTATAATGATTTAATAGGTCCAGGACTTCTTTTCTTGATCCTTTCAGATTTTCTATATAGACAGTCATGTCATCTGCAAACAGGGACAGTTTTATTTCTTTCTTCCCAAACTGTATACCTTTTATTTCCTTTTCTTATTGCATTAGCTAGAGCTTCCAGTGTAATGGTAAAAAGGAATGGTGAGAGAAGACATCTTTGCCTTGTTCCTGATCTTAGTGGGAAAGCTTCAAATTTCTCATAATTAAGTATGATGCTAGTTGCAGATTTTTTGGAAGGTATTCTTTATCAAGTTGAGGAAGTTTTCCCCCTATTCCTAGTTTACCAACAGTTTTATCATGAATGGTTATTGAATTATCCTTTACTTAAAAAAAAAACAAACAGCTTTATTAAGATATAATTCACATACCATAAAATGTATCCATTTAAACTATGCAATTCAACCTTTGTACACAGTCTAATTTTAGAATATTTCATCACCTTAAAAGAAACCCTGTACCCACTAGCTGTCATTCCCTATTCCTTCTTCTTCCTAGCCCTAGGCAACCACTAATCTACTTTCTAATTTAATGGATTTGCCTTTTCTGGACATTTCATATAAATGTAATCACACAATATGGGGTATTATGTGTCTGACTTCTTTCAGTCAGCATAATGTTACCAAATTTTATCCATGTTATAACATGTATAAGTAGTTCATTTATTTTATTGCTAAATAATATTTTATTGTATGGCTATGCCACATTACTTAACCTATTCATCAGCTGATGGATATTTGGGTTGTTTCCACTTTTTGGCTACTATGAATCATGGTACTATGAACATTCATGTGTAAGTTTCTGTGTGGACATACTTCATTAGATTTTGGTGTACATCTAAAAATGGAATTGCTAGGTCATATGGCAACTATGTATATGTATATATAAGTATATATATAGAAAGAGGAACTGACATTTTTTCCCAGAGTCAGTTAACCATTTTACATTCCTACCAGCAACATTTGAGGGTTCTTTTTCTCTACATCCCTGTCAAAACTTGTTATTGTGGGTTTTTTTTTTATTATCATTTGTTTGTTTACTATAGCCATCCTAGTGGGTGGCTATGATATGTCATTATGGTTTTGATTTGCATTTCGTTAATAACTAATGTTGTTGAACATCTTTTCATGGCTTCTCAGCCATTTTCATGTTTATCTTCTTTGGAGAAATGTTTATTAAAATCATTGGTGCATTTTAAAATTGGGTTATTTGCTTTTCTTCCTTTGCTTTTCTCTAAATTTTCCTTTTTTGAAAACTTTCTGAGATGTTTGCTTGATCTAGTACTCTGGCAGGATTACATATTTCTTGTTTACAGTCTTCATGATTTTTCTTATGCTAATAATTTCTCAATCTTTTTAGTCTTTCTTCATAAAACAGCACATCTAACCCTTTGGCATTTTAACTGCTTTTTTCCTGGACTTTCTCTTATTTTATGAAGCTTTTCTTGAACTATATGGAGACACATTGTAGATGGCCTTTTATTGTTGTGCACAATGCGAGGGAAGTAGTCCTTTTTCCTGAGGATGTCCCAGTGTGAGCTAACTATGGGGCTTCAGGTCTTTAGAGAAGTGTCTGAGATGACTTTTGTGACCTTCCTCAGTCATAATTGGTACCTCCCATCTGCTAAATTAGGTTTATATTGTCTCTCATGCAGGTGGAATGGAGAAAAGAAAGCCTGGAATTTATAATAATAAGCGGGCCTGATGCGAAGGCTGATTCTGCTACTTATGGCTTTGTGACTTGGGACAAGTTACTTAATCTCTTCATAAGTAAAATTGGGATAATCATAACCACTTCATAATATTATTGTGAGGATTAAACTGATAATGACTGAAAAACAGCTCACAAAGTGACTAAAAATGAGCCATAATTGCTCAACAAATATCAACTATTTCCTCATGTGTTGACATAGAAATTCTTGTTAGCTTCCCTTCCTACTTGTCACTTTTTGTACTATCATTGCAATTTCTCAACACCTTAAATCAATTTTTAAACCTTCAAGTCTTACATTTATGACAAGACATGCTATGGTCTGAGTATTTGTGTCTCCCTTCTGTCCCCAATTCATATGTTGAAATCCTAACACCCCCAACATGATGATATTAGGAGGTTGGGCCTTTGGAAGGTGCTCATGACAGTGAAGCCCTCATGAATGGGATCAGTGTCTTCTAAAAGAGGCTCCAGTAAGATCGTTAGTCCCTTCCACAATGCAAGAAGGTGCCAGTTTTGAACCATAAAGAGAGCCCTCACGAGAACATGACCATGCCGGTGCCTCGATCTTGGACTTCTAGTCTCCAGAACTGTGAGAAATAAATTTCTGTTGTTTATAAACTACCCAGTCTATAGTATTTTGTTGTAGTGCCTGAGGAGACCAAGACAGGGTATTGTAAAATTTGCAGATTAACCTAATTCCAGCACTGATTCCCCAGATCTATTTTGTACATTCCCTTGCTATTTTGAGAAATGTGTGCGCGCATGCATGGGAACATGCATTAAAATCATTTATGTACTGATGGCAAAACAGTCCTTATCAATGAATGGTTACTTGTTAAACATGATCTTTTGGCCTATTGCTTCAGTCTCTCAAGTTCTTAATCACTGGTTGAGTGGAATCCACTTTCTTCTTCAAGTGACTCTTTCATTTCCAGTTTTGACTGATTGAAGAGCTTTCATTTTGAAATTTCATTTCACTTTTAGCTTAGTTGTACTTTTTCTTGTATCTTATGCCCTTTCTTTCTTAGATCCCAATTTCCTTTTCCAAAGCATATCCTCAATAGCACTTCCAGAAAGGGTATGTAGAGAAACACCTGACAGTCGTGCTGTCCATAGAGTTTTAGGTTCAAAAATCATGTCCCTCAGGGGGCATCTGGGTGACTCAGTTAAGTGTCCTACTCTTGATTTTGGTTCAGGTCATGATCTCAGGGTCCTAAAACTGAGCCCTACATGGGGCTCTGTGCTCAGCAGGGAATCTGCTTGAAATTCTCTCTCTCCCTCTGTCCCTCCCTCTGCCCATGCACACTCTCTCTTTCTCTCTCTAAAATAAATATATAAATCTTTAAAATAATCATGTCCCTCAAAATTTCAAACATTGCTCTCTCTCCATCTAGCATGCTCACAAGAACTCCACTATTCTGAGTACCTTTCATTTGTAAATAAGCATTGGCACGCCTCCCCCTCCTGAAGATTTTAGGGTATTTTTTTTTTTATTTTTGTTGTTCTGAGTCAAGAGGTGTCTAAGGGTAAGATTTGCTTTCAGGGTGAACACTAGCATCTCTCTTAAGCTTTGGTGGAGGTGGAGGAGAGAATGAGGAGGAGATTTCCCAAAGATTCCTCTTATTTCCTACATTCTGTTTTCTTTTTCCAGAACTAACATAGATTTTAAACTTGGGGATTTACCCTGGTGTTTCCTAACTCCTCTTTTATATTTTCTATATCTGATATTTTCTAGTTTCAGAATACTTCCTTTGAGTTTAATTTTTAGAGCTTCATTTAAGTTGTAAGTTTTTTTTGGTTTTTGCTATCTCCAGTTTTGTGTTTGTGGGCCGGGCTTATCTTTAGTTGTTCCTCTGGGGTAGTTGTTCTCAACTGGCGATGATTCTTCCCCCCACGTATATTTGGCAATGTCTGAAGACATTTTTGGTTTCTACAAAAGGGGTTATTACCGGCATCTAATGGATGTGGGCCTGTGGATGCTAAATACCCTATAGTACAAAGTACAGTTCAAAAGGCAACATCCCCAACAAAGAAGTATTCTGCCTAAAATGTCAACAGTGCTTGGACACCTGGGTGGCTCAGTCGGTTAAGCGGCTGCCTTCGGCCCGGGTCATGATGCCAGGATCCTGGGATTGAGCCCCGCATCGGGCTCCCTGCTCAGCGGGGAGCCTGCTTCTCCCTCTCTCTCCCTCTGCTTGTGCTCTCTCTGTCAAATAAATAAAATCTTAAAAAAAAAACCAAAACATTTAAAATGTCAACAGTGTCACTGCTGAGAAATACTCTAGGGTGTATGGGAAGAAAGTGCAGGCACACTGATCATCCACCTTAATGTTGAATATGAAGCACCTTTCTTTTGGGGTGCTGATATTAGGAGTCTGGCATTCCCAGGGCAGAGTGCTCACTCTCTTTGCAGGACAAACTTCCAGTTTTATTATGACAACAAATGTTACTCTTTCCCATCTCTCAGCAATATGAATGGGAATATGGGTCCAGTTGTTCTGTGGGCAGTTTTTAATTAGGTTACCTGCCCCATAGGTTTCTGCCTATGACTCTCACGTTTACATTCTGTACTTTCTGACCGGGCTTGGAAGCCCTCTGGTTCCACTGAGGAGAATCAGTGTTTCCCACCTTTACTACAACCATTCCTAAGCATATTTTTAGCTATTGCTTTCTTTTAAAACAGTCCTATCTCTGTGTATCTTCAAGAAACAAATCAAGAATCTTGTCTTCTGGGGCGCCTGGGTGGCTCAGTTGTTAAGCGTCTGCCTTCGGCTCAGGTCATGATTCCAGGTCCTGGGATCGAGCCCCGCATCGAGCCCCGCATCGGGCTCCCTGCTCCGCGGGAAGCCTGCTTCTCCCTCTCCCACTTCCCCTGCTTGTGTTCCCTCTCTCGCTGTGTCTCTCTCTGTCAAATAAATAAATAAAATCTTTAAAAAAAAAAAAAGAATCTTGTCTTCTGATGGCTTCCCTCCTGTTCTCTATGCTTTTATAAACTTGTTCATCTTTATTCATGCTTACTCTCATTTCAGTAAAAGTTTAGAAAAAAAGGGAAGGTTATCAACTTAATAAATGAATTGAAAGTACATCTGATTTTAAATATAAAAATAATTTTATTTTTGATGAATATCATTTTAGTTTGTACTTGACTTGTTATTGTTAATTTTTTCCTTCTTTTTTTAGTCAGGCTTTTATTATACAAATTTTTAGTTTTTCTTAAATTTAATAACCTCTCCATAGTTGTTTAGCATTTCCTCTTCCATCATAATACTAAACATAGTATCGTAAAATGCAAATGCAGAAGAGATTTTAGAGGTTTACGAGATCAAGCCCTCCTTTTATAGATGAGAGAATTGAAGTTACTACAGAAATTATTATTATGTGGTTGACCTAGTGAAGAATTTTTCCCAAGTACCTTGGGCTTGCTATGGCCACTGAGCAGAAGCCTTGTCTTTCTGATTTTATGTGGGAAACTGGATCTTCCTCTCAAGACTTTGCATCTATGCCAGTATTTCCAAAGTGTGCTCCATGGAAAACAAGTCCCACCAGGTCACCTTAAAAACAGGTTTCAGAAGCAAACGTTTCAGAATGGATTCTGAGACTATCAAGACATATTAACATATTAAAACACTTCAATCACTGGAAATGAGTCTTATAGGGACACCTCTATGGAAATTGAAGACGTAGAGACTTCCTATGTCCTGAGGCAATGTGCCTAAGAAATCTTTGGAACTGTGGGTCTAGGGGCTGGCACTGGGAAAGTAAAACATAGTCAAGGGGATCAAGGCACGAAAATAATAGCAGATGTTTTGTCTAACTAGAGAATCCTTCCTGTGTACTGTTTTCTAATTTCTAAGGAAGTCAAGGAGAGCGAGATTTGCTTGAACACTACTGACTTTGGCAGACCTTGGCTACCCTGATTCTCTGTCTCTCTTTTTGGAGAACCTCTCACAGTAAAATCTAAAGCAATGTTTCTAAAAAATAAAAACCTTCAAAACCTATTGTCTCCATTTGATACCAGAGAAAAAAAAGAGAAAATAAGCCACTTAACTATATCAAACAATCCTAACTACATATATGGTAAGAAAAAAAACAAATTCAGCATTTCAAAAGAAGTTCATCCTATGGAGGAAATTGACATGGGACCATATGTAACAGAAATAGATGTCATTTCATCATGGCAGTATTAAAACTAACACACACATGGCAGTGATATTTGTCTATACCAGGCTTCTGGAGGGACAGGTTTCAGAAACAGCAATAGCAATTTCAGTTTAAGAATCTGCTGTGGTGATTGTCTACTTGAAGCCAATTTAGAGACAAGAGCAAAATTATCCCCAGAAGCAACTGTGGTGTATGGACCTAAGCAAATCCAAAGCACAGGAAATAAGGTCACAGCATAGAGCCTATGCTCAGGACCAGAAATCCAACCGACAGTGTAATGGGTGTTAATGATCTTGAACACAATAGATGAGAAAGAAAGATGCCTTGGGCTCATGGGATGCCACCATTACCAAGTTCTGAATTGTGTAAGAAAGGAGGAATTCCTCAGCTGTCCTTCTCTGGGGAAGTAGCATAGATGGAGTCCATCCCCGTCCTCCGTCTCTCACCACAGATACGATAAACACAGTTCACAGTTCCACAGGTAACCTCATCACTGTCCATCCTGGACAACTCGCATTGACTGGCCTCTGGCTCCTCTCATTTCTCCAGATAACCTTGATGATGTTTGATGAGATCAATGGGGCTTGGGAAGTATGCAGATAGAATCAGCTCTGAGATTGCTCTACTCCTCTCCTAGGAGGGTCAGTCATTTCCTTGGCTGACCAGAGTCTTAGAGCTTGCACCAAATGAATCAAGAGAGCAAAAAACATTGGATTGTTGCAGTGGTACTTATTCCCCATTCCTCATGTTTCTATGACAAGCAATTTCTGTTACTAACACTCCTGGCCCCTGTCTATACCCTCAGTCCTACGTGGATGATAACTTTTCTAAAGGAAAGTGAGCTCAGCTCCTCTTTCTCTTTCAGATCTTCCTATTTTTAAAAGGCATACATTCTGTTTGGTTCTCTGTCACATAGTAAGTAACTGGGTAGGAAATTTTGTCTATTTAAAAAAGAGGTACTAGCAAGCCTTTGAACCATAGAACTAAAGCCTTGGCCTTCAACCAGTTCCCTTGGGGATAAACACAGTGTTTTCCTGTTGGTATGACTGACACTTGTGTCTGGCTCTCAGTGGAATTTGAACTTGGAAGAAGAAAAGGGGCCTTATATTAGTTTGCTATAACAAAGTGCCCCAGACTAAGTGGCTTGAAAAACAGAAATTTATTTCCTCACAGTTCCGAAGGCTAGAAATCCAAGATCAAGTCTGCAGAGCTGGTTTCTCCTGAAGCCTTTCTCCTTGGCTTGTGGAAGGCCATATTCTTCCTGTGTCTTCACTTCATATTCCCTCTGTTCATGTCTGTATTCTAACATCCTCTCCTTAGAAGGACATTGGGCATTTTGGTTTAGAGTCTACCCTAGAGACCTCATTTTAATTTAATTACTTCTTTAAAGACCCTATCACCAAATATGGTCACATTCTGAGGTCCTGAGGGTTAAGACTTCAACATATGAATTTTGGGGGGACACAAGTCAGCCCATAATAGATTGTTTAATTGGCTCCTCCTAAGACCCCAACTGGTACATATAAATGCATTTCTAGCTGCATGTAGGTGTCATGCTTTTTTATTCCCTTGGCACCTAGTGCAGGCACAGAACAGAATTGTTTCTCAGTTTAGCTATTAGTTCTGGACCTTATCATAAGTTTTAGCCCTTTACTTTTAAAATGACTTACCAAAATGGCTTAGCAACATGGGTCTAATAAAGTTAATTACATAAGCAAATATAGTAAGAAGTTTCAAATCATTACAACCTGGAATAGAATAGCTCCTCAAACATTTCAGTCATGGTTATAAATTACCAAAGCCATATCATCATTCAAAAATGATTACCTTATCAGTCATTTCTAACAATCAATTCACTTTTATGCAAAGAAATGTGGGTTTAGAATATCAAAGGGACTTTAGTTTCCAAGTCCCAGGAAGTTAACAAAAGGGTCTGGAAAGCTTCAGTGGAAAAAATCAACAGGGTGTTGAGTCTGTACCTGAATCTTGGAGGTAGATTTTAGACATTACATTTAGGCAAGGTAGATTTTAGACGTTACATCTAGGCAATGTAAGATGCCTAGAAATGGGTAGAGGGGACTACACTAGAATGTTTTGTGTCCTCAGAAGCTAAGGGGTTAAGGCGAATGAGCAGGACTTACTTGGTAAGTCTTCTGGGAAGAAAACGTTATTGGATCAGGCCCTGATGAGCATGTGGGATGACCCCAGAACAATGAAGTTGAAAGGAATGGAGAGTCTCATCTACAAAGACACAGAATTGGAGGAACAGGATGCTTTCACAGTTTGGGGAACAGAGTCTTCTTGGAGAGGAGAATGAGAGCACAAATTAGAGTGGTTCAGTTGAAGAAAATCACATCCTGGAAATCCAGAGGAACTTTGGGGTGTGAAGGCAGCATTTTAGAGCTAACCTCACTGACCTGGGAAAACCAGGTTGCTTATTAGAGATGAGAGAAGTATACACATAGGTGGCAGAGATCAGGCCAGATTGGTAGCCAGGGGTCAGATTTTGAAAGGCCTTTTCTCTGATCTTCTGTTGATTTCTCGCCCTCCCTCACCATAGATTCCTTATTTTTACTTGTCGAAAATCATCACTAATCTAACATTGTCCTCCAGGTTGATCTTGTAGGTAAATCCAGTCACTGTGCTTTTTCATCTACTATTTATGTCCTTGAGATTAGGGGAAGGAGGCTGAAGGCAGTTAAGTAGTAATTGTTAAAATATTTGTAGAAGGGCCCTCCTGCATTAACTTGGACCCACCTGTTAACAAGTCTGAGAAAGTATTCTGACACAACAGCACACAGGCTTTATGCACACTTTAATTAAATAATCAGAAGTGTTACTTGTTTCTTTCCTCAGCATTTAAAGAATAGCCCATCAGTGAAGAACCCTATAAAATATTGTGTCGCTTTATTTACCTTTCAGGTTTTCACTGCCAGGAAAATAAATTTCCTTTGATCCAAAATTGTTGTGAGATGAACTTTTGAAGTTCTCTTCCCACCTTGTCTGGAATCTTTAATCTTTACAGATCATGAAAGTAGAAAAGATTGTTGCAAAATCATTGGTTGAATTTAAGACTAACGAAAGAGTGGCTTTTAAGAGGCCTTCCACGTAGGTACAGAGCACAGACCGATTGCCACAAGCCCTGTAGGATTACCTGTAGCATTTGCCATGGTCTTATCCTGGCCTATTCCTCTGGGCACTGCAATAGCCTGTCTTTTTTATCTCCTTTCCCTACCTAAGCAAGAATTTGATTCTTTCAGAGTCTAGTTCTTTAATAGGTTAAAAAAAAAAAGTTGTCTATGAAAAAATCAGACATGTTGTTTTCTGCCTATGTGCATATCTAGATAGTATTATAGAAGAAAAATGAGCAGTCCATCAGAGCTAGGGCCAGTTCTGCCACTTTCATTTGTCTCTTTAATAAATTGTTACTGAACAACTTCTGTATATCAGACATTTTCTAGAAGTGCAATTTTATCAAATTATTTAACTTCTCCATATTTCTGATTCTTCACAATATCACTGGACAGATAAATTCACCTATACGTAAGAGTTGACTAATCCATGGCATGAGGAAGCTCCAACAAGTGTAGATAATCCTTCCTCCTCTTTATTGACTTTTGAAGATTAAAGTTTAAACATGCATGATGTCCTAGAAGAGTATGAGGTCAAAATTTCTTGGTTCTTGTTTTGCACCTACTTGCATTTGCTGAACTTGTCTGATTTTACATAACTTCTTTGAACAATAGCATCTCCACTTAAAACAGGATCATTAATAGGAAAGAAAGAGCCTTTTATCTAAGAAAGCTTCAGGGCAGTCACTTCATATATATATTTAAGATAGTTATAATGCTCTTTCACATGATGCTTCCACAGCAGACTTAATATCATATTTTCAAATTTTTATTTTATAAATGAATCTCACTCATTAGTGTTCAGAATAGGAAGAAAGGGTGAAATACAGATTCACAGAATAAAAACATCCTAGAGAAGTTCTGTGTGGGTAAGAAAGATGCCAAATCAAGAAACCAAAAGTATTAGAGTTATGAAGTGAGGACAGGATCAAATTCTTAATTATGTATCATTACACAGTAGATTTGGTGTAATCAAGAAAAGAAGGATAACAACACTGGAAGGAAGATGTCCACTGAAGGTTGGACTTCAGATGTAGCAAATAAAATAGTCTGGATCAAGCTTGTCAACAAAGGGTACATCTATCTCTATTATCAGATCTTTCTTTTTCTTTCAGTATTTATAATGCCCTAACAGAAAATTCACCTTGAGATTGATTATCAGATTCCAGAAGTATCACAGTTATTTATTTATTTAATTAGTTATCTTAAAAAATTTTACTTTAATTCCAGTGTAGTTAATGTGCAGTGTTACATTAGTTTCAGGTATACAATATAGCAATTCAACAATTCTATACATTGTACTCATCTGATAAGTGTACTTTTTAATTCCTATCACCTATTCTACCCTTCCCCCCTCTCGTGTATTTATTGATTGATTGATTGCCATTAATTCCACAAAATATTTGAAGAGTTTACAGAATTAGATCAGAGGGGTTGCCAAAAAAACAGCAGCAGCAAAATAACGATAAACAATAACAACAAATGGCAAGGAAGGAAAAGAATCCTATTTCCAATTGCCATGTAATAGTATTTAAAATGTTCAGTTTTTCAACAAAAATTATGATATAGAAAGAAAAAGGAAATTATGGCCCATACACAGGAAAAAAGTAGCCAATATTAACGGTTTCTGATAATCACAGACATTGATCTTACTACATAAAGATTTTAAATCAGTTAAAACTAAAACAAAGCATGTCTAGAGAACTAAAGGAAAGTATGAAAACAATGTTTCACTAAATACTTTCACTAAATATCAATAAAAAGATACAGATGATAAAAAAAATCAGAGGAAATCTGGAGTTGGAAAGTAAAAAAATTGAAATAAAAAATTCACTAGAGGGAACCCCCAGCAAATTTGGACAGACAGAAAAACTAATCATCAAACCTGAAAAGAGGTCAATTGAAATTACTTAGTCTGACTGAGGAATAGAAAGAACAAAGAATGAAGAAAAGTGAACAAAATCTCAGAGACCTGTAGGACACCTTAAAGAGTACCAATACATGCATAATGTGAATCCCAGAAGGACAGAACAGAAGGAAAGGGGCAGAAAGGATATCTGAAAAAATAAGAACCCCAAACCTCTCAAATTTGTTGAAAAGCATAAATCCATGTACCCGAGAAGTTCAACAAACTCCAAGTTAAAATCAAAGCGATCCACAGCTAGATATATTATAATCAAATTGGCAAAAGCCAAAGACAAAGAGAGAATCTTGAAAGCAGTGAGAGAAGCATCATGTACAAGACTCAATAAGATAACAGCTGATTTCTCATCAGAAACCATGGAGGCCAGAAAGCAGTGAAATCATATATTCAAAGTGCTGAAAGAGAATAGTAACCAAGAATTACATGTCCAGTAAAATAATCTTTCAAAATGAAGGAGAGGAAAATGACAAGGATGTCTGTTCTTGCCATTTCTATTCAACATAGTGCTGGAGTTTCTAGCCAGGACAATTAAGCAAGAAAAAACAAAAAGAGAAAGAAAGAAAAGAAAAAGGCATTCAGATGGGAAAGGAAGTAATAAAACTATTATTTTCAGATGACCTGATCTTTTATATGGAAAATACTCAGGAATCCGGAAGGAAAATCTATTAGAGTTAATAAATTCAGAGGTGCCTGTGTGGCTCAGTCGGTTAAACATCTGACTCTTGATTTTGGCTCAGGTCATGATCTCAGGGTGGTGAGATCAAGCCCTGTGTTGGGCTCTTTGCTCAGTGGGGAGTCTGCTTCTCTCTATCTCCCTCTCCCCTTGCCTCTCTCTCCGCTCACACTCTGTCTCTCTTTCTCTCAAACAAATCATCAATCAATCTTAAAAAAAAAAAACCAAGTTCAGCAACGTTATAGAATATAAGATCTAAATACCAAACTAAATTGTATGTCTATCAATACACAGTCTAAAAATAAAATTAAGAAAAAATTCCATTTAAAATAACCTAAAAAACATAAAATATTTAGGAATACATTTAACGAAAGAAATGTAAGATTTACATACTGTAAACTACAAAACATTTTGAAAGAAACTTAAAAAGACCATGTAGAAAGACATTCCATGCTTATGGATTGGAAGACTTAATATTAAGTGGCAACACTCCCTAAATTGATCTACAGAATCAATGAAATCCCTATTAAATTCCCAACTGCCTTTTTTTCCCCCAGAAGTTAACAAGCTGATCCCACAATCTATAGGGAAATGTAAGGGACCCAGAATAGCCAAAACAATCTTGAAAAAGGTGAACAAATTTGGAAGATTCACATTTCTTGTTATCAAAACTTACTACAAAGCTTCAGTAGTCAGCTTTGTAAGGAGACATTATGATACTGGCATAATAATGGACATATATAAATGGAATAGAATTAAGAATCAAAGAAAAAACCCTAACTTTTATAGTTAATTGTTTTTCATCAAGAGTGCTAAGACAATTCAATGGGGGAAAATCGTCCTTTCAACAAATGGTACTGGGTAATGGGATAACCACCTGTGAAGGGATAAAGGAGGACTCAGTCTTCACAACACATACAAAAATTAATTCAAAATTGATCAAAAAGCTAAATGTAGCAGTGACAATTGTAAAACTTGAAAACATAGGTGGAATTCTTTGTGACCTTGAATTAGGTGATGGTTTTTTGGATGTAATTCCAATAATAGTTTTTTGGATAAAATTTTGGTTGCATTAGCAACCAAAGGAAAAAGGAATTTGACTTCATCAAAACTAAAAAAAAAAAAAAATGTGCATCAGAAAACACAGTAATGGAAGTTAAAAGACAACCCACAGAATGGGAGAACATGTCTGCAAATAATGTCTCTGATAACAAAGGACTCGTATCTAGAATATATGAAGAACTCTTACAGTAAAAAGACAAAGGACCCAATTAAAAATCGGTAAAGAATTTGAATAGATACTTCTCATTTGAATATACACAATAGGCCAATAAGCACATGAAAATATGTTTATTGAAATATGAAAACATCATTAATCATTAGGGAAATGCAAATCAAAACCACAGTGAGATATCACTTCACACCTACAAGAATAGCTATATCTTAAAAAATGGACAATAACAAGTCTTGGCATGGACATGGAGAACTTGGGACCTTTGTACATTGCTGGAGGGAACTAAAATAGTGCCATCACTGCAAAGTACAGTTTGGCAGTTCCTCAAAACCCTAAACATGGGGTTATCATATCACCCAGAAACTCCACTCTTAAGTGTATATACCCAAGAGAAATAAAGACATAGGCCCACAGAAAAATTTGTTAATGAATGTTCATATCAGCGTTAATCATAATAGCCAAAAGTAGAAACAACCTAAATGTCTGTCAACTGATGATTGGGTAAACATAATGTGGTATATATATTATATCGATTCAATGGGATAGTATTCAGTCCTCTAACTGATTCATGGATGGATTTTGGAAACATGCTAAATGAAGGAACCCAGACACAAAAGGTATGTATTGTATCATCCCATTTATATAAAATGTTCAAAATATGGAAATCCACAGATTTCAAAATAGATAGTTGCTGCCTAGGAACGGGTGAGGGAGAAATTGGGTATGACTGCTAATAGAAACAGGGCTTCTTTTTGTGGTGATGAAAGTGTTCTAAAATTGGTTGTGGTTATGGTTGTCAACTCTGTCAATATTCTTCAAACCATTCGATGGCACACTTTAAATGGGTGAATTATGGTACATGAATATGATTATGACATGAGAATTATGTCTATTCTGAGCTCCAGAGACATACTATCCAATTGCTCACCTTAAATATCCTTTGGAATACTTCAAAGATGTCTCAAAGACAGTATATCCAAACTGGATTAATAATCTACCCCTCGCCTCTTGTTCCGCTTTTAGATTTCTCTGTATCAATGTACAACTCTGTTCTCTCATTCGGTTGTATAGTTCAGAAACCCAAGAGTCATTTTTTATATTTCCTTCTTTTTAACTAAGTCCTGCCCATTCTCCTTCCTGGGTTTCTCTTTTATCCATTTTTGTACATCTCTACATTACCACCAGAGTAAGTCTGGACCATTTTAATGGTCTCCTAACTAATCTTCCCATCTCCATTGTTAGCCATTTCAAATCTGTTCTCCACACTGAATTAGAGTGTGTTTTCAAAATGCAAATCGAATCATGTCACCCCTATGGTGACCTATGGACCTATGGACCCAGATTCTAAAGAGACCCTACACGGAATAGCTTTTTTCTGCCTGTTCAGCCTTTCACACCTGATTCCTACTTTGAAAAAAATCAGCAAGTCATACAAGTAGATTGTAAAAAAAATTATTAATCAGATTATGTGTTTCAATGTCCTAAAAAATTTCTCTTCATGAAACACACCACTATTCAGGATTTCACAGGTAGGTAGATGATTTAGAGTTATTGCATTATTTTTCAATAATATTTTAATGATAATGCTTGATAGTATTATTATAATGACTTTGACCATAAATTCATATTTCAATAAAGAGATAGAAACCCAATTTTTCTTTAATTTTCCCTTCAATTTTTAAAAGCAGAGGAAACCCTTCTTCAAATGGAATCTTATTAGAAAGCCCAATGTGAAATGAGAAAATTAGTTGCCCTGGTAAGATAATGGAACCTGGGCTTCTGTCAGCTTGATCCTCCTCTTAGCTTCTGACCTAGATTCTGAACCATCTAGGGAACACAGCTGAAATCCACTGGCTTAACCTATCAAACATCATAAAAAAAGGAGCAGTGCCATGGTTTTGACTTTTCCATTTGCATTAATATTTCTTCTAAAAACATTTGTTTTTGGGAATCTTCCATGTACCTATTTTTTACATCCTCAATGCTATCTCCATTCCTCTTTTCCTCTTGTAGTTCCTTCATGTTGATTTATATTAATTTCCATTCCTCTCCGGGCCACCTGCACTGTATTCATTTCTCCTGTGAGAATAACCTCAAGGGTTCTTCATGACAGTTTACAGAAAAATCCATCATTTGAGATGCACTTTTTCATTTGGTGAGATGAATGGTGCTTTCAGAGACATTGACTGTTTACCCTTTCGCTGACCCTGTAAATGCCGATGATTTGCCCATGGAGCACACTGAGATGAAATGCCAGTTCTCGCAGAAAGTCTCTGTGCTCTTCTACTCAGATGACATCTCTTCAAATGTCTGGCTTCCGCTTCTCCAACTTTTCCCCCACATTCAACCACTACTGTCTTCAATAGTGTGCTGGTAAATGTTTAAATAACTGGCTGTCCTGCGGGGAGGACAAACCCTGATTTATAGTGCTTGCCTCTTTCATCCTGGCCAATTTCAAACCACCAGTGTTGCCACTGAAAGGTGGAGCGAGGCAGATATGTACAGTGACAGAGCATTACATAGCCTTCCTGCCATACAGAGACAGCATAGAGGGATAACTTCAAGGGCATAGGTCATAGGAAAATAGTTAAGAAGTGAGGAATTTTTAAATATGTACTTTTTAAAAAAATTTATTTATTTGAGAGAGAGAATGGGAGAGATAGAGCACAAGATGGGGGAGGGTCTGGCATCAAGCAGGATGTGGGGCTTGATCCTAGGGCTCCAGGGTCATGACCCGAGCCGAAGGGAGCCTCCCAACCAACTGAGCCACCCAGGCACCCCTATGTACTTATTTTTAATACACAGATTTTCCTTGACTTACATGGAGTTGTATATCCATTGTAAGTTGAAAATATCAAGTTGAAAATGCATCGTATATACCTAACCTACTGAACATCATAGCTTAGCCTAGCCTACCTTCTCATCTATACACCACCTGCCCATGCCCCACATAGGATTCCTGTGGGCTTTCCAGGAACCAGAGATCCCTCTCATCCCACCCTTCCGTGTTTGCTTCTGCATCCCAGACCCTGCCCACCACACCTCATCCTGGTGCTCTGTCCTGCTGGCCATGAAGGTACATTTCAATGTCACTAAGGACCCCTGGCTGACATTCTGGAAAGCTCTGGCACTTGATTCCATGATCTTAGCTCCCTGGCTCTCTAGTCCTTGGTTCCTTATTTAATCCTGTGATATCTGCTCTGCTCCCTGCATTTGGTGGCTCACGTAGAATCCCTTCTGTGATTTACAGACCTCGACTTCTTGTTTTTCTCTCAGCTCAGCCTGTGTCAGGCTCCCTATGCTGTGAGGAAGAGACATTCTTTTACCTACCTGAGGCTCAAGGAATCCCTCCCAACCAGGTGAGTCTTCCTGTTGCCTCTCCCCCGTCTCATATTTCTCTCCCTCCTCACAGCCATAGGAGAGAGATTCAGTAGTTATTCACATTTCAGTGAGATAGTCTAGCTGGGATTACCTCCACAGTACCTGATACACAGCTTATGATCAAACGTTCGACTCAACTGAAATGCTCTCTCTCTAGGGGAGTTAAGACTTGAAGAGAGAAAATCAATCAGCTATGTTTTATGTAATTCCTCCAACTCTTAGAAAATACAGGTTTTTTTGTTTTGTTTTGTTTTGTTGTTTTTGTTTTTTTATCACTAGAAAATGGTGACCAGGAATATTAGAAACCCAGGTAACCTTCCAAAGGTTTTTACAGGTTAAATATATTTGAGAGAAAGGTGTTGGCATTTTCATAACACCTAGAGGCACAATGTTTTTCTTTTTTATGCTAACCCTTGGCTTTATAAAATGGCTGGAAGTTTTCCAGTATTTGCCACTTGGAGGGCAAATGTCCTTTGCCCTGAAATGAGGCTGAAATCTGGCTAACATGGTTTTAACAGGAAGTGTTCTTGGACTTTCAGGAAGATGAAAAGCAAACACAGGGACAAAAAGAAAAGACAGGGGCTGGAGCTGCCACTCCTTGACAAAGGAAAAGAGTTGCACATTTTAGCTTTTTTACTTTTTTACTTTTAAATGATCATTGAATTCATCAGGTGTTGGGTTTCTAACACCAACCCTGAGATCCTGGGCCTGTCATTGTTAGTGTTCACCTCACTGAGACCAGTGGTAAGAATAGGTTGACCAGGTGGCAGAAATCCTAAAAGGACAACACCAGAAAAATGATGCTTGAAGACGAACTCTATTAAATTATAAAAAGTGAAGGGGTCTTCAGAATGCAAATGTGATGAGCACCAAAACACTGGTTTTGGGAGTCTGGGAAGAAGAGCTGGTGATTTGAACAGTTACATTTATAAGCTTCGATTTTAACTAAGATCCAAGTTCAGAGCCTTTGAATGCTGAAGGGGGGAACGTCTGAGATATAAAGTTTCCTAAAGAAAATGAGAACAAAGGTAAAGGAGATGGACTATGGCTGCTTTGCAAACATGGAGTCCAGGAAATGCTTTGAATGGAGATAAAATGGAAGTAACTTAGGCTTCTTATGTGCTATTTACTTGAAGCATGTTTTATCTTAAATGTATCCTGTGTACTGTTTTCATTATCCTCATTAGGGGATTATGAGAGCACTTATTTAGTTTAAAATTCTTGTCTTTCATTCCCTCAAGACTCATCAAATGTTGTATTAATGTAGAAGGGTAAATAATATTGGAAAAGAATTTGCTCTTTACTGAATCACAAGGAACATTACTTTTTAAAAAATATCCTTAAGAGAGAAAGGTCTTTACAGTGGTAACGCTTCATATTTTAGTTGCAAATGTGTATCTAATTAAAATTCCATATGACAATCATACTATATTATTTAAATACCAAATGATCATTAAAATCACATTTAATTGTGGCTTAAAAAATATAACAGATATGTACCCAGGAAACAGCTGCTAAACATCACCAAGATTTCCTTGATCAGCTTTGTTTTCCTCAAGCATTTCCCAGTTACAATGAGCCTGGTTGGAACAACTATTTCTTTTATACACACACACACACACACACACACACACACAGAAGCACTACTGATGTTACAAGGGATTTTGTTTGAATGACTGACAATTTTGTGAGAGTTCTGAATGATTCAAAAATAGTCATGCCAAATCAAGCCTGGATTTTCCATTTTTACTCTGATGTACCATGTAGAACTAAAAACCATCTACAGAAGATCAAGTATGGGTTATGTTGAAGATGGAGAAGAGGAGAGGTCTGTAGAGCTCAGAGGGCTTAAAAGACAAGGAAATGACAAATGCATGGTTTCGTATGCTCTGAAGCCTTTGGTGGCACCAAGTCTTCCTCCACACAACTCTGGCTGTATTCTGTCAAATCTCTATGTTACTTTGAAAGCAATTGGATATCCACTACTCATTTTCCAAACAGCCAACAAAATTAAACGCTCTCTGAGGAAATGGGTTTTGTGTGGCCAAACATCTTCATGCAATTCATTGTGAATCTTTGATTCAGAGATTGTAGACATGGCCGTCGCCATGTCCAGGTTAGGAGGCAACATTGCAAAGGGGAAAAAAATTCTCCTCTTAGGAAACTCCTTCACTTCTGCTTTTTTGGTGCACTTCACTCACGTTGTGACTTCTCAGGATACCAGTCATCTTGACTCCGGATTTGGAAAGTCCTCAATGGTAAACCCATTGTGCGCTGTGCCCTGCGGTATCAGGCCTGAATCTATTCTTCCCCTGAAGTCTGCCACTCTGCACTTACTTTCCTTTCTGTTCGTAGCCCCCTCCCCAGCAAATCCCTGTTCCTTAACATCTACACCAGTGGCAAACCGTTTAAAATAATTCACATGAATATGCAAACTTGCAGCGAGTTGTCTAGCATTGTGAGGGGGAGCCATGTAAATGGATCTCCCCCTCTCCCCACCCTCCTCCCTCCCTCCCCCCCTTCTACCTCCCTCTGCCTCTGATTTTCTTTTGTTTTAGAAAGGCAACCCAGGACTTCTGGGTAAGAATGTGATGTCAGCACAAGTGTCTAATTCCTCTCCTTTCAGGTCCCCATTAAAATGACCGATAGGTATAAAAATAAGAGAAAAACCTGCACCCGGTGCTGACGCCCGGGAAGGCTGAAAAGTGCACACCGCATCTCCAAGAATTTCTGTTAGAGGAGAATGAATCGAATGAAAAGGCAAACTCGTGACTCTCCCTCGGTGGAAGAGGGGCAGGATGCAGACAGAGTAAAGTGGCAGAGACACAGGCAGAAACCTGCTAACAGCCCTTAGGTTAAAGGAGCCAGGGCCGGCAGGAGGTTAGACCGTTGGGAGGTCAGGAGCACATCTGGATTCCTTCAGTGTGTTTGAAAAGTGTCAGCTGCTCCCTCGGGGGAACTGAACTGGTCATAGAGGCTACCCTGCAGCCCAGGCTGGGCGAGGCAGCTCTGCGGAGGACCACAGGGTGTGAGGCGTGGTGTTTGTGCTCTGAGCCTCACATGCATCTCAGCTTATTTCCTGAGGATACGTTCTTGGAAGGAGAATTACCAGGCCCAAGGCTATGAACGTTTCTATGATTACTGATCAGAAATTGCTCCATAAAAGGACTGTGTTGCTTTATACTTCCACTAAGCAGCAAATTGCTGGACCCTTTTCACCAACCCTCACCAGTGTCAGACACCAACGATAGATGAAAAATGACAACTCATGGCTGTTTAATTTTGTGCTTGAGTATTAACGGAATTGAATTTGTTTCACTTTTAACAAGCGTGTGTTTTTTTCTTTTTTGAATTGCTTTGTGCAGGTTTTCCCATTTTGGGGCTCACCTCTTTCATATTTATTTGTGAAGTTGCTACCTTTGAGGGTGGGATTCCAGTTCTTTATTTCCATATTTTAAGGCAGAAAAAAATCTGGTTCCTTAGGGATGGCACAATAGAAATGCAAACATGTGAGCCAACCGAGTGGTACAAACTTACCCTTGCTTCCTGCCTGTTTCTTGGGCCTGATGGTTTTAGAAGATGCTCTGATTTCATGGCTGCTTTTATTTATATTTTTTTAGTGTGGGGATCTGGAAATATATGTTTGAATTCTGATTTTGTGAGCTTTCAAATTAGATCACCTTGTCTGATAAAGGGAAGAGCAGGATCCTTTCTTCTAGGGAATGCCTCAGAAGGAGTAGGCTGGATGCTTGTCATACGTACATCTCTTTCTTCTTGACCAATATTAACAGATCCTGGGAGACAAAGACTGATTTGCTTATCTTTTTATCTACCCTCCACCCCCATAGCCTAGCAAGGTGTCACACGATGGGTGCTTGATGCAGAAAAGATTGATAGGGAGGTTTTAAGAGACGGAGGAGCACGACCCTAAGCAATGAGGACAAATGAGCAGGGAACAGAAGGGCCCCAAAAGGAGAGGATTCTGGCAGTTAGAAACCAAAGATAAACATTGCCTGTTTTATAGCTTTGCTTCAGGAGACTTGAGTTCCAGGGCGGGCCAAACTAATTCCACACTTAAACAAATATATTCTATATGGCTCACAAGGCAACCATGGCAGCTTAAGACGGCTCAATTTCCTATTAATAGCCCCACTCAAAATGGTCCCACAACTCTCTCCCCGGAGCCTGAGACTCTAAAATATCTGAGGCTGGCCAGCATGCCTCCTGAAATTCTTATGGCCCTTAAATTGGACTGGCTTTTTTTTTTTTTTTAGTAATTTCGATTCTGAGAAAGAAAAAGTAGCTCATGCGGGATACCTGGATATCTTATCCTTTACTTACTTCTTTACTTATTCCAGCAAATGCTTTGCAGATGCTCCACTGGGAGGCTGCCGAGGGGGAAACTCATGCCCTGGAGGCATTTCTCTCATCCCATTTGAAGACCCTAATGAAGTGGGCTGGTTGCTGAGCTGTAGCAGCTTGCCGCTCTCCGCAATTGAATTCCACTCTCTAATGAGTTCCCCTAAATCTGCCATCAGATGACTTTATTGACTTTCAGATCATAATTAACCAACACTCACTTTTTTTGCAGTTATTTTGACTTTTTTTCTTTTTTTTCCCCCCATTCTGTGATTGAATGTCTGGACCCAAACTAAGTCATGGATTCCGACAGATACTTAATGACCAGGCACCAACAAGGGACACTGTCTCTCCTTGTCACTTCTGAAAGAAATATTACTGGGGTAGGAGGGGTGGAGGAAAAAAAGCAGCCTAAAGTATTTTCCAGAACCGCTGGATGTCTTAAAAGGTAAATAGGAGGAAAGTAACCCATCAGTGGGTAATTGACACTGTTTGTGACGTTTTTATTACTTTTCAATTAGAGGAGGTGATAGAACATTTGGTTACCTTCTAGACCAGTAAATTCTCCAGCTCAGAAAGTCTTGGCTTCATTAGAAGCACATGCTGGTTAAAGTTGTAGATGAACAAGGCTAAATCAGTTGCCACCTTTTTCCTTTTTCTTTAGGCAGACTGAGATAAAATCCTGTGATAAATGAGCAATTAGGCAAAGCCCTCATTATTTTTTCTAAAGGAACGTATTCTTTTCAGCATCCCCCATCATTTAAATTTGATTTCCAGAGTGTCCAGTACATTGCCTAAGTTGGTGACCGCTCATTAAATAGATACCACCTTTCAACCCATGTGTGCACGATCCATACTGTCCGCACGCCTTTTGTAAAGTGTTCTTTGAAATACTCTGCAGATAGATTTAAGTGCCTCACAATAAGGAGTCAGGACCTTGCACCTAGGGGATATTGATGACTCAATTAATTAGTGAGGTGGTCTTTAATGGGCCGAGCCATGAGTCCCATTTTCCTGATGGGAGCTTTGTGGCCCAGAGGAAATTAAGATCAGTTTGACACAGGGCTAATTGCACAGATGTCACTTAAAGGCAATTAGATCCTTTCCTCTAAAGCCAGGTTTCTGCTTTCCAACCCTGCTTTCCTGATAATCACAACATGCTCTTGTAACTCCTGTCCCACCACACATGACCGTGTATTCTGGGGCAGTTCATTTCACTTTTCTGAGCCTAGTTTCCTCATTTGTATAGTGGGGATGATGCTATCTTCTTTGCAAGGTTTTCATGAGGTTTAAATGAGGTGTTATTGCTCAGGTGCTTTTCACAATGTTTGCTGGCTCAGAGTAATTGTTTAGCATAGAAATGCAAGTAATACACATCAATATTAAGAATGATAATCTGGATTTCGTGCTTGCAGATGAGAAGCTGCTGCAGTTGGGACCCTTCCCCAGCTCTACCAGAAGCAGCATCACAGAGCGAACATCGCAGAGCTCCTGGAGCCCGTGTATGATGTCTGCGTCTGCCAGACAGGGGGCACTCAGACTGCTTCTCTCTTGGCAGCTTCTACTCTAAATTTGAAGCACAACTTGATGGGGCTCATGTTGAAGTTCAAAGCAGTCTGGTAACTGATTAAAAATGTCTTTCCCAGTTTGTGGCTCTCTCTGTTCTCTCTTGAAATAAGAAACTGGCCTGAGGTGGAGGGGCTCAGGGAGGGGCTGGGAAAGGGGCAGTGCAGGAGAAGGTGACGGTGGGCTCAACCCCAGATGAAGATGGTAGAGATGCTCTGGGGACAGAGCCTGTCAGCTATAGGGCGTGGCCAACACCTGGCCTGAGTCAGAGCCTGAGGTTGGGCATTGGGGGTTGAAGATGTGCCGATGTTGGCTACTGTCAAATGGAGAAACTGCTTGCAGTTATCACTTAATTATTATTTAAATTATTCCTTGATCAGAATTTGAGTGGCTGGAGTCTAGGGTCTGGAGCGGGGGTCCTAGAGTCTTCCTTGCCCAGAGCCCCTGGAGGCTGGACGGGAAGTCTGCCCAGTCTTGCTAGAGCACAGCTGGCCAGGGCCAATGTCTAAATTAGGCTGTCCTTTTGGACTTCGGAAAAAATTGAGTCATGCAGGCAGATTACCCTGAGAGAAACTTTGTGCTCTTTTAAAACAGAGTCCTATGTGCGGTCCTTCAGGAGACTGAGATTGTGAATGATAATTCTTTGTCATTTGAACAGTTTCCAAAATCTCTTCTGAGAAGTGGGCCAGCAGCTACACCCAAATGACTCGTGGCTTCTCTGTTTGGAGAAGCACCTAGGACAGGTGACTGGACAGGCTTGGCAGCCAGGCAGACGTGGGTGCAGGTCCCAGCACTTCCATCTGGGCGTGGGAGCTTGGGAAAGTTATTTTACCTCTCCAAGCCTCCGCTTTCCCTGCTACAAAGTGGGGCAAATGATGCTTATTTCAGGGCTTTGCTAGGATGAAGATAAGTACTGTGATATTCTGTGGCACAGGAACAACGGGTACAATGAGTGCTCAGCACAAGGCAGCTATCGATGTTGGTGACGTTATTTTCACTATTCTACCTCTTCACTGAGTCCCAGGAATCAAATACTTATCATATGGTACAACTGGGATAGAAAAGGGAAGTGATAGAGCATGGGGCATCAGGGCCAGTGGGACCTCACCCGATCCACACCTCATCCCACCAGTCCGTTATCACTGAGCATTTTGCTCAAGGAGAAAGCAGGCCTGCACAGTGAAGTGGCTTACATGGTCGATCAGCTGGGAAGTACAGGGGCCAGGATTCAGACCCAGGCTTGTTGGACATGACGGTTCATGCCGTTTTCACCAAGAGTGCAGTGTCCACCCCTTCTGGAGTCATGAAGAGCATAAGCCTTTTGGCTAAAGGATGATGTGTCCCACTGGGATCAACCTGCCTGGGAACTGCCCCACCTCCCTCCTGTTTTAAGTCCCTGCCTTAGGTCATGTTGTTTTGCAAGCATGGGGTTCTTCTCTTTCCCCAAGTCCCTTCTTTTCCTCCTTACTATGCACTCCACCTTTTCTAAGGTAGCTGAACTATGATTCTTCTGGTCTTCAGAGCAGAGCTTCTTGGATTTCTAAAGGACTTGCTGCACATACCTCCATCATCACACCTGCTCCTCTGACTTGGAAAGATCTATCTATAGACCTGTCTTCCAACTAGACTGTAAGATGCTTGGGAGCCATAGTCAACCTCATGCTCTGATGCACAGAGCCTGGCCACAGTAGAAGCCCTGTGTAAAATCGAACTCAACTCGACTTAGAATTTTGTTTCCAAGCTCATGTTCCTTCATTCCTTTATCTATAAAATCGAAATGGAATAAAAACAGTGAGAGTGGGGGCGCCTGGGTGGCTCAGTCGTTAAGCGTCTGCCTTCGGCTCAGGTCATGATCCCAGGGTCCTGGGATCGAGCCCCGCATCGGGCTCCCTGCTCAGCGGGAAGCCTGCTTCTCCCTCTCCCACTCCCCCTGCTTGTGTTCCCTCTCTCGCTGTGTCTCTCTGTCAAATAAATAAATAAAATCTTTTAAAAAAAAAAAACAGTGAGAGTGATTCTGCTTTGAATATGGAACAGTGGTACTCAGCTGGGTAATATCATACCTACTTAATTAGAGCTCTGTTCCTGAATGCACATAGGAAACAGGACACATTGACCAAATGTGGTTCCAAAGCACATTTAATTAATTGTTAGAGTCCTAACTAACATTTCAGGGTTTCCATGTTAAAAAAAGTAAATTATGTTTTTTGAAGTAACGGACATAAACAGGTGTATAAATTAAAAAAACAACAACAATTTTTCCACTACTCTTCAATCTCAACTTCTAGAGATAATAATCCCAGATTATTAGTGGTAATCACTGTCTGGTCTGCATCCTGTTAGACCAACGTGGCCCCATAAAACTTTTTTCTGATAGTGGAAATGTTCTATGTCTTTTCTGATGGTGGAAATGTTCCATGTCTGCACTAATACGTGATAGCTCCTAGCCATACATACCAAGCACTTGAAATGTGGCTGGTGTGATTGAGGAACTGAACTTTCTATATAATTAAATTTTCATTAATTTAGATGTATATGGAAATAGCTGATGTGGTTGTTGGCTGCCATACTGGCCAGAACAGGCCTCTCTCTTTTCTTTGGATATGCAAGTCTATATGTTCTTTATAAACATAGATTTAAAAAAAAAAACCCACACATTTTATTTGTATTGATCAAAAAAGAATGCCTGGAAGCTGTTAGTACAGGACATTTGTGGTTTTGCTCACAAAGGCTTGTTTGTTTGTGATACTGAGTGGTGGTTTTGTCATTCTGTTCTAGGCCCCAAAGGGAATACGCTAAAAAAGATGTACACTAACAAGTGTAATATTGGAAATGGATTTGTGATAGTTGGGTTGTGATCTTTTGTTCCTTTTTTCTTTTAAAACTTTCAGTGCAAAGAAATACAATCAAGTGGCAGAAGAATTTCCTTACTGTGGGGGCTCTTAACTGCTAGTGACATTCTTCAAGAAAGTTACAGAATTCTTTTCTCTACTGCCTACTATATGTAGCATATAAGCTCTTAATCATCTGAGGTATATGAGTATTAGCCATTCTTACAGCAAGGTGATAGACCACATGGTAGGTTCTATGAGCTTGATTCTAATAAATTCCATATTCCACTCATAAATGCTAGCAAGATTTTTGGGGAACAACTCATTTTCCCTTTTTATGACTACACTGAAAAAGTTCTTAAACAATATATATTAAATTTTGACTTATAGGAATGCCGTGGTAAAGAGGATAGTGCCATATGAAATGTCAGAGCAGGCTCAGATGGGCATATAAAACTGCAGCCATGGTTCCATCCTTTAGGGAATGGGTTGGGCCATTGTGTGTCATATTTGGGGATATGAGACCCCACCTTAACCGAATTGGCTCTCCCCTGTTAGTCACATTCACTGGCTGATTGCTCAGTTTCTTTACCATGGCTTTTCTAATGAGTTCCAGTCATGAATGCAACCCCTACATGGACCTGTGAGTGGAGGCAGCAGTCCAAAACTCAGCCAGCCACCATTTGTCACAAAACTGGGGGGACAGAATATGGTGGAGGCACTGAGCTGAATACTTACCCAGGTCCTACTAAAATCCAGCTCTTCATTTGAATGTAAAAAAGGTGGAAATGATGATGTTACTGAATCAAAACTCCTTCCACCAAACAAATATAAAATAAAATAAAATGAAATAAAATAAAATGAAGCGTAGCTTGAATTAAACATTGCCTAAGAAACAGACTCTATTTTTATTCCATATTTGAAATCATCTTGACATTACCTTTACTTACAATTGCAAAACATCAGAGTCTACATGACAAGTTCTCTGATCAGAAAAAGGGGTACCAGAGGATACAAAATTACTTTGCATCTCAATGGATAAGAAAGTCATTGTTCCCTGGATGACCTGATGTAAGACAAATTTCTCTTTGGTCTTAAAGTCACTGTGGCCTTTAGCTGATAATTCACCAAAGCTGATAATTTGTCTACAGAAGTTGACTCAGAGGCCTGTGGCTGCTGGGTCAAAATGTGGCCCTTGGATCTGCGGTGTTATCAGCATTATCCAGAACACTTTTAGAAATGCAGAGTCTCAGGACACACTACTGAAGCTGAATCTACATCTTAACAAGACCCCAGGTGGTTTGTATGCGCATTAAAATCTGAGGAACACTATCCCCCAGTGTCTGAGCTTTATCTCCTAAGGGGATTCTGATGCTCAAATCCTATTTGGCCACCAAGGTCCTTGATTATCGAATGTATCTTTCTGATCTAAATCAATTTTTCTTTCTGAGTACCTACAATGCCTGGCATTTACAATGCATTCCATTCCTCTGCTTTTCTCCAAGTTTTCCACCCACAGATTTGCTGCAATGCTGCCGATTTTGCTCTGGGAAGCCAGGTGGCTGTACTTGAGACAAAGATTTGCTGTAAGTTGATTACCATCTATGGCTCTGAAAAATTAAGTGGAAACATCTGTTCTAAGGTCAAGATGAATTTAGTTGACACTTAGGACAGATCCCTGAAATCCACACACAACACAGGGCCAGAGGCTCCCGGATTCAAACCCTCTTCATTGCTTCATAGGGAAGAGTACATTGTCTTGGAACTCTTAGAAATCTTTTTCATTCCAAAATGGCTGTCATCTGGAATTTGATTGCATTCCTGCCTGTGGTTACAGTGCCCAGATACCATCCCATACTTACAGAATTGGATCTCCATGGGTGGGTCCAGACACCTTTATTTATTAGCATAGGTAATCCTGATGCCTGGGCACAGCCCAGGTTTAGGGTTGTACTGGGGCATCTTACTTATCTCAGTAAAATTGTGTTAAAGATGATGCCAATGGTCATGGTCACAAGGAACCAGCTCTCTACCAGGAGCTGGGGTTTTCTAACTGATAACTCACCATAGGAATTCTCAGCCAAAAACTCTTCTTGCCCATGAAACTGACCCAACCTCTGAAGAAAGAGACTGAAGTCAAACAGGTTTGCCTAAGTGCTCCAGGGCCAGAAACCCCTGAACTGAATGGGGCTCAAGAACCACCTCCATGTCAAACAGGCATTTGATTACTGGGGAGAGAGAGAGAAAGAGGTGGCTGATGGGATATATCAGATGTGAAGAGTCTTGAATGCATCATTCTGCTCAAGTATCTAATTTCAGATATTTATTGATCACTTACTATATGTATGGTTGTGTGCCTCAGGGAATGCTGCAAAGATGATAATTCAACAAGACTCTCATTTGTATTGTGCATGCTGGGGAAAAGGACCATCAGGAGCGAAAGTCAGAAACACAGAGTGTGTATTAGGATGGGCCTTTTAGGCACCACCTGGCGCTTGGCAGAGCTGACTGAGCTGAGATACTCACCACAATAGTGCTGTCTGCTTGTCTGTTCTAATTTGGGACTTCAGTTCTGATGGCTAGTTTTGGGCTAGTACAAGTGCGTGGAGGTAGCCTGTGAGTGCGTATGTGTGTGTGTGTGTGAGAGAGAAAGAATGACTATAAGTAGGGCTCCAGTCCCCTTTCTTCTGTAATTACTATATTCTGTGATATGGAAAACTATTATTTTATCAAACTTAGATAAAATTATATGTAAACACAGCCTCAAATCTCCCCTTCCAACCAGACTGCCTTCCCCAAATACACTCTATATTAGGAATTCTTGATCATTCTGGAACAGTCTGGGACTGTTCCCTGCAGCTAGTTGTCTTTCGTCATGGACTTCCTGTGTCATCACAGACCCTGGCTTAAAATTGCTAGTCTTCTCTCTGTAGAATAAAATTCTGTGCTTGAGCCTCATGTTGGTGGCCACTGTCCTTGCTGAAGGACATCCACAGTGGCTCTGGTCTGGTTGAACATCTCTGTATCTGCCATTCCTTGTTGTACTGTTCTACTCAGTGAGGACACTTCAGTTAGACCCTCTGAAATTGACTGTTGGCTTGGTCTCTTTCTCTCTCTTGGACATTTAACTCTGCCTGCTGGGCTGGACTTCCTCCAAGCATCAGCAGCTGGGTCAAGCTGCCTACCACCTGTCCCACCCCAGGAGGGAAGAACTGGTTTTAAGGTCCCAGCCCCTCCTCAGTCTCACTGTCTTCAAGCTCCTCAGTCCACTCAATTAATTGAGTCATGCCTGGCTGTTTTCCAAGATATAACCCAGATGGAGGGAGAAGTTATATTTTGTTTTTAGGAGGATGGCTCTGTAAGGGTCCTTGGAATGATCTAGCCACTTTCCAAGAACATTATCTGACACCTTGAAAGAACTCCTCATAAATTAATTCATACATGCTATTGCCATGACACTCTCCCCCAGTCTTGATGACATGACAGTCATCAGTATTTCCATCTTGTAGGTAGGGAAATGATCTCAAGTTTTTCCACCACTAATCTGCCTAAAGTTTATTATTATTATTATTATTATTATTATATTTCAGTTCTCAGATTAATCCATGCAAAGAAGTAGTCATGTTTACTAACAGGAGACACCCATGCGAAGATCTTTTTCCAATCCTGGGCATATATTGTGTAATTAATAACAAACTCTTTGGGTATGCACAGTTCTTTTCATTCCAAAGATTCCCAAAGCACTTTTACAAGCTTAACTTGGGCTAAATATCCCTATTACCTCATCCAGCTCTGAAATGTAGCAACCTCTGGGGGAAATTATGGCAGCTGCTTAACAATGCACAGACATAGTGTACCGCAGCATGAACACAGGAGGCTGCTGGGTTCACAGATCTCTTTTATTTTGTATGGCAAGAGATGCAGATCAGGAGAACAGAATCAGGAAATTGCCTGGGAGCACTACCACAGTCTGTATGCACATGCTCTTCATAGAGTCTTAGAGGAACAAAGCACATTCACCCAAGGCATACATCCCAGCCAAGCAACACTTCTGGAGCTAGTAGGTCAGGGAGGGAAAGGATTGGGCAAAAAGATGCTTCTGGAAGGTCACCTGGAAAGGTAGCACTTAGTAAAATTTCCTGGTTGTTGACAGTTTGAACTCATACAATTGCTTTATGTGTTATGGGTGGTGGATGGTTTCCATGTTCCTCTCTAGACTGATTCCGTACCTCTCTACTCTGCTCGGTTCCCTGAGAGACTGACCTTTATGGAGTGACTCACTGGGGTTCCCCTGCCCTCTAGTTTCTGGGCTCAGCCAATGGTTGGAAGCAGTGATGTTGGGTATCCATTTCATGGCATTGGGGGATGGTATTATTCCACCGAATTCTGCCAGGGCTGTCAGATGACCCTCTCTTCCAGCTACAGCTGTTCTTTCTGCTTTACCTAACCATTCCCTCTCCTTGCCCCTGAAATCTACAATGGCAAGGGCTCCTCGATGCTGCTAGTCCCAGGGACCTTACTTTCCCTTGTTAATTTTCCTGACAACTTGCCCACCTCAAGTCACCTTCTCTAAAGAATCCATTTATATATTTGTCTCCTTAAATACCGTTATTTGAATGTGCCACCTGACAATTTATGATAGGAACATATATGAGAAAGCACAATGAAGAACAAATATTTATAATAATAATTAATTTTAATGAACACTTACTTTGGGCCAGATAAGGTTACATGTATAGTCTCACTTAGTTTACTCTTCATGCAACATATATTTTGATTATATCTGTGTATCAAGTATAATTCTAGGCTTTGGAAACTAGTGTTCAAAGCAGAAGAAGGCTTTGAACTTGTGGAGCTTAAATTATACTGGAGGGGCTCAGAAGGTATGAATTCATACTCCAAGTTTCATGGAAAAAAGCTGGGAATAAGAGAGTGAGAGAAGGGCCATAATTTCATGGGTGGTCAGGGAAGGCTTCTGTACAATGGTACCATGAGAACAGAACTGAAAGAAATGAGCCCTGTGGGGATCTAGGAAAAGGTCATGTAATTACTGTTTCTGTTTGATGGATTTTAAAAAATGAGGCTTTGAAGAGTTAAATGACTTGCTGAAAGTCATATAGCTAAAAACTGAGAAACTATCTCATGAGAAAGCCAAGCACAGATCTCCCTAACTACCTAATTCAGAAGAATGGTAGGCCTCAATAAATACTTGTTGATGGACTGAATGAATGAAACTCAAAGTCTGTGTCATAAATCATAACTAACAATAACTGATTTTATGTTCATTGATAATCTGAATAACATCTTCCTGGAAACCAAGGATAGGTGTTTTAGATTAAGCAATGGGCTAGGAATCCCTGATATGCAAGGTTCAACATTAGAAAACCAAGTGATGTAATTCACATTAACAACAGACTAAAAGAGAAAAATCATATGATCATCTCATTAATGCACAAAAGGCATTTAACAGAATTTAAGATCCCTTTATGATAAAACTCTCAGAAAATTTGGAATAAACAGGGACTTCCCTAACCTGATGAAAGGCATATAGGAAAAACTTATAGTTGCTATTTCTAATTATTGTGTCTTAATGAAAGATTGAATGCTTTTATACTTGTAAACAATGCTTTCTTTTTAAGCAAAGAAAGTCAGTCTGCTCTCACCACTCCTATTCAACCTTTATAGTGGAGTTATTAGCCAATGCAATAAGGGAAGTAAAAGGGGGGAGAAGGTGTACAGATGGAAAGAAAGAAAAAAAAATCTATTTATTTGCAGATCAACGATGGTCTATGTGGACGCAATGGACTGTATGTTTGTGATCCCCACAAATTCATATGTTGAAACTCTAATCCCAATGTGATGGTGTTTAGAGGTGGGACCCTTGTGAGGTAATTGAATCATAAAGATGGAGCTGACATGAATGGGATTATAAAAAGGCCAGAAAGTTAGCTATCTCTCTTTTTACCATGTGAAGATATACATCAGCAGTCTGCAACCCCAGAAAAAGGCTCTCACCAGAACCTGACAATGCTGATATTCTGATCTTGGACTTAACAGCCTACAGAAATGTGAGCAATAAATTTTTGTTGTTTATAAGCCACCTGATCTATAGTACTTTGTTATAGCAGCTCAATCCCAAAGGACTAAAGGATTAATCAATGCCTCTTAAGGCAGCAGAAAATCTAAAAGTATCTACAAATAAAGCTCCTATAACTAACATAAATTTGGCAAGGTCATAGGATACAAAATCACTATTTAAAAAAGTTAAAAATTAAAATTAAAAAAGTTTAAAGTACCATTTATAATAACAAAACATGGAGTACTTAATATAATATTAATATACTTAATATAAAAATACTTAGCACTAAAAATACCTAATACTTAGTGCAGAATATGTGCCAGATATGTATGCTAAAATTGATTCATGAGTGATATCAAAGTAGATTTAATAAAAGTGGGGCTTTATCATGATCATGGATTGTAAATCTCTATATTAAGATGTTGGTTCATACCAAATTGATCAATGTAATCCCAATCAACAATTTTTTGGGTAGAAACTGGTAACCTGATTCCATATCTAAAAGCAAAGGACCTAATATGGCTAAAACAATATTGAAAGACAACAAACTTGAACAATTCATACCAGCTGATTTCAAGATTTAACTTAAAATTGTAATAATCAAGGTAGCGTGGTATCAGTGAAATAACAGACAAATAGATCGATGGAACAGAACATAAATACCAGACATAGATCTGCACATGTACAGTCAATTGATTTTTTTTAATAGTGATTGATTTATTTACTGATTTTACAAAAAATATCCCCCAACTCATTCATTGTTTTATACTGCTTTTGTCCATTTCAAAGAAGCAATAAACAATACAGTCATTATTATTCTGATATAAAATTGTTTTCTTCTTTTCATAATCAATTGCATTTCTGTCAGCTTTTTGGAAGCAATACTTGCTTTCGTCTTCAAGTTCTTTTATTATATAGTACTCTTTTTTTAAAAATTTTTTTATTGTTATGTTAATCCCCATACATTACATCATTAGTTTTAGATGTAGTGTTCCATGATTCATTGTTTGTGAATAACACCCAGTGCTCCATGCAGAACATGCCCTCCTCAATACCCATCACCAGGCTAACC